>NC_134137.1:41295000-41920000 GCF_033958435.1 Carettochelys insculpta
ACCCCCTACTGCCGTGGCTGATGTGGCCCTATGCCAACCACCTTGAGCCCAGCTGGGAGGCCTTCAATGCCCACCTCAACCAGTCCTAGCACATGGTCAAGCAGGTGTTTCAATGCCTCAGGGAATGGGTGCAGTGCTTCCTTTCCTGCCTCGAGGTCGGGGTGCTCAACGTCTTGCAGGTGGTGGGCACTGGCTGTGCCCTGTACACCATCATGGAGGGCAAAGGGGATGCCTACACCCAGGTGTGGGTGGCTGAGGATGCCACAGGGTTTGAGCAGCTGGCCACTGTCACCAGGTGAACCGTGATGGGGTCTAGAACCAGGAGGGTTATGATCCATGGCAGGGCTGGGATGGGGCAGGGAGCACTGGAAGGTAGTGGCATTGGAGGATGTCAGCAGGGCCATCGGCATGGGATGGGAGGGGGCCCCTGCATGGGGGTCTTTCAGGGAGGCCTATGCAGGGGACTCAGGAGGGTGGCTGGAGGTGGGGGCTGCATGGAGGGCCACAAGCCAGGCTACATTGCACATGTGGTCCTGCAGGGTCCCATGGGTGCCCTCCAGGAGGGACATCAGCTGATCTCTTGCCTCCCTCCGCCGGGCCAGGTCGGCCTCTTCCAACTGGAGGCACCACTCAGCCAGTTCGGCCTGGCAGAGGCTGGCGGTGTTGTCCCCCGTGCACCACTGAGAGCTCTGGCTGTGGGCATGGCACAGCGGTACCACCGGAGGCACGTGGACCCTGTCTGCCATCTCTGGGAGTGCTCTTTGGGACCACCAAGGCTGATGGGCTGTGCAGGCCCTCGCTTGCTGTGGCTGAGGAGATGGATGGTGTGTCAGTCCCTCACCGGGACCTCATCCCCCCGGAAACCTATCCCTCTTTCCTCCCAGGGCCCAAGCATGGTGGGTGCAGCATCTATGCAGTGTTGGGCGTGCACAGGGGTTCCCCCCAGGTCGGACCATCCCCGGGTGTGGGCCAGCCCCACATATGTCCCACTGTGCATATGGGTGCCTGGAGTTGTCCACGGGTCCAGATGTTGGGTGGCTTGGGTGGGCACCAGGGGTGTGCTGTGCGCTACAGCTCTCCAGGGTTGTCTGGCCCCAGGTTTCCGGGCCCATGCATAGCCCACTGGAGGCTTTGCCACCCTCCCCTGCACCCCCACCACTAGCCGGGGCACCAGCCCTGCCATGCACTTACCAGGGGGTCCCTCAGTGACCTCTGGTGATGCCTGGCTCCCTGTGGCCTGGCTGGATGACCATGAGAGGACCTCTATGATGAGGTCACCCTCCTCACTGGACCAGTTCCAGGTCGTGTCTGCCCCCCGGCTCAGGCTGGCTGGTCCTGGCTCTTCGAGCCCTTCTGAATCAGTCTGGTCTGCGGAGGTGTCAAGGACCATTGGGGATGGGGAGCTGTCCCAGGGCCCCAGAAAGGAGTGGAGCTCCCAGTAGTAGGGGCAGGTGGTGAGACCTGAGCACCCGGCCTTGTCCCAGACCCGGGCATAGCCCTGCCAGAGCTCTTTTGCTTTGCTCCCGACTTGTTCCAGGGTCCACTCCAGGTGGCCATGGCTGGTCAGTCCCCGGGCCAGGCTGGCGAAGTCTGCGGTGTTCCTCTGCTTGGCCTCCATCTCCAGGGGGATCTCGTCTTCTTTCCAGAGACCTAGGAGGCCTCAGAGTTCAGGCTCTGTCCAGAAGGGGGCCCTTTTTTTCTTCTGTGAGGTGGGCTCCTGGAAACCCTGTAAGGGCTCTGAGGTGGGGGGCTGCTGGTTGCTGGCCATGTGGCCTGTGCAGTTATCGGGGGTGACTGAGCAGGTGTGCTGTTGGCAGCTTGTGCACTCGCAGCTCCCTGCTCTCAGCTTCCTGTCAGGGGGTTTCAGGTCCGTGTGGCTTTACGAGTGGCCAGAAACATGGATCACAGAGCCTAACTGCTGCAAAGCAGTGTGTCCCCATGCTCCAGCTGGGCACCACCATGGAGGACTCCTCTTTTGAAAGAGCACACTGTGGAGCATCTACACGTAACTTCTTTCAATGTATTTTTTCAACGGGGGGTGTTCTTCCCACTACGGGATCGGGGTCCGGCTTTTGACATCTGGGCCGCGGTACTCCGATTTCCAATTGAAAGAGCACATGGCACGTGTAGACGCTCCCTCTGTTCTTCCGAAAGGGGGACTGTCCTTTTGAAATAACGTGCATGTGTAGATACACCCTCACTCGAAAGCACAGAATGGAAGACTGACATTTTCTTTTCTTGCCAACCTGAATGGGACCTGTTGTTAAAGTTGTATTAAATGGTGTTTACAAGCCATGCCACAGTGCACAATGGCTATTACGCTTTAATGCATGAATGCCTGAACAGCGCGTGCTCTTGGTCACTGTTTGCTCATTCATCTGTTCCTCCATTTCCACCTTTGGAGCAATCATCATTCCAAGTAAAACTAAATAATGACAACACCACAAAGAAATTTCAAGCAGATATGAGGGAAAATATGGACCAAATTCTACCCATTTGCCTCAGCACCATTTAACTCCGCACATTATACTTAAAGAAAAGATGATAAATGGCCATAACTGTTAATTATACATTCTTTTTATTTCTGCTCTCATATCTAGAACCAAATTCTCCTCTTATGTGGGGATGTCAAGGGCTCAGAGACCTCAGACACAGCCTCCCAGATACCCACTTGGCTACTCCGTCTCAATTTGCATCAGAAATGTTCACACCAGTACGGTACTCAAGGAGGAATCAGCAACTACAAAGTTGCTGCTGACAAGTTTTTCGAATGCAGATATTCACCTATATTTTAGCATAAAGACCTGGATTTTCCCTCATGATATTCCTCAAGCATAGAAATTACCACACTGGGTCAGACCCAGAAATTATGTAGTTCTTGTCCTGTCCCTGGCAGTGGTGCATTCTTCAATAGGTTTTGCTGATGCAGATCTGAGGACAAATTGTGAATCAAGACCTCAAAGGGGATTGTGATCTGTAGAATGAAACCTGTGAAAATTTGAGGGAGGAATATATTTTCTTCTGGGTAAACATGAAATAGCAGATGAATTTTCCTCCCTCAAATTTTCACAGGTTTCATTCTACAGATCACAACCACTTTGAGGTCTTGATCCACAATTTGAGAGCTGGTGCTCTGTGCCCTTTGCAAGTGTCCATTATAAAACAGAACGTCTCATTAGAGTAATTAAATAGTAGGTGTATTTGTATATTTTCTTTCTTATCTTTACACAGCACATTCTAATTTTGATACTGAAAACATTTATACTAATTTAGTCACATGCCTGGACAGATTAAAACTTATCCCTACCTTATAATACCTAGTACTGAAGTAACGAATGTCTTTCACCAAAATGACACAGTTGCTATGACCTGCAGCCCTTATTCATAACCATCCAAGCTAAAGGTAACTGTAATGCAGTCCTTGTCAACGTTTTTAAGATCAGGGTCACTTTCAAAATATAAGGGCAATCCAAGATCTACCCTGCCCCTTCCCCAAAGCCCCATCCTGCTCACTCCAGCCTCCACTCTCCATCACTCACATTTTTGGGCAGGAATCAGGGGTCTGAGGTTCAGGAGGTGAATTGGGGTCCAGAACAGGGCATGAGGCTGGCTCTGTCCACAGGGGATGCCTTAGTTAGTAGTTGGTGTCTAATCCTAGACCAGAGTTCCTGGTGCACTGAGTCTGCTGTGGTGGACCTGAGCTGTGGAACATCTTCCTAGAGGAGATCAGACAGGGCTCAGTCTTGGCCATGTTCAGGTCTCACCCTATGACCTGCCTCTTTGACAGGGCCTTCCCTTCATAGCAATAGCCCTAGTTTGGGAGAGAAGAAGGGGAACACAAACATGCACATTGGAACAAGAGAAAATGGTCAACTTCTACAACTTAGGACACATTCAGTGCCTTCTTTAATAGCTTTGTATCACTTAGATACTACGCTGATTGGTGCCATAGGTTAATCTCCAGGATTAGTTTTGATTATTTGGAATCAACTCAAGTCATCTTCAGAACTAAGCCTGAGGTTAACATCTGGCATTGTACCCACAACATAATACCAATGGTAACTGAAATAAGATACAATTGTATAATAAAAGCAAGTAATCCTGACATGACATGCTGGGTTCTCTTAGAGATGCATCTTATTGCCTAGTTAGTGGACCGTACTAATTATTACAGTAATTACATCTATTTGTGCAGCCAGTTTTCATGAGGTTTTCCAGAGATTTAAGAAATATGTTCTTAAGGCAAAAACTGACACTGTTGCTCTAGTTTGCCCTGCTGAGATATACAATATGTCGACGTGCTAATACAATTGTGTTGTCTGCATTACATACATGATACCTCTTTAATGTCACTAACCACAGCTTTTATGCATAGTTTGAATAAGTGCCTTTACATCCACAGCGGCAGGTGCGAGTTGAAGTTATGTACATGCTTGCTCTCAGGGGTATATTTTCACCCCACATTGTGCTAGATAACTGCTGGAAATAGACACAGCAGAATAAAGCACGCAATATATTGCATCGGCAATCAGTTTGCAATAAAAAAGAACATTTTCGTCGTCACTCAGAAAAATAACTCATTTATCCAGGTGATACCTGGCTCACTTCTTGGCTGGCTGCATCTCGTTATGGAAAGTTATGTTTGGCTGTTCTGTCACAGCCTCCTTTGGGAAATGGGGGTGGTAAAGAGCTCCCCAGCAGTAAGAGTTCTGAGTCAGCCAGAATGCCTCCAGGGGCGCACATTCTGTTACACTTCAGCTATCAAGCAGAACTGTGGGCCAGAGACTCATTTAAATCAGGGAGGTGAAGAAGCAAAGAAAGGGACAGGCTGCTTTTTGTATGTCCAGATAGATATAGCTGCATAAGTGGGGTATTTACATTTAAAACATCCCATAAAAAGTAAATTGACTTACAATAGTTCAGGTTACAAAGTACAGGTAATATCTATCCAGAAGGTTACCCACTTTCCCAGCTACAGTAAGAGCTGTGTTATCCACCACTGGGATAACTGCATGCTCCATTAACTGGCATCTGCTGGCACCAGGTGCTAGAGTGGGGCTGTCTGCTGCACCAGGCCAGGGCCAGCTGCTGGGGTCGGTTGACAGAGCTGGGGCTAACTGGGGCCAGCTGCATGAGTAGGGTCAGATGCCTGAGTGGGGCTGGGGCCAGCTAGGGCCCCAGCTCAAATATCCAGCTTATTTTATTATCTGGCAATCCCAGTTCCCCAGGGATGCTGGATAATAAAGCTTGTACTATACATTGAAACTGAAACAGGAAGAAACACACTGAGCCACAGAGATTTCCACAGTGTGCAATTAACAGAAATAGCAATGACTTGTCCTAATCTCACCAGTTTCTGACAGAGATTTCCAGAGCATGGTTTTTAAATGTCTGGTTACAATCCTCCGTGAAGCCATTGCTTTTGAAGTGAGTAAGGTATTGTTCTAATATTTTTACATCCATCTCTTCACATAGAGACTGCATGGGACTGCAGATAGAGTTGCACTTTGCCAACTCGTGAAATACGCTTTGACAGACTCAAAACAAGACAACAACCTTTCAATAGCTGGAAGGAGAGTTAGCCGTCTAGTAGGAATGTGGTGTAGCAAGTCACTCCATTCAGTTTCCATCCATTCAAAAACTCTTAATTGAGAAGCTTTTCTCATCGATGAGCTAAATCCATTATAGACTTGGATGATCACAGCTTTGGTATCAAATTAAAGCACTGAATGCTTTTTTGATGCTGTTATGTATTTTATGCAAGTTGCAGCCAGCTTTAATGATGTGTTCATTGTGACTCTTCAGTGCTATCTAAACGCTTCTCTTGTTTCCATAATTGATGTTTGCATTATTGGCGCGATATTTGGCAACATTTTTAAATGATAAACCATTTTTTTCAAGTTTATGTTGGATTTCTTTGAATCTTGTGCCTAAGTCCTCTGAACCCGACAAAAAAAAATGAGTGTAATGAAGTTTTAATACCATGTGAAACATCAAAATGATGAAGAATTAACAGGAAAATTTTTACATTTTGTTTGTTAGACGCATCAGTGTAAATAGAAAGAAGCACGATTATCAGCCAACGTGTTGAGGTGAAATTCCGTGGAATGTGGAACCAGAACTTTTGTAACAACAGGTGATAATTGTGTATTTCCAAAAGAATATTTTGCAGCTATTTGTGAGTCACCAAACATTCCTTTGAATAATGTGCTACCGCAGCCAGATGACTTGCAATTGTACAAGTGAAAAGCAGAATGGTAACTGAAAGATGCTTCTGCAAAGGCTACATCATCTTCCTCTTTGCTGTGCTTCTTGGCACAAAAAAAGAAGAAAAAAGGTAAATTTTTTTTAATCTGGTGAGGCCTTCAAATTTTGTACATGAGCCTTTGATTAGGAGTGTTGAATCATGTAATTTTCATCACCATGTACATCGTTGATTGTTGCAGACTTTACAGTTAGCAGCGTATTGATCTCTACTTCGTGGAATCCAATCAAACTTGGTGCTCCAGTAATTATTGAAAGATATGAGATGTTTCTGCTTTTTGTGAGGAGTTTCTGGACCAGACATAATACTGGAGGGATGTCTACCTCTTGAGTACTGGCCTACAACCAAGTCAGGTAAACCCTCTTGGGCATGAGCATCCCTCTGCTGTGCAGCTGCAGCGCACCCAGTCAAGTAGTTCCATAGATAGGAAGCATTATACAGGTTCAAATTCAGATGCCAAGCCCTGCTGGCTGCCCCAGCTGCGTGAACCCAGCCAGGGATGGGGATACCTCAGGAACCCTGCAGCTGTGAGCCAACTGAGGTACAGCACCCCACTGGCATCGCCAGCTGTAGGATCCATGGCCGGGGGATGGGAGAACCAACAGCCCTGCAGCTGGGAGCTGGCTGGGGCATGGAGCCCTGCTGGCAGTCTCAGCAGCTGGCTGCCAGGCTAGGGGTTGGGGGAGCTTGGCAGCCCCATGGGACATTTTTGGGTAAATGCAGGGTGTGGGACATCTGGCTGAAATGCAGGACTGTCTCACAGACGGTGGAATGTCTGGCAACTATCCTATGGATGGGAGGAACCAAGGGATTAAAGGGGCCAAGTAGTGCAGCTGCAGGGGTTGCCTCTCCCCCTGCTCACCACATGGGCAGTGGAATCCAGAGCAGTCCTGCTCTGCTCTGTCCCACCAAGCTGCCTGCGCCCCCACTCCCGCCCAATGCATGACACCTCCCTTTCCTGTGGGCGGTAGGAAGCGGTGCGCTCCGCTTTGGGTTGTTCTGGTTCCCACAGCCTGCAAGAGTAGTGAGGGCAGCAGTCAGGGAGGGTGGGAGGTGGGGCAGAGTGGAAAAGGCTGTTGGGCCACTTTGGATCATGCTGATCACCTGGTGAATGGTGGGGAACAGCATCTTCGGTGCCACTGCTGTGCTTGATCCCTGTAACCAGGGTAAGGGAGCAGAGTGGGGGCAAGGTGTGGAGTGGGAGAGGGGTAGGCCTGATGTGGATGAGGGGGTTGTCCTGGGCTGCACAACTGGGGCACTGGGGGAAGCTCTAGGTCTTGTCTCTCCTTGGAACAGCCCTGGCAAGGGTGCATCCTGTCTCCGTTCTTCTTGCTCATCCTTGATTATGGTTCAAGCAAGCTAAGGATAATCAATATGGCCTAAGGTGGGAACAGTCCAGGTTATTCCACCTAGATTTCACTGATGACATTGCTCTCCTACCTGGAGATGCTGAAAGGCATCGAGCAGGCACAAGTGAAGTTAAAGAAATGATAGAGAAGGTAGGATTGTGATTCAATGTAAAGAAACGTAAAACCATGGGAAGTGGATATGGATGAATATTGGATATGGATGGCTCATAACTCCCCCTCTACCTGGGCTCTGCAGGACTCTTTCGCTGCTCATGCACATGGCAACACCTCCCGGGGCTTTATCCCTTGAAGTCTGTCTCCAAATTCAACAGTTTTTCTCCCCTTGTATCAGAGTGTTTCTACATCATCTTTTCACAGACGAACCTAGGTCTTCTCCTTTGGGTCCCAGTCAAAGGACCTTGGGCCAAGAGGGACAAGTCTACTCCCTAGATCTTGTCTAGAGGGGGGGAGCCTGCAGTCACTGGTACACATGAGCTACTTCGCACTAACTCACCAAGCGGCTGGTAGAAATATTAAGAATGTCTTTGGACTGGTCTACATGGCTCTGCCTTTTGGACCACAGGGGTATGAAATGCTACATGTACAAACATGCTGCACTGTATCTGCACCACGGAGTTCCAGTGAAAACAAACTCAAAAGGTACCTAGATTGTGTTTCTGAAGTAGGCACCTTTTAGTGTGAGCTTGCAAGTTCGACTGGGGGCAATTACTGCAGAGCATGCAGATGTGTGGTGCCGTTCACATCCCCATAGCCCTCACAATGAGGCTGTGTAGATGAGCCCTTTGTACACATCTGTCTAATGCACGTAGGAAGTGTACAAAGACAAACTACCTCAGGACAATCACAGCACATAGCAAGCATGTCCACGTCAGCAGTTAGTGCAGAGTAGCTAGAGCATTTCAAGTTCACACCCAGCTTACTGCACATTAGCTACCCCACGTATACAACCCCTCAGATTCCTTGCTAGACTTCTACCCTCTGTGACCTTGTCCTTTCCCACAACCCCTCACTGGGCTTATTACTTGTCTGCCTCTGTCTAGGCCTTTCCTTCACTCAGTAGCCACCAGAGAGAACTACAGAAATCTTCCTCTCTCCCCACAGCCCTCTTCTCACCTGACTTCCTCGGTTTATGGTCATCAACCAGCTTCTCCCTCAACTGTGCGTCATCTTCAGATGGGCCTGTCCCTCCCTTCCACAGTAACCAGATGCACCAATCTCTTTCTCTCTCTAGATAATGCTTTCTTTATTGGTGTGGGATATATATCCCATCACCGTTAGGCACAACCAGCCTTTTTCCTGTGAAGGAAAAGAAGATGCTCTTTTTCAAGCTAAACTAATTATCTAAGGTAGGTAGTGTCCTTTCTGGGAGCACTCAAAGGTTAAATAAAATCCCATAGCTCCAGCACATACTGAACTGGTCATCTGCTGACCGATTATAATTATCATCAACTCTACTGTATGGTTTTCTCCCCCCACCCATTTATCCTTGAAGAGTTCATCCACTGCCTTAGCTGGAGTAAGAAGACAGGTAAGTCCTCTCTACAGCAGCCCTTGCATGATAAATACAGAAATATGAACCTTGAACACCATTCTGTTCATTCAAAGCCCCACGTGTCAATATTTTTCATGCTTCTCAGTTCATGTTAGTCAAATCAGGCACTTGTACACACTACATAAGTGCTGGGCTTTCCTTTGCTCATAGGCAAAGGGGAAACATTCATCATTGTCATCGTCATCATCGTCATCAGCAGAGGAAGCAGAGTGCAGGCGTATTGGGGGACTCAAAAAGCCCAAAGGTCACCTCCTTCTCTGCCCAGACTTTCCTAGAGCTCTCATTTCACCCCCATATTTTAACATGAAGCCAGAGCTCCTGTAAGATTGATGACATCCTCCATGTAAGTGCTGCACAATCACTGCATGTGCAAACTTTGCTTCCCACCAGCCCCACCAACCTACAGCAGCCCTGACCTTGACCAACTATTCTAGAGATGAAGGAGAATTTCCATCCCTGTGGCCATTCTGTCTCTGGACTTGGAACGGCGATTGCCTTATTTGTGCCAATTGTGAGCATGCTGTCAGCGATGTGAGCAGCGGCCCTTTGGGGGCAGGAGTGAAGGTTGCTCTTATTTCACATTTTACATGCCACTGAGAGGCCATCCCATTGAAAGTTCTTTCTGTCACCACTGACCTGACTGCTGTTTTTCTCTGCTCCTTTTCCATGCCTTTTGGCCTTTGCCCCACTTTTTAACATAAGCACTTCACATTTAGCACTTAACAAATGTGCAGACGTGGTAAGAAATATTTCTGGCCCCAACCTGCAGCACGCAAGAAAGCAAATATCATCAATAACGGCAGAACCCCTGAGGAGATTCATACCGCAGCATTGGCAATTTTGCCTGGAGACATGTATTGGAGAGCCAAGAAACCATCTAAATAGTACATTGTTTGAATGGTGCTTATTTAAATACACAACTTCTATATTAACATCCCTTTTCCATAAATTATTTCTCCCTGTGGAGGCCTTGTAGGGGGTCCTGCAGGGAA
Source organism: Carettochelys insculpta (assembly GCF_033958435.1). Taxonomy (NCBI): domain Eukaryota; kingdom Metazoa; phylum Chordata; order Testudines; family Carettochelyidae; genus Carettochelys; species Carettochelys insculpta. The sequence goes on from NC_134137.1 coordinate 41,305,180, forward strand.
AAAGAGACAGCGCCATGTGTGCCATATAAATGAAGAGTACATGGAGGAAGCCTTCATTTTCAGCTCAGCAGGTAGCAGAGATGATTAATAGGATCATCTTGGAGTGGTGGGTAACATTTCACTGCCTGCGCCAAGTCTTGCTAATCTGCGTCCTTCCCCCTGGGCTAGTGAAAATCTCAGGGTTTTACCATTTTCTGCTGAAAAGCAGTGCAAGCATCATTGTTTTTCATCCCCACTGTTAATGCGTCACCCAGGACCTTTCTGATATTCGGGAGGGATTGCCTGTGCTGAGACTGGAGCCAAAGAGTGATTTCCAGGCTCAAAGCTGGCCTGCCTTACCATGTCAAATGTCTAAATCCATCCAAGTCTTTTTAGGCTGGCACAGGAAGAAGCCACGGTGTCAAAGCATGGATGTGAAATGGCCTCTCTGCCTTCATGCATCAATTATGCACTGAAGTTTTATACCATATTCCATTAAATCCCGCAAGACACAGTCCTCCTTTCCTGCTGCATTTGCATTTACTACCACAGGGACAGAAACAATGCAGATACCCTCATTGTTTCCATTTATTTGAAGTAAACAACCCAGCTAGTTTTAAGACAAGGTATGAAATGTTTAGTAATGAGATTATATGAGGAGGTTGACTACCGTAGCAGGGGATTGGCTGGCCCCTGCAAATCCCCTCCAGTTCTATGTTTCTCTGAAACAGCTGTGAACTGCCATGATGGTCTTTTTCCATATTAAACAGTTCACAAAGCACCTTATGTTATACGATTCAGACTCCTTCCTGCAAGATGGACGGCCAACAGCCACCGCAGGCCCTGATGCAAGCTCAACACACAGAGGTCCATGGGACTGGACCCAATGCATCCAAGAAGGCTGAGGCAACTGGCTGATATGATTACCAAGTCACTAGCCTTTATCTTTGAAAACACATGGTAATCAGGGAAGGTGCCAGATAATTGGAAAGAGGCAAATGTCGTGTTCATCTTTTAAAAAGGAAGAAGGAGGAGACAGGGGCCTGGTCAGTCTCACCTCAGTCCCTGGAAAAATTACGTCTCCAGGCAAGGAACCCTTTTTGAAACACTTGGAGGAGAGGAAGCTGATCAGGAAAATCAACATGGATTCACCAAGAGCAAGTCATGCCTGATCAGCCTAACTGCCTTCTATAATAAGATGACTGGCTCTAAGGATAAAGAGAAAGCAGTGGACATAATATGCCTTGATTCTAACATAACTTTCTATATGGTCTCCAACGGTGTTCTTGCCAGCAAATTACGGAGGTATGGCTTGGACTACTAGACTAAAAGGTGGATAACTAGCTAGCTAGATCATTGGGCTTAATGGGTAGTGATTAAAAGCTCAATGCCTAGCTGGCAGCCACTATCAAGAAGAATGCCCTGGGTTTAGTCCTGAGGTGGGTTTGTTTGACATCTTCATTAACGCTCTGGGTGATGAGATGCATGACACTAAGCTGAGGGGAGAGCTGGATATGCTGAATGGGAGCAATAGGGTCCAGAGTGAGCAAGGCATATTGGAGGACTGGACCAAAAGAAATCTGATGAGACCCGAAAAGGACAAGTGCAGAGTCCTGTGATTAGGATGGAAGAATCTCAAGCACTGCTACACACTGGGGTGACTGGCTAAGCAGCAGTTCTGCAGAAAAGCATCTGGGAATTACAGTAGACAAGAAGCAGGATAGGAGTTAACAGTGTGCCCTTGTTGCCAAGAAGGCTAATGGCATATTGGGCTGCAACAGCAAGAGCATTGCCAGCGGACTGAGGGTAGTGATTATTCCCCTCTATCTGGCACTGGTGAGTCCACTTCTGTAGTATTGCATCCAGTTTTAGGCCCCCCACTTCAGAAAGGAGGTGGGCAAATTGGAGAGTGTCCAGTGGAGACAACAAAACTGATTAGCAGGCTAGGGCACGTGACTTTTGTGAAGGGGCTAAGAGATCTGGGCTTATTTAGTCTGCAGAAGAGAAGAGTGTGGGGAGATTTGATAGTAACCTTCAACTACCTGAAGGGGGCGGGTTCCAAAGCAGATGGAGCCAGGATGTTCTCAGTGGTGACAGAACTTGAAGCAATTGTTCCTAAGTTACAGCGGGGGGAGGTCTATTTCATTAGGAGGGTGGTGAAACACTGGAATGGCTTGCCCAGGGGAATCTCTGTCTCTAAAGGTTTTTAATGTCAGGCTCGATAAAGCATTGGCCAGAATGGTTTAATTGGGGCTGGTCTTGCTTTGAGCAGGGGATTGGACTAGATGACCTCCTGAGGTCTCATCCAGCCCTAACCTTCTAGGATTCTGTGTTCAAACAAGAGCTTTATCCTGCATAGTACAGGTTCTCAGTCCTGAGCACAATGAAATCACAATCCTTTGTGACCTCCTGCTCTGTGGCGGAACTAGGTACAAGAATATACCATCCCCTCAACAATAAGAAAAGGCAATCCACAGGAAAATTGAATAGGGGTTAAAAGTTTCTCTCTAGTAGGTGGAGAGAATATGCAACACGCAACATTACCTTCAACATGGCCACTACAGTCAGGCATCTGCTTGGCTTTGCCAAATGTCAAGGGCCAGCACTAGAAAGGCATGCTATGAGAAATGATGCTTTAAGAGAACTGGTGCACTGGGCAGAATTAGTAGAGGCCAGGATGTTCCCAGGCAAGGTCCTCTTGAGGAAAATTTCTGTTTTTATGTTCCACAGAAATAATTGTGACATCACAGATTCTGCCCAATTTCACTGGAGAATCAAACAGTGCGCTACTTATGAAAAATGTCCTACTACAAATCCAAATGTAATAACTATCCCATAAGACAAATCAACTAGGAGCATACAGTGTATTCCCTCTAGCCCAAATACTGCATTCCTAAACATAGTTCAGTCTTGTAAGACAACCAATAAGCCAGAACCTCACAACACAAAATGATTACAATTAAAAGGCCTGAACAATTAGTACCACATAAAAAAATTATTTCAGCATAAACAGGCTAGCTTACTGCTGAATATTGAAACTTACTTTCTTTTTGGTAACACCAGTCTGTATTCCTCTGAGCTGCTTAATATGTATATTATAAATATTGTGTGGAGATATATATATCTCGTTGCGTGGAGGAGAGTTTTCAGCTAGCATTGAAGAAAGTCCACCAAAAGGCTGAATCTGATTAGTAGCAGAGAAGTTCCCTGCCCCCCGCCCAACTCTGACCTGGTCCTCTGGTGGGAGTATTCCTTCACACACAGTAGTACCCCATGTGATAGGTTTATAGACAAGCATGAAGACAGGGTCCTTTTCTGTGAGATAGCAGTTCACTCTCCATTCCCATTTAATGGTTGAACTCTTTGCTGAGGCTGTAATCAACAGTGTAAATTCTCAGTCACCAAATATTTATTTCAATTAAGTATGCTGAGATTTTGGGTGAGGTGGACAACAACGTGAACTGTGATGCCCCCAGCTAGTCCACTAATTCCGCTAATTATGACATTTTTCAATTGCTAGTGAGAAGGGCTTGAACTGGTGACCCAAGCTATTGAAGTCCCTGAGCCATTCAGTTCCCTTTGTTATAATCTCCTGTAGATCTTTCTTCACTGCTGAGGATTACAAGCCAACATTTTGAATTTGGGATTTATTTAGTGATGCACTTTTGAAAGTTGCCACATGTACAACAAACTCCTTGTACAGAATATTTTGCACAGGTCCAACTTGTCATAGAAAGTAAAAACTCCCATGCTCAGGAGGTGCTACCTGAAATGTCACAATCTTGTCACTACCCTGAGCAAGGATCAAAGTGCTGTTACACCATCTATGAGGAAGGATTGTGCCTCAGAGTTTCTTTACTTCCTGGAGATTCCCAGCACACAGAAGGACTTATATAGGTGGCAACCTCTTTTCTGAGAAGAGGCAGCCTGCATTCCTGAGTACCGCTGGCCGTTGTGCAGCTGTGGGCTTGTGCATAGTACATGGGATCATGGTTCTACTTCCTCTTCACTCTCTTTGTGGCAGTGCGTGCTCCAAGAGGCACATGAATAAGAGACATCCCGGGACTAGGATTGTCCCTTGTCCTGGAGCTGTTAGTGCCTTGGGAAGGCACCTTGTACCCAGACGCTCATGTAAAGGTCAGATACTATGCCCTGTAAATTTAATGTAATTGTCCAAATCAGACATTGAGCATGCAGGGCCTGATATAAAGGAGTGCTGAGCTGCCAAAACTCCAGCTGCAGTCCATTGGAGTTGAAAGTGCTTGGTACTTCTTAAAATCAGGGTCTTAGCTTATTGCTGAGGAGGTTACCAATGAACTGCACTGTCATTCAAACCTCAAGGGCCTGACATAGCAGGGTACCCATAACTGACTTCGTAGTTCATACTGAGATATGCGGATGTAGAATCAAGCTCTGATGAGGAAGGTTGATGTGTCAGTTCTGAGCATTTCAACACATGCTAGAGTCTGCACTAAACAGTTTTCCATTGACTTCAAGGAGCTCCATAAGCTCTCTGCTCCAGAATGCAGCTGCAATGCAACTGCCAAAAGCCAAATATTGTGTTAGAGAAAATCATGCTGGTTCATGGTTCCATCAATGCTGTTAAATGTCAGCTCTGTCTAATCAGTCTTTAATTCATCCACCTCCACGGTATATGAGCACTGGCAAAATTTATGTAACTCTCATGGTCCATGCCAATGCCTGGAGTTGCCCTGCTTTCCTCACCCAAGCATCTGTGTGGGTCTCTTATCAGCAATATTAGTAGTTCTTATTTTCATGGAAGGGATGCCAGACTGTTCTTCAGTGCAGTTGCTCTGTGAAAAAAGCAAAGAACTGGGAGGGATCCAAGGGTTTGATTTCCAGGAGCCTTGCTCCTTGTGTCGTCATTTACACAAGTGTAAAATGAGTGTTGAATGCTGCCCAGTCAGAATGGTAGCATCTTACTTGGCACACATCTGCACAGGTATACATGACAACACCAGGGGCAAGGTAGGTGAGTATCAGCCCCTATTATTCTTAGCAACACAGCCAACACTATGGCCCCTAAGCCACTGCCTAGTTTGCTCCCTGGTGGAAAGGTGTTCCACAGCTGTGCAGCAGCCATCAAAGAAGCTCTTGCTCTGTTTTTGCAAGCCCTGTCAATCCCAGTTGTGATGAACATGGCGATGGCCCATCACAGAGAGAATGGCAGGTCCTAGAGGCAGCAAGCGCCTAGTTTCTCTGGAGACTCTGAAGAGCAAGACTTGCCGTAGAATCCGGCTTCGGACAGGGAGCCAGAGAACTAATCTGTTTATCAGCCTAACATCAGTTTATTTAGTTTACTTAAAAGAAGGTTAAAGGGTGACTTGGTCATTGCATGCAAGTACCTGTAGGGGAAAAAGATTTCTGCTTATAGACATTTATTTAGCTTAGCAGGAAAAGGCTCAATGAGATCCAATCACTAGAGGCAGAAGCTAGACAAATTCAAAATAGAAATAAGGTGCACATGTTTAAATGAAATGAGCAATTAACCATTGGACAAGTTTCCAAGGGCTGTGGAGGATTCTTCATTGCTTGAAGTGTTTAGATCAAGAGTAGCTACCTATGCCACCACTCAAGCAGAAGTTAGGGGCATTAGGTGAGATTCTGGGGTCTGTACTCTGTAGGAGGTCCAATTAGATTATTCTAGTGGTCTCTTGTGGCCTTAAAATCCATCTGTCTGAGGGATTTGCTCCTGTTGCGCTGTGTTGATTAGTAGATCAGCTACTCCGCACAGGCTCTGCTGGAGCTTTAGCCCTAACTAAGAGCACAAACCAAAGCAGGACTTGGCAGAATAGTAACACACTGGGTATCATCTAACCAAGTAAGCACATTCCCGGCAGGAGAGAATGGAAAAAAAACATACCAAGAGTTCTCAAGAAACTGCATAAACACATACCTGGGAGATGGTGCAGGGTCATGCAGGCTCCCGTAAGGTAAGGAGGGAATGAGAGCATAGCGGATGGGGATGTTTTGTTCAAACTTGCATGGACAAGGGCATTGCAGGATAATAATAAAAAGCAAATGAAACATAATATTTAACTTCTTTGTATCCATGTACAAAAGGAGATGTCATAGAAGGGGCTTTTTTGTACTAGTCTAGGGGACAGAATCATTTTATGTCGACTGAACTGGAACTCTGTGGTGGGCATAGCTATATTAGTGCACCTGTAGCTTCTATGGGAACTAGGACAGGACTTCATTGACCGTATGCCTAGGCAAGTGCCTTCACCAAGCAAAGCTGGTGTTTTTTCTTTCTGAACAACACAGACCTTCTGAATCAACACGCTGCACTCTCTGCTCATGTACTGGATTGCCCTGTTTTGCAATTGCACTGGAAGGCCCTACCATCACCTACAACCCTGCTTTCGTGGGGAAGTCTGAGTAAAATATTGGTGGTCTTCACCTGTAGCCCTGACACCATTTCCCGTTCCAGACATTTCATTCACATGCAAGCCAATGCAGATTTTTTTTCAATTGCCTATTGTGTATTTGCTCTCAGGTGAACACCTCCCTACTTTAATAAAGACTGAGGAATTTGTTTGTGATTAACAACCACGTTTAGTCCCTAAAGCTTCCTCCCCACTCCCTCATCCTTTTTTAATTTTACATTCTGCTTACCAGCAGCTTTTGTTCATAAGAAGGAAAAAAAAAAGATCCCCACTAAATCTCTTGAAAAACATTAGCACCATATGTCTGCTGGTTTTCTGAGAAACTAACGCAAGATATATTTAAAGGATTTGTCCAATCATGACACAGAGATGGAAAGATTGAAAAGCAGAAGGAATGAGTAGAACGCAAGACAGTTATGTCAATGCTCCATCCAATCTCTACAACACACAGACTTCTTTTCCTGTTTGAGCCTTGGCCATATGCTGAAACAATACCTCATGCCATTTCTCTCTCCTCCCTCCCTGCTCTGCTGATGCTTTTAGCAGCAACAGTGAAAACAGAAAGCTTTTTCTTTACATGCCATTGCTCTGCAGGGGTGGTACATTTCTGATTGTCGTCAGTTCTCCTGTGCAGATTGTCTCACTCCCCACTACTTTTAGGAAGATTATGAGAGTTAACACTGACTTCAGATGAGACATACATGCTATAATGAGCTGATTGGGCAGAATTGTATCTAGAATGCTTGAAAAGTTTCCACGGGTTGTTTTAAAGCATTTTGAGGGATGCACAGCTCAACGTACATCCTTGTTGTTTTTTATATGCCTCTTACCCGGCTATCTGAAACTAAAGAGCCCTAAGAATGTGGTCTTTCAGCCCACTGGTTTTTCTGAAAGCCTTTAATATTTCAGTCCTGCCCCATCCCCTGCTACATCCAAGTACATCAATTTCATTTAATAGACATATGTGGCTAATCACATTTCCTTGGGACACAGTAATGCAGTCTAACCTCTTTCTTTTCTCCGCTACATTCTGTCATGCAGCCACTGGAGTATTTCTAAATTCAGCTCCTGTCCTCACATGCTCATTGGAGAAGGAGAATACAAACAGTGGAAAATGCAGCCTGCCTTAATGCCTCTGCGCATCTTCTCAACATGTGACATCTCTCCTGATGTGCATCATGTCCAGCAGTACACTATCCCCTGGTAGAAAGAACGTGTCCAGATTTCTCAGCCGATGCATTACCTTCAGGCCCAAAAGCAACAGAGTCCCTGACTGACATCTTTACAGTACCAGCATAGAAATAGCTCAGTGGTTTGAGCATTGGCCTGCTAAAGCCTGCGTTGTCAGCTCAGTCCTTCAGGCGGCTATTTAAGGGTCTGGGGCAAATAGATTTTGGGGGGGGGGGCGGGAAATAGCTGCCAGGGATGATGCTTGGGCCTGCCCAAGGGGACTGGACTTGATGACCTTCCAGCTCTGTGAGATGTGTGTTTCTCTGCAAATGGCTGTGCTGACAAATCCACCTTTCTTCTGGCAGCTAAACTCCTAGGCAACCCTGGTGCTACCCAATTTTATTTATTTCATCTTCTTCCACTTAGCGCCCTGCAGTTAATGGCCTAATCCCACAGGTACACAATAATTTCTCTCTCTCTGTGTATCTGTCTCAGTTGTTTGCAATACGCTCCAGAGACATTTCAGAACCACAGTTCTTCTCTGCTGTTCCAGTCAAGGAGCACTGGCACAGATCAACATCTTTGCACTCAGACTTCAAACCTTAGACTGCTTTGCACTGAGCCAGTCCCTAGCTGCAAGCTAGAGCAGCCTGAAGAGTCAATACAACAGCTAGAAATTGCCAGAAAGACAAGGAGCCCTGGCCTGTCCTCTTCCCTTGCAGCAATCATTGTGGGCAGGGAAGGTTTAAAAGTCACTACAGGAGCTCTGTACCCCTGCACAATCACTCTAGACTGGGACAGCCTACATGGAGCAATGGTCTGAAGGAGCAATGGTCTGAAGTTACAAAGGGAGAGGTGTGGGTTGGATATTCGGAAAAAACTGCTTCACCAGGAGGGTGGTGAAGCATTCAGATGAGTTACCAAGAGAGGTGGTAGAATCTCCATGCTTAGAAGTTTCTAAATCCTGGCTTGACGTAATCATGGCTGGGGTGATTTAGTTGGGGTTCATCCTGCTTTAGGCAGGGGGCTGGACTAGATGACTTCCTGAGTTCCCTTCCAGCCCTAGGATTCTATGAATAATCTAGGAGTGGCGTTCAATTGCATGTTTTCCCTGGATTTTTATGCTTCTCCAGTTATGTCATTTGATTTGCAATCAGAAATCTCTTTTCTAGCTTTGTTTGCTAGCTCACATTTTCAGGAGATGCAGCAGGGGTGGTCCTGGTTTGTATAGTTTTTCATCCTGCTAAAACGGTGGGTGTGTTGGAAGGAGGAAGGCTCCTTCAGGTGGTGGCAAAATGATGGACTTTTAAAGAAAGCTGTTTAGAGCCTGATTTTTTAAAGATTTTTAAAAGCTTTTTTCTGGCTTTTTTTGCCTGCAAATAATTACAGGAGCAAAACTGGCCATGTGCCTGATTTATAGTCACAATCTTGAGTTCCTATGCCTGTGACCTCTGCTGTTCCCATAAATATATGCACCTGCCATTATTTACTGTAAGCAAACTGCAACTGCAGAAAGAGACTCTGGGTCTTAAAAATCAGGCATTTAATTAGAATTTTATGCACATTGCAGATGAGATTCTAAGCTACTTAATAGCCTACTTTAAAACTGTCTTTTTATGTGCTGAACCTTTCTATAGTTCTAAAATAAAAAGACACTACAGTAAACAATACCTTCTTCAGTGAAAACTATGTCTACAAATATTCTATCAGGATGTATTTTCAGACAGTCAGTTCTCCAAGAAAAGTATTCCTTTTTATGTCAATGCAAAAGAAAGAGTGTTCAGGATGAAATTAGCTATTAAATGCACTGAGTGTACCAATCCATCAGAAAAATCGGAAATCAGTACCATGAAGAAAACCACTATGGCTAGGTGTCAACAGATTTACAAGGAGTGTGAAAATTAAACTGGTGTAACTATAATTACTGAGAGGCTGTTCCTATTTTCTTACAATGTTCATTCAGTTCAGTATTAACTGATCTGGAAGTGCTATTACCCAACAGCGAGATACTACATTTTTTAGCGATTGCCATGCACACATTTAGCATTTTTTAATCCTTCTTTTCATGTGGTGAAGATTATGAGTTAGTGCAGAACGCTGCTCTGATTCTGAAACAATGACAGGCATCCAAGCAAGACTGCAAGATGTTTCTATGGCTCCATTTGTAGAACACTGATGGAAAGATGGCATTGCTGTGAAATCATGCATTCTCGGTGCAGCCAATCAAGAAAGGGCCTGTTGGCATCCATGCTAATAGACTGGTCCTTTGTATCAGAGGCAGTGCATTTCTAAAGTGAGAGCTGGTCACCTGAAATTCTTGCCTGCTTCTGTTTGCAGAATAAATATAACAACTTTTCATTTACATAGCAGCTGGCCTGAGGATCTCAAAACATTTCATGAGCACCCATTAATAATATATGGAGATACACATCTCACAGAGCTGGAAGGGACATTAGGAGGTCATTGAGTCCAGTTACCTGCCTTCTTTGCAGGACCAAGCACCCTCCCTCACAGAAATTTTTGTTTATGGATTTGCCCCGGACCCCTAAATGGCCTTCTCAAGGATTGTGCTCACAACCTGGAGATTAGCAGGCCAATAAGCAAACCACTGAGCTATCCCCCTCTTCCCTCTCATTAAGGCCTCCCAATGGTACACATTTATACTCGCTTTTCACATAGGAAAAGCCAAGGCCTTGTCTTTACTACATGGTGGCTCAATGTTGTAGTGATGGATCCACCAGGGGTCTATTTATCATTTCTGCTTTGGCCTGGGCTACACTAGGGGGCAATGTTGACCTAAGGTACACAACTTCAGCTACATGAATAGCATAGCTGGACTTGACATACCTTAGGCTGAATTTCTCTGCCACCCCCACAGCAGGAAGTCACGGGAGAAATTTTTCCATCAACTTCCTTACTCCTTGCGACTGTGAGGAGTATCAGAGTCAACTGGGATGCCCTGAACATTCAATTTAGCGCGTCCCTAGCAGAAGCATTAAATCGAACTCTTGAAGATTGATCTCTGCTGTGGTAAGTGTAGACATACCCTGAGATGTGATAAGTTGACCTCCAGGTGCTCTTCTGTTGAGTCCTGCACTCCACCAGGACAAGAAAAGTAGCTGGAGTCAGTGGGTATGGGGCTCCCACGAACCTTACCACAGGGAAGACCCTGCAGTAAGTATGTTGATTTCAGCAAGAGTATTTGCATAGCTGAAGTTGCATAGCTTAGGTCAGTGTGGGGAAGAGAGTGTAAACTGTAGGTTAGGCCTGAGGCAATAAGGTGTTCAGTTAACTTGCCCAAGGTCACACATCAAGTCAACGTCAGTGCCAGCTACAGAACCTTAACGTCCTGACTCTCAGACACGTTTGCTAGACAGCCTTTCTTCCCCAAGAGAACACCATACGCTTTTACACCTTAACTTTAAATGCAGTTTAATGGGCCTGAGTTTCAGCCCAGGCTTGATTAAGATTCTCCCCAGCCCCCTTTTTTTTGGCATACATATTTAATGGATGAATGCATTTAAATGACCTAATTTGTCCCAAAATGAATATTTCAAGCACAAAAGAAAGAGCAAGCTTTGAAAATCTGCTGCAGTCACTATCTCCATCTTACTAGCTGTGGTTTAATATAATAACTGTCCATCTTCACATCCCAGGACCTCAGAGCACCGCTAGAACATTAGTAAAATAAGCCTCCGAATATTCCCATGATGTAAGTATCACCATCACAAGTTTTAAACCTGGTGAAGTGAGGCGGGGCACTGGCAGAGAAAGAGGGGGAGAGATTAGGGTTTTACTTTGGATATGTCTACACTACAGTGATCTGTTGACAGAAGTCACTGTCAGAAGAGATCTTGCGACAAAACTTCTGTCAGAGTGCGTCCATGCACAAAAGCAGATCAGAAAAAGCAATCTGCTCTGTCAACAGAGAGCGGCCAGACTGCCCAGCCCTCTCTGTACAGAATGGCTGACAGAGGACCCCCTGGAGCATCCACACAAGCTTTTTTGTCAACAGATTCATGGTGTGTCTGCACTAGCCAGCTACTTCGAAGTAGCCGGCACAACGTCAAAATAGCACCCGTCGCGTCTACACACAGCAGCCGTGTCTACATGTGCATGCTACTTCGAAGTAGTGGCACTAACTTCGAAATAGCGCCCGTCACGGCTACACGTGTCAGGCTCTATTTCAAAGTTAACTTCGACATTAGGCGGCGAGACGTCGAAGTCGCTAACCCCATGAGGGGATGGGGATAGCGCCCTACTTCGACGTTCAACGTTGAAGTAGGGACCGTGTAGTCGTTGCGCGTCCCGCAACTTCGAAATAGCGGGGTCCGCCATGGCGGCCATCAGCTGAGGGGTTGAGAGACGCTCTCTCTCCAGCCCCTGCGGGGCTCTATGATCACCGTGGGCAGCAGCCCTTAGCCCAGGGCTTCTGGCTGCTGCTGCTGCTGCAGCTGGGGATCCATGCTGCATGCACAGCGTCTGCAACCAGTTGTCGGCTCTGTGTATCTTGTGTTGTTTAGTGCAACTGTGTCTGCGAGGGGCCCTTTAAGGGAGCGGCTTGCTGTTGAGTCCGCCCTGTGACCCTGTCTGCAGCTGTGCCTGGCACCCTTCTTTCGATGTGTGCTACTTTGGCGTGTAGACGTTCCCTCGCAGAGCCTATTTCGATGTGGTGCTGCCCAACGTCGAAGTTGAACGTCGATGTTGCCAGGCCTGGAGGACGTGTAGACGTTATTCATCGAAATAGCCTATTTCGATGTTGCTACTTCGAAATAAGCTATTTCAATGTAGGCTTCACGTGTAGACGTAGCCAGCATGTGCTATTTCGACGTTGAAATCAATGTTAGGCGGTGAGACGTCGAAATCGCTATTCCCATCCGAAGATGGGAATAGAACCCTACTTCGACGTTGAACATCAAAGTAGGGTGTGTGTAGATGATCCGTGTCCTGCCACTTTGAAATAGCGGGGTCCTCCATGGTGGCCATCTGCTGAAGGGTTGAGACGCTCTCTCCAGCCCCTGTGGGGCTTTATGGTCCCCACACACAGCAGCCTTTAAAGCACCAAGGACCCGCATTTCCTGTGGCAGGAAGCTGAGAGTGTGCAGGCAGCAGCACAGGCATGTGCTAGCCCTGCACACCCTCTACGGACCCTGACCCATCCACCCACCAGCCATGGCCTTGAGCCAGCACCCCGAGGGCCCCCAGGGGTCCCCTCCTGAGGGGACCCAGGCACCCCCGGCAGCCAATGGGAGGCCAAAAAGAGGCAGGGCCCCTCCTGGTGAGAGGCTGAGCTCCGAGACCTGCTGGGGCTCTGGGGCAAGGAGGAGGTGCTCCACATGATGGGGAGCAAGCGGCGAAACACAGAAGTGTTCTCCCGATTGGCCAAGGGCCTGGCTACCCAGGGTCACCCTGCCCACACTCTGGATCACGTCCAGAGTAAGGTGAAGGAGCTGTGGCAGGGGTACGCCCGGGCCCGGGACTGGGCCACTGCCGCATGCCCCTATTACAGGGAGCTCAGGGCCAGCCTGGGCCCCCGGGACACCTCCCCCTGGGGCCACCCTTGACACCACGGCCGACAAGCTCCAGCAGGCCTCGGAGCCGGAGGCCAGCCTGGAGGCCAGCCCTGCACCCCGGGGCCCACCCGAGGAGCCCTGCCTCGGGACAGTGGAGGAGGGGTCCAGCAGCGAGGCGGGGGTGCTCCTCATTGACCTCCCCTCCCAGAGCACCAGCCGCGCATCCACCCCCGGGCTCCCCCCAGCCATGGCAATGGACAGTCAGGTATGTACCCCACAGGGCACACCCATGGGCTACAGGGCGGGGGCACCAGACACGACCAGGAGCCTCACACACCTCCAGCAGACCCCAACCTGCAACCGCCCAGCCACAGCATGGTCCCAGGATGGTGGCACAGCCATCAGTGCCCGTCAGCACCCACACCCATGGACAGCACTGTGCCTTAACCCTGGGGACGGGGGAACAATGCTATGGGAATAGCCAACAGGGACATCACACCCACCGACAGGGACAGAGACCCAGCACCCAAGTGGGGGTGGGGGGAATGGGCCACGGGCCAGGGCACTGTACTAACAACCTTCCCCTCCCTCTCTCCCTCTCTGTAGCTGCAGCTGCAGCATCCAACACCCCCGGCAGCCAGGCAGCCTCCGTCGTCACTGCCAGCCTGCTGGACGTCAGCCACCGCCAGCACCCGGAGACACCCCCAAGGCTAGCAGGCCAGTCCCACCACCGCCAGACCCTGGGGATGGCACCTATGGACCCCCAGCTCCTGGCAGCTCTCCAGCGGCAGATGGAGGTGGTGGAGGAGAGACTCCACTTCGACAGGGAGGAGTCCACCCAGTGGTGGGTGGCATGGGAGGAGTTCATGGGGGTCTTCTGGGACATAGCCAGGTTGATCTGCAAGGCCATTGCCCAGCTCCTGCCCCCTGCCACCCCCTGGGCTGCCCTCCTCGCTGCTCCACCCATTGCCCCACACCTCGCCGCCTGCCTTGATGTCTGCTGCCCCACCTGCCGCCCCACCTGCCATGCCGCCTGCAAGCTCCCCAGGACCAGAGCCCACTGGGGCTGAAGACCGGCCAGTGGAGGCATCCCGGCCATACTTGCCAATCCTCCCAGCCCCCAGCCAGCCACGCCGGGGACTGCTGACACGGGGGGGGTGGTCATGAGTCATACCCGCCGGGGGTCACACGCCTCTACCCCCACCCTGGACTGATGGGCCAACGGCCAAGCTGTCTGCTGGGCCCCCATGTATATAGTTGTCCCCCTTTGTATATCGGTTGCAGTTTCTGTTGTGCACAAAACAAAGTTAGCAGTTTTTTTTAAAAAAAAAGGTTTTATTTTCCAAATAACTGGAGGTGTGCGCTTGTTGGGGGGGTGGCATGCGGGTGTTGGGGGGCGGTGTGTAGGCAGTGCAGGCTGTGTGTGGGGGGGGGGTCCTCTGGGGAAGGCCAGGGAGGTGCTCAGGGGTCTCCCTGATTGAAGTGGGCCCGCAGGCCTCGTGAACCCATACCCCCTCACAGTGGGCCTGGCGGCTGGGTGTGGCAGCCAGCTGGGAGAAGCCCGTGCCGGTGTTGACCGCCCACCCCTGGACAAAAGCCTCCCCCTTGCTCTCGACCATTTTGTGAAGCATGCAGCATGAGCCCACAACCTGGGGGATGTTCTGGACGCTAACATCCAGGCGGGCAAGGAGGCACCGCTGGTGGCCCTTCAGACAGCCGAAGGTCCTCTCCACCACCTGGTGGGTGTGGTTCAGGTGGGCGTTGAACCGCTCCTGGCTGGCGTTGAGGTAGCCAGTGTACAGGCGCATGAACCAGGGGTAGAGCGGGTAGGCCGCGTCCGCCACGAGGCAGAGGTGCATGGTGGTGTCCCCCAGAGGGATGGGGGAATGTAGGTCCCCAACTCCAGCCGGTGGCACAGGTCCGAGTTCCTAAAAACACGGGCATCATGTGTGCAGCTGGGCCAGCCCACGTACACATCCTGGAAGCGGCCCCGACTGTCCACCATGGCCTGCAGGACCATCGAGTGGTAGCCCCTGTGGTTTATGTATCTTCCTCCGCTGTGGTCCGGGGCGTGGATGGGGATGTGGGTCCCGTCCAGGGCCCCGAAGCAGTTCGGGAACCTCATGGCAGCGAATCCAGCAATGGCTGCAGCCAGGTCCCCGAGTTGGACGACCCTCTGGAGCAGCATGACATTGAGCGCATGGACCACCTATGGGGAGGGAACACAGGCACCCATAAGGGTTTGCAGGGTGCCCCAGGGCCCTCCCCGCAGGCAGCCTTCCTGGGCATCTCCCCGGGTACCCGCCCCCAGCCCCTCATTCCCCATCCCCATACCCCGCCCCCCCCGTCCCCCAGTGGGTGCGTGCCCGGGCCTCCTTACCTCCATGACAATGGCCCCGACCGTGGCCTTTCCCACTCCAAACTGGTGGCCCACAGAGTGGTAGCTGGCTGGAGTGGCCAGCTTCCAGACGGCTATTGCGACCCTCCTCTTGATGGGGAGGGTGCACCACATCTGGGTGTCCTGGTGCCTCAGTGCAGCGGTGAGCCACTGGCAGAGCTCGAGAAAGGTCTGCCGGCGCATGCGGAAGTTCTGGAGCCACATGTTGTCGTCCGACTCCCGCTTGAGCAGCTGCTCCCACCACTTGGAGCCGGTGAGGTAGCTCCAGAGGCGGGTGAGCAGACGGCGGGGGAGGAAGAGGGAAGCCCAGTGGTCACAGGCATCCCCGTCTGCCCCCGGGGAGGGCTCCTCTGGCAGGAACCACTGGGTGGCCTCCCGGGCAGCACCTAGCAGGGTGCTTGCCCCCTGGATGACTACCTGGAGGGCCTCCTCTTCTTGCTGCTGCTGCTGGGGGGTCCATATCTGCTGTGACTTGGTCTGTGAGATTGTGGAGAGTACCCTGTGGACCTCATGTTGTGCAGGCCGGGTGTGTCTGGGAGGGGCCCTTCAAAGGAGCAGCTTGCTGTTGACCCGGAAGGGCTAGTCCAGCCTGTGACCCGGTCCATGGGCTTTCCTGGCCCCTTATTTCGACGGGGAGTGCTTGTGTGTGTGGAAGCTCCACATTTCCTTCTGGGGCAGCTCCTTCAACGTTCCCTGTTGTTACTTCAACGTTGAACGTCGACGGCACCAGCCCTGGAGGACGTGTAGATGATACACATTGAAGCAACCTATTTCGATGTTCTTATGTCGAAATAGGCTACTTCAACATAGTGTGCTAGTGTAGATGTAGCCTCAGTCAAGAAAGGCATTCTGCCTTGTGTGGGGCAAAGCAGAAGACTGTCAACAGAAGTGCCAAGTTCTGTGGACAGTATAGTGACAGAACACATTTTTAGTGTGGCTGTTCTGTGGGTTTTGTCAACAAAGCCGAAGAGTCAAAGTTTCACACCTATGAATAATGAGCTTGTGTTCCAGTAGTTTGTTTTTCATTTCTTTTAATGATTTGTGCACCTGGGGAATCAGAGAATTCTGCATTTGAACCCAAGATGTTCCACAGATGGATTCCATCGTCAGGTCTGATTTTTTTCTAAGAATGATTTTCTGTGGACAAGAGAATTGAAGCAATGAGGAAAGAAAGAATACAAGCATAATTAATATGTGTGCATTCACAAATTCGTTAGTTTGTATCCTGATACATAGTTGCATGCCCATCTAGCCTTGTGTCAGCGTATCTGAGTGATTTGCATGGTTTATTTTTGGCATACATGAATTAAACACATAATTGTTGTGTGACCAGGTTGGGCTCTACTCCTTCATTCATGTAACTCAAGGTCAGAAAGAACCATTGGTCACCTAGTCTGACCTCCTGTATATCATAGATGATTAAATTTTACCAAGTTACCCCAGTTTTAAGGCCAATAACTTGACTAATGTGTAACCTGTATTTGGTTAGAAAGCAAATCTTCCAGAAAGGCAGCCCAGCTTGATATTAAGAAAAGGAGAAGTCACTTGGTAGTAATTTGAGTTTGTCTGACTAATTCTAGAGTTCGGTTCTAGTTGGCCTTACTCTGCCAGATCAAACAATCCTTTTAGTGTTGTTTTTGTTTAGTAATACCAGAGCTCTGGTATTATCTCCAGTGAAGCTACATGCTCTAATCAAATGATGTTTTAGTTATTGTCCCAATAAACCAAACACAACAGGCTCTTAGAGGCTCTTGCCATAAGGCTTTTCCCCTGCCCCCAGTGTTTCTGGTGTCTCTTTTCTGTTTCCTGTCTGATTTTTTGCCATCCTTTCTAAGAGAGCCATCCTGGCCACAGAACAAGGTGGGGCAACCACCTTTGGCTCCATGCTTGAGACCCAAGAGGCAGCTGCCCCAGCCATCCTATGGATGGGAGGTGGAGGAGAGTTAACTGGTGCCGGGCCTGGACTGAATGACTACCTGTGGACAGGGATTGTGAGTGCAGTGGTAGCGATAGCAGGGGTCGCCTACCCCGAGACCTTACAAACACAGGTAGTGACCACAGCAGCCTGGTCTGCTCCACCATGCTGTCCTCCAGGTTCACTGCTCCTGGCTTCTCCACAGCTGTGGGAAGTGGAACAAAGCAGAGCAGGCCACTGCTCCCACTGCCTGTGCAGTAAGGATTGCAGGGAGGCAATGCAACATGAACCAGGTAATCCCCCACCCCTGCTGCTGGGGGTGGGAATAAGCAGACAGGGCAGGGGTGAAGCAGGGAAGAGGCAGAGTCTGGGGCACACAAGGGGGGGGGGTTGCTGTGGGTGCTGTGCCTGGAGCACTGGTGGGATGTTGCTCCAGGCCCCATTCTGCCCTTGGGATGGCAATGCTTTCTGAAAAGCGGCTACCAGAACTGCAGGCAGCATTCCTTCATCAATCTTAGAATCAGAGACTCATAGAATCCTAGGGATGGGAGGTACCTCAGGAGGTCATCTAGGCCAGCTCCCAGACTAAAGTAGGTTCAACCTCAACTAAACCATCCCAACCAGGACTTTGTCAAGACGGGACTTAAAAACATCAAGGGATGGAGAATCCATCACCTCTCGAGGCAACGCATTCCAGGGCTTCACCACCCTCCTGGTCAAACAGTTTTTCCTAATGTCCAACCTACACCTCCCCCTATAACTTTAGACCATTGCTACTTGTTCTGCCATCTGTCACTATTGAGAACAGCCTCTTTCCATCCTCTTTAGAGACCTCCTTCAGCAAGATGAAGGCTGCTATCAAGTCACCACTCTCTCTTCTCTTCTGCAAACTAAATAAGCCCAGATCACTTCCTCCTCATAGGTCATGTGCTCCAGCCCTCTAATCATTGTCGTTCCCCTCCACTGGACCTGCTCCAATGCAGCCACATCCTTTTTATACTGGGAGGGAGGGAGCAGAACTGGACACAATACTCCAGATGTGGCCTCAGCAGTGCTGAATAGTGGAGCATAATCACTTCTCTGGAAATGCTCCCCCTAATGCACCCCAGTATGCCATTAACCTTCTTGGCCACAAGGGCACAATCTTGACTCATATTCAGCTTCTCAACCATGGTAATCCCCAGCTCCTTTTCTACTGCACTGCTACTTAGACAGTCAGGTCCCCAGCCTGTAACATTGCGTGGGATTCTTCTGTCCCATGTGCAGGACTCTGCACTTCTCCTTGTTGAACTTCATCAGATTACTTTTGGCCCAATCCTCCAATTTATCTAGGTCACTCTAGACTGTGTCTTATCAATACTGCAAACAGAAGTAAAACTGCTCCCCTACTCAGTCTCCTACACACCTGTTTATATATTGGAAGAAAGCATTAGCCTTTGTGCAACAACATCGCATCTGGGAGCTCATGTTCTATGACCCTTAAATCCTTGTGAGTGTACTGAATGTGGCAGCAGGAACTCAACACTGCTGAAGGCTGGGAGGAATGTGTCTCCCAGAGGTCATCGGCATGGGAATGCAAAGGGGTGCATGTGTGATACCTTTCAGGCAAAGCCTAATGGGTAGCAAGTAAGCCATGAGATTTGGTCTATTGTAAACATGTTGTTGTAAAATCACAATTTAAGCTGACACTCAATGTGGGAGTTGTGAGATCTCACCAATGCTCTGGGTTGTTGTGGGGGACAGGGCAGTCGCCATAGCTGCATAAGACATGGATTACACAGGGCTCCCTGGTTTACAGCTTTGTAAAGCAGGATGGAAAGGGCATTGTTTGTGCTGGTGCCAAACTAGAACTGGATGCTAGGGTGTTCATGAAACCTCATGCTGAAAATGTTAAGAGCTGAAATCACAAAGTGGTAGCTGAGGCTATGTAGTACTGAAATCATGGGGTTCTGTGTCAGCGTGATCCCTGGCAGCATGATTGGTAAGGGAACAATGGTGGGTGGCTGGTAGGAAGAGTAGCCAGTGGCCAGCAGGTGGCAGCAAGGGGATGCTGCAGACAAGTGGATAGCTAGTACTACCCTGGTGATGTATCTGTGAGCTCTGGGTTTGGGACTGCACTGCAGGAGGTACACCCTGTAACTGTGTGTGGGGTAAAGGGCCAAGAGCCCCAGCAAGAGACTTGGTTCTATAGCATTTGGGGAAGGTATCTTGTTAAAGGGGTTTGTCTCTCCTTTGCTTAGATATACTGCATCTGTCACTGTAACCTTGGGGTAGGTTATGGTCATTAAATAGGCTGTTTCTATCTCAGACTCTGTGCTTGCGAGGTGGGGAGAACTGCCTTACAAGCACCCAACCCCGGGGGGTGAAATTGTCCCAGGCCACTGGGTGGGGGCTCGAGCCGGTTGGTGGTATCCTTGACAGGAAACCCCCCAGGAGCGGAACCTGGCCCTTCTGGCAGGCACCTGGCATTAATAGAAGGGTTACATTAGTGTTACTGCTTTCCAGCCACTCCCATTTTGTACATTTGGCTCTATTCCTTCTTCCTAGATGTATAACTTAGTGTGTCTGTACTAAAAACACACAATATTTACACAAGGCCTTAGCAGATAGTGCTGTATGACTGTCCCGTCTCCCATCTTCTATTTTTATCAGCAGTAATTTGATATTTACTTCCAGATCATTCCTGAAATGTTGGCTACTATTGGCGTCAGTGGTGTTCATAGCCACCATGGGCCCTGGGGCAAGGTGGGAGGTGGTCCTTGCTCCACCCTCTGGAAGGGGAAAGATGAAGGGTGGAAGAGGTAGGGCCAAAAGTGGAAGGGGTGTGGTCTAGAACATTCAGCTTTCAGCACCACCTGGACTATGGCACTGCCCCACTACTGCTGTGCACTGCATCACTGCCATGGTAATTCAAAGAGGCCTGGGGCTCCAGATGCTGCCACTGCCAAAGCAGCAGCAGCTGGAGCTCTGGGTCCCTTTCAAACACCAGCACTGGAATGCATTACCAAGAGAGGTGGTGGAGTCTCCATCCCTAGGGGTTTTTAATTCCCAGCTTGACAAGATCCTGGCTGGGATGACTTAGTTGGGGGTTCTTAGAATCATAGACTCACAGAGCTGGAAGGGATTTCAAGAGGTCATCGAGTCCAGCTCCCTGCCCCAAGCAGGATCAACCTCCAGTAAATCATCCCAGTAATGACTATGTCAAGCCGGGACTTAAAAATCTTTAGGGATGGAGATTCCGCCACCTCTTTAGGCAACGCATTCCAGGGCTTCACTACCCTCCTGGTGAAGTAGTTTTTCTTAATATCTAACCTACACCTCTTCCTCTGTAACTTCAGACCATTACTCCTTGTTCTGCTACCTGACACCACTGAGAACAGTTTCTCACCCTCCTCTTTGGAGCTCCCCTTCAGGAAGTTGAAGGCTGCTATTAAATCACCCCTCAGTCTTCTCTTCTGTAAACGAAATAAGCCCAGATCCCTCAGCCTCTCCTCATAGGTCATTTGCTCCAGCCCCTTAATCAGCCAGGTTTGATCCTGGTGGAGGCAGGGTGCTGGACTAGATACCTCCTGAGGTCCCTTCCAGCCCTAGGATTGTATGATCAGGCCTGGGGGCATTTGCGTGTGTGCGTGCACACACACGCACACGCACGCACACACACACACACACACACCCTCTTGGCAGGCCTGATCAGCATTACTGTTGCTCCCTGCAGACTCCCCGTGAAATATTTTGAGTGCGACATATGTTTTTAGATCTGCCCGTCGGTGTTTAATCCATGTAATGTGTGCTTTAGGAATATCGTATAGTGCGAATTTTCAAATCGGACTGCTGTGACATGAAGCCCCTGACAGAAATGTAACTATATCCCATATTTGCAGTTACCTTTAGCTGCCAAATTTGTAAGCTCAGCAAAGAATTAAATCAGGTTTCTTTGTCATGCTCAATTGAAAATTTATGCCTTAAAAGAGACTTGTCCTGCATGAATGATTATAAAGTCACTGGGTTAATTAGTCACTGGTAAAATTCCTCTAAAGTCCATGGTGCTAATTAGTACACAGAGTATGTGGTGTATCCTTTGGGTCTTTCAGCATAGAGAAGGTGAATGGGTTGCCAAGCATTCTTCCAAAACAGGCTGCAATGTGCAGGGCTGCGCCTGGATGTCAGAGAAGAGTTTGATTGATGTCGTGGATTTTTCTGTGTGACCCACATAAGGGGACAGAGCAAACAATGCTGAGGGGATGCTGGCATGTAGTAGAACACCAGCAGTCATCTGTCAGTGCCATGCAGCACTGGATGTGGGAACGCGGCCTCACCATGGTCACACTGCACAATGGGTGGGATGCTGCTCATTCTGGTGCCCTGCGAGGGGCTGAGCACACTTGCTGTTGATAAGGATGTAGCTGGGGGGCAGGGGGAAGAGCATCAAACCCATACATGGATCTCACTTAGCACAATTAGGCTGCAGATACTTTTTATCTAATACTAACGCAGTTACTTGCTGTTGTTCAGATCCTTAAGAAAGGGCTCAGAGTAGGAGCCTGGGGAGTCTGGAGTCAGGATTTGCGGGTGAGGAGGGCTCAGTGCAGTGGCTGGGGGCTGTAGGAATGAAGGCAGGTGCTTGGGAGGGGCAGGGGAGCTGAGAGCAGGGGATTTGGAGGTGCGGGGGCTGAGGGCAGACGGGCGGGAGGCCTGGGAGGCTCAGGAGAGCTCCAAGACCAACTGGAGCTGCATTGGCCAGCCGGCCAGCTCCTCCTGGGGGGCCACTGTAGTGGGGGCTTGGCTGCCCAGCCTCAGGCAGCAGCTGCTCCCCTGGAACTACACTTCCCTACCAGCAGAGCTCACTGTGGGGGCTGCAGCAGTAGGGCTGCTGGGCAGTAGGGCCCACCCCCATGTCCAGGATTGGGTATAAGGGCAGGGGGACTTGAAAGGCTTTGGGGAAAGGGGCCACTTCCCTATGGCCAATGGCCTGCAACCTGTAGAGCCCCAACTGCCTGCTCTCTTACAGATGTGGCCGCCCCCCTGAGGTCAGTCTGGAGTACAGCTGTCCCCTCACACTCAATGCCCCACCCCCCATCATCATTTCAGAGAAGAGCAATTCCTGGTATCAGACCCCTCCCATTCTGGCTAATGAGAAACAAATCAGATTCCAGGCACCTCCCATTGTCCTGACACAATCGAAACCAGACCTTACTCTAAGTTATGGTATGAGAAAGCTGCACACCACATTTGGTGGGACTAGCTCTTACCGTTTAGGAGGAGTTCTTGAACAAATGGACTCACGGATGGATGGACAGACACATTTCTAAAATACATGCAGGTTGAACCTCTCTAGTCCTGCTCTCGCTCATCCAGCAGTCTCAGTAATCCATCATGATTTTAGTAAAGTAGATGACTTTCATTGGCGCAGCCAAGTTTTCTAAGGTTTCACAAAGCAGTGTTTCTCAACCTTTGTTATAAAGTACTCCTTTTTCCAATATATATATATATATATATAAGTACTCCCAGTACCCACTATTTTCAGACAAGCAAACTTTTTTTCTACCATTGCAACACATTTGTTTAAACAACTTAACTGTAACTGGGTAGTTGGAGGAAATTGCCTGTAGGCAATAAACTTGCCATTGTACTTATGACTGTGCAAAGGGGATACATTAAAAAAAATAGATTAACATAAAATCTTAGAATCATAGGGCTGGAAGGGACCTCAGGAGGTCATCTAGTTCACCCCCCTGCTTCAAGCAAGACCAATCCCCACTAAGTCATCCCAGCCAGGACCTTGTCAAGCCGGGACTTAAAAATCACGAGGGATGGAGAATCCACCACCTCTCTAGGCAATGCATTCAAATGCTTCACCACCCTCCTGGTGAAGTAGTTTTTCCTAATATTCAGCCACACCTCTCCCTCTTCAGCTTCAGACCATTACTTCTTTTTCTGCCATCTAACACCACTGAGAACAGTTTCTCACCATCCTTGTTAGCGCTCCCCTTCAGGAAGTTGAAGGCTGCTATTAAATCACCCCTAAGTCTTCTCTTCTGCAAACTAAATGTAGGGAATGTGGCAGAAGGAATGCAGTGCTGCTGAAGGCTGGGAGGAATGAGTCTCCCAGAGGTCATCTGCATGAGAATGCAAAAGGGGTGCATGTGTGATACCTTTTCAGGCAAAGCCTAATGGGTAGCAAGTAAGCCATGAGATTTGGTCTATTGTAAACATGTAGTTGTAAAATCACAATTTAAGCTGACACTTAATGTGGGAGTCGTGAGATCTCACAAATGCTCTGGGTTGTTGTGCGGGACAGGGCAGTCGCCTCAGCTGTGTAAGACATTGATTACACAGGGCTCCCTGGTTTAAAGCATTGTGAGAGACAAGGGGAGGGGTACTAGTTGAGCCAGCTTGCTGAGTGCCTTGGCCCTGCCTATGCCTTGGCCATATAGCTATAAGCCTGGCTTGACTAACCCTCCCCACCTGTTAAAAGATAGAGCTGGATACTAGGGTGTTTGTGAAACCCCACACTAGAGATACTAAGAGCTGAAATCACAGAGTGGCAGCTGAGGCCACACAGAGCTGAAATCACTGGGTTCTGCCTTAGGGCAGTCCCAAGCAGTGGGGTTAGGACTGGCGGACAAACAGCAGGACCAGCGGGAGGCCGGTAGGAGCGGCGGCGGCGGTAGACGACAGCGACCGGCGGGCGGCCGGTAGAAGCGGCGGTAGACGATGGCGGGCGGCTGGTAGGAGCGGCAGCGGCGGTAGACGACGGTGACCGGCGGGCGGCTGGTGACAGCAAGGGGAGGCTACAGACAAGTGGACAGCTAGTATTGCCCTGGTGATGTATCTGTGGGCTTTGAGTTTGGGACTGCCCCGCAGAGGGTACACCCTGTAACTGTGTGTATGTGTAAAAGGGCCAAGAACCCCAGCAAGAGACTGGGTTCTACTGCATATGGGGATGGTATCTGGGTAAAAGGGGTTTTGTCTCTTCTGTGCTAAGATATACTGCATCTGTCGCTGTAACCTTGGGGTAGGTTACGGTCATTAAACAAGCCATTTCTATCTCAGACTCTGTGCTTGCGAGGGGGGGGAGAACTGCCTTACAGGCACCCAGCACGGGGGTGAAATTGTCCCAGGCCACTGGGTGGGGGCTCGAGCCGGTTGATTGTATCCTTGATAGGAAAACCCCACAAGAGTTGAACCCAGCCCTTCTGGCAGGCATCTGGCGTTAACAGAAGGGTTGCATACACAAATCCTCAGCCTATCCTCATACATCGAGTGCTCCAGCCCCTTAATCATTTTTGTTGTCCTCTGCTGAACCTGCTCCAGCACATCCACATCCTTTTTATATTGGGGGGCCCAAAACTGGACACAATATTTCAGATGTGACCTCACCAGTGCCCAATAGAGGGGAACAACTACTTCTCTAGATCTGCTCAAAATGCTCCTCCTAATGCACCGTCGTATGCCGTTAGCCTTCTTGGCTACAAAGGCAACTTGGTTTACTCATATCTAGCCTTTCATCAGCCATAACCCCTAGGTCCCTTTCCACTATACTGCTGCTTCGCCAGTCTGTCCCCAGCCTATAACAATGCTTGGGATTCTTCCGTCCCAAGTGCAGGACTCTACACTTCTCCTTGTTGAACTGCATCAGATTTTTTTCAGCCCAATCCTGAAATTTATCCAGGTCACTCTGGATTCTCTCTCTACCCTCCAACATATCTCCCTCTCCCTCTAGCTTTGTGAAGGTGCAATCCAGTCCCTCATCCAGGTCATTAATAAAGATCTTGAACACCAGTGGCCCGAGAACCAAGCCTTGTGGTCCTGATTTTAGTTAGCTAGATGACTTATCATTGGTGTTGCCAAGTATGACCAATTTTTTAGTCATAGGTATGTATATATTTTTATGCAAACATGAATGAACAGTGGTGAATGAAATTACATGAAAAATTACAATTAATGTGAAATTTGGACTTCTTTGGATGAAATCAAATGTTCAAACCTAGGTTTCAAACTGTTAAGGGCCACAACTAAATCAATACAAAAAAGCAGTCAAGTAGCACTTTAAAGACTAACAAAATAATTTATTAGGTGAGCTTTCATGGGACAAACCCACTTCTTCAGACCCTAGCCATACCAGAACAGACTCAATATTTAAGGCACAGAGAACCAAAAACAGTAATCAAGGAGGACAAATCAGAAAAAAATGATCAAGGTGAGCAAATTAGAGAGTAGAGGGGTAGAAGAAGTGGGGAAGGTCAAGAATTAGATTAAGCCAAGTATGCAAACGAGCTCCTATACTGACTCAGAAAATTCCCATCCCAGTTCAAACTACGCAAACACTTAAGTCATTAACATAATGGCCCACTCCATTAAAATGTTGTGGATCTGGAGTGTTTTTATGTCTGTTTTGTGCCCATTAACTCTTTGTCTAAGGGAGTTAGAAGTCTGTCCAATGTACAAAGCATTTGGGCAAAAGTGCTGCTTGACTGCGTTTTTGTTTTGATAGTATATAGACTAGCACGGCTCCCTCTCTATTACTATACAACTCAATCAATGTTTCTGATGCAGTTTCCTGTGTACTACCTTCTTCCAAATCTGCAGGTTTATTCTTTGTTTTCACAAGGAATTGGTCCATTTTAAACCCTTGCAGTTTTAATTGTAAATACCAAAGTAAAATTGTACAAATAGCAATATTATCACTTATTTTGGATAACAAGCATAATATTCCAGAGCCGGGTACTACCAGCTCCCCATTATAATGCAATCTTCCTCCCCTCCGCCAGGCATCCCCAGCTCCCTGCCTTAACCCAACCCCCTCCACTCCTCCAGAGCCAGGCAACCTTCCACACTGTAACCCAATGACAGCGACTCACCACAGCTGCCACCGTCACTGTCATCGCTGCCACGTGCTTCTCCCTCCAAGTGCTAGGGAGGCACACGTGCACAGAATCATGCACAGCACTCTGACAGCTCTGAGCATCTTATTACTGGATGAGCCACAAACACTCCAGTGCATGTACTGCCCCAGACTTCTCTCGCATACCCCTAAGGGTACATGTACCATGCGTTAAGAATTTCCATAGAATCATAGGGCTGGAAGGGACCTTAGGAGGTCATCTAGTCCAGCCCCCTGCTTCAAGCAGGATCAACCCCAATTAAGTCATCCCAGCCAAGACCTTGTCAAGCCGGTACTTAAAAATCTCTAGGGATGGAGAATTCACCACCTCTTTAGGCAACGCATTCCAGTGCTTCACCACCCTCCTGGTGAAGTAGTTTTTTCCTAATATGTAACCATCTCCTCTCCTTCTGTAACTTCAGACCATTGCTCCTTGTTCTGCCATCTGTCACCACCGAGAACAATTTCTCCCCATCCTCTTTAGAACTCCCCTTCAGGAAGTTTGTTTACAGCCCCCAGTCCTGGCCACTAGTCAGCTGCAACTTACCCCTAAATGTCTTCTAAGAGCCCCCAGTAAGCAGTGGACATGTTGGCAATAGTGCTAGATAATATTGCCCTTCTGTGATCTGGCAAATTCTCTTGTTTGGCACCCGTCAGGTCCTGAGGTGCCGGATTAGAGAGGTTCAAAGTGTAATATGATTAACACAGGTCTGATTAGCGGCCATTGTAATTTGGAACAGTCCCGTAGTGATCCATGTCTCTCCAAAAACACTTCGAGGTTGATCCTGCATGGCACAGACACACAGTGTTGTGCATTTTAGTCCCAAGTAACTAATGCTAAAGAGTCCAAGAAGCCCAGAGGATGCCGGTCCTACATTATTAGAAGTACTGCTGAGCAGCTACGAAGTTACTCCTAGCAAGCAGGAAGGCCTAAGCAACCATTTTGGTACATGTCTCATTAGCACTAGGAAGCTTGCTTTTTGAACCCCCTTGCCTTCAGTCCTTACCTCTCAGACCTAAAATTCATGTGGCCTTCCCAAGGTGACACATTGGCACTGGTGGAGACAAAAAATAGTCCACTGGCTTCCAGGGTCCAATCCCCTTGACCAAACTACCTCCAGATCAGCTGGTTAGCCTGTGATGGCAACCTTTCCCCTACCATTTTATATTCAAAGGATGTGTTTTACAAAAAAGTCATTTTGTAGGAACAACAAGCTGCCAGTAGGCCCCTGCAGTGCACTGGGGCAGGAGTGCACTGGAGCATATCAGAGGCCCAACTTAAATGTATACCCCAAATTAAAACACACAGTAAGAGACCTAAAAAAGAGTCACCTTGGCTTAACAACCATGTAAAAGAGGCAGTGAGAGATAAAAAGGCATCTTTTAAAAAGTGGAAGTCAAATCCTAGTGACCAAACTAGAAAGGAACATAAACACTGCCAACTTAAATGTAAAAAGAAAAGCAAAAAAAAATGTGAGGAACAGTTTGCCATAAATTCAAAAAACAGTAGTAAAATGTTTTTTAAGTACATTAGAAGCAGGAAGCCTGCTGAAAAAGCAGTGGGGCCCTTGGATGATAGAGACATAAAAGGAGCAATCAAGGAAGATAATGCCATTGTGGAAAAACTAAATGATTTCTTTGCTTCAGTCTTCACGGCTGAGGATGTTAGAGAGATTCCCAAATCTGAGCCGTCCTTTATAGGTGACAAATCTGAGGAACTGTCCCAGATTGAAGTGTCATTAGAGGAGGTTTTGGAACTAATTGATAAGCTAAACAGTCACAAGTCTCCAGGACCGGATGGTATTCACCCAAGGGTTCTGAAAGAACTCAAATGTGAAATTGCGGAACTATTAACGGTGGTTTATAACCTATCCTTTAAATCAGCTTCGGTACCCAATGATTGGAAGACAGCTAATATAACACCAATATTTAAAAAGGGCTGTAAAGGAGACCCTAGCAATTACAGACCGGTAAGTCTAACGTCAGTACCAGGCAAATTAGTGGAAATAATAGTAAAGAATAAAATTGTCAGACACATAGAAGAACATGATTTGTTGAGCAAAAGTCAACATGGTTTCTGTAAAGGGAAGTAGTGTTTTACTAATCTATTAGAGTTCTTTGAAGGGGTTAACAAGCATGTGGACAGGGGGGATCCAGTAGACATAGTATACTTAGATTTCCAGAAAGCCTTTGACACAGTCCCTCACCAAAGGCTCTTATGTAAATTAGGTGGTCATGGAATAGAAGGAAAGATCCTTTCATGGATTGGGAACTGGTTAAAAGACAAGAAACAAAGGGTAGGAATAAATGGTAAATTTTCACAATGGAAGGGGGTAATTAGTGGCGTTCCCCAAAGGTCAGTCCTGGGACCAATCCTGTTCAACTTATTCGTCAATGATCTAGAGAAAGAGGTAAGCAGTGAGGTGGCAAAGTTTGCAGATGACACCAAACTGTTCAGGATAGTCAAAACCAAAGCAGACTGTGAAGAACTTCAAAAAGATCTCAGCAAACTGAGTGATTGGGCAGCAAAATGGCAAATGAAATTTAATGTGGGTAAGTGTAAAGTAATGCACATTGGGAAGAATAATCCCAATTATACATACAATATGATGGGGGCAAATTTAGCTACAACAAATCAGAAAAGGAATCTTGGAATTACAGTGGATAGTTCTCTGACAACATTCATGCAGTGTGCAGCGGCAGTTAGTAATGTAAATAGGATGTTAGGAATGATTAAAAAAGGGATAGAAAATAAGACAAAGATATCTTACTTCCCCTATATAAAACTATGGTAAGCCCACATCTTGAGTACTGTGTGCAGATGTGGTCTCCTCACCTCAAAAAAGATATATTGGCATTAGAAAAGGTTCAGAAAAGAACAACTAAAATGATTAAGGGTCTGAAACGAGTCCCATATGAGGAGCAGCTAGAGAAACTGGGATTTTTCTGTCTAGAAAAGAGGAGACTGAGGGGTGATATGATAGAGGTATATAAAATCATGACTGGTGTGGAGAAAGTGAACACAGAAAAGTTATTTACTTGTTCCCATAATATAAGGACTAGAGGGCACCAAATAAAATTAATGGGTAGCAGGTTTAAAACTAATAAAAGAAGGTTTTTCTTCACACAACGCACAGTCAACCTGTGGAACTCCTTTCCAGAGGAGGCTGTGAAGGCCAAGACTCTAACAGAGTTTGAAAAAGAGCTCGATAAATATTTGGAGGTTAGGTCCATAGATGGCTATTAGCAAGGGGTGAGGTATGGTGACTAGCCTTTTGTCAAAGGCGTGATTATTGTCTTCGGTTCACCTCCTCTGGGGCACCTGGCATTGGCTACTGTCGGCAGACAGGATACTGGGCTAGATGGACCTTTGGTCTGACCCAGTATGGCCATTCTTATGTTCTTATGAGTCTTTAGCAACCTGCACTGACTTTTTCAACTCCTGGCACACAGCATCGGTAGTGTGATGCTCTAAGCTTCATGCCTCATGGTACACCCAAAATACACACCAATGAACCACCCCTTTATCATGTCTTATTGTTGTATTCATTTCTCTGTGGCAAAACACAAACTGTTCCATCACACTAAGATACTTCAGGAAGGAAGTACCAGTTTCCACATAGAAACGGAATGTAGCTATTTTGGTTTCACTGGCTACGTCTACACATGCCCCAAACTTCGAAATGGCCACGCAAATGGCCATTTCGAAGTTTACTAATGAAGTGCTGAAATGCATATTCAGCTCTTCATTAGCATGCGGGCGACAGCGGCGCTTCGAAATTGACACGGCTCACTGCGCGCTGGCGCGTCCAGATGGGGCTCCTTTTCGAAAGGACCCCGCCTACTTCGAAGTCCCCTTATTCCAATGAGCTGATGGGAATAAGGGGACTTCGAAGTAGGCGGGGCCCTTTCGAAAAGGAGCCCCGTCTGGACGTGCCACGCGGCGGCAAGGCTCGTCAATTTCGAAGCGCCGCTGCCGCCCGCATGCTAATGAAGCGCTGAATATGCATTTCAGCGCTTCATTAGTAAACTTCGAAATGGCCATTTGCATGGCCATTTCAAAGTTTGGGGCACATGTAGACACAGCCACTGAGTGTTATAAATGCGTGTACAATCCAAAATCTGGGTCATACAAGCCGTGTCTACACGTGCACGCTACTTCGAAGTAGCGGCACTAACTTCGAAATAGCGCCCGTCACGGCTACACGTGTTGGGCGCTATTTCGATGTTAACATCGATGTTAGGCGGTGAGCCGTCGAAGTCGCTAACCCCATGAGGGGATGGGAATAGCGCCCTACTTCAAAGTTGAACGTCGAAGTAGGGCACGTGTAGACGATCCGCATCCCGCAGCATCGAAATAGCGGGGTCCGCCATGGCGGCTATCAGCTGAGGGGTTGAGAGACGCTCTCTCTCCAGCCCCTGTGGGGCTCTATGGTCACCGTGTGCAGCAGCCCTTAGCCCAGGGCTTCTGGCTGCTGCTGCTGCAGCTGGGGATCCATGCTGCATGCACAGGGTCTGCAACCAGTTGTCGGCTCTGTGTATCTTGTGTTGTTTAGTGCAACTGTGTCTGGGAGGGGCCCTTTAAGGGAGCGGCTTGCTGTTGAGTCTGCCCTGTGACCCTGTCTGCAGCTGTGCCTGGCACCCTTATTTCGATGTGTGCTACTTTGGCGTGTAGACGTTCCCTTGCAGCACCTATTTCGATGCGGTGCTGCGCAACGTCGATGTTGAACGTCGACGTTGCCAGGCCTGGAGGACGTGTAGACGTTATTCATCGAAATAGCCTATTTCGATGTCGCTACGTCGAAATAAGCTACTTTGATGTAGGCTTCACGTGTAGACGTAGCTACATTGATGTATTTCACCAGGTGTATGAGGGGTATGTCCATCATTAACCAAGGGAACCTAGTTTTAACCTGGCTTTGAGAAGGGGCAGGAGACCTCTCTGTCCACTAAATACAGAGTTTTGCAATTCCTGCGCAGTGACAGAAAGCAATTTGGTGCCAAACACCCAGGAGATATGGTTACAACAACTCCTTAGGTAACATTTACTTGTAATCCTGGCAGCATCACTGCTTGCAGGACTATGTGTCATGTAAGTTTGTCAGTGTCAGTTCTATGCCTCACACAGTTAGAAAACAAAACCAGTTTCAAGTCTCAAATTAAGTAATACACTCATTGTTTTGACATGATGGATTCTCCTCACACACACACACACACACACACCCATCCCAACTGGAACGTCACACTGTGGCGGGGGGGCTGTCTTCGTACGGAGAAATTACATATTTCCGTTCTTATCTCAAGTCTCGTCCTGTGAATTTAAGCAGCCTGTATTTTACTCAGCGACAATTTGGCTCATAAGTCACAAATACCCTCCGACAGTTAGTCACAGTCACTGCTGGCGAATGAATTAGTTAACAAGGAAACAGCTGTCGGCACCAAAGATTTGATCCGCCTCTTTTCAAAATGCCAATTGGTGGGAGCACAGGGAGTAATCCATCTTTAGAGGAGCACCTGCAGGAGAGGATAATTTTCAAGCGTTTTATTCACTCTTCACCCCCAGCAACCAGTCCAAATTATTTGGAAAAGGTTTCAGAGAAAATACTCACTGAGGAGAAAAGAGTTATGGCTGACTGCATAATGTAAGGCTCTAAAGCCATACTGCAGAACTTACACTTGATGTGGCAGAACTCTCTCTCCTACTGGTTATAGTGTCACTTTGGGCAAATATTACTTTTTTCTATGTTTCCCTTGCTACCCTATTTTTGTGGAAAGCCCTTCAGGTCAGGGACTGTCTCTTACTATGCATTTATATTCCGTCCAGTGTAATGAAACCCCATTCTTAGGGCAATATGCAAATAAAAATACTGATGGGTTTTTCATGGCTACTGAGTTCCGGAGGTTCCCATTTATTTCAGTGACCCTGCTGCAACTCCTTGACTTCCCAGGCCCAGATGCCCACAGGGTATGGGGGGCATGGGCCAGGGCTTGGTTCTCATCACCTTCCTCCCTCTTGCCCTGTTTCTGCAGCCGCACCATCTGAGGGCCAGGACAGTATGGCACCACCAGTGGCCCCGGACAGCACCCCCAGATCCCCGGACTGTGAACACCAGGGGGCACCTCCAGGATGGGCCCACCCCGACAGGACCAGAGGTGCATCTCTCTGGACCCCAAGGTGGCCACTGCCATCTGGCGCCAGATGGACACCCTGGAGCAGAGGCTCCACTTCAAGGAGTAGGAGGCCACCTGATGCTGGGTGGCCTGGAAGGACTTTATGGCAACATTTAACCGGGCAGCCGCCTCCTTTGAGGAGCTAGTGGTCCAGCTGCCCGCCCCCTCTGCCCTCTCTGCTGCCCCACTGGCCAGCCCCCCAGGGCAGGAGCCCGCTGGGGCCAATGGCCGGGCCAATGGCCCACAGCGGCTGTACCTCCCCATTCTCCCGGCCCACCAGCCAGCCTTGCCAGGGACCCCAGACAAGGAGGGAGGGGGTCGCACCCATCCACTGCTGCCGCAGAGTGATGGGCCATTGGCTGGCCCGTTCATATGCTCCCCACATGTATCATAGTTATTCCCCATGCCCCGTGTATATAGTTATCCCCCGCCCATACACATAGTTATGGTATTTGTTTATTGTTCCAAAATCATAGGCAAACATTTTGATTAGTTAACAAGTATTCTGTTTTATTTTTCCAAAACCTCCTTGGCACATGTGCTTTTGGTGGAGGCGGTGTATGGGTGGTGGGGGCAGTGTGCAGGACACCCGTCAGGGAAGGCCTTGGGGGCACTCACTGGGCCTCCCCATCAAAGTACTCCAGTAGAGCCTCCCAGACCCGGACCCACTCCTGGTGGGCTGGGTGGTTAGGGGCAGTGGCCGGCTGGGGGTAGCCCATTCCACCCTCAACCACCCACCACTACACAAAGGCCTCCCCCTTGCTTTCTACCAGGTTGTGGAGCGTGCAGCAGGCACCCACAACCTGGGGGATGTTTGGGAGGCCCACATCCAGGCAGGCCAGGAGGCAGTGCCACCAGCCCTTCAGGCACCCAAAGGCCTGCTTGTCCACCTGCTGGGCGTGGTTCAGCGGGGCGTTGTAGTGCTCCTGGCTGGCATTGAAGTGGCTCAAGTAGGGGAGCATAAGCCAGGGCTGGAAGGGGTAGGCTGAATCTGCCCCGAGGCAGAGGGGCATGGTGGTGTCCCCCAGAGGGAGAGCCCTCTGGGGGACGTAGGTCCCCTCCTCCAGCCGGCAGCATAGGCCTGAATTGCAGAACACACGGGAGTCATGGGTTCAGCCAGGCCAGCCCACATATGTGTCCTGGAAGTGGGCCCGGCTGTCCATCATGGCCTGCAGGACCATGGAGTGGTAGCCCTTTCTGTTGATATAGCATCTACCACTGTGGTCTGGGGCATAGATGGGGATGTGGGTACCACTGAGGGCCCCGAAGCAGTTCAGGAATACCGTGAAGGCGAATCCCGCGATGGCCATGTCCAGGTCCCTGACTCGGATGACCCTCTGGAGTAGCAAGGTATTGAGTGCACGCACCACCTGTGGGGAGGGGACATGGGCACCAGTGAGGGTGTGCAGTGTGCCCTGCCCTCACACCCAGACCCCCGGCCCCAGCCCCTCCTTCCCCCCCAGTGGGTGTATGCACAGGCCTCCTTACCTCCATCACGACGGCCCCAACTGTGGCCTTGCCTACACCAAACTGATAGCTCACGGAGCAGTAGCTGTCTGGCATGGCCAGCTTCCAGACGTCAAGTGTAACCCTCTTCTCGATGGTGAAGGCGTGCCCCGTCCATGTGTCCTGGTGCCTCAGGGCAGGGGTGAGCCACTGGCAGAGCTCCAGGAAGGTCTGCCAGCTCATCTGCAAGTTTTGCAGCCACTGGTCATCTTCCCACTCCCCATGACCAGGTGCTCCCACCACTCAGAGCTAGTGGGGTGGCTCCAGAGCTGGTGGAGCACCTGGCAGGGGTTGGGGGAAGCAGGAGGGCCTGATGGTTGGGGCATCCCCTTCTGCCCCTGGGGAGGGCTCCCCTGCTAGGAGCTGCTGGGCGGCCGCCCATGCAGTGTCTAACAGGGTGCCTGCCCTGCAGGAGACATCTTGGAGGGCTTCCAGCTGCTGCTGCTGCTGCTGCTGCTGCTGGACGTCCATGTCTGTGGGCGCGAGGTCTGTGAGGCTTGTGTCACCAGTGCAGGGCTCATGCTTTGCAGGCCAAGTAAGTTTGGGAGGGACCCTTTAGAGGGTTGGCTTGCTGTTGCACCGGAAGGGCTAGTCTACCCTGTGAACCCATCTGCAGGCTTTCCTGGCCCCGTATTTCAAAAGGGGCCATTTGTGTGTGTGTGAACGCTCCCTTTCCATGCCCAGGGTGGCCCCTCTCCATGTAACGTATCGCTACTTCAAATGTTGAATGTCAACTGCATCAGGCCCAGAGGGCATGTAGATGCTACGCATCAAAGTGGCAAATTTCGATATCACTACTTTGAAATACTCTACTTAGATGTCGTGTTCTAGTGTAGATGTAGCCTAAGAGAGATTTCATCTTTGTAGATCCTTTCCAAAACTAGGGTGGCCAATCAGTGCAAGTGCCCTGCTGGTTTGACCCATCTAGAAGGGGGTAGTGTAACTCCCCGCAAAACCTCCTCCTTCTGCCCTCTAATCAATGGCAGTGGGTCCCACACCACAGGGTACATCTGGGAAGAGAAACATACACCAATCCACGTGGGTATGCTGAGAGGGAACAGGACATACCGCACAACCCTGCCCCCTCCTTCTTCTCAAGAACTACAGAATTCACTTTAGCTCAGAAGCTCCTCCATTACCTGCAGTGTAAGAGTGACATCAGTGACAGGTTTGAGGAGGAGGGAAACATATGAAGGAACCTCTTTGGCCCGGATAGTTACGGCTAGGTTGGAACCTGACAGTGAGGCCCAGGTGACCATGCGTGAGGCTGACAATCAAGATGCCCACCCGACATCTGAACCCTTGGAGGAAGGTGACCAAGCCACCCCTGAATTACCATGGGAAAAGGTGAATGAGAAGACATGGCTCAGTTAAAAAAAAACTATTAAAAGTTCAGACTAAGGGATTGTCATGGGGTAGGAACTGACCTGGGTTTGCATAAATCTAAGGCAGGGGTTTTACAGCTAGTTCTTTCGCAGCTCAATGATGCCTTTCTAGAGGATCCAGAGTTCCTGGGCAGCGTTGCATCAGACAGCAAAGATGAAAGGGGACCCACTTGTTTTTGCACCATTTAGAGGCAAATTGTTCAGGGGCATGCCCAGCATGAAAAGGATGATGGCTATTGAATTTAAGGAAGGAACTAGGCACAGAGATAACTGTGCCTATGACATATTGTGAGCATGAAAGAATTATGTGATCTATTGTACACCTTTCTGGGTATGCTGCCCTTAATTATGGCCTTAGGGAGATGCTTTCTGACAGTTGTGAGGGCTGTGTTATAGATGTGCCAGTAGCAACATGACTGGGTGAATTGAACTTCAGAGGATGTCAATTGAAAGCTCTGGGCCCTAAATGTTGACCTGTCATGTGGAGAGTTTATTAAATGCTGTTATAGCCATAGGTTGTACAATGCAATAGCTGTGTTTAACTCATGGAAATTGTAGCCAGACGAAGTCTTCCCCTTACAAGCCAGCTTGCTCGCTGCCCCCCGCCCCCCCACTGAGAAGCACACAGGGCACGGAAACGGCTGCTGACAGCACAGTCTTTTATGCCCTCATTGAGGCCCAGATGTGCTAGCTTATCGTGACCCTGAGAAGCAGAAAGTACAGATAGAAGGCTAACAGGCCAAACTGTCAACAAGGTGTGGGGGGGACCCTCAGGAAATCACCCCAGCTGGCATTGATGAATTTGATGCACACACACAAACCATCCCAGAAGGGGAAATCTCCGCCCACACAAAAAGAATGTCCTGTACTCTCAAATTGCTTATCTCCTGTCTTACAAGTGCAAATTAAGTAAGAAACGCCCTTGTAACAAACTGGCATCACAAAAGACAGACCAGTACGATCTGGCACCTTAGATAAGAAAGAGAATACGTAACCCAAAAAGGGGTATAAAAGGTGGGTCCAGCAGAACTCTAACTTTGAGTGCATTTCACCAACTACCTGCTGGTCGGGTCAGGTGATTGCCTCCCGAGGTCCGCAACTGGGGACGCCCAACCTCGTATTCGTCTTTCCGCGGAATTGAGTGACCGACCTGGCTTGGCTATGCTGGTATCAAGAGACGCAGAGAGGGTAAGATATACCCATGCTAGGTCTCCTTTCTTTTTGTGCACAGCTAAAGAATTAGAGCTCTGTAACTAGACATTGTTGTGTCAAGATATCATTGTGTTAGAGGGTAACAGATATCTTTGTATTGGATTGTAACGTAACTTGTTAACACCTGTACTTTGCTAGCATATAAGAAGTAGACAATAGCCTTTTGTAACCACACGCTTATAACTGTAGCTTAATAAACTTTTAACTAGTTAAGCTCTGAGCCTGACTTCTGTTAACCCTTTTGTCACTGCAACACAGCTGGCACAACAAAAAGAACTTTAACCATTTGCTTACTACAGCCTGGCCATAGGTGAGAGTGCTAGGAGCTCCCTGCTCTAACAGTAAAAACTGGGTTGTTTAGGACCCAGGGGAGTACCTCACCGCACATTACCCAGCCACCGGCTAACAGAAATATAGTGTAACTTATGGCCTTGTTAAATCCTGTGCAAAATGCTCAAGGCACAGACAGATTTTCAGAGAAAATTGGTAAACCAAAGCACAGCCCCATATTGTAATTTATTGACTACCTATTCACCACCAAACAGAACCCTGCTTAGAAAAGAAAACAGGCCCACCAATGGGGGCAGGGCAAAGGGGACAATTGCCCCAGGGTGAGGCAACTCAAAAGGTCGCTGAGGGATGACTGCATCCAGCCCCACCCCTTCTTCCTGGGGCTCTGCCCCTTTCAGGACCACAGAGTTAGGCAACCCCCACCTTGCCCAGGATCCCAGCAGTTCTGTCAGCCACCCTGAAAAAGAGTACTTGTCACTACAAAGATTAAATTAGAGAACTGTAAAGGGACAAAATATATTTGATATTATAAAATATAAACAAGCTTGGCATCACTAAATAAAAATATCTTTTGAAAAGATCTTTGTGTCTATCTGGATTTCTTGTGCAGGTCCTTAAATAAAACAGGGGTTATGAAAGGTCCCCAAAGGAGTTTTCAGAGGGGATTGTTTATCTTTAAAATAAAATAACTTGTCAGACCCTGACTATTGTGTCTTTACAGAGAGAGACCTATTTTGTAACAAACTAGAATGTTTGAAGTAGAATCTAACTCTGTGTTTAAAATAAAACAAAGTACTGTGTTTTATAACTTTATCTTTCAAACCATGTGTTTGAAAACAACATAGCTATCTTAGATTCATTGATATATCTTGGAGTTACTGCTTTAATCAATCTTTCTGAAACTGCCTGAGTGAGCCTATTGCCTTCAGCAAATGGATAAGTGGATATCACAGTTCCCTTAGCATTATAACATAGTTAGATATTATGGTTTGCGAAAGGACTAGTAAATAGTTTTTATGAATATTCATATGTGGACAACAAAGCTGGTGCCCAATGTACTTTTAAATTAAATTCCAACTTTTAAGAAAGTAAGCTGAAAAGCAATAAGTACCTTCTTTGAGCACTAAAAAACAGTAAAATGTTTAAAAATATTTTATTTTCAAAATAAAGTCTGTGTCTAACTAGTAATGTGCAAAAACGCAAAATGTAAATCATAAGTTTTGTAATCATGGTGAAATCGAGAGATTCCTAGATTGTGATATGAACGAGCTCAAAAGAAAAAAAAAGCCATCTGAAAAAGAAAATATTCCAGCTCAAACTTCTGACAGTTAATTGAACCCTAGTAAATGTATTTCAAATATTTCTTTTGTCACTGAACTGGTTTTGTTTTTACAGGAATGATACACGCACATAAATAACATATATACATTCAGGAGATAGTAACTTTTCTAATGATATGTTACAATATATATTTTACATAATGTGTCTTCTAGTTATGAAAAGTCATAAAGAATATGGGATGCGCTAAGTCACACTTGTAATAATTTGTGCTCTGCAGGCAGCCTCTTAGCCATCATATCTGACAGGAAACCCACTAATGAAGACAAAAAAGCAGTAAAGTAGCACTTTAAAGACTTACAAAATAATTTATTAGGTGATGAGCTTTCGTGGGACAGACCCACTTCTTCAGACCATAGCTATACCAGAACAGACTCAATATTTAAGGCACAAAGAACCAAAAACAGTAATCAAGGTTGACAAATCAGAAAAAAAATGATCAAGGTGAGCAAATCAGAGAGTAGAGGGGTGGGGGTGGGGAGTCAAGAATTAGATTAAGCCAAGTATGCAAAAGAGCCCCTATAGTGACCCAGAACATTCCCATCCTGGTTCAAACCACGCGTTAATCTGTTGAATTTGAATATAAAAGAGAGTTCAGCAGCCTCTCTTTCCAAAGTAGTGTGAAAATTCTTCTTCAATAAAATGCAGACTCTTAAGTCATTAACAGAATGGCTCACTCCATTAAAATGTCGGCTGACTGATTTGTGGATCAGGAGAGTTTTTATGTCTGTTTTGTGCCCATTAACTCTTTGTGTAAGAGAGTTTGAAGTCTGTCCGATATACAAAGCATCTGGGCATTGTTGGCACATGATGGCATGTATGATGTTAGCTGAGGAACATGAGAATGTGCTCTTGTCCCCTATTACCCCTCCTCTACTTAAGATACAGTGATGACATCTTTATGATTTGGACCCATGGTATAGAGACAAAGACTTTAACAATCCACACCCCACCATCAGGTTATGCCTCACTTACTCCACACAAGTGATACATTCCCTGAACACTACAGTACAAATCAAGGATAGCTTGATCCGTACCACACTCTACCAGAAACTCACTGGTGGCTATACTTACTTACACTCTTCTATCTTCCATCCTGCACACATAACTAGATCCATTGTTTACAGTCAAGCTCTTAGGTACAATCACATTTGCTCTGATCCTACTGACAGAGACCAAAAGCTACAAGATTTTTACCAAGCATTCATAAACCTGAACTACCCCCCAGGAGAAATAAAAAAACAAATTGACAGGGCCACACAAATACCCAGAGACCAGCTACTCCAAGATAGGCCCAAAAAAGCCAAGAACAGAACACCACTGGTCATCACCTACAGCCCCCAACTCAAACCACTGCAACTCATTATTACAGACCTACAACCTATCCTTAATCGGGGTGCCACTCTCCAGAAGACCCTAGGTGATAGGCCTGTTCTCTCCTACAGACAACCTCCCAACCTCATGAGGATTCTCACCAACAGCCACAGTCTATATCGCAGGAACACCAGTCCTGGAACCTTTCCTTGCAGCAAAGCCCGCTGCCAGCTCTGTCCACATATCTATTCTGGGGATACCATCACTGGACCTAACCAGGTTAGTCACAGAATCACGGGCACATTCTCATGTTCCTCAGCTAACATCATGTATGCCATCATGTGCCAACAATGCCCAGATGCTTTGTATATTGGACAGACTTCAAATTCTCTTAGACAAAGAGTTAATGGGCACAAAACAGACAATAAAAACACTTCTGATCCACAAACTGGTCAGCCTACACTTTAGTGGAGTGGGCCATTCTGTTAATGACTTAAAAGTCTGTGTCTTACTGAAGAGGAATTTTCACACTACTTTGGAAAGAGAGGCTGCTGAACTCTCTTTTATATTCAAATTCAACATATTACCATGTGGCTTGAACTGGGATGCAAATTTTCTGGGACATTATAGGGGCTCTTTTTCATACTTGGCTTAATCTAATTCTTGACTCCCTGCCACCCCTCTACTCTCTGATTTGCTCACCTTGACCATTTTTTTTTCTGATTTGTCAACCTTGATTCCTATTTTTGGTTCTCTGTGCCTTAAATATTGAGTCTGTTCTGGTATAGCTATGGTCTGAAGTGGGTCTGTCCCATGAAAGCTCATCACCTAATAAATTATTTTGTAATTCTTTAAAGTGCTACTTTACTGCTTTTTTGTTTTGATAGTATATAGACTAGCACAGCTTTCTTTCTGCCACTAATGAAGAATTTTTAGACCAGGCAATAAAATGTCATGAGAACTTAGGTTGGTCAGATAAAAGCAGATCATGCTCAGTAATGTCTGAACCGCATTTAAAGGTCAACATAGAGGTTTTACATCAAGACAAGAGGGATGATTTTTTTTTAAAAATACATCTGGGGACCTGGTGTACCGTGAAACTTTTTTCAAGTCGCACACTGAGGACATATGAGCCATGTCTACACGTGCACGCTACTTCGAAGTAGCGGCACTAACTGCAAAATAGCGCCCGTCACGGCTACACGTGTTGGGCACTATTTCGATGTTAACATCGACATTAGGCGGCGAGACGTCGAAGCCACTAACCCCATGAGGGGATGGGAATAGCGCCCTACTTCGACGTTCAACGTCGAAGTAGGGACTGTGTGGTCATTGCGCATCCTGCAACATTGAAATTGCAGGGTCCTCCATGGCGGCCATCAGCTGAGGGGTTGAGAGACGCTCTCTCCAGCCCCTCAGCTCAATGGTGGCCGCGTAGAGCAGCCCCTTAAAGGTCCCCACCCCCTCCCTTCCTGTGCAGGAAGCTGAGAGAACGTGCAGGCGGCAGCCCAGACACGCGGCCAGCCTGCACGTTCCTCAGCCAGCACAGACAGCCACCCCAGCACCCCCAGGGGACCCCCCTGAAGGGAAGCCAGGGCAGCCAGGCTGGCAGCCAGGCCGGCAAGCGGCAGCAGGGCCCCTCCTGGACGGAGGCCGAGCTTCGGGACCTGCTGGGGCTCTGGAGCAAGGAGGAAGTGCTCCAGGTAATGGGGAGCAAGAGGCGGAATGTGGATGCATTCGCTCGGCTGGCCGAGGGCCTGGCCGCCTGGGGTCACCCTGCCCGCACTCTGGACCACGTCCGGAGTAAAGTCCAGGAGCTGCGGCAGGGTTACACCCAGGCCCGGGATGCGGCCGGCCGATCTGGGGCCGCCCCCGTCACTTGCCTCTTTTACAGGGAGCTCAGGGACATCCTGGGCCCCCGGCACACCTCCTCCCCTCCGGCCACTCTTGATACCTCGGCTGAGGATCCCCAGCAGGCCCCGGAGCCGGAGTCCACCCCGGAGGTAAGCCCCGCTCCCCGGGGGCCCCCCCTGGAGCCCACCCCCGGGGCACCGGAGCAGGAGAAGGAGGAGCAGGAGGGGGACTCCTCCTCCACCGACACCGGCCTGCACATCCTCCTGCCATCGAGAAGCAGCAGCCGGGCGTCCACCCCCCGGGTGTCCCCCAACCGTGGGAGTGGACCTACAGGTATGTACCCCCCTGGTGCACACCCCCGGGGCTGAGGGGCGGGGGTAATAGATATGTGGCATGGGCCCTCCACATGCCCAGATGACCATGGCCCCAAGGACAGCAGTGCCACGTCCCTCACAGGAGTGCATCAGCCCCTGCCCTCCCCCACCCAGCACAACAGTGCCATGCCCCATCCCCGGGGCAGGGGGGAGCGGAACCTCTAGGGTCCCCCGGGAGGAGGAGGTGGGACATCCTGCAGCAGCAGCAGCAGCAGCAGGTGATGGAGTGGGGGGAGTGCAAATGCAAGTCTCAGGCTAGATATGAGCAACAAGCTGAATAGCTCCCAGTGGCTAAGGATGATCCTGGGGCTACAACTGGCAGGTTACACCTCTGCCCTGGACAAAGAGGAGGGAGGAGCCGAGCTGGGTTTGAATCGGGGGTGGCAGTTAGAGGCTAGGGGAAGGGAGAGCTGGAAGGCAGCCAGCCTGAGGAGGGGGAAAGCTACACCCCAGAGGGGCACCCCTTGGGGTCTTCTCCCCAGGACGGGTTGGAAGGACTGTCTCTGACTGCTGTACTGTCACTTCTGGGAGAAACTGGGCATCTGTGGCCTAAGAAACCTTTCCTGTCAGACCCTGCTGAGTGAAGTGAGAGTCACTCCTGCCAGGGGACGGGGTGCAGTGCAGGGGGACCCTTGAACCCCATCACAGCAGCATCTCCCGGGGACGGGGATGGGGAACCTGCAGCACAGGGGTGGGGGGACAAGGGCCACGGCTCGGGGCCCACACTAACGCCTGTCTCCACTCTTCTTCCCCCCCTCCTGTGTTCCGCAGCTGCACCATCGGAAGGACCGGAGAGCGCCGGCGAGGCGTCAGTGGTCCCGGAATCCCCTCCGGGGCCATCGCTCCAGGTCAGCCCCTCGGCGGAGGACCAACTGGCCCCACGGTGGGCAAGATGGTGGACCCAGCACCACCACCCGACGGCGACGGACCCCCAGCTGCTGGCCCTCCACCGCTGGCAGGTGGAGGTCACAGAGCAGCAGCTGCAGGTGGAGCAACACTGCCTCCACCTCCAGGAGCGGGAGCTGGCCTGGCGCCAAGAGGCATGGGGGGCCTACATGAAGACCTTTAACCACATAGCAGACTACCTGGCCCCCCATGCCACGCCGGCCACCGCTGCGCCCGCCCTGACTGCTCCACCCGCTGTGCCACCCGCTGCTCCTGTCGTCGCCGCGCCGTCCGCCGTCGACCCGCCACCGAGGGCCGTTCTGCCGAGGGAGACCTGGGGCCAGCTGACACTCGCCGGCCGTATCTGCCGGTCCACCCGGCCCGCAGCCAGCACCGGACAGGGCTGCGGCCGAGGCAGGGCTCCCTGCCGCCCACCCCCAGTGCTGGACTATACGGGCGTGGGGCCCAGGACGTGGCCCCCCCCTTGTATATATTCCCCCCACCGTTTTGTTCTTTCCGGTGTATATAGTTTGTATTTATTTATTTGTTCCCCGCGTTTGCCCAGTCTGATCCTTCCCCACCCCCATGTAAATAGTTCTCCCCTTCTTTGTTATCCCTGTTTTTTTTGGTTAATATACACTTTTCATATTTAAGTTAGTTAGAAGTTCCTGTATATAGTTAATTTTAGTTAGAACAGAGTTCAAAGTAAACAAGTTTGATTTCACAAACAAGTGTTTGCTTTTATTTGTCCAGGAAAGGGGGGGGGGTGCTGTTGGGTGCTCCGTGGTGTAGGCGTAGGGGCAGGGAGTGTTGTGGAGGATGCGGGGGGCAGTGGGAGGCCTGCCAGCGTTCACCCCACGGCCTCATCGAAGTGGGCCCACAGGGCCTCCCAGACCCGGGTCCCTTCGGGGTCCACCTGGCGACTGGGGGCAGTGGGTGGCTACACGTCGGCCCTGCCGGCCTCCACAGCCCAGCCCTGAAAGAAGGCCTCCCCCTTGCTCTCCACCAGATTGTGTAAGGCGCTGCACGCACCCACAATCTGGGGGATGTTGGTGGGGCCCGCATCCAGGCGGGTGAGGAGACATCTCCAGCGCCCTTTGAGGCGGCCAAATGAGCGCTCCACCACCTGGCGCGCGTGGTTCAGGTGCTGGTTGAAGCACTCCTGGCTGGCAGAGAGATGGCCCGTGTACGGGTGCATGAGCCAGGGCCGGAGGGGGTATGCCGCATCTGCGATGACGCAGAGGGGCATGGTGGTGTCCCCCACAGGGATCTCCCACTGGGGGATGTAGGTCCCCGCCTCCAGCTGGCGGCACAGGCCCGAGTTCCGGAAAACCCGGGCGTCGTGGGTGCTGCCAGGCCAGCCCACATAAATGTCCTGGAAACGGCCCCGGCTGTCCACCAAGGCCTGGAGGACCACTGAGTGGTAGCCCTTCCGGTTTATGTAGCATCCTCCACTGTGCACCGGGGCGCAGATGGGGATGTGAGTCCCATCCAGAGCCCCGAAGCAATTGGGGAAGCCCAGGGTGGCAAAGCCCGCGATGGTGGCATTTGGGTCCCCCAGCCTCACAAGCCTGTGGAGGAGCATGGCGTTGATGGCGCGCACGACCTGCAGGGGAAGCACATGGGAGAGCACCAATGAGGGGTGAGCAGGGTGTGCGTGGCCCTCCCCTGCCAGGGCCCCCCTGCCCTCCCCTCCCCTGCCAGGGCTG
Organism: Carettochelys insculpta; assembly: GCF_033958435.1. Taxonomy (NCBI): domain Eukaryota; kingdom Metazoa; phylum Chordata; order Testudines; family Carettochelyidae; genus Carettochelys; species Carettochelys insculpta. The sequence goes on from NC_134137.1 coordinate 41,349,488, forward strand.
CCTCCCCCCCTCCCCCCATGGGTCCTCTTACCTCCATGAGGACAGCCCTGACGGTGGCCTTGCCGACGCCAAACTGCTATCCCACAGATCGGTAGCTGTCCGGAGTGGCCAGCTTCCAGACAGTGATGCCGACCCGTTTCTCCACTGGGAGGGCACGCCGCATGGCAGTGTCCTGGTGCCTGAGTGCGGGGGTGAGCCACTGGCATAGCGCCATAAATGTCTGCCGGCTCATCCTAAAGGTCCTGAGCCAGAGGTCGTCGTCCCACTCCCCAAGCACCAGCTGCTCCCACCAGTCGGTGCTGGTGGGGTAGCTCCACAGCCACCGGCATGTGAGGCGGCCGGGGCGGGTCGGGGTGCTGCAGGGTTGGGGGTTGAGTCCTCCTCCCCTGCGGGCCGCTCCTCCTCCTGTGTGGCAAGGAGGTGCTCAGCTGCCTCCCGCATGGCATGGAGCAGGGCGAGCCCTGCTCCTGCAGGGGTGGCTGGGTGGACCTCTGGCTGCTGCTGCTGGGGGTCCATGACTGCATCGCCTGAGGTCTGCATGCCTATGGCTCTGCAGACCGCGTGCTGTGCAGGCTGAGTGTGTCTGGGAGGTGCCCTTTAAGGGAGCTGCTAGCTGTTGCCCCGGAAGCACTAGCCCACCCTGTGACCCTGTCTGCAGCTGTGCCTGGCATCCCTATTTCGATGTGTGCTACTTTGGCATGTAGATGTTCCCTCGCTGCGCCTATTTCAATGTGGTGCTGCGCAACGTCGATGTTGAACATCGACGTTGCCAGGCCTGGAGGACGTGTAGACGTTACTCATCGAAATAGGCTACTTCGATGTAGGCTTCACGTGTAGACGTAGCTACGGGTTGCTGAGGTGAAAAAATTGCCTAGTGAGAGAAATTATTGTGTGTGGCTACATGCTGTATAATCAGAACACCACTTGCAGGCTTTGATGCTGCCTCTGCTTGAGCACAATATATGCAGGCAGTATTGGTGTACAGCTGAGATGCCCTAACCAGAAACTATACTGCTGGTCCAAGGAGTGTTTAGACAGATGCATAGATATGGCACCAAATTATCAAAACACAAGTGAAGTGCCTGTCTAAAACTTTCTGTGGTAAGCATCAGCCTTGTTTGGTTTGTGGACAACATTAGAAAGCCTGACTTACCAGATAAGAATATTTCTCATGACTCTGAATGCATGCAGGAGTCCAGGCTGCATGTGGCCAGTTACATTTTTGTTATATACCTAGAGTGGAAAAACTCTTGGGAATTTAATGGGATAATTTTGCATCAAATGCATCATTCTGCCTTTAAGGCCTATATTGGCAAAATGTTACAGAGCTGCACATTCATAGAGCACAGCTCCGAAGGTTATGATGCATATTTGTTGTTAGTTAACAAATGAAAAGCTTCACATACAATGATAACTCAGTGAGGTAATTTAATGTTTGTGAAATTTAGGGCCTTAGGCAAACACTTGGGATGTCTCCGTGTGAGATAACCCAAAGCTTTTAACTCTCCCTTAGGAAACAGCTTGAAAACAAAAAGAAATTAAGCTGCAATCCGATAGCTGACCTTTCAGTTTTAGGCATGCAGATACACAGGACACAAGAATCAAATCATTGCCTTAAAAAAGGTGATTTATTATCAAAACAAAGATAAGGTGTACCAGGAAAGTGATAAACCACAGACTATTACTGCACTGGGATTCATTTTAAAAGTTACAGTTTATAGGGTGGAATAACTCAGCCGGCTTAACAAGTCCTGCACCTAACCGAAAATAAAAATAAAACCTAATTGTGTATGTCTGAACTTTTCCTTCCTACTCACATATCTGTACGCCCAGGTCAAGTTGTGGCCCAGATTCATTAAGCCTGCTCAAGATTAAACATCTTTGTCTTTCTGCTGTGGCCACACGAAAGAAAGACCCCTCAGCAGGTAACTGCTTCATTTCAAATAATCCCTGCTTCTTCCTCTTGGCTAACCTGGCGGCTTGTCAGCCCACTCTCTCTGGGTTTAACTCTTTACAGCCATTCATTCATGACATAGATTCTTTAAACTTCTCACTTGTGGAACACAGCATTCTCCCATAGACAGTAGGGTTTGAAGGTTGTAAAATATATTTCCCAGCTTTTTAAACACCTTAGAAATCAAAATGATGAGAGACGTGTGTCAGAGTGGAGCACCACATACAGTAATCTCTTGAAAATGCACGATTTCAAGTTGTGTTTAACTTGCATTAATGCAGGTTAAGCGCAACTCAAAATCCCACTTCCCCCTGTCCTGGCTCAACATCCCAGCCCTACACGGCCCCAGCTCCACATCCCCCACCCTCCCCCGCATGCAGCTCCAGCTCACCATCACTTGGCTCCAGCTCACCCCCACAGGGTCACACCCTGGCTCAACTTCACCCCCTGTCCCCACTGCAGCCCTAACCCACCCCAAGCTTAACCCCCCTGCCCCCATCCCATGGCCCCAACCCACCGTCAAGCTTAACCCACCCAATCTGCCCCCCCCTACCCCTAGAACGTGTCTTCAAAAGGAACTCCAGGTGCTCCTGCTGCTTCCCCAGCTGCAGAATGTACGTTCTGCTGGGGAAAAAAGCTGCCCCTGACTTATGCAAAATTTGAGTTATGTGAGGGTACGTGGGAACACAACCCTCACATAACTCGAGGGACAACTGTACTGACAGCACAGTGCCTGGGAGAAAGTGAGGATTCTAGACTGATATCAGGTAAACGAATATAAGGCATCTGACTGGTAGGGCTGGTATATTATTGTCAGTAGGATTTCAAATTTTGAGCTGTTTTGTCTGCACAGGATGCAAGCCTGTGAAAATGACAGAGAAGGGAGATAAAATAAAGAATCTGATAAATTTACAGAGGTAAAATTGCATATAAATCTTTTCCAGTACATAACACTGGCATTTGTTTGCGTGGCTATGTACACAGTCACGTTTTTAGAATTCGACACCACAGCACTTCTCTCGAGGCAACCATCACAAAGCAAAACAGAGATACTTGTCCCAGGTATTCATCTCTTATATCCCTCTCACAAACAAAACATTCAGATGTGGCATACTTGTCTGTCACCTATTATTGCGAAAGAATGCAGGGCCAAATGATGGGGATAACTTTCAGGTTTCTTTATGACAGGACATAGCTTGAGACTGATTATCCTGAAGACAATTGTATGTCATTAGGACACTCTGCCTATGTCTACACTACAGAGTTATTTCAAAATAACAGATTTTGCTGTAATCTACACTATGCACACGATATTTTGTGTTATTTTGAAATTGGTAATCCTCAGTGCAGGAGGAATAATGCCTATTTCAAAAAGGCTGTTTTGAAATAGGTTGAAATAGAGCTATTTCAAAACAAGCCATAATAGTGTCCAACAGCACTATTTCAAAATAGGTACTATGTGTCCAGCATGCTAATCTGAAGTAGCTGAGTACTATTTTGAAATGCATTTTGTGCGTAGCACCTTTATTTCAAAATAAATGAGAATGAGTGGAAGGTGGTGATAGAAACAGAGGGGGAGTTTGCACATTTTACATTTCATAAACAAAGCCAGAGAATACCATACCAGACACCCCAAAATCCATCTTGATAAATTTGGCTTGCTCACAAATTGTTTTAGAATCATGAAAGCTACAGTTCCCCTTCCCTGGCCTCTTCTTCCCACTCTCACCCATTCGAGTGGGTGGAAGTCTTATGTTCCTCCTGTGGTATACCTGTACACGAGCCAAGCAGAAGACATCTGCCCACAATGATGAGGCAGGGGCCATTCTGACGACTTGGTGAACTGTGGAATAGAATTCAGCTACAGCAAAGGGTAAGTGACAGTGGAAATAAATGAGACCTGGCTCTGTGAAGAAAAAAAATCTGAAACTCTCTCCGGGCTGCATAAAATAAGACCTCAGTCAGAAACAAAAGGCTTTGGGGTAGCCCAGCTGGTGTCATAATGATAAAAAAAGAATGAAGTGAGTACCTTCATGATTTCTCCCAAAAAAGTAAGCATGCATTTACATCAGCACGGCAGCATGGTATACCCCACAAAGTGGTCAATTGGTTCTAAATTTTCTGTGGAGTAAATTTGGGGCAAACAGCAAACATATTCAACAAGAGTGTCACAAGATACCCTGGCTTTCAGTTCTCGTATTTCCCTCCCATCTCTACCATCACACGAGATTTATTCCTCTAAGTTTATCTGTGACCAAACAGGTGCAAAATGAGAGAATTTGCCAGACCATAGGAGACCAATATTGTCTAGCAGCATTACCAACCCTTCCACTGCTTGCTGAGTTTATGGGTAAATTACAGCTAAATAACAGCACAGAACACTGAGAGCCAGGACCAGTGGCTGGAAACAAACTTTGTGGGACCGTGAGAAACTTGGCCACACCCATGACAAGTGGTTGTCCAGCTAACTAAACTCACGCTGGATAATGGATGTTGCTGGACTAGAGAGGTTCAACCTGTAGTTATTTCCAAACCCTGTTATAGTCTTGGCCTTCACAATATTACGTTGCAAGAGCACTGCTTGTATTGTGACACAGATTTGGCGATCTTGGTGAGACAGAAAGACAGAAAACTCACAAGCAAGATCCAAACATCACATCACAGTGTTTCTGTTAATGGATCCAAAAACAGAGGTTACATGCTGTCAGCAGGAGTGTCCAATGCGAAATGTAGCGAAATGTACCCTGAATGTAGCAAACTACAAAAAGACCAAAACAAAAAAGCAGTCAAGTAGCACTTTAAAGACTAACAAAATAATGTTTTGCAGAGAGGGGCAACTGGAAAGTGTGTTTAGCAGTTTGGCAAGTTTGCAAGGTGTGAATTGGGAGAGCTTCCTTCCAGATGGGCCTTCAAGGGCTCATTAGATTGGAGGCAAAGGCTCTGAGCCGGGCCTAACCAGCTAGCAGCTCTGTAAGAAGGCAGCCCCAGCAAATTCTGTGAGCTGCTAACAGGGAGTTTGCCTGGGAGTTCGCCTTTGGGAGGAGCCACATACCTGTTTTCACCTTTCTTATACGGTGTTTCTCTTGTGCCCTTCAAGATGGCACTAGAAACAAATAAGGGATCTCTGAAAAGGGAAAAAATGGAGAGTGATATGGCTGGTGAGAGGTCTGTTGTTGTGACCTGCATGTCAAGAGCCATGTTTGCCTTTCTCCCGAATGATAGAAAGGATTTTCTCTGTACCAAGTGTAAGCTGGTAGCCATTTTAGAAGAGAAGGTTAAAGGACTTGAGGCACAAATATCAACCCTCAGGTCCACCAGAGAGGGTGAAGACTTTCTGGATAGAAGGCAACAGATAGTACTGCAGGAACAGCAGGCTACCCAAAACAAGGAGGAGAACTAGAAACATGTTACCTCCAGGAGGAGAAAACCAGTTCAAGTCTCTCCAATTCCAGTGGAGTTAAGTAACCGCTTTCAGCCTCTTTCCACAGGTGATATGGCAGAGATAATTGGGGCTGATACAATCCCTGGGAGGTATCTGAAAGAGTCACCACAGTTTAGAAGACATGGGATGTGCAGTCCTAGGGATGGTAGTTCTATGACCACTACCCCAAGAGAAAAAGATGAGTGGTGGTGGTCGGGGACTCCCTCCTAAGAGGGACGGAGGCATCGATCTGCTGCCTGGACCTAGAATCCCAGCAAGTTTGCTGCTTGCCTGGAGCTAGAATTCGGGATATTACAGAGTCGCTGCCAAAAATTCTTAAACCTGTAGACTATTACCCCTTCCTACTTCTTCACGTAGGAACCAGTGATACAGCCAAGAACAACTTTGATGAGATCACGGCAGATTACGTAACCCTGGGGAGAAAGATCCAGGAATACGGAGCACAGGTGGTCTTCTCGTCTATCCTCCCTGTGGAAGGAAGGGGTCCGCGGAGGGATCGTCGAATCAGAGAGGTAAATGCGTGGTTGCGTAGGTGGTGTAGCAGGGAAGAATTTGGTTTCTTTGACCATGGGGATTCTGTTTCGTGAACAGGGATTGCTGAGAAGAGACGGGATCCACCTCACTTAAAGAGGAAAGAGCATCTTTGCAGGCAGGCCTGTAAACCTAGTGAGGAGGGCTTTAAACTAGGTTTGTTGGGGGAAGGTGACACAAGCCTGGAGGTAAGTGGGGAAGGAGGAGGGAACAATCAAGTGGGTTTCCTGGGTGAAGAGGAGAAAGTGGGCCAATCGGCCCCTTCTCTAAGATGCTTGTACACTAATGCCAGAAGCCTGGGGAACAAACAGGAAGAATTAGAGGCCCTGGCACAGTCACACAAGTATGAGGTGCTTGGAATAACGGAGACTTGGTGGGACAATTCACATAACTGGAGCACGGTCATGGAAGGTTATAAACTGTTTAGGAAGGACAGACGGGAGAAAAGGAGGAGGAGTTGCGCTCTATGTGAGGGAGCAGTATGATTGCTCAGAGCTCCAGTATAAGGAAGGAGAAAATCCAGTTGAGTGTCTTTGGGTTAAACTTAGAGGAGGAAGTAACAGAGGTGATGTTGCAGTTGGTGTCTGTTATAGACCGCCAGATCAGGGAGAGGAGATAGATGAGGCTTTCTTCAGGCAGCTTAGTGAAGCTTCCAACTCACAGGCCCTGGTTCTCATGGGAGACTTTAATCACCCGGACATTTGTTGGGAGACCAATACATCAGCACACACACAATCCAAGAAGTTTCTGGAGACTGTTGGGGATAACTTCTTGGTATAAGTGCTGAAGGAACCGACCAGGGGCTGTGCACAATTTGACCTGCTGCTCACAAACAGGGAAGAACTAGTAGAAGAAATAGAAGTGGGAGGGAGCCTGGGCTGCAGCAACCATGAGATCGTAGATTTCAGGATCTGGATGAAAGGAAGAAGGGTGAGCAGCACCATACAGACCCTTGATTTCAGAAGAGCAGACTTGGACTCCCTAAGAGACCGGATGAGCAGGATCCCTTGGGAAATGAAGATGAAGGGGAGAAGAGTTGAAGAGAACTGGAAGTATTTTAAAGAAGTCTTACTGAAGGTACAGGAACAAACAATCCCGCTGCGTAGTAAGAAATGCAAACATGGTAGGCAACCAGCTTGGCTTAACAGGGAAATCCTTAGTCAGCTTAAATTCAAAAAGGATGCATACAAGAAATGGAAACGTAGACAGTTGACTAAGGAGGAGTATAAACATACGGCTGGAGAATGTCGGGCAGTAATCAGGAAAGCGAAAGCACAATTGGAACTGCAGCTGGCAAGGGATGTGAAGAGTAACAAGAAGGGTTTCTACAGGCATGTGAACAATAAACAGATTATCAGAGAAGGTGTGGGGCCATTGCTGAATGAGGGAGGTAACCTAGTGACAGATGATGCAGGAAAAGCTGAAGTTCTCAATGCTTTTTTTGGCTCAGTCTTCATGGACAAAGTCAACTTCCTCATGATGGTCCTAGACTATGCAGTATGGGAAGGTGGAGGGCAGCCATCTGTGGGGAAGGAACAAGTTCTGAGCTATCTAGAAAAACTAGATGTGCACAAGTCCATGGGTCTGGATTTAATGCACCCCAGGGTACTGAGGGAATTGGCAGAGGTCATTGCTGAACTTTTGGCCACTATCCTTGAAGGTTCTTGGAGATCAGGGGAGATACCAGATGACTGGAAGAAGGCAAACGTAGTGTCCATCTTTAAAAAGGAAAGAAGGACAATCCAGGGAACTATAGACCAGTCAGCCTTACCTCAATCCCTGGGAAAAGAATGGAGGGAATCCTCAAGGAATCCATTTTGAAGCACTTGGAAGAGGGGAAAGTGATCAAAAGTAGCCAACATGGATTCACCAGGGGCAAGTCCTGGCTGACCAAGCTGATTAGTTTCTATGATGATGTAACAAGCTCTGTGGACATGGGGAAGTCAGTGGATGTGGTATACCTTGACTTCAGCAAGGATTTTGATACGGTCTCCCACAACATTCTTGTCCATAAGTTAAGGAAATACGGATTGGATCCTTGGACTATAAGATGTTTAGAAAGCTGGGTTGATGGTCGGGCCGAACAGGTAGTGGTCAATGGCTCAATATCTGGATGGAGGTCTGTTTCAAGCGGAGTGCCGCAAGGCTCGGTTCTGGGGCCGGTGTTATTCAACATCTTTATTAATGACCTGGATGAGGGACTGGATTGCACCCTTGGCAAGTTTGCGGATGACACAAAACTAGGGGGACAGGTAGATACGTTGGAGGGTAGAGAGAAAATCCAGAGGGACCTGGATAAATTGGAGGACTGGGAGAAAAGAAATCTGATGCGGTTCAAGAAGGAGAAGTGTAGAGTCCTGCACATGGGGCGGAAGAATCCCAAACATTGTTACTGGCTGGGGACTGACTGGCTCAGCAGCAGTACAATGGAAAGTGACCTAGGGGTTATGGTGGATGAAAGGCTGGATATGAGTAAACAGTGTGCCCTTGTAGCCAAGAAAGCTAATGGTATACTGGGGTGCATTAGGAGGAGCATTTCGAGCAGATCTAGAGAAGTAGTTATTCCTCTTTATTCAGCACTGGTGAGGCCACATCTGGAATATTGTGTCCAGTTTTGGGCCCCCCAGTATAAAAAGGATGTGGATTTGCTTGAGCAGGTTCAGCGAAGGGCAACCAAAATGATTAAGGGTCTGGAGCACAAGACCTATGAGGATAGGCTGAGGGATTTGGGCTTGTTTAGTTTACAGAAGAGAAGACTTAAAGGTGATTTAATAGCAGCCTTTAACTTCCTGAATGGGAGCTCTAAAGAGGAGGGTGAGAAACAGTTCTCAGTGGTGTCAGATGGCAGAACAAGGAGTAATGGTCAGAAGCTGAAGAGGGAAAGGTGTAGGTTAGATATTAGGAAAAACTTCTTCACCAGGAGGGTGGTGAAGCATGGAAATGTGTTGCCTAGAGAGGTGGTGGATTCTCCATCCCTTGAGGTTTTTTAGTCTGGCTGGACAAGGTCCTGGCTGGGATGACTTAGTGGGGGTTGATCCTGCTTAAAGCAGGGGGCTGGACTAGATGACCTCCTGAGGTCCCTTCCAGCCCTGTGATTCTGTGAGATTTCGTGGGACAGACCCAGTCATGTGTTTCCTAGCCAGAGTACGCTACTGTCACTGTGATTTCGGGGGAGCCAATTGAGGTCACCCAGTGATCTGTCCCACGAAAGCTCACCTAATAAATTATTTTGGTAGTTTTTAAAGTGGAACTTGACTGCTTTTTTGTTTTGATAGTATCTGGACTAGCATGGCTCCCTCTCTGATACTAGAAAAAGACCAGAGAGGAAGCTGTGTCACACTGTCACTGTGATTTCAGGGGAGCCAATTGAGGTCACCTAGTGATCTGTCCCATGAAAGCTCACCTAATAAACTATTTTGCTAGTCTTTAAAGTGCTACTTGACTGCTTTTTGTTTTGATACAAAAAGACCAGTTTTGACAATCTGAAAGGTCTCATCCTGGACAATAACATAGGCCCCTGAAAATGCAACAGCCACTGTATTCACAGCTGTATGTGCTGAACTCTATAAACCAACATATTCAATATCAACATGTTTTAATAAAATTTAGTTTACTTCATAATTGGCTGTTAACCTGTATTTGGATGAGAGCGGAAACATTTATTAATAAGACAATGTGTCCAATTATTTGGGTTTTTTAAAACTTTCCTATATAATGAATAAGGCTTTCAGTGATCCTCATCACAGAATCACACAATGCTAAGACTTAGAAGGGACCTCGAGAGGTCATTAAGTTGATTCCCCTGCCCTCCCAGCAGGATGAAGCACCATCTAAACCCCCCTGATAGACATCTATCTAACCTGCTCTTAAATATCTCCAGAGATGGAGACTCCACAACTTTCTGAGGCAATATTTGACTTGATATCTGGGTTGAGGCCTAAGGCTGTGTTGTTTTAAGGTGTCTTTGTTGTTGGCTTCTGGGTAACCAGTCAGGTATCATAGATGCTGTTTTGTGCTGGCATGGTAAATCTAAGTAATGGAATATCCACCAACTTTGGAAAGTGACCCCCATTCTTTGCAGTTCTCCCTGAGTGACCTCAATTGGCTCCCCCGAATCACAGTGACAGTAGCGTAGTCTGGCTAGGAAACACATGACCACAAGTTAACTGGGTTTTTGAATCAGAACCAGACTTGACAAAACTTAAATTTGATATTGGAGAGTTTAAAGGTCAACAATCAGTTACAAGGGCTGGCCCACAATCATATGAAGATCTTGATAGAAAAAGCCTTGAAGAATTGTGCTCATGGAAGGGGTTATTTTTTAAGAAAAAGGCCCACAGAGCAAGAACTGAAAAATATGTTAATAGCCAGAGATGAGGAAGCAGACCAAGTGAAAATGCTTGCAGGAGAAATCAGCAGCAAATAGGAGCATGAACAGAATCTGATACGTCTTCGATTGCAAGAAAAGCAAACACTAACTGGTATGGAAAGAGAAACTAGAGAAAGGATTGCTAAAATGGAAGAAGCTGCTGCTGAAAGAGAGAGAGCTGGCCACCTCCGACATATGGAACAGCTAGCTTCTGAGGAGGCTTGCCACATGCACCAGGAATCTACTGGACCTCCCCTCCAAGTCTTGCAAGAGCAGAAAAAGCTGCCACAACCTGGTGCTCCATCCCCTCACAGAAACAAAAGCTAGGAAAGAATTTGCCTTCTGTAAAAGGATACTGAAGGCATAAAGGAATTTCAATCCACTTTTGAACATCTATGTGAAATTCACCACACCCCACAGGAACAGCATACGCCTGCCATGCTGATGAGATTGACTGGGAAAGCCAGAGACATGTTCAAGGAAGTGGGTATGGATAAAGCTTTGAATCATATAAAATATGAAGATACTGCGTTAAAGCATTTCGATATTACCTCTGAAATGTGCTAAAATTTAGAAATTTGAAAATGTCTAATGAGATTTCTTATGTAGAATGTACTCAAACCTATAGATCTTGTCTGGAAGTGGCTTACTGGTGAGAAATCTTGAAGTAGTTTTGAAAAACTAATGCAATGAATTACACTTGAACAGATGCTAAATTTTGTGCCAGATGAGGTCCAGGATGCTGTATGTGATAAAATGCTTTGCATGCCGCTGAAAATGCTGATGGATTTGTGCAGAATTCAAGCAATGAAAGAAAGAATGCTTACTATTTCCACCAATCTGAAAGAACAGACGGTTTGAAATGTGAAAGCACCCTCAGGAAAAAAAAAAACATTTCACTCTCGAGGAAGACAAGTGGTAGGTCATTGTGTGGTACACCTAGGCACATCAAACCAGGTGTCCAAATGTAAAAAATAAGCTAGCAAATCCATAAATACTAATTTAAAAACAGAGCTCAGCACACCTCCCTTGTGTGCAAATGTTGTTACTGTTTGCTCTGAAAGACTTGACCTTAAAATTCATATTAAAGATAAACATGGGAACAATCATACAGCATTCATTAGTAGTGCAGAAGCTAATGGAATAAGATGAGTGGCATGAAGGGACAACACAACACATATAACTGATTAATGCAAGTCTTGTCAGGGAGGAAGGTTATTTGCCAGATGAAAGTATAATTGCTGTAGCCTTATTTGAATATGCTGTTGAGTCCCTTTAGCTAAAATCCACATTAAATTGGGAGGGGTTTGGTGGCTCCATAATTGTGGGAGCAAAAAAAAAAAAGAATTCCTACAGATCTTTTAATAGCGAATGATTTCTATTCTTTGTGCAATCAAGTTACTATCATAAACCATTCACAGGAAAGAAATGAGCCTGAGCCCATGTCTAGTGAGGACAGTGTCTTTCCTGTGCAGGGTTTCTCCAAATGTTTGACTGTGGAAAGCTGCAGTTTGTCTTTTGGAAGTGGCTCCCTGCCTGTTGAAGCAGTCTCACTCTCCACTCGATTGTTTGTGAACAGGCATGAGTGCTGGGACAAGGAAAATGATGTCTCAGATTGTTTGTCGGGTAAGACTAGCAGTATATTTAATGCAAGAGTGCGTCTCTAGCTCTTTGTGATGCAGACAAGAAGCTTGACAGCCTATGTTGGTTGTAAATTTATCAGTTGTCTCAGAGTTGATTTTAGACACAACAGTAGGCCAGGAAGGGAATGTTCATAAGTTTGCATCTGACAGGAATAATGACATTTTAAACAGGTTGCATCCAGTTGATGTCATAAATAGTTCCCAGGGACCAGGCAATTCTAGTGTCCTATCTGGCCTGTTGCTAGTGTGCTCTTGAGTAAAGATACAACAGCCTGGCCTGATCATGTTGATAGCATAACCAGGGAACACGGAAAGCACAAAGGTGATTTGACTGTGTTACACACTAAACAGTATGGAAACTTGTAACAAGGAGGGAATGGTTCCTAATCATGTGTGTGTTGAGCCTGGCAAACTTCATGTTGCCAATGAGAAAAGTTGCAAAGGGAAGAGTTCCTGTAATAACTGGTCTATGGAATCTAACAGCTTGCACAAAAGAAAGTTGTATGAAAATGCTGGTGTGCCAAAGCTCATTCTGGATTTGAGTGAAACACAGGAGTTCTTAATTTGTTTATTGTACCAAAAGTAATTCTGCACACAACCAAAAATCAGAAAGAATCTCATAGTATTGCAGAAAAGAAGGAATTTCTTAGTGTACTCTTTGAAGTCTGTGAGAAATCAATATCTGTGACTAGCGGAGACAGAAAAAGAATTGCTCCCATTGATGTTTAATGAGCCATTTATTCTTAATAGTCCGGAAAAGTGTGTTGGTGCACAATGGCTGAAGTCTTTCAAATGAAAATGAATCCACTGAATTTGCTTTGGAAAAAATCTAGTATGAGCAGCTTAAAAGGACGCCTCCTTAACTGCTACTGAAGTGAATAGTTTGTGTGTCGGATTCAAGATGAGGGCTGGAGTCCTGGCTTTACACAAAAGAACAGCCTTATGAATAAACCCATAGATACTTTGGATGTGTCATGTGAGTTCTTAGCAAACTCTGCCTTGTGGATATAGACATTGGTAGCTGAAAAACAGGACTGTAGCTCAGATGTGATTACGGTCAGTTGGATCTCTTTAAGGCAAGTTACAAAGCTGACAAGCAAGGGACAGAGTTGTCCAAAAATACTGGCAATAAGAACATAGCCAGCCAGACAAGATTATGGTGTATCAGAAATCTCAGGATTTCAATTCTCTAAGAAAGGGAGAGAAAGAAGGCAAATTAACACTTCAAAAACAAAGCACTCCTACTTCACTCATCTCTAAAATACCAAAGCCCCAAGGACTCTATTAAAACTAAAAGCCCACATCAAGGAAAACCCTAAGGAAAGGAAAAAAGATGCAATGTTCAAAAGTAATACTGAACAAATTGACTCAAGAAACCACCTGTCTAAATGAAGGGCTTAGTGTAACAAAGATGACTGTGATTGTACACTTATGATCGAACTGATGTTAATATCATTAATGTTAGCTCTTGTAACTAACTTGTTGCTAATAAAAAAAAATTGTGAAAAAGGTTTATAGGGTTTTTTGGAAAAATATCCTTGAACATGTTAAGGGTGATACTTGAAAACATGACGTACAATAGAGACCTTTATGATTATATTATCCGGTTCAGTAAGAACACACTTTATATTAAAAAGCCTGATAACATTGAGGTTGCAGAGCTAGTGCCTATACATAATCCTAAACCTTTCCAAAGCAGAAAAAACATTACAGATGTGAACTGCTGTGCAAAATGGGAAACTGAACTACACCACCTCACAGCTTTCATGGGTAAATGTCAGAGTAAGGGCTCTCTGAAGTATATTGATGTCTGTGTTAACACTTAGACCAAACACTGAACTCACTAAACTGTTTCACGAAGTATGGATTAAGTCATCAATTTAGGCCAGAGCACGTATCGCTAATTTGAGCTTACAAATGATTCAATATTAACACAGCTCACATGAAAACCAGAAGGCCCTTAACACATATCAAGGAACTCTGATTACTCCCTTTGATACCAATCTCACACTGGGGGTATAACACATGGTTAGAAAATGTTACACGTCCTGCAGGATAAATCACCCAAATTCAGCCTTTAGGACAGGTGTGGGAAATAATTTTCAAGAGAGGCCACTCTGTGAATTTTGGTACTGGATGCTGGCTGGCTCTGCCACCCCGCCCCAAAAGGGGTGGGACCTCAGGCAGAAGGGGTGGGGCTGGGAAGCTACAGAGACAGACAAAGAGTGTGTATGAAAGAGAAGCACTTTGGCTGCATCTACACTGCACCACCATTCCGGCAGGGGCATGCTAATGAGTGAAGGGGAACATTCAAATGAGGTGCAGATTTAAGTATCTCATACCTCATTTGCATAGTCCCAAGAGATCTTGCTTCTGGAAGAGCCTTTTCTGGAAGCAAAAGTAGCTGTGTAGATGAAAGTCCTCTAGAATGAAACCCCCCTTCTGGAAGACCCCTTGTTCCTCAAACATTTGCCTTCTGAAGGAACCTGTCCACATGGCTGCTCTTACCTCCAGAAACGGCTCTTCCAGAACCAAGATGTTACGGGAATATGCAAATGAGGTGCAAGACATTTAAATCAGTACTTCATTTGAATGTTCCCCTTCTTCATTAGCATGCCCCTTCCAGCAGGGCAGTGCAGTGGAGACATGGCGTTTGTGTGTGAGAGAAAGACTGACACAGACTGAGTGTGTGTGTATGTGACTGGGACTGTGTGTGTGCTGGCTGTTGCTGGGTTAGTTTCGGAGAGAAGCTGCCCTCTATCTTTTTAAAGGAAATTGGTCCTGCTCTGTTGTCTCCCAGCACCCCTGATGTGCACTCCTGAGTGAGTCACTTACCTTCCATATTTCAGACCGGAGCTGCTCCACTGTGTCTCTCCCTCTCCCTCATCTGCAGAGATGTGGTGCAGGGACATAGGAACACACCTCCTCTCCCTCTGCACTGCTAGCAGGAGATTCCGTGCAGCAACTCAGCTGTGGATGGAACAACGTTGGGGAGGGTCAACTGAGCACATGCTGCTGGCTGTCAGTATGCAGGCTCTGCTAACCAGCTGGGGGGGGGGGGGGGACCTGCTGCCTATTTCTCCCTATGCTGCTCTAGCGTCCTCTCAGGCCCCTTTGTCATGGACTGAGCCTACTGGCTTCCTTGCCTCTCCCAGCACTACTCTGTCCATGGTACCAGTACCTGCTTAGCAACCAGTCCTTCTCCCTCAAGCCCCCAGGAGATACTAAGCTCCATTTGCCCAACAGCCCTTCTTATAGGGCCTAATCTGACTCCAACTGGCTGCTTCAGATCCCTCTGATTGGCTCCTGACACAGCTTTCTCCAAGGGCTGTTTTTGTTTTCCACTGTGGGACAAACCCCGAGCACAGATCCTCATCATATTTGACTTGCATGTCAGAGTGGAGGTGGGAGAATGGGTTGCTCTATCTAAGGGAACTGTGCTGTTGGCTTTGGGGTAACCAGCAAGTTATCAGAAGATGTTCTGTTCTGGCTTGGAAAATCTAAGTATTGGAATAGCTGCCAGTCTGTGTTTTACTGAAAAGGAATTTTAACAACCATTTACAGCGGGAATGCTCAGAACTGCCATTTATGTTCAAATTCAACACATTGACACGTGGTTTGAACCAGGACAGCAAGTACCTAGCCCATTATATGGACTCTTTTACATACTTTGTTTTATCTAACTCTTAACTTCCCCACCCCACCCCCTCCTCCTGCCAGCCCTCTGCTCTTGTGATTTGTCAACCTTGATAACAATTTTTGAACCTCTGTGCTTTATATATTAAGACTGTTCTGGTATGGCTATGATCTGAAGAAGTGGGTCTGTCCCACGAAAGCTCATCACCTAATAAATTATTTTGTTAGTCTTTAAAGTGCTACATGACTGCTTTCTTGTTTTGTCTCTACACTTGTTATTTTTATCTGCGCTGCCTGGCACCAGCCAGTGCCCTGCCGCACCATGTGTCGTGCTTACATAAGCAGCTGAGAAACTTCTTCTTCAGTACAAGGGCAGGAGATGGATGGCAGGAGATAAATCACTTGATCGTTGTCTTCTGTTCTTCTTCTCTGGGGCACCTGGCATTGGCCACTGTCGGCAGACGGGATACTGGGCTGGATGGACCTTTGGTCTGACCCAGTACGGCCATTCTTATGTTCTTGTGTGTTATTTGTGTGCGAACCCCCCTGCATCCCCCACAGGTGCCATGCAGTTGGGGTCTCTCCCGTGCTCAGCCACATCATGAGTGGCCCCCAACCCTATAAAAGGACGTTCCTGCCTTTCGGTGCTGACCATGCTGCCAGGCAGCACCATGTCCTCATTTGCTCACATTTAGGGCTTGAAGGGCTGGAAAGAATTTCAGGGTCTTGCAGCCACCAGGCGGAAGTCTCCCCCACTGACTAAAGATATTCAGGGACTTGCTGCCACTGGGGGGGGAAGTCTCCCCCAGTGGCTAAGACAGTCAGTAGGGACCACTTCAACAGACCTCCCACTGAACCCCCCCATACACCTAGCAAGGGATCAGTGGTGCTTGCCGCCACCGGGAGAAGTGTCCCCTGGCAGCTAAGATAGTCAGGGGGACTCCTTTGTGAGGAGCACATGGGGAGGTGAGGATGGTCAAATTCAAACTTATAAATTTCAGAATTGCAAAAATCTATGTTTATAAATTCAAATTTATCTTGTAGCATAGACACAGCCTGAGGTTTTGCTGTCCCTCCTATAATGAGGCTTTTGGCTAAACAATAATGGAGTATGCAGAAAAAACATACCTAGCATCTTTGCCAGGTGCAGAAAGCATCAGAATGACTGCGACTTGCTTTCTGGAAGCTGAAATGAAGGCTATTCTCCAAAGGATGGAGGTAGCTGAGTATGAAAAGGCTAATGTTTACGCTGCTCTGCTTCAAAGATACCTATCACATGTGAGGCAGCATGATGTGGGAAAAGGGAATATAAGTCTGTTTCTAGTGGTACAGAAACAGAGTTTGACTACCAAGTCCCCAGAAACACTGTAGAGTTCCGGCTCTGTTGCTCAGAAGGCTCTGGATAATGTGAGTAAAAAGTTCTAAGGAAGAAGTACCAGTTTTGCTAAATAAGATGGGCTGAGCCACAGGAAGGGTTGATAATGGCTCTAACTGCAGGATGTAATTAGGGCCACCACCCAGGCACAAGCTGTTGCTAGTAGGTACACACCTGTAGAAGTATAAGAGTTACATTGTAAAAATCACACTATGATACGACGTTGCTTCTGAGCTCAAGAAGGAGAAGTTATGTTGATGCTGTGTGTAGGAATGTAGGGTGGGTTTGGATGGAGCCAGGTGTGCCTGGGAAAGCAGGAACCAGAGCAGTAGGTGTTAGATGGTAATTAATTAAGGTAACCAGAGAGTCATCAACAGGAGATTGCTGAAGGTGATATGGAAATGAAGATAGGTGACTTGTCTCAGGGGCTATGTGGGGTGGGTGTGTCTGGTTTTTTTTCTTTGTTTATTAACTTGCTTTCTTTTGTGTGTATAAATTGAGAGACCTGAGCCGTAGGTGGGGGGGCTCACATTTTTCTGAATGTATTAGCAGAGCAGCTTTGCTAATAAACAGAGTGGTCTGACAAATTGTGAGTCTCCAGTCTAACTCTGACGCACCAAAAAGCGGTGATGCATTTCCAAAGCCATAGCAAGCTCAATGTACCATCCTTGATCACCAACAGAGATCTTCTTGGAACACCTCAAGACCTGTGACCATTTGGGTACAATTCAGGCCAGTGTAAGGTTGTGCTGTCACCTGCCCTGTAATGTTAGGCTCTTAAAATGCTCTGCTTTATGGTTTCCACCTTCGGCACCAACAACCAGAAGAGAAGCAGACAGTTCCTTGAGCATCCATGTGCTGTGTGGCCCTGGCTCAGCACTCTGACCCCAGCAGCCCCTCTACAAAACAACAGCCACGTCCACCCTGGTGTCCATCATCCCCGATTACTACAGGCAGGGTGACCCCAATACACTCCCAGTCCTGAGTTTCCCCAAAATAGTCTGCCAGGAAGCATTCAGCCCTCTCCTGGACCTGACAGAGCAGTAAGTAAGGTTCATTGCTTCTTTAAATTACATAAGTGGTGTTAACAATTCAAATGCAGCACGGAGCTGGCTTAGATTAAAAGTTAGACAAGTTATTAACAAAAAGATATAGGTTTTAAGGGAGTTCAAATCCACAGGGCTAAAAACAAACAAAAAATTACTACAAGAAAACAAATGTTTTGTTTCTAGTTGCTAAGTCTTAAGCTACAGCCGTGGTTGAAGGCAGATTTCTTACCAGTCTTTTTTCTTTCTAGAGTGGACTGACTCTCTCTCAGTCCAGACCCTCCAGAGAAACATCAGATATCAGTTTCCCCTGTCTTCCTAAATGAGACACACTAAGGCTATGTCTACACTACAGCAATCTTTTGAAAGTTCTTTCAAAAGAGCTTTTCAGGAAAAAAAAAACCCACACACTTTTTGGAAGAGTGCATCCACATACGAAAAAGCACATTGACAGAGAGCTCTCTCAGTAGAGAGCGTCCACACACACCCTCGTCTATTAGAAGAATGAGCCAGGGATCAAAAAATCACACATGCTTTTTTTCCCCCACAAAAGAAACTTGTGAAAGAAGGTGCTCGTCCTGATCCAGGAGCAGAAGAGGGCTTCCAGAAGAAAAGCTGTGTTCTTTCCATTTTGGATCAAAAGAGCTCATTTTGTGTGTAGGGACAGATTTTTCTGAAAAAATTTGCTAGTGTAGACACAGCCCAAAATAAGAGTCTGGTTCCCCAATATCTCTCAGAATTCAATGACCCTGATTCAAGAGATGGGATGACCTTGTGCCATTCTGTGGTCTTCCCATCGCCCCACTGATATGTATGTCAATTGGATTTCTCTTGGTTTGACTCTACCATGCTATTTTCCCTCCAGCCTGGGAGAAAACCTTTTATTCCCTTTGTTAGGTCACAAACTTTACAGCATAATATAAATGAAAACACATAATTCTTCTGGTAGTATTGATACATATATTTCCCAATTACATTAATCACCACCATGTCATTAGCTTCAATAAAAGATCTTACTCGATACATTTTATAGTACAGTAACAGCATGTCCCATTAGTTGTATGGATACCAGATTTTGATTTGAGGTTCAGCTCCCCTGTCTTTATAGTCCACTAGCCTATTGAAATGTATTCTCAGATAAAGTACTTTTCTCCTTCTGGGAAGAGCTGCCATGTGAGCTGGTGAATATTTCATGCTGGTTGATCCACCTCTGGTGATAGCTGAATTGTTACCTTCTTCCGTTTTTAGCTCAATGGCTTTGTTTACTTTTTATGTAAACAAATCTTCATTATCTCTGCCTGACAAACAAACTTGTCAGCCAAGCAAATTCATGTTCCATTGTCTAGGGCAGACTGGGCTTATGTATTGCTTGCCAGACACATTCTAAGAACATAATTCCAACACTTACCTACAACTCTTCATACAAATTTCATACATACAACAGGCAAGAGAACTAATGCTCAGTGAGGCATTAGTTTTTCCAGTGATAAATTGCATGGTGCCCTTTGGGAATAAATCATGACAAAAAGGTTTGAGATGTAGTGTGTATTCCACGCCAGACAAAAGTTGCAGACAGAGCAGTGAACCAAAAATCGGCATCTGTGTCACAAGGTCTCTACCATATACAAACATATACCAGAATTAATCAAAAATGCCACCATCAGCCTCATTTTGGCCTCCTGCTAAAAAGCAAAAGGTGGCAAAAAAAAGGCCTAAATAGATCAGTGTGTAATGTTTTACACATTTAAAAATAAATTTGAAATTGTTATGTTTTATTTTAAATAAAACCATTCATATTTTAAAAAATTAATATTTATGTGATTTTGCTATATTGACATAACAGACAGACAAAACAAAACATCAGACAGGGGGTTTCTTTAAGCCATGCAAGGAGCACTTTATTGATAACTATGATAAAGAAAGACCTTGCACGAAACATCTCAGCTTGCTGAGAAGTGTATTGAGCAGTTTAGACACGCCCAAGATTTCGTTTGTAAAAGAAAGAGTCCATCACTATCTAGTCATTTTCTACTCATTAACAAGAATGGGGATTTTGTAACTGTCTAGAGTGAAATACAATGTCAGTTGTCTCTTTGTTTAAAACTACCATAATGTTTCTAGGAGAGAAAGCGCTGTTTGGAGAGTATTTATACAAGTTAAAAAAAATTCTCTGGAGGGCACACACTGCCAAGTAAAAGGTTGGTTGTGGGAGTGGAAACATTAATATCAAAAATAGAGGGTCTTCTAACAGCAGCCTGTGAACATTTGCTCAGAACCTCTTCAAAAACTCCTTTGGTTTTACATAGTTTCACATGGTTGCCTTTTCTAAAAGGAGACAACAATCTGGTTGATCTTAAAACTGTCTTCAGACACTAGTTTCTGCATCAGTAGGTCTGATACATAGAGTACTATGAAAGCTTTGATTGTAGCTCTTGGCAAATACTTGTATAAATATCAATGTAATGGAAAGCTGTGGGATGTAAAATCGCTCCATATCTTAGATTTTAAATTTATGGTAAACAGTCCACAACCTCTAGCTTGACTGTATTATTAGTAACAAAATGGTAAACATTAGGTTGCTTTAACAATTTGCTTAAAGGTGTGCTTAAAAATCCTTTTCCCTAATCACAACCTTTTTTAAAAAAAAAGAATTTTAAAGGCCTTGGATATTTCACCACCTCTCATCATGTCTTTCAGGTTTAGAGACCAGCCATATTTAGACAGATATAGTGTCACCGTTGTGTTTAAAGATCTGCTGCATATTCACCAAATCTGCTTGCCATATTGCACATCTGAAACAATGGTCTCGTTTCTTTTAAAATATATTTGTAACACTTTGTGTGACATGAAAGCTTCTTGATCAGAAAGCCAAGCCGCTGACTGTCTTCTGTTGAAGTTGTGCTGTGCTTCTTGACCACTTGGAAAAAAAAATTCACCCCTCCAAAGCTCCCAGCTTCCTGAAGAGTGTAGCATCTTTTATTACATGAAAAACAAGGGGGTATGTTCCCCACACTGGTCTTGCAAGAGCTGAATTGTAGGTAGACTATTCAGATAATTAGACTCCCATCTGCAGAACTTTAGGCTGGAGGCAGCTACATAGAGAGAAACTAACCTGTGAGGGTCAGGCAGGTCTTCTCCAAAAGACAGGCAGTTGGAAGCAGAGGCTGAGGGTTGCTGTCACTCCACAGGAGAAGAGAAGGGCAGGGTGTAGGGGAAAGCTACACAGACAAGTTGCCTGCAGTTACTCCCTGGGAAGTGGAGTGAAGGACTTATCAAACCCAAAGGAGTGAGGAAGGCAGAAGCTATGGAAATGGCTCAGGGAAAGGCAGCAAGTCACAGGGAATGGACATTGGCTACCATGGAGAGGGTCCCTGAGCCAGCCAGAGTAGAGGGAGAACCCAGGTTCCTCTGTCTGCCACTGTGGGAGCAGCACTGTGAGGCAGTGGAGGTGCTGTGTGGTTGATTACAACCACTTATGTACCAACAGAGCCAGGACATTTCAAAGCTTGGACTCCTCAGCCACATGCGAGTCCACAACCGATGAGCCTGTGCAAGCTCAAGATGTCATCGTCGGACACAACGGACTACCTACTACTAAATATCACAGATACTCTCACTGCTATACAATTGCAACAAATCTTGTACAACGTATGTTATGTGATGAGTCAATAGAAAAGTTATGATTTGCCAAGTGTTATTATCTTGTGTGTCAGAAATTATTAATATTGGCTATATAGTGGCATCTTACATATTTTATCCCTAGGTAACACACACAGATAGGATTTGCCTTAAGGCCAGACAGCTATGCACTGATGGCCCATTAAGGAGACTTAGGTCACAATGGGCCATTGAAGAAATTTATCCTGTCCTGTAACCTTTTCTGTGGATACCTCTTGTAATGTGCAAGGTAATTTTAAAGGGTTAACAAGAATGTAGGCAAAGAGAATTTTTCAGAAAGTCTTTGAAAGCT
Organism: Carettochelys insculpta; assembly: GCF_033958435.1. NCBI lineage: Eukaryota > Metazoa > Chordata > Testudines > Carettochelyidae > Carettochelys > Carettochelys insculpta. The sequence continues at coordinate 41,371,454 of NC_134137.1, forward strand.
TTTAGGCAAGAGGAGCTGTCATAGGATGAGAAAGTCTTTTATGGATCAATAACTGATTAAATGATTGGAGAAAAAAAAAAAGCAAACATTGCCTCCTTCTCTTCCAAAAACTAGTTAACACTGGAATTTCTAGAAGTTTGTACTGGGAAAAGGCAAGTTTATTAAATGATTCATATTTAAAAAGGCACATCAACAAAGTGGCAAGATTTTGTAGATGATACAAAACTTCCCAGGCAGTCAGTCAGACTTCAAAGAATCACAAAGGAATCCCACAAAACTTGGTGACTGAGCAAGAGTATGAGAGATATTTAATGATGAGAAATGCAAAATAATACACATTGGAAAATAGAATTCCAACTATTCATATAAAAAGATAAGGGCCTGTGATAATTCTTACCACTCAAAAGTGTATCGAGAAAGATCTTTTATTGAAGCTAATGACATGGTGGTGATTAATGTAATTGGGAAATATATGTATCAATACTATAGCGTGACTTGTTGCGCTAGATGGCATCATTGCATATGCATGCTCCAGGTCCCACCACCCACACTCAGATTACGTGTAGAGACTGATGGGCCAGGGCAGGTCAGGGCGGGTGCAAAGAGTTAGATCTCCCCCTCCACCACTCCAACGCCAATTTAAGTGGCACTTCACAACCTCTAGGTTGATATATCTAATCTAGATACCATATGGCACCATGATACTGAAGTCTCTGATGATCATTCATGCATTTATCCCACCATGCCTCTGTGAGGGAGTGAGGTAGCTCCATTCTGCAGGTAGAGGAACTGAGGTCATTTTGTGTCAACAAAATTAAAAAAAAGAAAAAGAGCTTTGAAAAAAATGTGCAAAAAATTGTCAAAATAAAACTACATAATTTCAATTACTTGGATGATCATTTATTTGAAAATGCCAGTCAGCAAATATGGTGGTAACAAAACAGACAAAATTTCCCCCATAAGTAAAGCATAGTGAAACCCCTATGATAAGCCAGTATTTGTTTCTCCACTCTCTTCCTCACCCCCAGGTGTGTTTCCCCTTTCCCAGACACCTGCTCCCCTCTCCCCAGATCCCAAGGGCCCAGAGGGAGAAACAGCCTGATGCTCAGTACCAAACTTAGATGGAGTTTCCTGCATGCCACTCACTCCTTCCCTCAGAGTGTGCTGGGAACCACAGATGCCAGGAACCTTTTAGTTCCCTCCCTAGCAGTCTTCCTTGTGCAAGGTGAGCTCCGCCCAGTCCAGTGGCCACTAGTGGCGGCCATCAGCATGCAGTCCATTACTATGTGGACTAAGGAAATTCTGTACACACAGGCTGCGTCTACACTTGCATTCCTCTTTTGAAAGAGGCATGTAAATGAAGGAAATTAGAATGCAAATGAGGAGCAGATTTACATATCTGACACCTTATTTGTATATTCTTATTTTGAAAGACCTTCGTACGAAACAAGAAAACCAGTGCAGACCTGCTCTTTCGAAAGTAAACCGCATCTTTGAAAAAACCCTTCTTCCCTTTATTTATGGGAAGAAGGAGTCTTTCGAAGATGGAGTTTACTTTTGAAAGAGCAGTGTCTACACTGGTTTTTGAGTATGCAAATTAGGTGCCAGATATGTAAATATGTACCTCATTTACATTTTCAATTTCCCTCATTTGCATGCCTCTTTCAAAAGAGGAATGCAAGTGTAGATGTGGCCACAATGTTAATTTTTGCAAAATTCTGAATTGCGCAGAATTCCACCAGGAACAATGTGCACAGTGACCAGCCCAGGATCACACAACCTCTGTAACAGTAAATACATTTGAACCCAGATCTCTCAAGACTCAGGCTTCTACATTAACCATTACCCCTTTCATCACACTGTTTTCTTACCACTGAGCGCCTTCATCTCATATTAATGGACAAGAGAAGTTATGAGAATTTGAGTTAAACAACAAAACACTTAATTCTGCAAAGCACACAGTATTCAAAAGAAGCCCTGCCGTGGAGCAATCCAAAGTAGGGCATAGGAACTAGGAAATGTTGTTTATACCATTCTCAGCTGTCAAAATTCCACTGGTTTTCATTACTCATATAGTAGGTATAAACAGAGTATCAGCTACCTCCCTTTATCCTTGAAGAAATAATTGTGTAAGGGAAAGAGAGTAATGGATAATGGATACCTAAGCATCTCAGATATGCAATACGAAGTTCAGGCTTCTTTGTCCCATGCAGAAATAAAATCCTGTCATGTAATAATGATTAAAAGTCCTACAGCATCCAGCTGAAAAGATTGATTTATTCTGTGTGCATTTAGCTAACAAAAAAGCATGGCTGGTCTAACAACAAATATGCTGTTTCCATCTCAGCAGTACAGTATTGAGATAGTGCTCAGCTAGCTAATTTACATGATTATAACCATTTTGATAAACAGAATGACAATACGCATCCAGCAAAAGCCTCCTCACTCTGGTATAGGAAAGTTCATGTCAACCAAAGCTTCACACATGGGGTGCCAGATCAGTATCATTATTGGCTTGCATTTGTGTCACAGTATGACCCAGATGCTCCTATGCAGAATGGAGACCATGTCTGGCTACGAATTATACACCTGTTAAGAAGCATTATCTTCCCCGAACATCTCACAGTCCATGTGCTTACCAAAAAGGAAAATTCTAATTTCACTATGTAATCCAAAAGGTAAGAAGCTTGAAATCTGCAGAGGCAGGGTATTAAAGCAATATGAAGACGGACACAGCCTGAGGGAGCAGCGTGATGGAGGTGATAAGGAAGCTATCAGGCAAATTATACATCTGCATGGCTACATCTACACTGCAGTTCCCTTTTGAAAGGGGAATGCAAATAAGGCATATTGGAAATGCAAATAAATCACCAATTTACATATCTTGTGCTTCACTCGCATAATTGTCTTTTTGAAAGAATATTTCTAAAGAAAAACAACAGTGTAGATGAGGTTATTTCAAAATAAAAACCTGGTTTTGAGAGCACACTTCTTCCTGAAAAAAATTAGTTTTATTTAGAAAGAACCCCTTCTACACTGCTGTTTTTCTTTCAAAAGTCTCTCTTTCAAAAAGGAGATTATGCAAATGAAGCAAGTGATATGTAAATCAGCAATTTATTTGCATTTCCGATTTGCCTCATTTGCAAACCCCTTTCGAAAGGTGAGTGTAGTGTAGATGTAGCCCATAGCTTCATTGTCTTTGGTTCTTTCACTATCCACTGCCCACAAACAAAGACATCTTCCAGAACTTTCCAGAGCCAGCATCTTTATGGTCTGTGATGTGAGGACCAAGTTTTGGCACACGGTATTGAAGACACAAAAGCTGTGTCTACTCGAGCCCTTTCCTTTAGGAAGGGGCATATTAATGAGTGAATTCAAAATATGCTAATGAGGCGTTGCCATGAGTATGCAGCACCTCATTAGCATAATGGCAGCCCTGGCAATTCAAAAGTGACGCTTTTGAATCGCATGCCACCCATGTAGAAGGGGGTCTTTTGCAAGGACTCCCCAGCCTTCAAAAGCCCCTTCTTCCTACCTGGAGTTAGGAAGAAAGGGCTTTGAAGACTGAGAGGTCCTTTTGAAAGGCCCCCCGTCTCCACGGGTGGCGTGCAATTCGAAAGCAGCACTTTCGAATCACCACAGCCACCATTATGATAATAAGGCACTGCATATTCATGGGAGCACCTCATTAGCATATTTCAAAGTCACTCATTAACATGCCCCTTCCAAAAGTAAGGGGCTTGTATAGACACAGCTAAAGGGACTGCTCTACTATGATCTCTTGTCTATCACAGGCCACCAAAACCACCCAGCACCTCCACTCTAAAAAACAATATTTGAAATTAAAACAAACTCTTAAAAGCCAGGATGAAGAGTCCACCATGATGACTTTGCAACATCGTTTGGCCACTGTGCCAGCCTGTGCACACCAATGGATATAAATCCAGCACTAGAGGTGCTCCAGAGAAGACTCACCCATGTGCTAGAAGGATTGCCCATGGCGAAAACAATTGCAGAGGAGATCCTCAGTGTAAGTGGAGAGAACAATGATAGCGAAACTGACGGAGGCTGAGAGAAAACGACAAGCTTTTCTACCATCTTGCAGGGGCAAGCATATAAATTCAACCCAGGGAAAAAGTGACTCAAACTGCAAGAGGAGACACATTTGACACCGGCTCACAGCAAAGGGCCTAAGCGCTGATCCCAACAAGATCAAGGCAGTCACAGATATGCTACCTCCAGTGGGTGTGAAAGGAAATAGTGTTTCACAGGAACCACAACTGGTTGCAGCCGCAGAAGCCATACATCAGATCACAGTGCCAAATGAGCAATCTGGACAATCCCCATCAGCAAGCATTTGACTTTTAAATGATAAGAGAGGCTCCTGTCCTGAAGAACTACCAGCCAGGAAAGGCAATGACACTCACGTAGCTCCTGTTAGAGGGTTCCCTTCACTTTCTTCCCTGGTTCTTGTGACACAGGCGGAAAGCAGAAGACCAGAAGTCTGAAGCGCAGACAATGTGATGTTCACTGGGGTTAAGTGAGCATGAACTCCATTTTGTCACATCACTAGTTTTTTTCTCCCTCTACTTCCTGTTTTACCTCAGTTTTTATAGTGTAAAACTGCAAAATAATTTTAATCAATCTTAAGATATTGTCATATACTTCTCTGACCACTTTAACTTTGCTAGGTGTAAATAAACTAAGTATGGAACAGACAGAAACCATTAAGGAACCAGAAACCGTGCCGATAGAGAGGTGCAGATCATGCAGACAAAACAGTAAGAAATAAGGATTTCAAAACCACAACTGTTGAGAAATGACTTTTTACAGATAGAATGATATCAGACTAAGTTTTCTTTCAACATTCTGGGCTCCTTTGCTTACCTGGTGGCATTAGATTGGATCACTAATCTAATATCACAACTTCTTAAGATCCTAGTATTATCTTGTTTTCCTGTAACTTGTTTGGAATGGGCAGATATGACTGCATACTTCCCAGCTTATGGCTTCCCCTACTGCTTGTGTTTTTCACTTAGGTGAAGAACAAGGCCTCAGACTGCCACACTGAGAGAAGGCCCACACAGGCAGACTGTGATTTTGATACTTTGCTTTTCTTGCTAAATTATAAGAATACATCTAATTCTTAAAATTATAGGCCTTCACAGGCAGGCCTGAATATCTGCATTCTAACAGCTCTGTTGCAAGAATGGCCAGTCACTTGTGCCAGCGGAGCCCTGACTAAGGCTGAGCAAGGGTACAACCAAACAAGCAGCTTCCAGCTGTGGTATTTGAAGTGAAGTGGTCCCAGTAATCTAATAGCGCAATCAGATCACAAATCTCCAGAGATAATCGAGGCAAAACCCTTTCACAGGACTGCAAAGAGATTGCAGTACATGTTGATGTACCTCAACCTCTATTGGGTGCAGACCAGATATTGTCCAGGGTTATTAATGTATATACCCAGAAGCAGAGAGTTTGGAGGAGATCAGGACGCAGTGAAACATGTTAACAGATTCTATCTCCCCGTTTCAACAACAAAGCTGGTGGAAACCAGAGAGGTTACAGGCGATCAGGACAGCAATATTAGCTCAGTGTCCAAAAGGCAAAAGCCAAGTACTGTTAGGAGCAGAAATATATTCTCAAATTAAAGATGAGCTGAACGTGAAGGATGGAGTTATATTTTTCTCAGGTGACCACATTTCTCTATGCTGAATATGGGATAGCTTGTAAAATTACTCACTTTCAAGCTAGTTCAATGGTAATCAATCAGAACTATGCAGGAAAATGTTCAAATTAACATCACAGGGAGAGGTGACACACACATATTCCCTATATTCCTCTCACACCAGCAGGGGGGTGAGTGACTGACCTGACCCAAACACCCCTTCCCAGTACTCGCCACCCTCCATGCCTGATCTGCCGCTCCTGGCACCTGGTGCTGCATCTTCTCCAGGCAACATCTGGGGAACAAACAAGGTCTCAGGACACACATCCCCAGCCTTCTGTTGGGGCTCACACCAGAATGTGGTGAGCTGCAACTCTTCAGAGGGAAGGGATAGGAGCTGCTTCCAGCAGAATGGGGGTGAGGATGGAAGCAGGGATGACCTGGCCCATGTTTTTCCAGAGGTCATCTCTTTCCTCCCATCTTCTGATCCTCTATGGCTAGAAGCAGCTTATCCCTTCCTGCCTTCACAGCACAGAAAGGCAGCTAATACTTCCAAGATGCTGCTGGCCGCCAACATAACCCAGACACCTCCTGTCCCCAGCTATGGTATGGACAGGAAGGGGTTAAGCCCTAGGAATGCTTTGAGCACCAGGTAGGGGAGGGTCCTAGGAGACAGAGCAGCCCTGCACTCCCTGGGGCAGGACACAGGGTGGGGGCAGCAGGTGAAGAAGGTGCTAAGTGCCCATGCCTGGGGACCTGCAGAGTCAGGTTGCAAACACCGAACCAGAGCCTAGCTAAGTGGTGGAGAAGCTTCCCCGTGCTGGCATTATGTGGGGTTTTGGCACATGCAGGGCTTGAATCCTCCAGGCCAGAGGGCTTGAGCTTTTCCTGGGTGCCAGCCCAGCCAGAGGCAATGGGGGGAGGAAGGAGCTGGCCAGCCAGGCTGTTAGCTGAATGATCTGACCAGTGGCTGGTTCTCTGCCCAGCGCCGGGAGCAGGACACATCCTGCTAGAGGGGTATGGAGTAGCAGTGAGGCTGAATGGTGCAGCAGGGAGAGGATTGTGAAAGGGGAAGTATGCAAAGGATCAATGGATGGGCCAACCAGTGACAAGTAACCAGCCACCACCAGCCTTCACACATCAGCAACCACAGAAAGCTGCCAGTGCTGGCTGCAAATATGGGAGTACGGCAGGTGCTGGGGATCCTGCTGGGTGAGGGTGGGTATGCGAAAGGGGCTGTGCTGATAGAGCAGCAGGGGGACCATTTGGTCCTGCACACTGATGCATTACCCGACCACCAGCCTCGTACACTCACTTCCTTCATCAGCTTTTGAACCCAATTCCTACTGGTGGATGGGCAGCTGGCAAGCATGGATCTGCAGTGGGACCCACCAGTACTGGTGGAAGAGGCAGAAAATAAGGGCCAATTTGCCATTGTTTGAGAAACCGTAGGAACACCTGAGGGAGGGTATAAATACGGGACTGTCCTTTATAAATGGGACATCTGGTCACCCTGGCTTTGGGGTTCAGTCGCCCCCTCCCATCCATAGGAAGGTATCCTCAGTACCCCTGAGAGCACAGCGCCCCCTATGGGAGTGACTTGGAATGCCATCAGCTCATCAACACCATTTCTTTGAGGACACTGAGGGACTCCAACCCAAGCACTGGCCAGGCAGGGCCCTCTTTAGTCTGCCAAAAGAGAGCCGATCGCAGTCCTGAGCGAGGAGACTAGCCCACTGTCCTGAGCCTGAGACTCCCTGTGGCACGGCTGATGCTTCCAGCGTGGTGGCGTCTTCAACGTTTGGGTCTGGTGCTGCAGCTCAGCGGGTGTCAGCTCTGGTTTCTCCCTGCTGCCAGAGCACGTGCCCTTCTTGGCCTCCTGGCTCGGGTGGAAGGAGGGTCGGAGCTACAGCAGAATGGGCCGTACCTTGTTGGCAGAGCCCTGACAGGTGAAAGTGATGGTCTTGCTGTGAGGTGAGCACAGGGAGAGGAAATAGTCTGATCTCCACTGGTGGTTGTCGAGATTGTCAAGCAGTTTTACCTTAGCATGGGACAGAACTGGAAAGAAGAGACTGGAAAGCCCATTCACCTACCCTGCACCCCAGGTGTCCATCCTCGATCAGGACTATCAGGGCTTTGTTGGGCCCTTCCTCTTTCAGGAACAGGGAAAGGAGATGGAACTTCGAGTCAGAGCCCTGGCTGGCTTTGTCAGCGAGAGAGCTGGGTGCTCACAGAGAGTCACAGGCTCCTTCCTAGAGAACTAGGTGAGCCTGAAGGGAATCATCTCTTCTCTCTCACAAGCTCTGAGATTTGGGGGCAGGGAGGTGGGAGAGGTTGTCCTCACAGTCACTCCCTTCCTCTGACCAAGCACTTTTCAGCCAGCAAAGGGCAAGGGGTCTGTCCCTCTCCTGACGAGCTGTTCATGAATCAGCAGCTCAGAAAGGATGGGACCAGCCCATACACTAAACCCCATCCAGAGAGGCAAAGGCAAACTGTGACAATCCCCTTCTCAAGAGCCATGAACAACGGATCGGACGTTTCACTCTGAGCACCATGTCTCAGCCCCAGGGGCACTTGTTTGCGCAAAATGCACCCCGGTCTATTGATCCTGACCTGCCTCCTGCCCCCACAGCGTGTCAACTTCTGCATCGGGTCCAGAGCATCTCGGGAGAGAGACAAGACTGTAAGGAGCAGCAGAGACTCATTTGGCTTCACCATTCCCCTCCCTGAATTTGAAGTAAGTGATCTCTGACCCCTGGCTTCCAGGTGCAGTCAGGCTGGCTCCAATAAGCTCTGGGATCTGCAGCTGCAGGGGCTGTGGGTTGGGAGTCTTCCCCTTGGGAAAGCAGAGTCAGAGCAGGGAATGAGACAGACTCGACTCAAGCTCGTCTTCTGGCAATTGAAGAGGACCATTTGACAACCCTACTCCAGCCAGATTCATTCCTGGCCTTGGGTCTCTTCTTGTCTCTCTGCAGCAGCTGGGAGTGCAAGTGCTCGTGGAGGGCCCTGCCCACATCCCTGTGCTCCAAGATCACTTGGGGAGCAGAAGGAGCTGAGGGTTTAGTTGTAGCTCATGTCCCCCAGTGTCTCCAGCAGAGGGGCTTGGGGAGAAGAAGATTCCTGGCCATGGGGAGATGGGATCTGACAGTGGAATGCTAATGGAGCCCCCTCTTCTTCCCTTCTTTTAGAACTCAGCACAGTTCCCCAAACTAAGGGGCTTGGTGGTTCTGCTGTGACTGTCCATCTGTGACTCAGCCAAGAATGTCAGCTGGTTAGCCAGTGAAGGCATTTACCAGCTCTACAAATTGCTGCTATGCCAGCAACAAGGAAACCCAGCTGGGAAATGGGACTCAATAGAAAAATGGCAATGAAAAAATCTGCCTCCTATTGGGTAATGGGAGCCCTGTTGAAACTCACAAAATCCTCTGCGATTGGCTCCAGCTGGAGGATGTATCTCTCTCTACTTCTCCCCCAATTCCATTTGGGATCTAAACCCCCTCCCCAGGCACCAAGGAAGCCCTTCTGTTCTGTAGGGCCAGAGATGCAACTCAATGGGAATGGAAGAATACAGCCACCAAAACAAGACAGAGAAATCTGGCAAGAAACTGGTAAGGGTCAGCTGTCATAGGGAGATGGAAGGAATAGAGGCAGGAGCTCCTTCTACAACAATGAGGTGAGGGGGTGTCTGGCAGTGGAAGTCGCTAGACAGGAAGATGACTCCATCCCAGGGAGCCAGTTGCTATTAATCTTCCTTGATTCCTGGAGATATCTAAGTCATTATCAACTGCCCTGTTTGTAACCTTTAATGATTCTTGTCACATGACCAGCAGTTTTGACATCAGCACTGGTTGGATGAGAACAATGTGGGAATTGAATGCCTGACTGAGGCAAAAATGAAAGCCTTTAGGGCCTGGCAAAGTCACATCAATTGCATGATGAAGAGAAAAGTGTATGCCAAAGCCAAGGCAGAAGTCCAACATAAAACAAGGACTCTCAAAAATCAAGGGCGAACTTAGAAGGGGCAAGAACTCCAGCATCCCACAGACGTCAATGATACAAGAGGTTTCTTCAATGCCACCAAAGCTGTTTATGGCCCAAGAAACCATTGAATAATCCCCTGAGATCAAATAATGGTATCCAACTCTTGAAAGACAATGAAGCCCTTGCTTCTTGCAGGAGGGAGCACTATAATGAGTTCTTGAACCACCTTCCTATGCATCTGATGAAGTGGGTCTTTGCCCATGAAAGCTTATGCTCCAAAATATCTGTTAGTCTATAAGGTGCCACAAGACTTCTTGTTGTTCTCGAAGCTACAGACTAACACAGCTACTACCTCTCTGATACTTGTCACCTTCTCACCGTGATCCTAGGATCTTTTCACCAAATGCCTCAGCAGCCACCTAGGGACAATCTTGCAACACTTGTTACCCTGAATGAGGTCCAAGCTGCCATCAAAACAATGAAGAACAAGACTAGACTAGCCGGAATCCCTGCCAAAGTCTTTAAAGAGGGTGGTCAGAGCTCTGTAAACAACTCTACCTCCTGATTCTCAAGATCTGGGATATGGGGCAGATGTTGTGAGAGTTCAGAGAAACATTAATTGTCAGAAGTGCTACAAGTTGGACTGTGGAAACTATTGTGGCATCTCCCTCCTGGCAAAGGCAGGCAAAATCTTAGCTCAGATCCTTGCAAACCAGCTCCTGCTACTCTCAGGAGAAATTCTCCCAGAATCCCAGTGTGGCTTCTGACATTCCAAGTAACAGTGGACATAATCTTCACAACCCAGCAACTGCAAGAAAAATGCCCTGAACAAAACCAAGCCCTGTACATGAGTTTCACCAATCTGACCAAACTCTTTGACTCAATCAGTCGTAGCACCCTGTGGAACACGCTCTCAAAGACCGGCTGCCCCAAAAAATTCATGAGAATCTTGAGGCTGCTTCATGACAATATGACTGCCACAATATTGAGCAATAACAGAGCCCAAAGTAAACCCTTTGGGGTCAGCTATGGGAATCAAGCAAGGCTGCATAATTGCCCAAGCACTGTTCTGCATCTTCAGCACCACGACCCTTCACCTCATTGATGGCAACCTTCCAGATGGTGTGAAAATTGTTTACAGAATGAATTGGCAGCTTTTCAATCTCACAATGGGCCAGGTCAGATTATCAAGTAGGGCTCAGACTGTTATACATAAATGTCGGTTCCTCAGCAGGATAGCAAATGCACTTTTGAATTTTAAGAACTTTTTTCCCCAAACACCTTTGCAACTGGTTACCGTGCAGAAAAATCAAATCCTTGCCCTGAGCAGCCAGCCATGTTGTAGCTTTGTGTCTCCTGTACCATCCTTCTCTTCCAACCGGCAAGTACTCTTAGCTCCCCTTTATTTTTTTTTAATGTTTCTGAAGGCAGCAGAGTCTCTCAGACTTGAGTGTCTTCAGTGAGTGTCATGCACGTGATGTTTGTACTTTCAAATCCTTAGAGAAGCAGTAGGATTGGAACCGCCTTCCAATCCTTTGTATTTATTCATAACCAGGGGTGAAAGTAACAAATTTCTTAGAGGTAGTGTGCTGTCACAGCCTATCTCCGCCCTCTCTGGGACTGCTGTGGTAACCCAGTATCTTTAAGTATTGGGTGGAGTGCAAGGGGAGGAGTGCAGGGTAGAGGGATGTGAGGTGCACAGGGGAGAGTCAGGAGGCAGGGGGTTGGGATGTGGAGAACTTGTAAGATTTTTCATCCATGAGTGGAGTTGTCTTGGGTGCCAACATTGAGGTTGTGTGTGCTTTTTCAGATGTGTGCCACTATGGCTCCACACCCATCAGAATCACAGAATCATAGGGCTGGAAGGGACCTCAGGAGGTCATCTAGTCCAGCCCCCTGCTTCAAGCAAGATCAACCCCCATTAAGTCATCCCAGCCAGGAACTTGTCCAGCCAGGACTTAAAAAACCCAAGGGATGGAGAATCCATCACCTCTCTAGGCAACGCATTCCAATGTTTCACCACCCTCCTGGTGAAGAAGTTTTTCCTAATACCTAACCTACACCTTTCCCTCTTCAACTTCTGACCATTACTCCTTTTTCTGCCATCTGACACCACTGAGAACTGTTTCTCACCCTCCTCTTTAGAGCTCCCATTCAGGAAGTTAAAGGCTGCTATTAAATCACCTTTAAGTCTTCTCTTCTGTAAACTAAACAAGCCCAAATCCCTCAGCCTATCCTCATAGGTCTTGTGCTCCAGACCCTTAATCATTTTGGTTGCCCTTCGCTGAACCTACTCTAGCAAATCCACATCCTTTTTATACTGGGGGGCCCAAAACTGGACACAATATTCCAGATGTGGCCTCACCAGTGCTGAATAAAGAGGAATAACTACTTCTCTAGATCTGCTCGAAATGCTCCTCCTAATGCACCCCAGTATACCATTAGCTTTCTTGGCTACAAGGGCACACTGTTTACTCATATCCAGCCTTTCATCCACCATAACCCCTAGGTCACTTTCCATCGTACTGCTGCTGAGCCAGTCAGTCCCCAGCCTGTAACAATGTTTGGGATTCTTCCGCCCCATGTGCAGGACTCTACACTTCTCCTTATTGAACCGCATCAGATTTCTTTTCTCCCAGTCCTCCAATTTATCCAGGTCCCTCTGGATTTTCTCTCTACCCTCCAAGGGATCTACCTCTCCCCCTAGATTTGTGTCATCCGCAAACTTGCTGAGGGTGCAATCCAGTCCCTCATCCAGGTCATTAATAAAGATGTTGAATAACACCGGCCCCAGAACCGAGCCTTGTGGCACTCCGCTTGAAACAGACCTCCATCCAGATATTGAGCCATTGACCACTACCCACTGGGCCCGACCATCAATCCAGCTTTCTATCCATCTTATAGTCCGTGGGTCCAATCCATATTTCCTTAACTTATGGACAAGCCTGTTGTGGGAGACTGTATCAAAAGCCTTGCTGAAGTCAAGGTATATCACATCCACTGACTGCCTCATGTCCACAGAGCTTGGTACCTCGTCATAGAAGATGATTAGATCGGTGAGGCAGGACTTGCCCCTGGTGAATCCATGTTGGCTACTTTTGATCACTTTCCCCTCTTCCAAGTGCTTCAAAATGGATTCCTTGAGGATTTCCTCCATTATTTTCCCAGGGATTGAGGTAAGGCTGATGGGCCTATAGTTCCCTGGATTGTCCTGCTTTCTTTTTTTAAAGATGGGCACTACGTTTGCCTTCTTCCAGTCATCCAGTATCTCCCCCAATCTCCAAGAGTCTTCAAGGATAATGGCCAAAGGTTCAGCAATGACCTCTGCCAATTCCCTCAGTACCCTGGGGTGCATTAAATACAGACCCATGGACTTGTGCACATCTAGTTTTTCTAGATAGCTCAGAACTTGTTCCTTCCCCATAGATGGCTGCCTTCCACCTTCCCATATTGCATCATCTGGGACCGTCATTGGGAAGTTGACTTTGTCCGTGAAGACTGAGGCAAAAAAAGTATTGAGTACTTCAGCTTTTCCTGCATCATCTGTCACTAGGTTACCTCCCTCATCCAGTAATGGCCCCACACCTTCTCTGATAACCTGCTTATTGTTCACATGCCTGTAGAAACCCTTCTTGTTACTCTTCACATCCCTTGCCAGCTGCAGTTCCAATTGTGCTTTTGCTTTCCTGATTACTGCCCGACATTCTCCAGCCGTATGTTTATACTCCTCCTTAGTCAACTGTCTACGTTTCCATTTCTTGTATGCATCCTTTTTGAATTTAAGCTGACTAAGGATTTCCCTGTTAAGCCAAGCTGGTTGCCTACCATGTTTGCATTTCTTACTACACAGCGGGATTGTTTGTTCCTGTGCCTTCAGTAAGACTTCTTTAAAATACTTCCAGTTCTCTTCAACTCTTCTCCCCTTCATCTTCATTTCCCAAGGGATCCTGCTCATCCGGTCTCTTAGGGAGTCAAAGTCTGCTTTTCTGAAATCAAGGGTCTGTATGGTACTGCTCACTCTTCTTCTTTTCGTCTGGATCCTGAAATCTACGATCTCATGGTCGCTGCAGCCCAGGTTCCCTCCCACTTCTATTTCTTCTACTAGTTCTTCCCTGTTTGTGAGCAACAGGTCAAGTTGCGCACAGCCCCTGGTCGGTTCCTTCAGCACTTATACCAAGAAGTTATCCCCAACAGTCTCCAGAAACTTCTTGGATTGTCTGTGTGCTGATGTATTGGTCTCCCAACAAATGTCCGGGTGATTAAAGTCTCCCATGAGAACCAGGGCCTGTGATTTGGAAGCTTCACTAAGCTGCCTGAAGAAAGCCTCATCTATCTCCTCTCCCAGATCTGGTGGCCTATAACAGACACCAACTACAACATCACCTCTGTTACTTCCACCTCTAAGCTTAACCCAAAGACACTCAACTGGATTTTCTCCTTCCTCATACTGGAGCTCTGAGCTATCATACTGCTCCCTCACATAGAGCACAACTCCTCCTCCTTTTCTCCCGTCTGTCCTTCCTAAACAATTTATAACCTTCCATGACCGTGCTCCAGTTATGTGAATTGTCCCACCAAGTCTCTGTTATTCCAAGCACCTCATACTTGTGTGACTGTGCCAGGGCCTCTAATTCTTCCTGTTTGTTCCCCAGGCTTCTGGCATTAGTGTACAAGCATCTTAGAGAAGGGGCCGATTGGCCCACTTTCTCCTCTTCACCCAGGAAACCCACTTGATTGTTCCCTCCTCCTTCCCCACTTACCTCCGGGCTTGTGTCACCTTCCCCCAACAAACCTAGTTTAAAGCCCTCCTCACTAGGTTTACAGGCCTGCCTGCAAAGATGCTCTTTCCTCTTTAAGTGAGGTGGATCCCGTCTCTTCTCAGCAATCCCTGTTCACAAAACAGAATCCCCATGGTCAAAGAAACCAAATTCTTCCCTGCTACACCACCTACTCAACCACGCATTTACCTCTCTGATTCGACGATCCCTCCGCGGACCCCTTCCTTCCACAGGGAGGATAGATGAGAAGACCACCTGTGCTCCGTATTCCTTGATCTTTCTCCCAAGGGTTACGTAGTCTGCTGTGATCTCATCAAAGTTGTTCTTGGCTGTATCATTGGTTCCTATATGGAGTAGGAGGAAGGGGTCATAGTATACTGGTTGAAGAATTTTTGGCAGCGACTCTGTAATATCCCGAATTCTAGCTCCAGGCAAGCAGAAAACTTGCCGGGATTCTAGGTCCAGGCAGCAGATCGATGCCTCCATCCCTCTTAGAAGGGAGTCCCCGACCACCACCACTCATCTTTTTCTACTAACTATCAGTTACTAATGGAGGCATTTTTAAAGCATGCGCGCGCGCACACACACACACACACAGACGAGAGGGAAGGTGAGAGCTCAGCCACACACACAGGGAAGTAGGGGAGCCCAGCCACAGCCACACACACACGACAGTGGAGGTCACAAGGGGAAACTGCCCCCAGGCCGACCCTTCAAGAGTGGCTGCAATCTCCTGGCCCCTCTGAACTGCCGTGCAGAGCAGTTCACAGGGGCTGGAGGAGTGTTGTGCCTCTGTCTGACACTCAGCCAGCTTGGGAGGGAGCCTGAGGGCTGTCTGCCCTCAGCCCTGCCCCTTCTGCCCTCAGCCATGCCCCTTCCAGCAACATGGAGACAGGCCTCCTCCCACCTTGCCTTGAGGCCCAACGTGGCTGTCAGCCCCACAGCCTCCCCTACCAAAACCTTCCTTCTGTGTCACTCACTGAATTCCAAACTGTGAGGCCCCGAGTGCAGCCTCTGGAGAGGTATCTAGCCCAACAGACTGCACTGCCAGCAGCAGCAGCACAAAGGGTGGCAGGTGATGGTACTGCTGTCCTTCCTTCTGTGCCACTTCTGGTGACAGCTCTGTCTCCTAATGTGAACAGCTGGAAAGGCGGTGCCACTCCCAGCAGGGGAGGAGAAGGAAGGGTGGCATGGTACAGCATTGCCTCCCTTCCGTGTGTGCCACTGCTGGCAGCACCACTTTTTCCTAAGGAGGGTAGCTGAGAAGTGGTGGCAACCCAACTGCCAGCAGCAGCCCAGAAGGAAGGGTAGCAGGTTAGGGTATTGTTGCCCTTGTGTGCAGCTGCTGGCAGTGGCTCTAATGTCTAAGCTGGGCAGCAAAAGAGTGTGGGCATGAAGGGCACAGGGCAGTCTGGCGCCAGCTGCAGCACAGTAGGTCTGTTACTGCCACCCTTCCTTCTGTGCCGCTGCTGGTACTAGCACTTCTTTCCCAGCCAAGCACCTAGAGAGTGGTGGCTGCTGGCCAGACACCCAGCTCGGAAGTCAATGACACCACCAGCAGCAGCACAGAATGAAGGGGGCACGGCATGTTATTGCCACCTCTCCCTGTGCACTGCTGCGAGTGGTGGGGCTGCTTTCTGAGATAGGTGGACTCACAGCAATGGCCTCTGGTGAGGTGTCCAGCTCAAATGGAAGCACTGTTGCCAGCAGCGGCCCAGAAGGAAAGGTGGTGTGGCCTGGTATTGCCACTCTTGCTTTGTGCCACTGCTGTAGCATCCTACTTCCAAGCTGGGTGGCCAGCGAGAGTGGGAGACAAGCTTTGAAGTCAGTGCCACAAGCAGCCACAGTACAAAAGGAAAAGTAGTAATCTATGGTATTGCCACCCTTCTTTCTGAGCCCCTACTGGCAGTGGCAGTGTTTTCCAAGCTGGGCAGCTGACAGCAGCTTCCCTCCAGCCACCCAGCTCTGAAGGCAAGGAAAAATCATGGACATTTTTTCATATTTCCAAAGTCTGCCTGGACAGAGACAGAACTAAAGAAGAGGTCATAGCTGGAAAACCCAAACATATAGCGACCCTACTAGTGACCCTCCTGCACTCACCTTTTGGGTTGGGACCCCCAGTATGAGAAATGTTGCACTAGGGGATTCCTCTACAGCCCCAAGGTCCAACATCACCAGTAGTTCTTGGCAGACTTTTTCCCACAACTTCCATGGAAGGGTTTGTAGATTCTCAAGAAAGCTTTTCATATTTCAAATAGCTGTCTGGATGGAGACTGGAGGACCAAAAAGGGGGTCATGTCCAGACACATGGTACGCCTGTCAAACATTAGCATCCTTTCCATTTAGTAGCCATATATTTCTTTGTACAAAGTAACCTGTTACTTACCCAGGAACAAAAATATTCCACCTGTATCAGCCAGAATTTATACAACCTTCTACAAACACTGTAGTCACCTGCCGCCTGCTGCCTCCTCCTTGATTTCCCGGAACAGCAAAAATGAAACTTCGCCTCCGAGAGATGCCACGTCAATGCAAAATTCTTTGCCCTGGGACCACGGCCAACCTCAGGTTGCACCAACGTCAGGAGAGAAATAAAAAATCATGAGACTGGCTTAAAATAACGAGATGAAAGAGAAATAATTTATTCTGGATCTTTTAGTAACAGAGAGGGAGCCGTGCTAGTCTATACACTATCAAAACAAAAAAGCAGGCCACTATCTTTGCTGTCAGTCTTGAGGACACACTTGGGTCATGTTTTCACCCTTTTCTCTGAAAACCTGAAGATATGAAACACTTTTTACATAAAAGCCGAGGGTGTGTCTACACTACAGAGTCTATGTTGTGTGGCAAGGTTTGCCTCGCTCCCAGGCTCCGGGCCTCCGTTTAGTCCACTGCCCCACGGCCAGGACACCCTTGCCCTTCTCGAGACAGGGCTCTGCATAGCTATTCGAAGGGGAATAAGGGGATTTCAAAAGGTGTGGGATCCTTTCGAAAAGGACCCCTGTGTAGCCGTGCCGAGCCATGCATGTCTGAAAATGGCACTTTCAAAGTGCCACGGCCGGAAGTGTCTTAATACTAATGAGGCATCTCATTACTAATTTGCATGGCCATTTCGAAGTTTTGGCCAAGTGTGGCCACAGCCTCTCTATCCTCTCCTCTATCACTCTCCTCTCCCCCGTCCTACTGGGCAAAGGGTTCTTTTAAAAGCAGGCTTATGTGGGACCAGCTGGCCCCAATTGACCCAGGGCAGCTTCCTCCCAAGCTGCTCACACTTTGCTCATTTACCAGCCCTGATTTTCCCTCTTGAACTCACCCCCTGCCTGCCTTACCCTGTCACAGTTGACATAGCTGTGCCAGCCTAGCCCCCTAGCTTAAATGCAGCCAACATGCACAGAAGATGATTTTTCCGTTGGCCTAACACCACCTCCCCAAACAAAGCCCTCTTAGACTCATAGCTTGAGTAGTTATGTCTCGCAGTCAGAACACAATCAGAGACCAGGGTTCAGAGACATGGGTCAGAGCTGGGATCAGGAGTCCTAGAGCAAGCCAAAAGTCAGGTCTCATTGACTCAGGGCAGGTCTATGCTGGAACTGAAAGTCTATCTTAAATATGCAATTCCAGCGATGATGATTGCACAGATCAATTTATCAGGCCAGCCACGCAGAGGGTGGTTGATGGGAGAAATTTGATTTAGCACATCTCCACTAGGTGCACTTGTTGGGGTCCCTTCCCTCACTCCACACTTCGGCTGGGTCTACACTAGAGAGTTTTGTTGACAGAAGGGGCCTTGTGTTGACAGAACACAGAGAACGTCTACTCACTTGGGCTGTGTCTACAATGCAAATGAGGGAAATTGAAAATGCAAATGAGGTACAGATTTACATATCTGGCACCTTATTTGCATATTCTTAGTTCGAAATAGCTTCTTTCGAAAGAAGAAAGCCAGTGTAGACACTGTTCTTTTGAAAGTAAACCCCATCTTTGAAAGAATCCTTCTTCCCATAAAAAAAGAAGAAAGATTCTTTCAAAGATGGGGTTTACTTTCAAAAGAACAGTGTCTACACTGGGTTTCTTCTTTTGAAAGAAGCTATTTTGAAATAAGAATATGCAAATGAGGTATCAGATATGTAAATTTGTACCTCATTTGCATTCTCAATTTCCCTCATTTGCATGCCTTTTTCGAAAGAGGAATGCAAGTGTAAACACAGCCTTAAAGTGTTCTGTCGACAGAACTCTGCATTTGCCTCAACAGTATTATCCCTCAAAAATTTAAGGTATAACAATCTGTCAACAGAGTTCGGTCAACAGAAGGGCAGTGTAGACACGTCTGTTGACAGAGAGGGCTTCCAGTTGCCAAGCAGCCCTCTTTGCAGATCTGACATTCCACTTTCAGTCACCAGAGGACAGTGCAGTCCTCTGTCGACAGAACGAGTTGTGTGTAGATGCGATCTGTTGACAGATATTCTCTCTAGATTTCCTTGTCGACAGTAACGCCTGTTGACACATGCTTCTGGAATAGACATGGCCTTTGAGTGCAAAAAAGTGGGGCCTCACAGAGACTGGAGACACCTTGCCTCTACACAGGCTTTGCTTAAGAATTCCCCAAAGTCACAGATTCCCTAGATACTGGAAAGTAGGTTGCCACCACCAGGTATGATAAAAAGGCCTCTTAGCACAAGAAGATAATACCTGGGGGTTATCTTCCTAGGGGCACCCCAAGCTCTTAACCCTCCCTCCAGAGAGAGCTCAGACACGCAAACCTGTAATTCAGTAGCTGACTGTTTGGTCTAAGGTGCAGACTCTTCTTAGGACACAGGGATCAGATTAGATGCTTAAAAACAGAGATTTATTCACAAAACAAGAGGAAATAAATCATGGGTAGCATTGGGCGAAAAAATATTTCCCTGGGATTTAGCTTAAAAGTTACAAGGGAAAACATCAAGTCAAACAACATCACAAAAAAGGAAAAAAAAAACCAGAGCAGCCACGACAAAACAAGGTAACAAGACAACAGTCCATCCAAATTTAAAATTACCAGAAACCTGAACACATCTAACTATACATTTCCCTTGTACTTACACCTCTGTGGTTGATTTTGTGATGGTTGGGATATTTTTAATTTTATTCCAGTTGCCTGGGAGCCATCTCCCCTCTGGGTCTTTCTCCCTGTTGCAGAGAAAACAGCCCCAGGAACTGCAATTGTTTTCAGTTTAAACAGAATTACTTCACTCCCATTGGCTCACCTGGGATTCAGGTTACCTCAGAAGATTAACCCTTTCCCTGCACTCATTCAGGACAGCGTAAATTGAACCCCCAAAAATCGACCCTGACCCAGTTGATCTTCTGGTAAGTACAGATATACCCTCAGATTTGAAAGGCATGATCATCTGGTCTGACTTCCTGCATGTTGCAGGCCGCAGAACCTCCTTCATCCTCTCCTGCAATAGACCCACAGCGTCTGACTGAGTTACTGAAGTCCTCACATCAGGATTTAAAAATCTCAAGCTGTGGAGAATCCACCATTTACACAAGGTGAAACCAACAAGTGACCCGTGCCCCACACTGCAGAGGAATGCAATCCTTCCCACCCAGCCCTCAAGGTCTCTGCAAATCTGACCCATTGAAAATTCCTTCCCAACCCCAACAGGGTGTCAGTCAGACTGAGTATTTTGGTAAAATCCACCAGCCAAACACCTGGGAGAGAATTCTCTGTAGTAATTCTCAGTGGACAGAGAGCTGCTACCCTCATCTTCCCTGGAGAGGGAGAGCTACTTATTGTCCAGCTTGGGGTTCATTATCTTCTCAGAGAGGTAGCCGTGTTAGTCTGTATCTTCGAGAACAGCAAGAAGTCCTGTGGCACCTTACAGAGTAACAGATATTTTGGAGCATAAGCTTTCATCAGATGCATCTGACGAAGCGGGTCTTTGCCCATGAAAGTTTATGCTCCAAAATATCTTAGGCTGTAAGGTGCCACAGAACTTCTTGTTACTGTCTTTTCAGTTCCCAAACTTTTCACTCTGCTTCAGGCTTAGCAGTTCACACTCCTGGAGTGTTCACTGCCAGGTGGCTCATCTCAAGCCATTTTTTGTTCTTCCTGCTTGTTTTCCCTAAAGACCACTATTCAATTAAGCTATATTCCAAGAGCAAATAATCCAATAACCAGGACAAACAATGTCCATAAGGTACAGGGCAGCCTGTGAGAAGATAATATTTGTGATTCTACACATGCCTCACTTTCCCTCTGTGCTCTGCATTGCTGTGCCTGGAGTGTCAAGGGCGAAAAAGCTGCTCTTGGGTCCAAATAGGAAAGTAAGCTGGTGTGCCCCAGGGGAGAGCACCAATAAGAGCCTGGCTGGCTGGGAGCAGGGCTCTGCGCAGCCCCAGCACACAGGCAACCAGGTAAGT
Organism: Carettochelys insculpta; assembly: GCF_033958435.1. Taxonomy (NCBI): domain Eukaryota; kingdom Metazoa; phylum Chordata; order Testudines; family Carettochelyidae; genus Carettochelys; species Carettochelys insculpta. The sequence continues at coordinate 41,392,286 of NC_134137.1, forward strand.
ACAATCCCCCATCACCACAAGAATCTAGCAGCCGAGAAAGTGCGCCATGCGCAGTCCTCCCCCCACCCCATGTTCAGGCAAATGGGCAAGCATGGTTAATACACTCCGAGCCCCATCCAGTCTCCTGCCCAGGGTCCCACTACATCCCACAACTCCCTGCCCCCTTACCTCCCACACCCCTACCCTGAGCCCCAGTTCCTCACTGCTGCTTTGACTTCTGCACCCACACTCTGTGCCTTCCACCCTTTCCAACCTCTTTCCCTGACTTCTCCAACCCCACATCCCCCAACCCCTTACCCTACAGCTCTCTCACACACATAGCCCCATGACCTGACTCCTGCACCTCCTCACACACCCCAACCCTCTCCCGCAAGCCCCTCACACCTCCCAACTCTGACTCCCATATCCCACCACACACCCCCACCCCTCTGCCCTGAGTCCTCCAAACTCCACTCCATACTTAAATTTCACACCGGTACTGTCATAGTGCAACTTCCTGCCCCCTGAACTGAGCCCCGAGCCCCCATCTGCCACCAGAGCAGCAGATGGTGATAGTACAGTACCTTCAAGAAATGGAAGTTCCCTTCACCCCCTGCTCCGGGCACAGCTTGACACATGAGGTGTTAGTTCATGTAGCTGTCTGGGACACTATAACAGGACTGGCTGAAACCAACCCAGATTAGTGAAGGAGCCAGAAAGACACAGGAAACCCCAAGAAATGAGAAACTGACACAGGAAACTCCAGCAGGCGAAATATGTGAATTCAGCCTGGGTGTGTAGGCGGAAGACAATGGCTCAAGTCAGCGCAGGAGAAGTTAGGAGGTGGTGTCTGCAGAGCCTGAGGTTGGGCAGTCTGAACTGTCTTCATGTTTGCTTCTATGTACTAACCTAAGGACTGCCCATTGCTTTATTCTCACAGGCTAATCAACCCGCCTTTGCTTTAATAAGGCTGCCTGGTGTGCTTGCAAATGCATGCTGAGGTGCACTGCCCCCAGGAGGGGCCAAACGTCTCCTGTGTAGAGATTATGTCAACTGGACTCACTGGACAGGGCTGACAGGTGAAGGAGGAGTGCTGGAGCCCAGAGCCTGTTGTAGAAGGCTTGAGGCTGCATGGCCTACCCTTAAGCATAGGCACCACTGCAGGGGTTCCTCCAAGAGTCTGTCTAAAAGGCTATATGTAGTTCATGTTGATGCATGACACTGCCCCACGTCCAGCAGGGCTGACAGCTACCACAGGCCTGGTGCAAGGTGCCTGTGGGGTGGCGCCACACCTCTGGGAAGGCCAGAGCCTTGGTTGGAAGAGGCTGTGCCAAGGGCAATCATCTCTTAGCCCAGAGCACAGTGCTGGGCCCCTCACTTTCCTCAGCCCTCAGAAGCCACATGAAGTGATGCTGCCATGACATTTCAAAGGGGCCCAGAGCCCTGGGCTTCTGCCACGGCTGCAGTAGCAGCAGTGCAGTCTGGAAGCTCCAGGCCCCTTTGAAATGCCAGGTCTCTGTGCCATTGCCCCTATTGCCCTCCCTGTTGGTGCGCCTGCCCGCATCTCTCACAATGTGGTCTTGTTGAATGTCTTCTGCAATAGGATGGGGTTTCCGTGCACAGCTAGAGAAATCAATCCAGGGTAATTTTGCTTAAAACCTGGGCTACTCACAGCCCCAGGCTGGGGTTTCCTTCTCACTAAGGCAAACCCAACCAGCCACCACAGCACTTCTCCCAGCCCCTTGGCCAGCCAGAAGCCACACAACCAAACCCACAGACCTCTCAGCTGCTGTACCAGCCCAGACCAACAACTCCCAAATTCAGGTGAGGGGCTCTTAATCCTGTCTCACCCAACACCACACAGATTCTTCCAGACCTCAAAGGCTCCAGTCCCAGTTTCTGGCCAATATATGCTTGGTATCTAACACAAACAACACACTTGCCAGTCCTTTAGAGCTAAATATCTAAAGATATTTTAATAAAAAATAACTGGGATAGAGAGAAGAATTGTTAAAGCAATTCTTTATGTACATCAATCATAACTAGTGGTGCAGGCTGGTGGCGTTATTTGCTGGGTCTTGAAAGTCTCTGATGGTTCATTTAAGATTACATAGTTTCAGTTACTGGAGCATTGTAGACCTGGTTTGCTGGGGTCCACATGCTGGGACATGGACCCTTGGAGAACAAAAGACAAAAGATGCAAGATAGACTCTGCTAAGTCCACACTATTGTTCTCTCTTGTCTTCCTGTGTTCAGGGACAAAGCCCTTCTTCTTTCTCAAGTCCCTTGAGGGTCTGCTCACACCTGAATCAGATGGGCTGTAGCGGCAAACTGCCATTGGGTGAATCCCAGGAGGCAATCTCAAATTTCTGAGATGGACCTGTTCCTTTATTTCAGTCCGGGTCACCCGACCACTGGGCGGCATTCCATTGACAAGTCTCAAGCCTTTGTGATGTGGATTTGACTGTCTGAGCCTTTGTTCATAGTACCTTCATTCTATCTGGGGCTGAGTTCACACCTTCTATTGTGAAGCTTAGCACTCTAACATTTTCTAATACATCAATAGCTAAAATGTATAATTTTACCTACATACATGATACAGTCATATAAGTACCATTCAGGGCATCATTAGCTTTCATTAGACACCTCACACAGTGCTGCCCTCCCCCGCCCCCCCACCACAATATTTGGGGCCAATAGCCACACCGGGCATTAAAATGGCTTCCAGATACAATATAAAAATCCAGTGACATGACCCCTTCATTCATGATCTATAAAAGACTTATGGCACTCGAGTGGGACAAACTTTTAAAAGGGGAAATTTTAAACTGGATGTCACAGAAAAGCTTTGACAGATTTTTTTTTTTTTTTTTTTTAGATTGTGGAGTAGCTTCCGGGGAAGTGATGGGAGACCCATTTCTGCAGAAAATTTACAACTAGACTTGGCAGAATATGAGAAAATATACAAGAGACACATTTCTGCGCTGGAAGCAAGATTGGCGTCTGTGAAAGCTGCATCATTATTACTACTATTCTAATCTAGGTCAGTGTTTGTTTTGCACTGTGACTCCATAGGTTTTAGTAAGGGGCCTATTTATTTGGGCACTGCAGGGAATGGCCCATCAGGGAAGATCAGGATGGCTGCAGTGCAATTTTGTGATATGCAATTTTAGCTTTTTGTGGTGCATTTTTCCACACAAGACAAACATTTGAGTAACAGGTGTGGCTTTTCCTGTGACAGCATAAAATGGCTTGCATATTGTGCAGGTCTTGTAGCCATCTAAGACTATATTAGACAAAGCATTTAGTTACATTTCCATGGAAACCACAACTACTATATATAAAGCTTGTTTAACAAGAGCACTCATGATACAATCTTTCATTCAAGGTGAACGATCTCCAAGATGTGCCACTGCTGTGTGTTAAAGTCCAGCTGAAAAACTGTCAAATGCATCAGTGAATCCCGGACTCCTCTCATAGGAGGGACAGAATTAGTGGGTGCTGAGGGGTGGCTAGTTAGCACGTAACAGGAAAGACAGGTTACAAAGCAGAATCCCACTCGCCCTGTAAGTCATAATCAGACAGGTTTCATATGGCAGAACACACCAGTATTGGTCCTGATGCAGAAAAGTGTTCAAATATGTGGTTCAACCCAAAAGTGCTTTCCTGAATCAGGACCATTTGGCCTGCCTCTCCTTTCACTTAGGCACCATTTATATATGACCGTGGCTCTCAAGGAAGTCAGTGAAGGCAGAGGCAAACCAGACCCAACATTTTTACTTTAAAATATTGAACGTGCCCACAGCTGCTGGTTCACAAGCACTCAGAGGCCAGAGTGAAATGTACTTCAGTAAACATGTCACTTTGACCTACAATGAGAGACTCTCCTTTGAAATTAAAAGGTGTTCATGTGCAATGGCCCGTCTGACATCTTATTAATAGTTATAATAAATACTCAAAGGTTATCGCTTAGCTCAAGAGAATAAAAGCCAGTTGTGAGAATATATTTCCCTCGTCCTTCCTTGCTGTGTTGAGTGTGGCAGTGCAATAAAATAGAAATAATGAAGTAGGCCATATTTGACATTTGCTGTAATGGTAAAAGCTAAGGTGGGAAGTCATTGTATAAATTATTGCTAGTTATCTAGCCATAAAAGGCTCAGTGAAGAGAAGTCAAAAAACGTTGCCAGAGCTAGGAGCACTGACTCTCGATGCCTCAATGGCGTTTCTGTACATCACATTTTTTTTTCAAATCTTCAAATCGGTAACTGAAATTTATTAAAAAAGTGCAACACATTAAAATTGTTTTAAGCTAGAGTGAAAGGAACCGGAGGAATAGCTGAAGTAGGTGAATCATCATCATTATCATTATCAACAACAACCATGGGCTCAGCGCCCATTGGTGTCTGATGCCTCTCTCACTATTTCCTTCCTTCTCTCCCTGTCCAGTGTGGAGTGACTTAGTTTCGGTAGACCAGCTCCTCACCAATCTCTTTTATCATCTATCCGTTCTCTGGGGGGTCTGCCTCTCCTATTCAAACCGTCCATCATGCCGAATACCAGGTTCTTGATTTTTCATTAATTGTTAATTCTGCAAATATGCCCAAATAGCTGTAACTTGTGTTGTATAGCTGTCTACAGGAGGTTCTCTTTTAGATGTATCTTCCTATATAATTACTTGTTGGTTACCTTCTGCATCCACTCTATTCCCTGGATCTTTCTGTAACAACTCCTCTCAAACACCAATATCCTTCTCTTCAAATCTTTCGTTATCAGCCATGTCTCACATCTGTACAACTTGCTGCTGAATACACGTTTTCAAGACACTCATCTTCATTCCTAAGCTAATCATTTTGCTTTTCCAGATCTTATCCATCGCCTTTCAACTCATTCTTGCTTTCGCTATTCTAGTCGCTATTTCCCTTTTACAGTCTAGGTCATATGTTATGTTGCTCTCCAGATACATGAACTTCTGTACATTCCCTAGTTCAATCCCATCTACACTGATTTTCCTTCTTGTTTCCTTATCTCCAATGCCATTGTTTTTGTTTTATCAATATTCATAATCAGTCCCTACCGATTCCCTTCCTTGTTTTGCACCTGCACCATTTTCGTTTGCTTCTCCTCATCTTTCTCAATGCTGACTATGTAATCCACCAACCTCAAGTTGTTAATTCTTATCCTGTGCACAGATAGCCCTTCTACCTCTTTCTTGATCTTGTCCATTGCTCTCTAGATGTATGATGAAGATACTCGGCGGTATCAGATCTCTTTGTCTCATACCTCTACTCATCCTAAACCAACTTGCCAACTCTCCACACATTCTCACTGCTGCCTCCACATTGTCACTGATATCCTTCAACAACTGTATGTCTGGTATCCACTCCATGTGACTCCAGCACTGTCCAAGTCACTTTCTGATCTATACTGTCAAATGCCTTCTGAAAATCAATGAAGCAAGTGTAGATGTTCTTGTTCTTTCATCAAGCGTTCTCCACTATCAGTCTTAGTGCCAATATATGCTGTATCATACTTCTGTCTTCCCTGAACCCTGCTTGCTCATCTGCTAGATGTTCCTCTATCTGCATTCTTAGCATCTCTGTCAGTATCATCATCAGCACCTTGCCTAGATGACTTATTAGGGCAATCCGTTCTGTAGTTCTTACACACCAATGCACTTCCTTTCTTGTGTATTGTCACTAGAATGGATCTTGTCCATTCCTTAGGTGCTTTCCCTTGTTTCCATGTTATGTTACCTAGTCAGTGTATTTCCTGAGTCATCCTTTCTCCACCATATTTAATCATCTCTCCCGTGATCGTATAATTTCAAGGGCTCTTGTTCTTTAATCATTTTGCTGCTCTTTCTACTTCCTCCTTCAAAATATCTGTCTTGCTGTCAATGCTCAGTGGAGATCCCTCTTTCAATTCTTCAATCAGCCTCTCTGAGACACTTGGGTCCAGCTGTGCTTTTTACTGATTGGTGCAATATCTCATCCATCATCCAACAATCTTTTTGTTCATGAGCACCTCTTCATTCGCATTTTTGATCGACATCTGCTTCTGCTGCCACTTCCTATTAATATTCCTAATCAGTTTATACACCTCCCTCATCTTACACTTGCTGTAATACCTCTCGTTATCTTCACACTGCTCCTCTAACCATTTTGCCCTATCCTTTCTGGCTGCTTTCCTTACCTCATTGCATTTCACCCTATATTGCTGTTCTGACCTCTCGGAAACATCCCTTTTAATCTTCAGTGCTCTCTTCTCTTGGACCAACTTCAGTGTCTCCTGTGTAATCCACTTCTTATTGATCTTTTCTTCTCCTGGAACAGTCTGCTCAAATGCCTCTTCTATTGCCATGGCTATTTCTTCTACTTTCTTAGCTAGGTCTTTCTCTGTGGCTGCATTCCTAATCTTCTCTTCATGCATTTCTCTGTATGTATTCCCTACTACTTACCCACTTCACCTTGCCATGTCTCTTCTTTTCTTAAACTGTGGCTCACTTTCTCTTGAGTTTCATCTTAATGCCTGTAATCACTAGACTGTGGTCCAAGTCCATATCCACTCCTTGGAAAGTTCGGCATTGCTATACTGATGTTACCCATCTTCTTATCAAGATCGTATCTATCATGTTCTCGGACCTCCCATCATTTGATCGCCACATCCACTTCCTACCATCCTTTCGTTGGAATCTCTTGTTGCAGATCACCATCCCGTGCTCCGTAGCAAACTCAAGTAGTTTCTCACCTCGTTCATTTCTTTCTCTATATCCAAACCTTCCCATGATTCTCTCCCAACCTTCGCTATCTGTTCTGACCTTCATGTTCCAATCTCCTTCAATAATCAACACATCTCTCTTTGGAATCTCCTCCAGCATTTTTGTCACATCCTTATAAAATAGCTTCCTCCATACTGTCTGATATGGGTGCATACACCTGCATGACTGAGATGTTGAACAGTTTTGCTTCGAATCTCACTACCATCATTCTTGCACTCACCGGTTTGTTTCCTAACAATGCTCTTCTAGTTCTTTTGTTAAGTAGGAATCTAATTCCTGCCTCATGCTTCATTTTGTTCCCTGACCAAATGACTTTGCAACCACACATCTCCCCCGATGCTGTCCAACTCATCTCTGCCAGTCCACGTATGTTTCATCGATATCTCTCCATCCCTTTTCAAAGCAGCTGTAACTTTCCAGTCACCCACAGCATTCGGACGTTCCACATTCCAATTGATAGTATGTGTCTCAGTTGTTATTTTCTTCGGTAGCCACTTATCGACCTAACCCTGATTGCTTGATTGGTGTAGCAGACCTTGTTTATCTGGGCAACGTCCAAGCCAGCACCTTTTATCAATTAGTCATACTGGCATCAGATTTCATTTGTATTTTTTTTCAGGGTCAGCTCATCATTACTCATATGACCAACCCTCCTCCTCCTCTATCCAGGCGTGGGACCAGTAGGTGAATGCCACTTCTTAAAGGTTACAAAAATATGTAAAATATTTTTGCAACAGCTTTGTATTTATCCATCAAACAGGAAGCTTTTGCTCTCCACCTCAGCGCTGGTCACAGGGAGCAAACTCATTCTCTCTATTCATTCCAGTCCTGTCCCTGCAAATCTGTAGGCCTATGTTTCACTTCACACAAATGTCACATGTAAGATGGGGTGGAGGGAGAAGCCTCTGCTGGAGATTTGTGTCCAGTTTTGGGTGCTAACTTCAGGAAAAATATGAACAAATTGGAGAGGGTCCACATGAGAGCAACAGAACTGATAAGTATGAAAAACTAATCTATGAGGAAAAGTTTTTAAAAACTGGCTGTGTTCAGATCTGTAGAGACAAGACTGAGGGAGGATCCTGGTAACAAATTTCAAATACATTATGGGCTGTTATAATAAAAGATAGTGCTTGATTTTTTTTTCCCTCTGCCTTGTAGGACAAGTAATCATCTTAAGCTGCAGAAAGGAAAATTTAGGTTGGATATTAAGAAAAACTTTCTAAGTGTAGATAAGCTCTGGAATTGATTTCCCATCTTTAGGAGGTTTTTACAATAGATTGGCCAAACACCCGTCAGGAATGGACTCTAGGTTGACTTCGACCTGCTTCAGCACAAGAAGAACAAGTTAATGTGCTTACTTTGAATGTTAAACCCACACATAGGTCTTTACAATCCTAAGCTTCCCAGCTGCAACAGCTAATAAATAAGCCATTTAATACCGATTTGTCATGGTGAGTTTTACAAGCTAAATGGACATCTGCCCACCAGTGTTCCCTCTAATTTTCCCCACCACTGAGCAGAATTAATTTTCCAATGTGGAAGTGATGTGTGACACAGGTGATGTGTGATACATCATTTTCATATTGGTGTACATAAATATATTCATGTGGAGGGAGTGGAACCCAGGGGTGGGTGGGATCCTGGGGCAGAGGGTTGAGGTACAGGAGTGAGAGACTGACTGGAAGTACAGGCTGCCAGGTGGAGCTGGATTTGAGGGGCTCATGCCAGGGACAAGGGTTTGTGTGCCAGGGCTCTGGCTGCCAGTGAAAGCTCTGGAGTGGTGCTGAGGATGAAGGTTCGGGGTCCAGGAGAGGTGTCCAAGTTTGGTGAGAGGCTCAGGGCTCTGGGGTGGGGTGCAAGGGGGGTACAGGCTCTGGGCTAGGGGATGTGGGCTGTGGGGTGCAAGAGAGTGTTCACAGGGTTAAAGTTGGGGCTTAGGCTTACTTGGGTGGCTCCTACAGCAGCTTCAGGGCTTGGGGGGAGAGCTCTCTTCCTGCTGCCACCCTGATCCCCTGCATGGGGCTTAATAGCTCATGTATGGCCATCTGGCCGTGCAGCTTAAGGGGAACTTAGCTGTCCACTAGAGAATGGCTTGAGACCACTAAACTGATATTATGTGGTAACAACTTCTTGTGAGTGCCAACTGGAATGTACTTGAGTCAGTGACCTAGAGGTGGGAGACTGCTGTGTGGTGATCCCACCCTTCTGTCTGGGTGAATTTGTCACTGACATAACCCCTTTTCAGAATTGGTTAATAGCTTCCATAGTCATCCATGGCCAGTCACGTGACACAAACACTTCTTAGGGTGAATATTCACTTACCTGATAATCAACAGCATCAAGGGTGCTCTTTTGGAGTTCAATTTTTGCCTCTTGTTAAGATGCAACATAATCGAGCTCTCTAGGCTTCGCCATCAACCCTGGTACTCCATCCACACTATTGCATGGCGTAAGGGACATCGGCGCAAGACCCTCAGTCTGCACGAGGGCAGAAAGTCAATTCTGATTCATTGATTGTAGCTATGCTAATGTATGCTAATTAGCTATGCTAACGCTAGAATTGTGTATTGGAAATCGACTTTCTACTTTAATGTAGCTCTAACCTGAGTCAGGTATAACAGAGTGAATTAGGCAAATTGGAAGACTGGGCTGCAAGAAATCTGATGAGGTTCAATAAGGACAAGTGCAGAGTCCTGCACTTAGGCCGGAAGAATCCCAAGCATTGTTACAGGCTGGGGTCTGACTGGCTCAGTAGCAGTTCTGCAGAAAAGGACCTGGGCGATGGAGTGGACAAGAAGCTGGGCACGAGTCAACAGTGTGCCGTTGTAGCCAAGAATGCTAATGGCATATTAGGTTGCATCAAGAAGAGCGTTGCCAGTAGATCCAAAGAAGTGATTGTTCCTCTTTATTCGGCTTCGGTGAGGCCACATCTGGAGTACTGTGTCCAGTTCTGGGCCCCCAGTTACAGGAAGGATGTGGATACACTAGAGAGGGTCCTGCAGAGGACAACCAAAATAATTAGGGGGCTGGAGCATATGACTTATGAAGAAAGGTTGAGGGAATTGGGACTGTTTAGTCTGCAGAAGAGAAGACTGAGGGGGGACTTGATAATAGCCTTCAACTTACTGAAGGGAGGTTGAAAGAGGCTGGAGAGAGGTTGTTCACAGTGATCATGGATGGCAGAACACAGAACAATGGTCTCAAGTTGCAGTTGGGAAGGTCCAGGTTGAAGATTAGGAAAAACTTTTTCACTAGGTGGGTGGTGAAGCATAGGAATGGTCTACCCAGGGAAGTAGTGGAGTCTCCATCCCTGGAGGTAAGTCTCACCTCGACAAAGCCCTGGCTGATCTGATCTGACGGGGTTGGTCCTGCTTAGAGCAGGGGGCTGGACTCAATGGTTTTTTTAGGTCTCTTCCAGCTCTATTATTCTATGATTCTGTGATTCAGACCACAAGTTGGCCCAGAGGGTTTTGCTCTGGAGGAGCATGGAAAATGCAGAAGCAATGCACCAAAGCAAGAAGAGAAGTCAAGTCCTAAAGCAATTGCAGATTTTTCTAAAATCATCCAAAATAAACTAGGGTTCTTGACTCTTTGAGGTTTCCACATCGGCTTAAATTCTTCAAAGACATAAGCAATGAATTACCAAATCTAGACCTAGCATTGCTTCCAGACCTCTGCAAAATACATCAAGAGAGTTATGCTTCTATTGCACAAAGGTCTGAGCTGCCAACATAAGAGGAACTGCTGCAGAAAATAGAAAATAAAGCAAGTGGGGGGGGGGGGGGCTGAAAGTTGGAGAAAGTAAAAGAATGTTGGGCCAGAATGACCCTTCTGTATCCCTGGAGTTCACTACAGGCCCTTTCTTGGCTTCACTGACTTATTTAGACCAACTCTACAAGGGACAAGCCTCCAGCAAGAAAATGAGAATGAGACAGTAGAGAATGAGACAGTAGAGACAGTAGAAAATTGTGCAATTATCTCTTGTGGAGGTTTGACCCATGGAAGACATTATCTGGCTGCTGATGATCTATACAAAGTCAGTTTTTTCCTTCCCTTTATTGCTCACTCTAAGAGGTGATTTTATTCACCTGAATTGCCAAAAATTCAGCCTTCTGGTGCCCTCTCCCTTCCCCTGAAGTTTGGTGCAAAAGAAAATGAGGAAAGGGGTGAGAACTGTGCCTTCGCCTGGGTCACTAGTCACACATCTTCACAAGGAGACTATGGGCTTATATTAAAGAGCACAAAGGAGAGTGGAGCCTAACTTATTCTCCTCTGTGGGGGTGGGGGAGGTTACTCAAGTTCTATGACCCTTCTCCCTCTGTCAGCCCCACAACTGCAGCTCAGGACTGGGGACATAAAGTGTGTTGAAAACAACCCATTACCCCAACCATCAACCCCCCAAGGGATTTCTGGGATGTTATGATTGTTACCTGTCAGCCCCATCACAACCTGCTGGCAAGGGGAGGGTGATAAACCAGCCCAGTGATCCTTGTTGTTCCTTTGTAGCTCATGCAGTTTCCCCAGAATTTCACCAGTGGAGGAGGAACCCTTCCCTGCTGAGACACTGGGTTCTCACACTTAAGGTATTTTAACGCTGCATCATAACGCACAGTAGCAAGTCCCAGAGCCCAGGTCTACAGGCTCAGGCTCATAGTGGTTGCATTGTAGTGCTACAACCAGCGCCGTAGACATTTTGGCCCAGGCTGGGGCTGGGCTCATCCACACTTCCCAAGCTTCAGAGCTCAAGTTTCTACATAGCTGGTTTTTGTGAGGTAACACAAGCTCACAAGCCTGTCACTGTAGACCTGTGCTCAGAGACTTGGTGCCACAGGGTTCTGCATGCCCTAGCCCCCTGACTAAGGTACTATGGGCAAGGCAATGCTATATGCGCTATTTCTGAGGGAGATGGAGAGTGTCAACAGCCAAGAAAGCCCTATATAGCTATTTCTGCAGCAAGCACTGGGGAGTCAGGTCCGCCTCCACAGGAATGGAGCCCAGCTAAACCAGGCAATTCCTGCAAACTCTGTGCTGTGGAGGTACCTGGAGCAAAGATCTGGTAAATTCCCCTGTCATATGCTGGTGCTGGTTTAGTTTATAGAACCCACAAATTAACATTTTCTGTCACTCATGTACCACAGCAACATTTCCAAGGAATTGCATTCAGGAAACTTCCATTCCCAGCTGTTTTCAGCTGGTTTCTCACCAACTGTCACCAGCTAAATAGGCTTGGCTCCCAGGAGACAGGCCTGCCGCTATGATGGACTGAGCAAGGACTGCTTGGTGTTTCTCAGTCCCATAGAGTGCAACAAAGGTAAGAGTGGTTGTATGACTTGTGAGAGGTGTCCACATGGGCATGTACTGTAGTTCAAGGAATCCACTTTAATTCACACTATGAATTTGAAATTCCTGAGTGCCTCATGTACACAAGCCCCAGGTCTCATTTGCTAAGTGAATAAAATCTCTTTAGGCCAACTCCTATGTGCAGTGCCTAAATCCCTTTAGAAAGTGAGAGGCAGTGGCAGGTTGCAATGTTGACGGAAGCAATGCTGAATAGCTTTAAAAAGCCTGGACCTCACCATTTGGCTTTATAAGACTTTGCTTATATACAAGTGAATTCTGCAAGCATAGCAACCTAGCACAGCGCCATCTAGTTTTGACTTTTTCTTGCTCCCACTAATAAAAGCCCCATTCTGTCAGGAGAAATCCATCCCTGTGGCATTTCGAGGGCTGTACATTTGTTTTGGTTTCACCATCTCTCACATTGCTTGTGCGGCACGCTCAGGGCAGAAAATCCTAACTCTTGTTAAAATGGAAGTCAAGCAACAAGCATACAAAGCGAGACAGCTGAGTGTGTGGGGGAACATGAAGCAGCCTGTCAGTTTTGAATGATACATGCATGTGAATTCTGAAGAACAAAAACATCAACACTTAAGGCCAGCTAGATACAGTAGAGGCTGGATCATCCAGCATCCCCGGGGAACAAGGGTTACCAAATAATCAAATTTTCCGGTTAGTTGGGTGGGCCTCTGGCTGCACTCGGCTGACTGTGGGTGGGGGACCAGTCCCACTGATGTGGACCAAGACCAGGAGTTCCAGTTAAAGACTGGGGTGCCTATTATAACCATGCCAGATAGCATGGATTTTCTTGTAGGCAGTAGCTGAAGAAAAAGTTGCTAACCCTGCTGGGCTCTTGACACCAAGGCCAGAAGTGTGTGCTCTGAATTTTTAAAATGTAATCGAATGATATTTTCCCTACACCTGCCCCGTCCCCTCCCACAACCCCATCTCTTGGATAGACAGTGGAGTTTTTTAAAAAATCAGAATCATAGAATCCAAGGGCTGGAAGGGACTTCAGGAGGTCATCTAGGCCAACCCCCTGCCCAAAGCAGGATAAACCCCAGCTAAATCTTCTCAGCCAGGACTTTGTCAAGCCGGGACTTAAAATCCTCTAGGGATGGAGATTCTACTGCCTCTCTAGGTAACGCATTCACGTGCTTCACCGTTCAACTGATGAAATAATTTTTCCTAATATCCAGCCTATAACTCCTGCTCTGTAACCTGAGACCATTGCTCCTTGTTCTGCCATCTGTCACTATGGAGAACACCCTCTGTCCTTCCTCTTTAGCAACCCCATTCAGGAAGCTGAAGGTTGCTATCAAGTCACGCCTCACTCTTCCCTTCTGCCAACTAAATAAGCCCAAAGAAGTGGGAGCTCCTGGACCAGGGAGCCCCAGCCAGAGAGGTTGCTAGAGACTGGGGGCTCAGCTGGTCATGGAGCTGCCCCCAGCCTTGGGCAGGGATCCCCAGCAGCCAGGGTCAGCGAGCCTCTGCCAGGACCCAGTGGAGATCCCCAGCAGCTGGAAGCACAAAGCCACCCTGGGCTGGGAGCTGCTGGGGGCAAGGAGCCCTGCTGGCTGGAGAGGGTGACCCAGAGAGGCCTGGCCTTTCCTCATCCAGCAAATTCCCTCATACTGGAAAGCTCAGGTCCCCAGGGTGCTGGATCAGGGACTGTAGTGCTTGAACTGACTGTGTCTAGTCTTGCTACTTTGACAAGCTGTAAAATTCTGTAATTTTATTAGTGAGCCTGTGAAGCACACATTTGGAGCATATGCAGCTGTAAATCATTTACCTTTTGTTGCCTGTTTCTTTACAAAATATCGTCTCACACACACAAGATTTGTCCCAGTCATTTCTTGGTTCTCTGGCCAACAAATGTTAACTGTTTTTAGAATAAAATTGCTTCTCTCTCAGCATCCTAAAAATCCCTTTTCTACCTGTAAGGAATGTGTCAGCAGAAGCTCAACACTGCTTAAGAATTTGGGGAATGTGTCCTTTAGAGAACATTTACGAGAAAATGCAAAGGTGTGCATATGTAATACCTCGTAAACAAAGCCTGATAGGTAGCAGGTAAAGCAATGGAATTTGTTCTATTGTAAACAACATGTTGTTGTAAAGTCACAGTTTATGCTATCACCCAGTGTAAGAATTGTGGAGTCTCACCAATGCTTGAAGTTGTTGTGGGGGTACATGGTGGTCATCATTGCTTTTAAGATATGGATCGCACAGAGCTCCCTTCATCTGAGCTCCCTGAAGGAGCAGAGGTAAGGGGTTACTGGCTGAAGTAGGTGGTTGGGAGTCTTAGGCCAAATGGAGCCTTGGCCATAAGCCTGGTTTACTAGTCCTATCCCCTGATATTCAAAGGTAGAACTAGATACTGGAATCTGTATTCTTTTTGTGGGAGAATGCACCCTGGTGGTTATTGACAGTGAGAATATAAATCACAGAGTAGCAGCTAAAGCCACTGAGAGCTGAAATCACAGGGCTTTGCGTCAAGCCAAACCAACAAAGTGGTGGCTGGCAGGAGCAGGCACCTGGTAGGAGAAGTAGCAGGTGGCCGGTGGGGCAGCTGGCAGGAGCAAGCAGACCACAGGACCACCACAAGGGTGGCATTGCCTCAGGCTTAATGAGGGAAGTCATCAGGGTGATGTGTTGGGGTCTGCATGGACTGGACAGAGCTGTTAGTGGAACATTTGAGGAGGGGTACAGAGAAAGTTCGGGTATGTGAATGGAACGCTTCCAGTGTTGGACTGGTGAGCCTGAGAGGCAAAGGACACTCATCAGTCCACTTGAGGTGGGTTAGTTATGACCTCTAACTCTAAAGCTAATTCCATGTGACTTTTCTGCCTCTTTCATTAAAAGTTTCTTTTCTACACTCAGACTGTGCTTGCGAGTGGGGAAGCATTGTCTCCGAGGTGCCCAGGGGGTGTGTGAATTTTCCAGGCTACTGGGTGAGGGCTTGAGCTGGTTCTGTGGCAATGGTACATGTTTTTGTGCCTGATTGAAGTAATTAAAGCACAGATACTTTCCTGTTCAAGAGCAGAGCTAAAACTTTAATGGTGGGTAATGGGCAGATGCTCATGTAGCAGGGTGGGCAGGGACAAGCCCTTGTTTAGCTGCAGCAGAAGAATTTTACATCGTTGAGCGCCGTGTCATCCCCTTCACCTTGGTGAGGCTCCACCCTTGTCTGGAGACCACAGATGGCTCCAGACCTGCAGCGAGGACTCCATGGGCCAAAATCACCCCAGGAAAGTGCATTGCCCATCAGCCCAGTCCCATCTGAGCACGTGAACTGGATGTTGTTAGCTGCCGTGTCATCGCCATTTCCTTGGTGGGATTCCACCCTCAGCGAGAAGGAGATCAGGTTGCTAGTGGGGCACCAGTGGACCCCAGTCCAGCTGCCCCACCTGCCAGGGAAGAAAATAGTTACCTGAGATTTATTCAGGGTCTGCTACCCACCTGGGGACATCAGTCATCCTAGCTAATGAAACCCAGTGTTAATGGGGCACACAGCAGTGACCTGAAAACATGCCTGGAAGGACCTGGGGTGTTTTGTTTTCTTTATCTTGAGTAGGGTGGTTTTTTTAATTGCTTGTATAGTATTTAGCCTTAGAAATATCAGAAGTGTAAAAGCGATCTCCTTTTGCTGGAGGACAGCCAAGCGGTCTCGAGAGGTAAGCCTTGGGGGACGCGTGTGGAACTTATCAATTCAGGTTGCTATTGAGTAATGAAATTTTTCTATGAAAAACGGCTTTATCATAAATGCCTGTCTATGTGTAGAGCCATTGCTGCTGACAGGACATATACCAAATGATGTCCAGACTGAAGACAACGGGGAGGTGATTCATGACAGAGTTTTGACCATGCAAAAGTTTTGCAAAAGAGTAACTGCATTCCAATGCAAAAAATAATTCCTCCTCTGTCACAGGGAAGAGGGTTTTCTAAGCAGTGGAAAGTTACCAAACATGAAGAGGGGAAAAAAAAAAAAAGGCAGATAGGTGACCAGGAGGGATTTTTAAATGAGGAAAGAATCAGAAAAGAGGAGGAAGCAATAGGCAGGAAAGAACAAGATCAGAGAAGCTGGGGAAGGGAACTCCATGGAGGAGATGTCATCCAGCACGCACATGTTGAACATCTCTAATCCGGAACACTCTTGTCCAGCAACGTCCATAATCCAGCATGCTTTTAGTTAGCTGGACGACCACTTCTCTTGGGTGTGGCCAAGTTTCCTGGGGTCCCATAAAGTTTGTTTCCAGCCCCTAATCCTGGCTCTCAGTGTTCCATATTATTTAGTTCCGATTTACCCCTGTCTTCTAAGAGCCCAGTAAGCAGTGGAAGTGTTGGTAATGCTGCTAGACCACATTGACCTCCCATGGTCTGGCAAATTCTCTCATCCAGCGCCAGTCAGGTCCTGAGGGTGCCAGATTAGAGTGGTTCAACTTGTGATACCCTACCTAGAGAAGAAGAAACCCTGCCTGCCTGCATGCCTGCGCCCAGATTCCATCCCCACCACCATCCCAAAGGAAGAGGTAGGGTGTTTATTTCTTTGTATGAGCTGGGCTCTATTGGATTTAATGTGCTGATGTAAGAGAACAGTTCTGTTAGACTCCGGGCAGGAGAGCTAAGTATGTTGTGAGCTTCATCACTACTGTGTGCCTCTGCAGGGAATTAGGGTGGTGATCTGGGAGACGGTATATTTAAGCAGCTGGGGTATTTTGGGAGTCAGCGCTGAGCTTGAGGTTCTAGGGAAGGGAGGTGAAGCCCATAGGCACCAGAACAGGGGGTACCAAGTGGCTATAGGCCCATCACTTTTCCTGCCTTAAATGCAAGCAATAGAATGAGGAAATGGAGGGCAAGTCTCTGGCGGGGGAGACAGCATGAAGGCCAGGCCTTGGGGAGAAGAGGAGAAGTGAGAGTGTGGGAGCACAGCTTGGGCACCGGCATCCCCCACCCTCTTGTTGGGAGTTTCTGACGTGAAGACATAGCAGTGCCCAAGAACCGTGCCAGAGAGAGGCCCCAGTGCTGCAGCCGGCTGAGATCCAAGGAGGTGCAAAGCACATGTGGCTCCAAGAACTCAGGGGCTTGGTGTCCCATCCCAGCAATGCAGAGCGTGGCTGGAAGAGGCACCTGATTGGACTGCTGGCACTTTTTGCTGACTCTCAAACCCAGGCATCCTTTTCCTAAGTCCTCATCAGACAGGAGAGAATCTGCAAAGCCGAGCTCACGAGAAACAGGTCTGAGCGGACGTCAGGCCCTTTCCCAAAGCACACAGGCACCTCCCAGAAGTACAAAGCATAGGGGGTTCCCGTATGTACATCCAGAAGATGCTGGTGTGTCCTGACATACAGGCGTGGCACAAACACCACACGGGGAGAAGGAGCAGAAACACATCGACCCCAAGTAAAACCTGGGTAGGAGACTAGGATGGGATGATGGATAAAAATGTTTTCTTTGAACCAGCAGCGATGGGGTGGAGGGCAGCTAACTGACCACAGCCAACAGGTGGTAGGTAACTGGTTTGTGTCAGTGAATAATGAATGTATCCGATATAGAAACCGCTGTGTAGCCTTCGCCCCTTGGGGTGCCAGTGGCCTTGTTCATGGTTATTCTCTCTGCACTGGTGAGTGGGAGAGATAGGAGAGAAAGCAAAGAGCTACTCACGGCGACACCAGGGACTCAATGACAGAGCCATCCGTGCAGTACAGGCGAATGCCGTTCAGAGCGGTGTCATCACCTCTGTTTTGGAAAGGCTCCACCTAGAAGAAGGTACAAGAGATGGTGGCACGGGTACTAACTGGGATGAGAGCCGGGAATTCTACCTCCCAAGCCAATAACCCCTCCCCCGCTCCGCCCTGGGACTAAACAAACTCCTTTTCTTAAACTGCCCCTAAGCCTCAGCTCCTGACCCACATTACAGCCACTGCCGGGAGGCAACTGAACCACCTTGTCCAGACATTTCCCTGTATGTTTTCAACCTCTTTGACATCGACGCTGTCTGGCAGGGCCCTGGCTGTCAGCGGGGAAGACTGAGCAGCCTGCCCTGACTGACAGCCCCCACTCTGAATTCCCAGCCCCTTTGAAAGCAGCTGGCAAAGGGTCGGTCCAGGCTGGTTGTAAATCAGTGGGCGGGGGCTGGGGGTGTCTCACTCACTCCTTTCCACGCTGCAGACCAGCACATCCCTCCCGGCCAGGAGAGCCTGAAGCTTTGTCTACACTAGAACAGTTTTGCTGGTCTAGCCTTCCTTGCAGTGCTGGTGTGGTGAGTTCTATGGGCCTTGTTGCCCAGGCTTCAGAAAAATTCCTGGCCTGGAGGCCTGACTGTAGCACAGTTTAGGGCTGGGACTCTGCCCATCCCCAGTGCCACCCCCCACACGCCTCCCCTGGTGAATCCCCTGGCCTGCATATCTCCTCCCCCCCCCACGACACACACACACCTCCCCCAGTGCATCCCATGGCCCACCTCTCACCCCCCTCACACACCTCCCCTGGTGCATCCCCTGGCCTGCATATCTCCTCCCCACCCCCAACTTATACACCTCCCCCAGTACATCCCCTGGCCCACCTCTCACACCTCCCCCAGTGCATCCCCTGGCCCACCTCTCACCCCCCTCACACACCTCCCCTGGTGCAACCCCTGGCCTGCATATCTCCTCCCCACCCCCAACTTATACACCTCCCCCAGTACATCCCCTGGCCCACCTCTCACCCCCCTCACACACCTCCCCTGGTGCAACCCCTGGCCTGCATATCTCCTCCCACCCCCGACACACACACCTCCCCCAGTACATCCCCTGGCCTGCCTATTGCCCCCACCACACACACACAGACACGCACACACAGACACGCACACTGCCCCCAGTGCATCCTCGAGCCCCAACTGATGCCTTCAAGCAATTTTAAAAGGCCCAGGACCCCCAGCAGCAGCAGCAGCAGTAGGGGTGAAATGGCATCCTGCCTGCTCTCACTCCATGCACAACTGCTGGCATGTCCCTGCAGCCCCTGGGTGTGGGAGGTGTCTCTGTGCACTAGCCCCACTCCAAGCCCCCGTGAGGCCAATGGTTGCTGCAGAGATGGTGCCAGCCAGCAGCAGAGCACAGAGACCGTGTGGAAACCCATTGGAGCCCTGGTTTGGGAGCTGCTGCTGGGGTGGGGGAGGTAAGTGAATCACTTCTCCTCCCCCCACCTCCTCCCAGAACCTTTACCTCTTACCACCTCCTGCATCCCCAGCCCAGCCCACAGCCTACTCCCCATGCCCTCTCCCACACCCAAATTCCCTCCCACAGCCTGACCCTGTACCCCTTCTGCACCCAGACTCCCTCCAAGAGTCTGCACCCCAATTCCCTGCCCCCACCAAGAGCCTACAGCCAACACCCAAACTCCGCCCCACAGCCTGCACCCCATACCTTCTCCTGCACCCAATTCCTCCCAGAGTCTTAGGCCGGTCGGGGGAGGGATTCAGACCCATTCTGGGCAGCACCAACATTTTTGCAAACCTGCCACACTGTCCTGCTCCTGTAGCCACAACTGTAGTAGCAAAAAAGTCCCTTTTGGTGTGACTTTTCCTAGTTTGGTGAGCAAAATACACTAGCCTGGCAACACCACACTTGGCACATCAGTAAGAACTCTTGCCAGCATAGAACTAGTATCAACAAACAAAAACAAGGCACACCCCTCGGAGGTGTGATTTGCTACATGGGTCAAACTTTCAAGTGGAGCCCAGCCCTCGGAATGCATTTCGGGCAAAACGGCATCACTCATTTTGTTCCCTTCATCGTAGTTCTTCCCCACCCCACCCCCATTACTCCCCTTTAGATATGAACACCCTTCAAACACTTCCAGACAGTGGTCACATCCCCACCTCTTACTGCTGGCTTACCTGAACCAGCCAACTTTAGTTCTCTTAATATTGCCTCCTAACCCTGCCCCTACAGCCCCTTTTGTTCAGTCTCTCAGAGCTAGGCATTTTAAATTTTCAACCATTATTTCAATCTCCCCCACCTGCATCAAAAAACAAAAGCAAAAAACCCCACCAAATATAATTGTTGAAGAGTTTTAAGGGGAACAGAACAGTTCTCCGATTCCTAATCCTGCATCATGTGCATAATTTAACTACATTTTCAGACATGGGCAATTATGTTCTCAAACATTTAATGTGAACTATAGCGCCAGAGGGAAAGCTGCAATGGTTTGTTGTAGACATGGCATACAAATGCAGTTTATTTAGCCTTGTTTTATCACAAAATCACTGAAATTACCACCACCGGCTTACATGGAAAAATGGAGAAACACGCTCCTAACCGTACACAATGCCATTTGGTGTTCTTAACACTTCCTCCATATGATATGTAAAATATTTAACCTTACAGAAACAAAACCTGAACTACAAAGAACTAGAAATCATCATCGGTACCATAAGTCCACACTGACCAAACGCTTCAATAGCTGTCTCTGGTTGTGGCCAAAGCAAAGCCCCATTAGCCTGGCTGCACAGACCATTGGGTTCTCATCTCCTTTTGGCCCCAGCTCTGGGATCACAGCTCTTCCCTGCCCCGCACCCTTTCAGAAACCGAACAGGTCACTAGGCTGGTGGCTGGCCAGAGTGTGAGGAAGAGAGGGTTTTAAAAGCACAGGCACAGCTTTGAGTCAAGAGGTGCGCTCTTTGGGAGCCTGGGTAATGTTGAGGAGGCAGAGGACCGGGGAGAGGGAGAAGCAGCAAGGAGATGGGAAGAATTTTACCTTCAATGAAAATCCATTAGCGTAGCCACCTTTGCAAAATTCCACTTCCCCCCATTTGCCCCACGGGCCTCCGTTGGGTACGGTGAGGGTGTAGGAGTAGGATCGCGCCTCTGTGGCTGGGAAGCAGCAAGAGAGCAGCAGGCAGAGCCCCACGTGGAAGAGAGTCTGCATGGTGCAGGAACACTTCTGGAGCTACTCACCGAGAAGTGTGACATTCACAGCCCCAGCAAAGGGACATTTATACCCAGGAAAATTGGGCTGGGTTTTCTTTCTGGCCTGGCCTGCTTCCAAATCTGTTGGGGAGCAATTACTCACTGCCATGTCCCTGCACCTGGTCACTGAACTGACCACCCCTCGCAAACAAAGGATCCATCATTCCCAGAGGGGATTGTTAGGGTTGAAGGATCCTGTATGGACAGAGTAAACAAAAAGGGAATGGTATGTCCTGAGGGCAGGCTGGATTTCGGGGAAGCTGCTGAAAGTACAGAGGTAAACAGACACAAGATCATGAACCTGTAACCACCTGCCTGGAAATGTTGTATGCTAGGTGTCTGCCTCATGCTATTTTTTTTTCTGGGTATTTTAACCCAGACCGGTGCAGCTCTTTCCAAGAACAGGCTTTGTTCAAGCCCTGCTCCTGCCCTGCCTTACAGCAAGGAACCCAGCCTGACCAATTCCTGACTTCTAATTTTGTCAGCTTGCCTTGGATGCAGGAGCTCAGAGTCAGAGTCTGTTCTTGGGTACTTGCTCCAGCAACTAGGCAAAATCAACTCCTAGTCTCTGACAGGCACAGAAGATTCTCTGGCTCAGCCTCATACAGCTAAGGGGAGGCGATGCTGGAAACATTTGGGTGGTGCTGGGATAAGGCAACAACCAGGGAAGGAAAAACTTGGGATTATTTTAAAGGGAGAGGAACGTTCCTTCTCTATGATTAGTAGGACGTCTTCATGTCATTCTCCTATTTGTGAGTCCATTGATGGCTGACCAGCCCAATTCTGGAGCTGCAGGTCAAATCACAAAAGAGGCGGGCATTGGAGAGGAACCACTGGCCCATTCAAAGCCCTACTAAGAACTCAACAATGGTGCTGAGTATCAGAGAGGTAGCTGTGTTTGTCTGTACCTTCAAAAACAACAAGAAGTCTTGTGGCTCCTTATAGACTAATAGATATTTTGGAGCATAAGCTTTCGTGGGCAAAGATGTGCTTTGCCAGATGCATGAGTAGGGGGGGTTCCAGAGGAGGGTTTAAATGCATCTGATGAAGTGGGTCTTTGCCCACGAAAGCTTATGCTCCAAAATATCTGTTAGTCAATAATGCACCACAGGACTTCTTGTTTTTAACAATGGTGCTGTCAGCAGAGTGCAGGTGAATGCCATTCCAAGCTATGTTGGGCTTTGTCCCACTGCCTTGAAGGGCCCCACCTGGAGAGGGACCTCATAGAGAGAATGGACCAGGGAGGAACTGGAAGGGGAAGGGGTTGGGAAACAACTCTCTAGCCTAGATCAACAACCTCAGTAACTTTCCCACATTTGCCTTTATTAAATACAAGTGAACAGCAAGTTTTAAAAGAGAAGGAAAGTACCCCAAAGGAGGCTCCTTTCACACATAACACACCCCTGCCCTGGTAAGCTGGGAGATGGCTAATCACCTACCCCCAACAGCAGCCTGGATGGTCCCCACCCTATTGCTGTCTTGGTCTTACAGACCGCACGCTGGATCCCATTTGTTAAAAGAAGCTGCTACCCTGCTCCCTGGTGAGCCCCCATTTCCTCCCTTGTGATAAATGTGAGGGATCCAAGCATGAGGGTTGGCTAGAGGAGTCAGGAAGGAAGGAATCCAAAAACATAGACTGGGATGGGTGATAATTTTTGATGGGGGAGGTCGCTACAAAAAATGGGCATGTGTTGAGGAGGTGTAGGGCCTGGGATGGAGGTTGGGAGCAGAAGGGAGCTCAGGGTATGGGAGTTGGGTGCAAGAGGGTCTGCGAGGGTATTTGAATGAAGGAAATGATTGTGGCTTGTGGGAGGGGACTGAGGTGCAGGGGGCCCAAGACTAGGGTGTAGATTTCCTTTGCAGTGGTACATGTGGACCCGGGGAGGGAAGGTAGTAGGATTTATGGATTTGGGAAGGCTCTCCAGTCTGATTCTAAGTTAAAAGATTATAGGTTTGCACCTCTCCCGAGTTAAGAGTTGAGTCTGAGACAGAGCCAGTCTCAGGCTAGAGGTGAGTTTTCAGGATTTCCAGTGATTACACAGGCAATATTTTAGCAGCACTTATGGTTTGCTTATTTGACAGTACGAAGGTATACGCGCAGCACTCAACAAATACAAACTGAAGGTGTATATGACAGTCAGTATCTGGTTACAATCAAAGTATTTTACTTAACAGTATTTTAAAGCAGTACCACTTGCTTAACTAACTGCACTTATGGTTTAAATTTAGCCTAAGCGAACCTGATATAATACTCACTGATTCCTTTTGAACTCTTTAGAAGCTGAGACCAGCTCACTTCAATCAGTGGGGAAGGAGTTACTGCAGTGGTTAGGTTAGAGGAAAAAATTGTAGTGCACTGGCCCATCCCAAGTAAAATCACTCTGCTCTCATAGGCCGTGTCTACACTAGCCAAAAACTTCGAAATGGCCATGCAAATGGCCATTTCGAAGTTTACTAATGAAGCGCTGAAATACATATTCAGCGTCTCATTAGCATGTGGGCGGCCGCGGCACTTCGAAATTGGTGCGGCTTGCCGCCGCGCGGCTCATCCAGACGGGGCTCCTTTTTGAAAGGACCCCGCCTACTCTGAAGTCCCCTTACTCCCATCTGCTCATAGGAATAAGGGGACTTCGAAGCTTCTTTCGAAAAGGAGCCCTGTCTGGACGAGCCGCGTCAATTTCGAAGTGCCACGGCCGCCCGCATGCTAATGAGGCACTGAATATGTATTTCCGTGCTTCATTAGTAAATTTCGAAATGGCCATTTGCATGGAAATTTCGAAGTTTTTAGCTAGTGTAGACGTAGCCATTGGCTGTTTTCACACACTGATTCCACCCTCAGGAAATCTCTCAGCTACTATTGGCCAGAAACCAGATCAGGGGAGCTGACAAATTGTGATGCATTGCTTTCGTCTTCCCCTCCCCCACAAAATCTCTGAGCTCCTTTTGGTCATTTTTTCTGAAGGCAGGGTCATCACCCTGAGCTCTCCCCACTCTGCAGCCGTAGGGGCCAGCCAAGGACCAGATGAAAAGGTTTGGTGGGTCAGATCCAGCCCATGTGCTTTATCTTGCCCATCTCTGCTCTAGCCAGTCTTTACTGAATATGTACAAATTGCCTGTAACTTGGTCAACTGGGGTGGATTTTCCAGGGGGATTGCAAAAGGCACAAAAGACCATCTGCCAGCCAATTTCAAAGTCCCCTACTCACAAGCATGGGGGCATGAGAGCTTCTCAAAGAAAAGGTCAGCAGGACTTTTTTTGACATGGCCCAGACAATGCTTTCCCTACTCTTGTTCTTGGAAATGGCTAGACCATTCAGCCTGGGGCAGACTCTTCACATGGAATATTTCTGTCCAGAGAGCTGCAGTTTAGCCAAGTTTTAAGAAACTGAAAAGAGGGTCTTAGACTGGGATGTGTTGGACAACTAATAATCAGTGGGACTACCAGCCTCACTATATCACAAGCCCTTTGTCTGCTCCTTTAAGGCTCTCCACAACCCAGCCCCTGCCAATTTATCTGGTCTTACATGCCACCCTAGGGCAGTTGGGGGAGGGACAGTTCAGTGGTTAGAACACTGGCCTTATAAATACAGGGCTGTGAGGTCAAAACTTGAGGGGCTTGCAAGGGTTTAGGGCAGGTTAAAAACAATCTGTCAGGGATTGGGATAGGTCCTGCTGTGAGTGCCGGTGACCAGACTTGATGACCTCTCAAGGTCCCTTCCAGTTTAAAGATATATGTATGTCTTTTTTAGCTCTTGTTTCTAGCCAAGTCAGTCACAGGCTGCTAAAGGCAAACTCACCAACAGAAGCCAGTCCAACAAAAAGCATTACCTCCCCCACGCTATCCTCCTTTTATTTTACCGTCACCTTCATCCTCTCCCCTGGCAGCATCTGAGGGATGCAATTTACAACACAGCCTTGTCAGTGTTTGGAAGAGCTAGAAACACAAATGACTGGTTCGAAGCTAACTCCAATGAGATGATTCCAGCCATCAAAAAGAAGTGTGCTGCACTCCTGGAGTACAAATGCTCACCAAGCCAGAGTACCCTGCAAGCAGTCAGAGCAGCCAGAAAAACAGTACAGCAGACAGCCAGGCGCTGTGCCAACAACTACTGGCTCGAGCTATGCAGCAGCATCCAGACCTGTGCCGACTTTGGTAATCTCAGATGAATGTACGAGGGTATGAAGAAGGCATTAGGACCCACCCAGAACAAGATGGCACCTCTGAAATCCAAATCTGGTGAAGTCATCACTTATAAAGCCAAACAGATGCAGCGCTGGGTAGAGCACTACTCTGAGCTGTACTCACGCGAGAACGTTGTGGTTGATACAGCCCTCGATGCCGTCGAGCTCCTACCAGTAATGGACAAACTGGATCAGGAACCAACTGTGGATGAAATGAAGAGAGCCATTGACAACATTGCAGCAGGAAAGGCCCCTGGCCAGGATGGTGTACCACCAAAGGTAATCAAATGTGCCGCGGACACCCTCCTGGAACCCCTGCATGAGCTACTGTGCCTGTGCTGGAAAGAGGGTGAGGTTCCATGGGACATGCGGGATGCTAACATTGTAACCTTGTATAAGAAAAAAGGAAACAGAAGCGACTGCAACAATTACCGTGGAATCTTCCTCCTAAGCGTTACTGGTAAACTGTTCGCTCGCGTCATCCTTGGCAGACTCCAGAAGATTGCTGAGAGGGTGTATCCCGAATCACAGTGCGGATTCCACGCAGAGAGATCTACCGTTGACATGGTCTTCTCTCTGATGCAGCTGCAGGAGAAATGCAGGGAGCAGAGGAAGCCACTCTATATTGCCTTCATCGACCTGACCAAGGCCTTTGACTTGGTCAGCAGGGATGGCCTGTTCAAACTGCTCCACAAGATAGGCTGTCCACCACGGTTACTCAAGATAATCCAGTCTTTCCATGAAGACATGAGAGGAACCATCCAATATGACGGCACATTATCAGATGTTTTCAGCATCAGGAGCAGCGTCAAACAAGGATGCATGCTTGCTCCGACATTGTTCGGGATCTTCTTCGCACTCCTCCTGAAGCACACCTTTGGATCTTCAACAGAGGGCAAATGTTAAATCTTGCAAGGCTGAAAGCTAAGTCTAAGGTGCAGGAAGTCCTCATCAGAGATATGCTGTTCATGGATGACGCTGCTTACAGAAGTCACTGAGGGCACCAGTCCCATGAGAGAGGACAACTGAGGGATCTAAAGGTACCTCTGCCTGGATCCCCTAGTTCACTGCTTAAGGAGCTTGCAAGAGGCATGCTTTATTCTGTAGCCATGTCCAAAGGGGTCTTTCCAGGTCCCCTTGAAGGTACAGTGACCTAAAGTGAAGGCCTATCACAAAGCACTGGTACCCTACAAGGCATTGAATAGGAAGTAGGTGCTGTGTCTGATACTTAAGAATAGCCACGATGGGTCACACCAAAGGTCCATCCAGCCCAGTATCCTGTTTGCCAACAGTGCCCAATGCCAGGTGCACCAGAGGGAGTGAACCAAACAGGTAATGACTTCTCTCCTGCCATCCATCTCCAGCCTCTGATGAACATAGGGTAGGGACACGACTCCTTACCCATCCTGGGTAATAGCCATTGATGTACCTAAGTGTCATGAATTTATCTAGCTCTTTTCTAAACCCTGTTGTAGTCCGAGCCTTCACAGCCTCCTCCAGCAAGGAGTTCCACAGGTTGACTGTGCGCTGTGTGAAGAACTTCCTTTTATTTGTTTTAAACCAGCTGCCCATTGAATTCATTTGATGTCCCCTAGTTCTTATATTATGGAAACAAACAAATAATTTATCCTTGTTCACTTTCTCCACACCAGGCAAAACACTCACCACCAAAGAGCCTGTTTGCAGTTTGTCAATTCGTTTAAATCTGACTGGCATGTGGAAACCTCATGACTGGATTGCATCCAAATGCTGCGGGAAATCTTGCTTGAAATTTATGAGGCAGTTTCTGAAAGAGAAGATCTAACAGAGGAACGCTGCCAAGTGCTGAGATCCTTGTTTGTAGATGCGTGGCATTTGTTATGCAGTATAGGCAGGGGACTCATAAGGTTGGTTTGTTTTTTAAAAGTTCACCCTGTGGACTAGCACAAGGGGCTGCAGAGAGAGTTTGGTTGATTATGGTCAAGGTCGGCAGTTCATTCTATAAAGTTGAATGCTCATCCTTCAAAACAAGTCACACCACCACCTGCTTTCTCCTCTGATTTGGAGGTGAAAATCCTGAGCGACAAACTGAATGGAAACCCAAGGACCAATTCTACATCACCCTGTCCCATGTGCGGCCGTCTACATTAGTGCAAGGTAGAGACACAAGAGGAGCCAAGTGCTACAATTCTGATGTGGTAGAGTGTTATACTGACTGTGCACTCAGACAAATGACTCAGCTCCACACTGGACCCCCTCATACTAGAACTGAAAGCATACACTTTTCTAAGCCCTTTACATGTTCTTTTTATAGCAGCCATTTCAAGGCACCTCACCATTGATGATGGGCCGACCTACTCCAGGTCCCGTGGGTGCGCATGGGGTTTGATACAGCGGGGGGAGTCGGGTGGCCCGGGACCGACCACTCACCTTTATAGCAGCCTTATATAGTGTAGCAGCAATATGTGATTCAGTGTATCTACTTTAAAACCTAGGTTTCCACAGTATTATGAGTACCAGGAACAATAACACTCCAATTGTGAACACCACAATGCCCTGTGGCTGTTCTAAGTCCCGATAATTCTCTATACTGCCCCAGCTAGTCCAGCTAGTGGTATTTACCAATAGTGATTGATTCATTTATTCACAACTTCAATTACTTAACACTTGTCTTATTTATTTATTTATTTATTTGGCATAGGCTAAACATTAGGTTACATATAGCTGTATATAATTACATGTGACTTACTAATAACATCCAATGCTCCCACATCTCACCAACAAGTACGTTACAGCGGCCCTTCAAGTTAGAGATACGGCTTGTTTGGGACCTTTCGTGGTGGTGACGTCCGGGTGATCAGGCCGGGGTCTGCTGTCTGGACTGGAAGTTGCTAGCCTCCGCCTAGTGTCTAGGAGCCCACACCCTTGCCCCTGCTAAGTCATCTTTTATACAGTCTCTTACTTGGGGGTTCAATACCTGACCAATTAAAGCGTTTGTTACCTAATTTGGGCTTTCTATCCTCCCGGCCTGTCAGAACATGTTACAAGATTTCCTCTGTCCTTGGTCATTTTCCGAACCTCCCCCCATGACCCTCGATATTGCACATCCAAGACGTTCTCTCTGGGGGCTTCCAGCTACTTGCCCCAGCTGTTCTCTTTGGGGACTTACTATCTACTTGTCAGGATGTTCTGTCTGGGGACTCTCCAGCTACTTGTCAACTTTCTGATTTCTTTCTCCTGGCCTGGCTTCAGACCTTCCCGCCGTTGTATGGTAGCGTTCCAAGATGGAGTATATGGTCATTCTGCCTTGCGAGTGAGGCCCGGCCACCAGGTGCTCGTGCTCCCACAACCACAAGGTACAGTGTATTAGATAAAATCACATTAATAGACAGGTGCTGGAAGCCTGCGTCTGGTGTCCCCTGCTCATGTGTACATTTCTAGCAGTGTGCGGGAACTTGCTGGTGTTGTAACTGGCATTTTTCCCTATTGCATCAAATGTGTAACAGTACTTTGTCCCGTGAGGAAACTCTATTGAGGCAATATCTGTTACTCATGTACCTTTTTAAGCACCAGATGCTCTGTAAACATTTCCTCCCTTGGCTTTGTTTTTGGGAGCTAGAGAGACAACCTTGTCTTGTTCTACACAAGCAATTTACTCCTTCAGGAGCTCCTAGTTACTTGCTCACTAAAGACAGATTCACCTTTCCCTTACAGCACAGTTATGCCTGAGTCAATATAACACCTCATATACTCTTGCATGCTGCCAAATAAACTGCAGTGATAGTAACTGGAATATGGGTAGGGAAGGACCATGCTGAGATTACTCTGTTAGGGAGGCTCACAAAGAGAAAGCAAGGCCAAGGATCACACTAAAAGGTAAATCTTTGCATCTTCACGTATTTATTATTGAAGTTCTTGTAAGTAGGACTATTCATTTGTGCCATGCTGATTAGCATAGGTGATTACGGCCCTCCATCCCTGTCTATTATGAGTATTCTGGAGCATCTACACAGTACTGTGGTAATGCAACCATGAAGTGATATTATCCAATATTTTCTCACTTTGTCAACCTCATCCTCATTTTCCATTATACTTTCCTGTTGTTACTAAATTTTCAAGTGCAGAATTTCTGATTATATGGCCTATAAATTTTGCCTGCCTTGTTCTTATCCTCTTTAACAGTGTTCTTTTGCTGTTGGCTTCATTTAAAACAGACTCATTCGTCCTGTTGGTCGTCCATGAGATGCACAGCATCCTTCTTAGAAACCACATTTCTGTTTCTTCGACGTACTTTTCAACTTGTTTACTGATAGTCCATGATTCGCATCCATACATGAGGACTTGTTCTACATAACATGGCAGCACTTTTTTCCTAATCTCCAATGATAAAGATCTGTTTGTGAGAATGCTTCTCATTTTCTGAAATGCTGCTTTCGCTTGAGCGATTCTGCATTTCACTTCAGTTAAACCCCTACCATCGGATGTGATATAGGATCCTAAGGACTTGAATTTAGTCACTTGATGAAAAACTGTTCCATTTGCTAGTACCTCACATATTGGCAGTACCTTCGTCTTCGTAATAACCATTACTTCCGTCTTCGAGATGTTCAGCTTGAGTCCCTTCACCTCAATTTCTTTATCGACAACATTAACCAGTTCCTGAAGATCTTTTTCACTTTCTGCTATTAAAACAGTATCATCTGCATACCTCAGGTTGTTGATGTTACCTCCTCCAATGTTTAATCCTGGCAGACCTTCTATTTTGCACATTATTCTTTCACCGTACAAGTTAAAGAGATCAGGTGAAAGAACACAACCTTGTCTCACTCCTCGTTTTATCTTCACATATCTACTAAGGTTTTTTCTGACGCTGATGGCTGCTGTCTGTTCCCAGTAGCTGTTTTTAATTGTTCTCAAATACTTCCCATCTATATCCAGTTTTTCCAACAGTTTCATCATTTCTTCATGTTTTATTCTGTCGAACGCTTTCTCATAGTCGATGAAGCACAAATATATGTCCTTTTGAACTTTCAGTGTTCTTTCAATTAATGACCTTAAAATGTAGATTGTGTTAACAGTACCTCTGTCTTTCACAAATCCACATTCTTCATCAGAGATCTCAGACAGCATTTGATTTTGAATCCGGTTCATAATAATCTTCAAAAGAATTTTGGTCATGTGACTCATGAGACTGATTGTCCTATGCTGTTCACATTCAGTTGCACATGGTTTCTTCAGCAAGGCAATAAAAACAGATCTTGATAAGTCATCTGGGACATGCCCTGTACTGTAAATATCATTTAAGAGTTTTGTAATTGTGTCAATACCAAAGTCTTCTAAGGCTTCAAACAGCTCACTTGTGAGTTTGTCCGGACCACGCACTTTTCCTCTTTTCATGCATTTCAAAGCTTTTCTTACTTCTTCCTTGAGTATAGGTGGACCGTCTGCATCCTTAGAGGGACTCAACTTTTCCACTCTCTCATCATCATAGAGTTCTGGAATGTATTCTGACCACCTTTTCAAAATTACTATGGACGTGGAAAAGTCCAGGAGAGAATACGAAGAACCAAACCAATTTTATTCTTATAAATAAAAGGTTTAGAAATTCCCTCATATCAGCTAAAACAATGCCAGGTGCTGATTGCTGTAGCGATTACGTCCCAGTGGTAGGAAAAAGGAGAGTAAAATTCACGAAAATTCAAAATGTTGTAAGAAACATCAAACTTGATCTGAAATTGCTCCAAACAGATAGAGAAGTTTGAGATCGATTTGCTTTAGCAGTCAAAAATAGATTCAGTGCCTTAAGAGACCTAACTGATATTAACAGACAATGGGAATTATTAAAAGAATCCATTGTTACATCTGTGGATGAAAACATTCCAAGAAATAAAACCATTATTAAGAAGAAGTGGATGACTGAGGAAATTTTGCAACTCATGGAAGGAAGAAGAGTAAAGAAAAAGAAATCTTCCGAATATGAAAAATTGAATAAAGAAATAAAGTTAAAATGTGCAGCTGCAAAGGAGAACTGGTTAAATGAACAGTAAGATAACTGAACAGCAACATGGAAGTGGTACAAAAGAGAGGCATATGCGAATCCAGGAGGTAACAGGAAGGAAAATATGTTCATCATCTGGCTGTCTGAAGTCGAAGGATGGTAGTAGAGGAACTAGTCTATGGCCCCTTTGACTGCTAAGGCCTCTTTCTCTATTACTGAGGAGGCCTTTTCTCTTGGGAAGAGCTTACGGCTGATATAAAGGATCGGGTGCTCCTCACCTCCCACAATTTGGGAGAGCATCGCTCCCAACCTGACATCCGAGGCATCCATTTGTAGCAGGAACTCCTTCAAGAAATCGGGGCTGTACAGGACCGGTTCCCAGCAGAGCTGGGTCTTTAGGGCCTGGAAAGCTTCCTCACAAGCTGGGGTTCATGGGACACAGTTGGGAACCTCTTTCCTGAGGAGGTCAGTAAGAGGGGCCACAATGAAGAAGCCTGGGATGAAGCGGCGGTAATATCCTGCCAACCTCAGGAACCGGCGCACCTGTCTCTTCGAGGATGGAGGGGCGTACTGCTGGAGGGCTTGGACCTTCCCCACTAGGGGGCGTACCATGCCCTTCCCCAAAGTGTACCCTAAGTAGGTGGTCTCATCCCTTCCGAGGCAGCATTTTGCTGGATTTGCCATCAGTCCCACTTCCTGGAGGGACTGCAATATGGCAGACATATGTTGTAGGTGGGTCTGCCAGTCGCGGCTGTAGATCACAATATCATCCAAATTTGCTGCGGTGTATTGGCAACAGGGATGTAGAAGCTGGTCCATTAGGCGCTGATATGTAGCCGGGGCACCGTGCAGCCTGAAGGGCATGGTACGGAACTGGAAGAGTCCAAAGGGAGTGGAGAATGCCGTCTTCTCCTTGGACTCAGGCATGAGGGGAATTTGCCAATAGCCCTTTGTTAAGTCAAGGGTAGTAATGTTTTAGGCTTCCCCAAGCCGATCGAGCAACTCATCTACCTGGGGCATTGGGTAGGCATTGAATTTGGATATGGCATTCAAAT
Organism: Carettochelys insculpta; assembly: GCF_033958435.1. Classification (NCBI taxonomy): domain Eukaryota; kingdom Metazoa; phylum Chordata; order Testudines; family Carettochelyidae; genus Carettochelys; species Carettochelys insculpta. Next base: position 41,424,541 of record NC_134137.1, read on the forward strand.
TCCGGAAGTCGATGCAAAGCTGCATGCTCCCATCCAGTTTGGGGACTAGGACTATTGGGCTTTTCCATTCGCTGAAAGATTCCTCCATTACCCCCAGGACCAGCTTCAACTGCGGTTCTTGTTTGACCACTTCCCTCAACTTCTGAGAAAGGGGTTGAGGTGTTTCTTGGACCTTAATCCTGGGTTCAGTCTGGATATGATGGACAGCCAGGTGAGTTCGACCAAGTTTTGTTGAAAAGACCAAGGAAAAGTTGGCCGCTAACTTCTGAGCCTGAAGTCTCTACTCCAGGGTAAGGTTGGGCCCAATCTGTACCTCCCCAGGGTTTGCCACCTCTGCTGCCTGGGGCCCCAGTTCTGGGTCTGGTGGGTAGGGTGTGATTAGTAGCCCTTCCTGGGCCTTCCAGGGCTTTAAGAGATTTACATGGTAGACTGCCACCCCTTACACTTATCCTGCTGGTCTACCTCATAGTTCACTGGGCCTACTCGCCGAACAATCTCATAAGGGCCCTGACAGTGGGCAAGGAGCTTAGAGTTGGTACTAGGCAGTAGCAGTAGCACTCAATGCCCTGGCTGAAACTCCAGAGTCTGGCCTATTTGTTGTAAGTTGCCTCCTGGGCCTGCTGTGCTTGGAGGAGGTTTTCATGGGCAAATGTCCCTAGAGCTTCAAGCCCCTCATGTAGGTTGAGCACATATTGCACCACGTTATTGGTCTCGGAGGGCTGTTCCTCCCACATCTCTCTTACTAGGTCCAGAATCCCCCGCGGCTGCCCCCCATACAGGAGTTCAAAGGATGAAAACCCTGTGGAGGCCTGGGGCAGCTCCCAAACTGCAAACATGAGGGTGGGGAGGAGCTGGTCCCAGTGACGTGCATCTGTCAGCACAAACTTGCAGAGCACGGCCTTCAAAGTCCAATTGAAGCATTCTACTAGTCCATCAGTCTGGGGGTGGTAGACGGACATTCGGGGGGTCTTGACCTTTAGCAGCTGGCAAAGTGGTTGCACCATTTGGGACCTAAAGTTTGTTCCTTGATCCACTAGGATCTCCCGTGGGACCCCAACCCGAGCAAAGATGTTCATGAGCTCAGTTGCCACCCTCCTGGCACTCATGGAGCATAACGCCATGGCTTCTGGGAACCGAGTTGCATAATCAATAACAACGAGGATGAACTGGTACCCAGTGGCACTCTTCTCCAGGGGGCCAACTATATCAACGCCAATCCGCTCGAAGGGTGTACTCACTAGTGGGAGGGGAACTAATGGGGCCTTTTCCACGGACGCAGGGGCTGTCATCTGGCAATCTGGGCAGGAGGCACAGAAGTCTGCAACCTCCCTATGGATGCCAGGCCAAAAGAAGCTGGCCAGGATCCGGGCCAGTGTCTTGTCTCTCCCCAGGTGTCCCACCCCGGGGATGGCATGGGCAAGCTGTATGACCTCTCTCCAATATGGCTGGGGGACCAGGAGCTGATGGTGCACCTCTTCGGTCTGTGGGTCCTTCTCCACGCAGTAGAGATGGTCTCCCTGGATTTCAAAATGGGGGAAATGTCCTGCTGGATGGGCTCCAGTGGTCTCCACATTCACTACTGCCACCTGATCATATGCACAGCTCAGCGTCTCATCCGCCCACTGCTCCCCCGCAAAGTCCGAGGGCTGTGCGAGGACTGCAGGCTCAGGCAGTGGGGGTGGCTCCCTCTCCAGTTGATGGGGGCTCGGGTCCACCTGGGCTGGGGCTGGCCCCTGGGAAGTCCCTTCCCCTGGGTCCACCACCTCCCCTACTCCAGGCAGATTTGTGGTCCCTGCCTTTCCCTTGCTCAATGGCTGGGGTTGCTGCTTCCTAGCTGAAGGCTTCCCAAGTCCTGCTAATAGTTCATGAAAATGTCCCCAGTCTCTACCCAGTATTACCCAGATAGGTAAGAGCTGGGGCCAGCCCAACCATAGCTGGTTCTTCATGCCTTCCCACCCATAGGGTCCCCCTGGTGCAGGGGTAGGCCTTGACATCCCCATGGACACATTGCAGCCTGATGGTGCCTTGGGGAGGCCCTACATCAGGCATAAGCGCTTGCCAAACCAGGGTCTGGGCACACCCTGAGTCGATCAGCCCATTTGCCTCTGTCCCATTGACAAAGACAGGAACGGTCAGCTTAGAAGGGCCTTGGGGGTGCGCCCGTGTTTGTGGGGTCCAGAGCTTCCCACAGTTGCACTCCATGTATGGGCAGTCTCAGGACCAGTGCCGACTGCCCCCGTATATAAAGCAGGAGTCCCATTCCAGGGTGGCCTTCAGGAGGTCTCCTCGAGGGGCCCGTGGCGGGGATGGCTATGGAACTGGATGTCCAGGCTGGGGCATGAGAGGGGTCACTGTTACCTTGTCCAAGAGGTGGCTGGGTTCCCTATGGGGGAATCGATGGGTTGGCTCAGGGCCCAGGGTTTGAAACCCAAGGTTAGCCCGGGAACTCTGAGTCTTTCAGGTCCCAGGAAGGAGTGGCAGGAGCCGGGGCCCACCCCAGCATTGTGACGCCTGGCCCCTCTCCGCCCCTCATGCCGGGGTGACTCTGACTGACCTGGGGGCTATAGAGGGAGTCATCCCCGGGGACTTGGCCACTAGGTATTTCTCCATCAACTGGATAGCTGCCATCATATCTTCTGGCAGGTTCAGCATCACTCATTCCCTTCCCCCAGAGGGCAGAATCTGGGTGAACTGTTCCAGCAGGACCTGCTCAGCTACCTGCACCCCAGACTTTGTTTCAGGCTTCAACCACCTCCAGCAGGCATCCCGCAGCTTCTGGGCGATGATGCGGGGTCGGGCTCCTGGGGGCCATACTTCCCCATGGAAGCACTGGCGGAAAGTCTCTTCCGAGATATCCAGAGCATCCAGGATTGCTGCCTTGACCTGGGCATAGTCCTGGGAAGCTATCACATCCAGTGCCCGACAGGCAGTCTGAGCAACCCCCGTCAAGTAAGGTGCCACGTTGGCCGCCTACTGCCCATGGGCCCACTGGGCTATGGTGGCCATTCACTCAAAGGTATCCAAGAATGCCTCTGGGTCGTCTTCTGGGCCCATCTTTGTGAGTTTGATTGGCACTGGTGTGGACACCGGCGCTGGCGGCCCATCCGGGTCTCGGGGTTGTATCAGGGAAATTACCTGCTGCATCAGCTGTTGCCGGTGGGCTGCTAATTCCCCAGTTAGTTGCTGCTGCTGAGTCATCTGTTGGAGCAGCTGCTGCTGCTGTTGCTGCTGCTGCTGCTCCACCATCCACTTCAGCGGGGCTCCATTGCTTCAGTGGTTTGCACTTGCTGGGTCTCTGGCTGGCACAGTAGGATGGCCCTTCTGCAGAGCCAGGCTATACACACATTCTCCACCACATACGAGCGGTTCACACCTGGGCCCAGATGGCCTAGTGGCTAGGCCCCTGGCCAGGGCCTGTTGGGTGGGTCCTCAGCTTCCACCCAAGCATCTATGGGTTGAGTTTGGGGTGTGGCCCCGAGAATCTAGTTCCCCCTTTTGGTGGAAGAGGGGATCCCCGGGAAGGGGCTCCCTGCTCCCCTCATACCTGGGGGAGGGTCCTGGGCTGCACCCTCTGGCAGCTAACCAGGTGGCAGCTCTGGCCTGGGGCCTTCTGCCTCAGAGCCAGCTCCTGCCTCTTGGCTGGTCAACGCCAAACTGAGCTAGTCTCTCTCCCTTTATACCCCTCCAGGCCTGACACTGGCTGCAGGTGAACCGGGGTGGGACTGATTGAGCTAACAGGCCTTGTTTAACCCCTGCCTTGCCTGGCCTCCCTCTCACACTCCGACAGACCGTGATTCAGAGGGCAGTACACTGAGACTCACAGAAGTGGGACGGTGGTTCTGATGGCGGTACACTGAGACTCAGAAAACCTGGGTTCTCTTCCTGGCTCTCTCACACTCCCTCCTATGTGTGACCTCGAGCGAGTCACTCTGTCCCTCTCTACATCTCTTTCCTCTTCCACTTCCTCTCTGTTTACAGCATAAGCCCTTTGGCACAGACGCTGTCTCTTCAGTGTCTATGTCAGTGAGTCCACCAAGCTGCCACTAACAGATGAACCACTATAGGATCAAATGCACATCCCGTCTTTTTTCTTTTACTCTTGAGTAATTATCCGTTCCCATAAGCTAATGGAATGTGCAGCATTGCCTGATATACAAAGAATAAATTATACCATGAATCCAAAAAGTACTGAACCTTTCCTGTTTTCTGCTCAGCAAAGCTCATCCCAGAGGGTAAAAATGAGCAGTTAGGGTAACCTAGAAATTACTGGACAGGACTGAGGAGTAACTAATCATAAGACATTTCTAGAGAGACCTCATTTGTAATGTCACTACTCCAAATTTCTGTTTTACTTCTCATACACATAACCCTGGCATTAGAAAAAGTTCAGAAAAGGGCAACTAAAATGATGAAGGGTTTGGAAAGGGTCCCATATGAGGAGAGGCTAGAGAGGCTGGAACTTTTCAGTCTGGAAAAGAGGAGATTGAGGGGCGATATGATAGAGGTATATAAAATCATGAATGGTGTGGAGAAAGTGAATACAGAAAAGTTATTTACTTTTTCCCATAATATAAGAACTAGAGGACACCAAATTAAATTAATGGGTAGTAGGTTCAAAACTAATAAAAGAAAAATTTTCTTCACATAGTGCACAGTCAACCTGTGGAACTCCTTGCCAGAGGAGGCTGTGAAGGCCAGTACTGTAACAGACTTTAAAAAAGAGCTTGATAAATTTTTGGAGGTTAGGTTCATAAATGGCTATTAGCCAAGGGTAAAGTATGGTGCCCCTAGCCTTTAGTCAAAGGCTGGAGACAGATGGCAGGAGACAAATCGCTTGATCATTGTCTTCGGTTCACCTCCTCTGGGGCACCTGGCACTGGCCACTGTCGGCAGATGGGATACTGGGCTGGATGGACCTTTGGTCTGACCCAGTATGGCCATTCTTATGTTATGTTCCCTGTTGGGCACCCTATAACAATGCCTATTCCAAAACACTCAGCCTTCTACTACCAATACAGATGGCAACTATAAATGCTCTAAGAGAAACATGCTGGTATTTGCAGTACCCCAAGGGCCAAATCACAAAACAAAATTAAAAAACAAACTGTTATCAGCTTGTGTTATATCTACACAGACATTCTATATATATATATGCCCGTGTCCACTACAAATATATACACCATATCCATGTTGTGCATGTGCATCCATTATTTGGGAGTGCCCCTAAAACTCAGTTATAGAAACACATTCCTCAGTCATGGTCATAGGGCCTAGTGTTCCGAGGCCCACCATAATGAACGCAATTGGCAAATAAACTCTGTCTGTCAGTTGTATGAGGGAATGTGCAGACAAGGGGACAGACGGGACTTGAATGCGTGGCTGGCAAAGGAGGGTGTCCGTATAACAGCATTCAGCCCACTGGGTCACCTTCAGTCCTTGCATTAAGCTTGTCCAGGATGATGGGTAAACATCTTCTCTTTCGAAACAAAAAGTAAGAGAATGTAGTAAGATGAGGGCCTGAAACATAAGCCTGTGTGCCACAGGCCCAATATGGGCTGAAAGTCTAAGCCACAATAGTCAAAAGGCTTTGCTAATATAAAGCAAAACTAAGCTGGGAGCAAGGGGCAGGTTTTGCCAATAGGGTCTGTCACGAACAGGGTGAATGGTGTAAAATGCATGCGAGGCATGGGTAAGAAGCACATTCCAAAGATGTGCAACAGAACATCTCATGAAGAAAAGCCTTGGTACAGACACACTCCCCACAGATACCAAACATTCCTACCCAGATCAAAAAAATGATCAAGGTGAGCAAATCAGAGAGTAGAGGGGCGGGTGTGGCGGGGAGTCAAGAATAAGATTAAGCCAAGTATGCAAAAAGCCCCTATAATGTCCCAGAAAATTCACATCCCAGTTCAAACCACGTCGTAATGTGTCAAATTTGAATATAAAAGAGTTCAGCAACCTCTCTTTCCAAAGTAGTGTGAAAATTCCTCTTCAGTAAGACACAAACTCTTAAGTCATTAAAAGAATGGCCCACTCCATTAAAGTGTAGGCTGACTGGTTTGTGGATCAGGAGTCTGTTTTGTGCCCATTAACTCTTTGTCTGAGAGAGTTTGAAGTCTGTCCAATATACAAAGCATCTGGGCATTGTTGGCACATGATGGCACATGTGATGTTAGTTGAGGAACATGAGAATGTGCCCGTGATTCTGTGAGTAACCTGGTTTTGTTTTGATAGTATATAGACTAGCACAGCTTTCTCTCTGTTACCTTTCCAACCCAGGTTCAGGGCAAGATCTAAGCAGACAGCATGACAGATAGTGATCAGCCCCTGAGCAGAAGGTAATGGGTGGTAGCAAGGTAATATCAGAGGGTTGCAACCTGATACCTCTAGTCCACATCTAACACCTTTTTTATGTTTTAGACCATTAACCCTGTTCATGCCAGATTCACTTAGCAAAGTCTGCTTTCTGCTCACAGCTTAGTAGAGGGGGATGCAGGTGTGATTGGCAACTTATCTGCATCAGGGTATAAACATGTACCTTAGGGGGCTGTCCTTGTCCAGCCTAGGGGGCATGGAAAGTTACCTCACCGAGGCTATGTTTAGATTGCAGTTGTATCTTGAAATAATTTATGTAATTTGCACAATGCCAATTGCATAAATTATTTCAAGGTACCTTTTTTTGAACTTGGTGCCATGCAAACAACACTGAAGTTTGAAATAAGGGCCTACTTCGCTGCTTCTGTTACTCCTCTCATGACAAGGGTTAACGGAGCCGGAATCCCATGTTTGAAATAGCGCTGCTATTTTGAGCACAGGGAAAAGCCGGCAAGTTGCTATTGTGGGATACATTTGTATCCTGAAATAGCAATTCCAGCCTAAACATAGCCTGACTGAGCGGAGTCCATTGCAATGAGCATGCATGTGTTAGTGTACCTGTAACCACGGGGCCATGTTTTGTTTACAGTAAATCTGGCCTGGAATCTTCATAACTTGTCTGTTTCCTGGTTTTTGTGTGTGTGTGTGTGTGTGTATTTGGAGTCTGTTGTGGATACCTGTGCAGAGCCAGACCAGCACACAGAGGGAGCTGATGCACAGTCAAACATCTGATAACAGCTAACAGAGCACTCATACTCCAGTGGTTCTGACTGACAACTACTACGCACAGCTGTCAACACCAGCCACCACTTCGAGGGCTCCAGTAGGACTAACCATTGTGTGGTCTCTGTGTTTTCCACAGGGATGAATTTCGCCATGAAGCTGAAGCTCTGGTATGACTGCCTTGTGCCTGGCTCTTTAAATTCTCCATGGTTCTTTCTCTAGCATGTCAGTTAGTTAATATACTCAGACCATCGAATACAGAAGTGATAAAACACTGAGCGACAGGGAATTATTCCACTGAGGAGCAATGATCCAAGCATGCAGAGATCAGCTGTGTTCTGTAGCTAGAGGAACCATTAGGGAGAATTATAGCCCCCAGGTTCCAAATGTCTTTGTTTTTAATTGTATTACTCCATGGAGCGTCACCAGTGTTCCCTGTCAGCCGAGGGCTTGAGTGGCCACCCAGCTGAATATGGAGTGCCCAGAGTCACCCACAGCCAGCAGCATGCATTTCTGCTGGTGGTGCTCATCTGCACATGCCCTGATGCATGCAACAACATTTATTCTCCCTATGGATGGAAAAAGGCAGAGGGCACATTGATCTTTATGATGAGTCTATGTCTGTTTGTCCTCCTTGTCATGCTTCTTTGCCCGGACCCTTTCCCTTGTTTACTCAAATGCCATTTGAGTGCAATGCCTTACTCCAGGACCTGACCAAAAATGTTGGAAGCTGCTGGTGATATTGATGAAGGGACCTGTGTGCTATAGAAATTGGAACCTCCCTTCCTTAAAGCACCCCCACCCAGATGTGGGAGATGGTGGTGATATTGGTGAAAGGGAACTACACCAAAACAGTTTCCTTAGGGAAGATGACAGGGGCAGAGATGGGCCAGTGATGCCAGAGGCCACATGGAGACCAGTGACACAAAGCAGGCACGTCACAGCTCCCATGTGTGAAGCAGCTGTCCCAAACTGGCTCGACCACACTGAGCTAAACATATTTTGCAGCCATTTTACTCTGACCTGAGAGCTGGCCAGATGTGACAAGCTAATGAGAATGGTACTTGATTTGTACAGGTTGAATCTCTCTTGTCCAGCACCCTTGGGACCTGACCAGTGCCAAATGAGAAAATTTTCTGAATCATGGGAGGTCAATATTGTCTAGCAGCATTACCAACACTTCCACTGCTTACTGGGCTCTTAGAAGACATTTAAGGGTAAATTACAGCTGAATAACAGCACAGAACACTGAGAGCCAGGACTGGCGGTTGGAAACAAACTTTATGGAACTGCGGGAAACTTGGCCACATATATGAGAAGTAGTCAACCAGCTAACTAAAATCATGCCAGATTACGGATGTTGCTGGACAAGAGTGTTCCAGATTACAGAGGGTTTACCTGTACTTAGAATGGGAGACTTCCAAAGAAATTCATTTTGGTGCAGGGAGCTGTACTGGTGTTTCAATAAGTGGTGTTCTGAATCTACGCTCCATGTCCCAAGCACTGTATTAAAGTCACACTGCTGCCTTTTGTAGTAAATACAAAACAAATGCCCCGGTTAGTTAGTCATGACAAATCCACAAGAGCAGAGGTGTTAACCTGGCTCTCTGGCCAAAACCCAGTGTAAGATCATAGAAGTTGAAGGAAGAAATGATTTAACAGCATTAGCACATCAAGTCCACCTTCCTGCTACCAAGGCGGAACACATCACTGTCTGGGGAATGTATCAGATACTAAACCAATTTACACTGTTGTCATGGCTAATTGCATTCTGCGTGTCTAAATAGCATTCTTCACTGCTGCTGAGTTTTTGTCATGTGTTATTAAACAGCTGTTACATTCCACCCCAGTAATGGATGATCTAATTCTTACCTATAATGCTTCCAAAGTGATTTGGGCCCAACCAGATGAAAAGGGCAATAAAAACCTGTGTGTTTTGGGGGGAGGGTGTTTTTTGTTGTTATTGTTGTTCTTATTCACACAGTGGCTGAAAAAAATTAGCAAACACACGGCGGTATAGTGAGGTCCATTGTTTATTGGAAGTATTTATTTCAATTTGGTGAAAGGCCTGTTATTTTAAAGTATGAAACAATGAGATAATTTCACATAACCAAGCTGTGTGCACAGTAAGCCAAATCATAGTGTTACTGACGGTAATGACAGCTGGGTGATCTTGGGAGAGTCACTTAAGTCTTTGTGCCTCTTTTTCCCATCTGTACACATAAATAATAGTAACAAGAAGTCCTGTGGCACCTTACAGATTAACAGATATTTTGGAGCATAAGCTTTCGTGGGCAAAGACCCACTTCGTCATCTGAAGATTACGGATGTTGTGACTTGCTCAGGGTTGCACACAGGAGGGAGTGGAAGAGAGCCTCATCTGACGAAGCGGGTCTTTACCCATGAAAGCTTATGGTCCAAAATATCTGTTCATCTGTAAGGTGCCACAGGACTTCTTGTTGTTTTTAAAGATACAGACTAACTCAGCTACGCCTCTGATAATTAACAGTATGTCCTTTCTCCTACCCTTTATCAATCTTGTCTGTTCGGCTTGTAAGGTATCTGAGACAGATGTTGTCTATTAAGTATCTGTGAAGCATCAAACACAATACGATCCTGTTCTAGAGGCCAATAAAAATACCAATAATTAGATTTTTCCCAGTCCCAAACACCCTTGGGAAAGATTTTTCTTCAAACCAAGAAATAATCATTGACCCCACCAAAACCAAAATCAGCCCTGCACACAAGACACTGTCTGAAAACTAATTGGGAGAGAAAACAAAGCCTAAATCCCAAATGAACATCTGTCCCAGAATCTGTGCATCTGCAACATAAGGAAGTTGTTCAGAAAAGCTTCGCATCTTTTCAAAATTCTTGTAACATCAGCTTAATTTTAAACCACGGTTGCGGGCTGAGCTGAGGCTGCTTGTTGTGGGTTGGGTGTATCCACCATCTTTAATTCTAGATAAATATACAGATGAGGTTGAAACAATAGTTATAGAACCCAAAACACGGGCACATGGAAAAGCTTGAGTAGAAACCAAATCACGTGGCCCCAGGGGTTAGGGCTTTGATTGGTGGCACTGTTCTGGTCTGCACAAGTATGAGAGAAGGAGCAGAGAGGAAGAAAAGCAACCAGAAAGCCAAGCAAACTGCAACAGAAACGCTGGTGCTTGTGCTGTGCCCCTGAAGCAAAGCTGAGAGCGCACTTTGGACACAGGCTTCTGGCTGGAAAGGCAGGTTTGGAACACCGAGCAAAGGGAGTGTTGCCTGCTGATTGTTACTTTGTTCACAGAAACTGGACTTTATGCATAATCTTTGTCAGCAAACAAGACTGCATTGAAGAAAACACCGGCCTCTACCACCACAGTGGAGGCAATACACAGGGCCTAGAACATTGGTTCAGTTGACCAGTTATTCATGCTTGGTCCTTGTTTTGTTTTATCCTCTGAAGGATAGTTAAAGAGAAGAGAGACTCTCTTGTTACCTCTGAGGCATTAATGGCCAGCGATCAAAATCCCAATGCCCAGAATACTGTACAAGAAATATTCTAATAAACCAAATAGCAACAGTTTGTCTTGCCCTTAAAAAGACCTCAGGAAAATGGCTTATTCTGGAGAGAGTTATTTCCATTTTGATGTTTGTGATACACAGGTTGATCCCCTAAAACCGTAATACACCCTGGTCTCAACAACTGAAAGGGGAGTCTTCAGCCAGTTTGCATGTCACATCATTGTCAATAAATGATTATGGCAGTGGAAAACACACAGGCTAAAATAATGGATCAGATTTCTCCCTCAGTTACAGCTGTTCAGCCCCTGCAGTGGGGGGACTGGAGCAGGGCTAGCAGGTTGATTGACGGAAAAGAAAGAGACAGTGCTGCTCTATGGCTCTCCTAGTATAGAGTCTGTGGTGTGCTTGGATTCGTGTTAGGTGCCACACACCTGGGGGATGATTGTAAGAGAGGGGACTCTGCCCACCCAGCTCCAGATATCCAGGCCTCTTCCTTCACGTTTTATACAGGGGAACAGAAACTGGCTCTGGAAACTTAGCAGTTATCAGTGGTGACTGGTGAGGGAGGCTCCAGAAGGGCACCAGCCACATGCCCCTACTCCGCCCATACCCCACTCCTTCCCCACCACTCCTCCCATGCCACTTCCCTCTTAACCCACACTTTGCCCCTCCCCCTGCTTCACCTCCACCCACCTCTTCCTCTGGAAATGCCACACATCTTCTGGTGAGCACAGGGGCAGTCACACCCTCCCCTGGAACCGCACAATGCAGCCTGAGGGGATTGCAAATTACAGTAAGGAACTGTAATTCATTCTGCAAGATTACAGAAATCAGTTGTGGGCAAAGTGCCATAGAGATGAAACTTCATTGCTACCAGGGGCCAAAACCTCCACATCATGATGCCCCCAGGGCAGGCCCCTGCACGATGAGAGATGTTTGGGGTGGGAGCCACCCTGGTCTCCTAGCAGGGACTGTCAGAACCACCTTGCTCTGAAGCTTGTTCCCATCTCAGAAGTGTGGCCAGTGTGGGTTCTGCAAATTGTGATGAATGAGCAGTCCCAGGTACACCAGTGATTTCTGTAGCATAAGCCTTTCCATGGGTGGTATCACAGAAACATAACCAGTCATCCAATGATGCTATGCATGCTGCAGGTCAGCAACCATAATGGAACCCTCTAGCCAAGGGCAATGGAGAAAGCCTGTACTTCCAGATTTCATTTAGGCTCTGACTCATCAAAGCACTTAAGCATGGGCTTAAGTCACACTGACATAAGAGAAGTCTACTCTTGAAGACAAGACAGAAGGCTGGGAGATCTGAGGTCAGCTCCAAGTTCTGCCACATATATCCTGTCTGACCATGGGCAAGTCACTTCATTTTTCTGTGCATCAGTCCCAGATCTGGGGAAAAAAAGAGAGATAATAGCATATTCCCCCACACTTGGTTTGAGCCAGTTAAATCTCTGGAGCAAGGACACTCTAAGAGAACCTACAGTCCCTAACACAATAGGGCCCTCATCTTGTTACGATAGTTTAATTAATTCTCATGCCATCTGGATGGCATGAAAGCCACCAAATGCATTATATGCCACCATGATGATGTGTCATGAACCGAGTCTGGCATGTTATAGAGTAGGAAGCCTGTGAGGGACGCAGATGTCTGTTGATACCATCCAGCCATCATATTTTGTGTCTTCCAGGGAGGGCTTTTCCTTCTTGCTTTTCTAGGATTGAAGTCAAAGATGTTTCTTGCAGAGCTGTTTGTGGGCATTTGGAGCAAATGACCATACAATCTTAGAGAGCGCTGGATGACTCTCTTGAGACAAAGGGACCAGTTTAGTTAGAAGACGGTCTTTTATGCAACCTGAATTTCAAATTATTTGAGGTTTTGGATCTCTCAGAGATAATCCATCTGAACAGACTAGTCTAGCACTACACAGGAGAACAAATAATAAATTAATTAAAACATAGTAATAGAACTAAAGGTTGTTTTCATTGTGCTGAGGAAAGGAGACGAAATATCATCTCTGGCATCATTTTTTCACGTTAAAACTAACAGGAAATGTGTATAAAAGATGAAGACACCCTTTTCTTTTCAAAGAGCTCCCACTGTGTTCACTAAGAGCTGCAGACACACAATTACCATAAGTGACACAGCACTACAAGGTTCAAATTATTTGTTTAAATATTTACAGACCTGGAGATGGATGGGATGATCAAATAGGCCATTCCTGTCTCTAATTTCCGTGATTCAGTTGTTTGATAGATTTATTATTTTCTTTCAAGCAGTTTTGACTTCCCTAGTTTCCCAGCCAGGCTTCAGAGGGTAAGATGGTGACCCTCTGTCCAGATGTAGCACTCACATTGGGTTGCCCATTGGGGGGCCCACTGGAGAGAAATGCAGAATTCCCACCCAACCCTGGGTTAAAAACACCACAGTTCCACACCAAAAGGAGCTCAGATTTCTCAGCCCTGAACATGGGAGCTGGTTGCACTACACCTGGGACAGCCCTGAAAGAAGTCTATTCCTGCTTCAAAATGCTGTGACTGTCAGTGGTAACTGAGCATATAATCCAATGGGAAAATTAGAGCCTGGAGTCTTTAAATAAAAGAAAACGCTGAATTAATTAATTTCTTTAATCAAGGAAATAAATGGCTATGGAAATTTTCTGCAAAGGCATGTTGTCCAAATGATGGAGTGACTCACCAAGCTAAGAAACTGGGCCAATACGTGACTGCATGTAAAGATAAAATGTGGGGTGGTTGCATTTTTTTAAATTCTTGCTGGGTACTACAGGTGGAACTTCTCTAATTGGGAACTCTCTCATCTAGCAACATCCATAATTCATTATGATTTTGGTTAGCTGAATGACAGCTGACCATGGAGTGTGGCCAAGTTTCCTGTGGTCTTATAAAAGTTGTTCGCCACCAGTCTTGGCGCTCTGTGCTCTGTGCTGTTATTTAGCTGTAATTTACCCCTATATATCTTCTAAGAGCTCAGTAACCAGGGGAAGCGTTGCTAATGCTGCTAGATAACACTGACCGACTGTGGTTCAGAAAATTCTCTCGTCCAACACCAGTCAGATCCCCAGGGTGCCAGATTAGAGAGGGTCAACCTGCAATGAAATTGAAATAGAAGAATTAGCACAAGGTTGTCAGATCTGTGGTTATAAAAGGCCCTGCTGTCTGTTGCAAAGCAAATGAGGGTTCTGTTTCAGAGAACAATTAGCTGCTGAAGCACCAAACTAGAGTTTGAAAAATAAATGTCATTAATAAGGGAATCCAGCTGTGCAACAAACCTCCCGAAGAAATTAAACTGATCCTCCTGTGACCACATTTAGATAACTCTGTGAGACCCTCTTTGCTACAGCTTTTCTGTGGGAATCAGAATGACATTAACAACTCTCCTCTCCCCTCAGAACTGTATGTGTGCATGCACACACATGAAAAAACTTACTTCCTACAACCAGGAAAGAGAGGAGTCTCCATTAAATCCATGAGAAACTTCATTTTGCCAGTCTCACCAGAGTGGGAGATGCTATCATGAAGGGTTGTAATACAAAGCCTTAAAATGGAATAAACAGAAATGTCCCCTCCAGTAAATGACCATCATGGTAACCTGAAGAGACTAATGAGGACAACACATACATATTCTGGGGGGAAAAACACACAATGAAAACCATGATAAACACCTGGAAACATTCCATAAGGATCAGAAAGGCCCTGTGCAAGAACTGTGTGAATAAGATTGGGTAGAAATGTTAAGTAATATTTATAAATGAAACCAAGAACATAGACCCTTGGATACTTTATTGTGCTGTGTCAAACATCTGCAACATCCTTTGCCACACGACATTAGGTGTGAATCATCAAAGATTGTTTTAGCATAATGTAGAACTGTGTGCTTATACAGAAATGTTGTAACAATCAGAGGGACTATACAAACAATTAAAATGTTTAAGTTATTTTTAATATTAAGTTATATTTATTAGGAATCATTATACATCATTACCAATGTGTTTAAAGCTATTTTATTATTGTTTAATTATGCTGAAAAGATGATTGAGGCTATTGGAATAGTCTATTTCAATACAAAAATTGGGTAGCTCACTATTGAAGGAACTCATTTCAGTTTAGAGGATTCCACTAAATTTGTAGAGAACTAGGGTGCACAACTATTGATTTTTTTCAAAGATCAGCACTGAACTTGTACATACCTTATAAACTGGAATCCTTAAGTAGGTCTATATTCTGTCTCAAACACAGATGATAAGCGCAGGCTGAACCTCTCTAATCCAGAACTCTTTTGTCTGACCACATTTGTAATCCAGCATGATTTTAGTTAACCCGACAACCACTTATCATGTGTGTCGCCAAGTTTCCAGTGGTCCCATAAGTTTATTTACTGCCACCAATTCTGGCTCTCAGTGTTCTCTGCTATTGTTTAGCTGTGATTTACCTCTAAATGTCTTCTAAGAGCCCAGTAAGCAGTGGAAGTGTTGGTAAGGCTGTCAGAAAATACTGACCTTCCATGGTCTTGCAAATGCTCTCATTCAGTGTCTGTCAAGTCCCAGGGTGCTGGACAAGAGAGGTTCAACCTGTAATGCAAAGACATTCCCAATTAGTTCTTCTCTATGAAAGTCGTAATGTTGGTAAGTATGAGAGATAAAGTGGAGAAGCTCATAATATTTAGGGAGTATTCAACTGCCTTTTCAGTGCTGGAAAACTAGAGGGCCAGGGCACACAGGGAAGACTTCCATTATCAAATAACCCTCTAGCACAGTTCCAAGGTAAGCTGCAATTTTGACCCTTCATTCGGTCTTTCTGTGCAACCCTTTCAAGTGACAGGCCGGGCACATGCACTTCTCTAAGGGAAACCTGTGATTTACTTCACGTTTAGCCTGGGTCACCAGGATACAATACCCCATTTACCAACCTATTTCCTCAGTAGTCCAATGAGGTCTGGTGCCTGCCACTCATTCCTTTCAGGGACCTGAAATCAGTAGGAAAACATATGGGTACTGGACAGGCACTGTAAAACAATGTATCCAAAACAGCGAGGGAAAGAGTTCAAACAAGGCCCATGCATATTGTGTTCACTAGAAGTTGTCTAATTTACTCAATATCTGGGACTGGAGGGACATAGTCTTCCCAGCAGTCCCTGCTTCCTCTCTCCCTCTCAGAGCCAGGGCTCAAGATTTTATCCCTTTCAGGTTCTTTGTTTTATACTTGCAACTTGGATTTCAGGTAACTCTCCTCCCCAGCTCAGGTTTACCCTCCTGAATAAACTTATAAAGACATTAATACCTCTGTTATTTGTTACCTAGTAGAGGTACCTGGCCTTGCTTGGGTCTTTTAATGTCGGCTCTCCATGGTGGAGCTCCTTGCCTGGTCTTTGTGGAAGGCAAAATGGTGGAGGCCCAGCCCTACAGACCTCCCTCTTTGTGCT
Organism: Carettochelys insculpta; assembly: GCF_033958435.1. Taxonomy (NCBI): domain Eukaryota; kingdom Metazoa; phylum Chordata; order Testudines; family Carettochelyidae; genus Carettochelys; species Carettochelys insculpta. The sequence goes on from NC_134137.1 coordinate 41,440,601, forward strand.
GCAGCTGCCATCAGTGGCTACTCTCTGTCTCATGTCCCTCCTGTCTGTGGCCCTCCCTTTTGCCTCTCTTTGTCCCCTCCCTTTTCATGTTCTGGCAAATGGCCCCTTCCCAGCACTGCCCATTTTCCAGGCACAACCAAACCTGACCTTGGTTTAACTTAGGGTAGGAGGAAGCTGCATACCAAATTTTGTGGGCAATCTTATGGTTTAAGAGGAGTTCTTGAACAAACGTAGGACTAATACACAGAGAGATGCCTGATTCATTAGATTAGATTCTATTAGATAGATAAATGGTGGTGATTTGAGTTATTCAGCACCATTGTCTGCCCTCCTGAAGATGTATAAAGCCATTCCAGAATGAGGGAATGCCACCATTCCAATCAGGTGTGACTGAAGCATGAGTAAACATGCCAGAGCTGGCTTCAGTCTAGCTAGGAAGAAGATAGCTTTTGTGATAATAGCAGCAATGGTAGCACTGGTGGAGACACTTCAGCTCCGCTCACCTAAGACACTGGGACTGTGACCTCCATGATTTCCATGGCAGCTGGTGCAGCTGACTCCAGAGTTGCCACCCCAGCTGCTGCTGCTGCTGCAGTGACCCAGTACTGGTTGCTCTGTGGGGCCCAAAGCTAGCCTCTCCAGGTGCTGCTCGGGAGGTTCTCAGCAGCTGGCTCCAGGAACTGCCCATGCAGCAGTTGGCACACTTGGGCAACAGTCCAGGGGGAAACACCCAGGGCCAGCCACACCAGCCACTGCTTCAGTGTTCCTGGGACCTTGGTTCCAGGGACTCCCTGAGCAGTGGCCCCAAGGGCACCTAGAGGCCATCCACAGACGTGTGCTTGGAGGAGCAGTTGGGACAGTTAACTTCCAGCATGGGAGCAGGGTTCCTGCAGCAGTGGGGTCCCAGAAGCAGAGATAGTCACGGGAAGTTTTGGTAAAAGTCATGGGCTATGGGCTGTGAATATGTATGTATTACCCATGACCCGTCCATGACTTTTGCCAGAAATACCCACTACTTAATCATATCCTTAATCTTAAGTGTCCTCTTCAAAAGAAATCGGATTATGAATTTCCAAGAAGTTGAAGGTGAATATGTGAATAGTATGCTATAAGCCTCTCCTAAAGAAGACTTCCACCAATTCATAAATGAGCAAAAGTGAAAGACTGGGGAACAGGGCTCCTTTTCTGTTATATAGACCTACTTCTAGCAAAGACCAGAGGATTGTATTTTAATGAGAAATGGCAGAGGGACACAAAAGAGACATTATTTACTATTGGAGGTACAGGTGTACCTGAAACTCTGCACTGGACTCTCCCTCCCATATGCAATGGAAACAAAAGCAGGTTAGTTTGGCTAAAACAGGCATAATGGATTCTAACAAAACTGCTAGTCCCTGCATGTATTAAACAGATCTTGTGTCCACATGCTGTAATCCATTTATCTCTATGCATTCCAACACTGTTACGGCTATGCACCAAATCTTTTGCTCAAAACATAAGAAATTACTAGGGAAGTGGGTGTCATTGGTGCTTCATTACAGGATATCTCAGCAGCAACAGCATTTCTCTTCCCTACTATTAATCATCCAACACACAGCAGGTGTCTTTTGCTAACCAAGGCTTCTTCTGGGATCACAGCAACAAAGCACAGCTCAACATATTAAAATTTTGCAGTTGCAAGCAACTGATGACAGGGTGTTATAATGGAAGTATTCAGCAATCGTCATTCTGTACTACCAGCTCTGGGGATAATATAGCCTGGTATTTGTAAGATGACACTTCTTGAACTTTTTTTACCATCTTTCAACAGGATGTCCGTGAGCTGAGGAAAAGGGATGGTTCAAAAGATTGAACCAGAATCACTCAGGAAGCTTGGGGCAAGAGATACAAGAGATTTGGGCAGGAGGAAAAAAGATGGGGTCAGACTGGATGAGGTAAGATGAAGCAAGTGACAGAGAGAGAAGGCTCCATAATTCAGAATACAAACCATGCCCTGGAGCAGAAGGATTCTGCAAAGGACTATGTCCACAGCCCAAAGAATGATGCGGAGAGGGGAGGAAACTGAGGCATGTATAGACCTGTGTATTTCTCATGAAATTAAGTTAAGAGAAATAATGTATTACAGCTCTTTGCAAAGTGTCTGTGCAATATATGCTACATGGATCACATGGCTCCTTCAAAAGGTAAACCAGAAGGGTCACAGATTTGGTGACGTTCAGGAAGAGGGTGTTTAAACCATGAAGGAGGCTGAGGGGGCTGCTCTGGTTCTGGGGATGGCCGGGGACCACATGATCGCAGCTCCCAGCATGAAGGGGTAGACAGAGAACACTGCACCTGGAGTGTGCACTTGTGGATGCAGACAGACACAGAGCCTGAGCTCTTTTCACCCTGTAGAAGCAGTGTTGGGGTCTCCTAACAGAACACTAGAAGCCAAGTGGCTCTGTGACACAAGGGTTGAATGAGTATCAGAGTTGAGCTGGGGAGACTTGGGGGGGTGCTGGGGGAGAGGGGGTATAAAACAGTGTTTCAGTCAGCCTGAGGCCATTTGTGAATTTGACACAAGTCGTTTCAGCCATTCATAAAATGGCCAGAGGAGGAGCAGATGGCAGCACGGCTCCTGGTACCTTCTGCATCCTCAGCAGAGAGGTGGGACACTTGGGTTCAAGTCTCTGCTCTGGAACAGGCCTGCAACTGACTTTTTCAATTCACCAAATATTCCAAGTTTCAGGCTCATTTCCACCCAAACCAGCTCCCTCCTGCTCCTCCAATGGACCGAAACCTCAGCTGGTCAACCACCTCTAATACAGACTGCTCACCACCCTGCAATGTGCTTGCCCCGTCACAAAGCTATTGACCATATCTGGGGGTAAGCCCACACTGCTGCCACTGACAATGGACCTCTTCCAGCAGACTTCAGCCTCCAGGTTTTCAATGTCGCTTATTTCACAAGCACAAAATACATGCAACTCCTCCCACCACACTGGAGAGGGGCTGCCACATGGAAAGCTGCTGTCTGAAAACAGAGCCTTGGGTCAAGTGATGTGTGCGTAAATAGATCCTGTATATAGCGAGTTAATCCTCAGTAACAGGCTCCAACTGGTGCTAGCTGGAAGCCCCGTTTTCCTAACACTTGCATTACATGATGTGGGGACACACAAAACTTTGTGCTTTGTATTTTTACGGAACACCATTAGCGGTTGTAATTAGTATACCAGACTGATATCAAGGGGCTCATGTGCTATGCTGCTTTGCTCAACTGGTATGAAAATGCACTAAGGAAAAGACAAATGTTCAATTTAATTGCAAGGCTGGATTTATTTTTCAATCATGGCTAGGAAGACACTGCGATTATTACAGACAGCCATTTATACAACATATGTGGCCTATGTCCCACCTGGCTTTGATTAAAAATGTTAAGGAAAACTAAAATCATGGATCCATGAAGTGTTTAAGAGTATGTAGCCACCACAGACTAAGCATTTCCAGGTGACACACTATCAAATGCAATGAGTTTCAATGGGGCTTTGAGGGGATGTATAAGGAATACATAATCAAGACCTGAAGTAAACTCCCTGAACTTCACTGATGATCCTGGACTCCGAGGGCTATAGCTGGGACAGAAGATGTGCACACAGTAGGAAGATGATATAGAAGCAAATTCAGCCTGGGGCAGGGCGAGGGAGGGAACAGGTGGCATGGCTGAAACTTCAGTGAGGTCGGTGGGTGCTCAGAATCCCTTAGGCACAGGCCTTTCATGTTGTCAAGTGCTTTGAAGATGAAAGTGTTCAGGATTAAGTTCCCCAAGGTTTTGGTGTTTAAAAACAAAAAGCAATTTCAAGAGTGATTTTTAATATCTCCCTTTTAATGGGAAAGAGAAATTTTCTTTTTCACATATTTCAGCGGACAGCTGTGTCTGGAAATAAAGGTTATTCATACAGGTGTAGGGTGACTGCCACACAATCTATTTCTGTTCCAGTGCTGGCCAAAATATGGTTCCCTTGAGAAAAAAAGAAAGAAACCATAAAAAAAAAAAAAAAAACATTAAAGGGAAAGGCCAGAGATCAGAGGAAACTGGAGAACAGATGTACACAAATCTCTTGAGAAATTTAGAGTAAATAAAGGCTATTTGAAAAAGATGAGTAATAGTAACTCCCAGATTCAATGTCTATCCCAGGAACACATTTATTAAAATGTTTAGATGGTTTGAAAATCCTGAGGCTCTTTTGTACAAATTGCATATTACCTTTTTTTGCAGTACTCAGGAATGAAGAGATTCATTTGCATATAGTACTCACCTCTGTGCTAAATACAGCAATTACTTTTATAGCACCACCTGTTTGGAATGAATCGAGCCCCTAATGTAGGTAGGTGCAAGGTAGGCAAGGGGTAACATCAGAGCTACACGGATGGGAATGAGATGCAGAGAAGCTAATTGACCTTGTAAAGGTCACATGGGAACTCTGAGCTGAGCTAGGAATGGAACCTAGACAACTGATTAAGTCCTAGACCCAACAATATCCTTCCCCACACTCTCTGTGTATGAGTCTACACCTGCTGAATACTGGTGCACCATAGGCATAATAATATAAACAAAGCAATAAAGGTAAATAAAGCAATAGAGGAGCTGGTTGGAATATTTGTCAAAAGTCTCTTTGTCAAAGTGATAACATTCGGCAGAGCTGCATCAGTTTCAATTAAATTTTTGTCAGTTTTAAGGTTGAGGGCTGTCTGGTCACTCCTGACTATGTAGATACAGAGACCAGAATTGAAAAGCTGAGTGCTTCTGTCTGAGAACAGCCATCCTGACGTAACTTCATATTGTGAAAACATCAAAAGGTTTTCTTTTCACTCCAGTACAGAACAATAACAATTTCTAACTGCCCCCTGTCAAATTGTAACACTCCTTCTGGCTCTGTAGAATAAGCTATTAGAGAAAAAGAGAGAGAACTTGTCTACATCAAAGTTTTAACCCCAACATAGCTTGAAATCTTGGCCAATTGAAGTCAATGGCATAACTCCTGCTGATTTCAACAAGGACAGGATTTTCCCAAGCTGAACTTGGCCTCATGCCAAAATCCCACTGTAGACCAGGCTTGCGCTAGCACTACTGGCCAGGACACAAGGTCTATTTTCTATTGTTTATATAACAAGATCTTTGACTTCTCAGTCTACTACATAAGGATCTCACTTTAGCATCTCCAGTGGATGCCACTGAGTAGTTCCTCAGATAGAGCTCCATTGCCGCAACCACACTGCCATAAATCAAGTGCTAACAGGGAAATTCAACCCATAACCACCCTGGCCTCCAGCAGACAGCATCGCTGACATTACTTGTGGTCATGTGTATATTTTATAAGCCCAGGCAAGAAGCGTTAACATTCACCTTAATTCAAGCATTTTGTGAGAGGCTGCACATTTATGTCATATTTCATATACTAAATGTCATCAGAATTAGCCAACATGCAAGTAAGAGATGTACAAGCAGTTACAAAGGGCCACATTTCAATTTCAGATACAATAGTGCAAAACTGGAGGAAGCCCACTGAAGAGGAAAGAAGTAACTCTGAATTTGTATTTTCAGTAACATCAGATTCTTGTCTAGTATGAAAAGCCATAACTGAACAGCCAGATTACGACTGAATATGTATACTGCATACATGTAACTGCCCACAGGCAGACTGGAACCTGGGACCTCTAGAGCTTAGCCCAGGTACTTCTTCAGTTTGAGCTAAAAGCCCCTTGCCTCTCAGCTCAGGCTGTAGAGGACACGTATTCCTTCTCTGTGACGTGGTCGAGGCGTCACTACATGGGACACTTAACCCCACACAGGTGTGTGGGATACATATCCTCAACAGCTTGTTTCACTCACCAACAGAAGTTGGTTCAGTAAAAGACATTATCTCATCCCGTTGACTCTCTAATATCTTGGAACTAACCTGGCTACAATACAACTGCATAAATATTTGTACAACATTTACAATAAATCCTCAAAATTTGAAATCTATCTTCAGCGTTTCCATAAGCTATTCATATCTATACTTTGAAACTACCTCTTTCATGTGATCATTCCTCCATGTTTAACTTATATGTAATATTTTCTGTCCACAGACCCTTTATCTTTGTATCAGCATTAAAGGGTAATCTATTTGCTTGTGCTTTTGCTGAGCTTTAGGTTTGGACTGGTATAACTTGCTGTGGGTACCCAGTTTGGTTTTTAGAGTTCTCTTAGCTTCTTGCATTACAGGAGCTAAAATTAAATTAAATGATCAACAATTTTCTAGGACTGTAGGAAAGGACAATGGAGAGTTAAATCAGACTTGGTCTAAGAGATATGGGAGGAAGCATGGAATAAGAGTCAGCCCTACTAAAACATGGAGGAAATTCACATTCCATGGGTCCTCCCCTTGGTCCAGATGCAATGCAAATATCCCCACTCCTTTGAACACTGCTCCTGGCACTAGTAATTGTCATGAGTGGTTGGAAAGGGATTACATTACCATGACTGGATCAGCCAGAAAAGGTACACAATATGATCACAGTGGTTGTTTAATCAACATGCTGTTTATTATCTGCATTAGCCTGAAGCATAACGTAGCACTGGTCCTTCCCAGGAGTTATCTGGATGATGGAATTCCAAGCTGGAGCACCACACAAAAGTCAACGTCAGTCACAGAAACCTATTTGAAAAACACAATGCATTACTGCTGTACACATCCCCACATTCCAACTTAGTAGGAGAGAAATTCCCTCAGCTGAAAGAGAAACTAAAGAAGACAGCTGGTGTGGGTCTGTCTGGCATTAGATGAATATGTAACCGTGAGTATCAACTTTGCTGATAATTCTCAATGAATACAAAAGAGAAGTTACTCACCGTAGTCAGAGTGGTTCTTCGAGATGTGTCCCCGTGGGTGCTCCACGTTAGGTGTCGGGCTCGCCCCGGCGCCGCAGGTCGGATCTTCCAAGCAGTTTCTGCCGGACCGCGCATGCGCTGGTGCGCGCCGCTCCCTTGCACGCTCCTGGCCATCTGCGCGATCCAGTCCCCGCCAGTTCCTTGACCAAACGCCTCGGATGCTCCTGCAAAACACTAAACAGAGATCCGAAGCGGGGAGGATGGGCGGGTAGTGGAGCACCCACGGGGACACATCTCGAAGAACCACCGTTACTATGGTGAGTAACTTCTCTTTCTTCTTCGAGTGTCCCCGTGGGTGCTCCACAATAGGTGACTACCCAGCAGTAACCCAAAATAGGAGGTGGGTAATCGGATCATGTGCAGCTTGTCCCCCAGAGGACCGCTGTCGAGAGCTGGGTATCCTCTTGGAATACCCTGTGAAGGGCGTAGTGCTTGGCGAAGGTGTCATAGGATGACCAGGTCGCCGCTCTGCAAATGTCTTTTAGCACAACACCCTTGAAAAAGGCTGTTGATGCCGCCGCCACCGCCACCGCGCTAGTGGAGTGAGCCCTGGACAGAGCCAGTAAAGGAGTCTTTTTGAGGTCGTAGCACATTTTTATGCAGGATACGATGTGCTTCGAGATTCTCTGCGAAGAGAGACCTTCTCCTTTCGATTTGGGAGCGAGAGAGACCAGGAGTCTATCCATTTTCCGGAAGGACTTGGTCCTGTCTATATAGAAGGCTAGCACCCTCCTCACGTCCAGGAGGTGTAGGCACGCCTCTTTGTTAGAGTTATGAGGCTTTGGATAAAACGAGGGTAAAACAATAGGTTCGTTAATATGAAACTCAGAAGAAACTTAAGGAACAAAGGCTGGATACAGCTGTATGGTTACCGCCTCCTTGGAAAATACTGTGCAGGGTGGCGTTGCCATAACTGCCGCAAGCTCGTTCACCCTGCGAGCTGACGTGATTGCGAGAAGGAAGGTCGTCTTTATCGTAAGGAGACGGAGGGAAACCGTGGCAAAAGGCTCGAACGGTGGTCCCGTTAGCGCATTAAGCACCAGGTCCAAGTTCCACGAAGGTGGAAGCGGTTTCCGAGGGGGGTATAGGTTTACCAACCCTTTGAGGAACCTGGTAACCATGGCTTAGGCGAACACCGTGTGCCCTTCCTCTTCGTGTCTGAACACCGAAATGGCGGCAAGGTGGACCTTTAACGAGGATAGTGAGAGTCCTCCTCTCTTGAGGTCCAGTAAATACTCTAATATTACAGGTATAGGCACCGAAAGGGGGGCTAGCTGTTTGGTAGAACACCATGCCGTGAAGCGAGTCCATTTCTGCTTGTAGGTCTTCCTGGTGGAAGTCCTCCTACTACTTTCTAGGACTTGTTGCACTTCCTCCGTACATGTGCTCTCTAGGGAGCTGAGCCATGGATTAACCACGCTTGTAGTCGCAGGCCTTGGGGGTGCAGATGCACTATGGACCCCTGGGCTTGCGTAAGCAAACCTGGCGCCACCGGGAGGGGCATCGGTGGACAGTCCGACATGCGTAGGAGTAGGGGGAACCATTGCTGTCGATCCCACGTTGGGACTATCAGGATCATTCGGGCTCCTTCTCTCCTGGCTTTCTGCAAGACTTTGTGGATCAGCACTGTGGGAGGAAAAGCGTAAAGCAGGGGGCCCCTCCAAGAGATCGCGAATGCGTCCCCCAGGGACCCCCATCCCAGTCCTGCCCTGGAGCAGTATCGTGGACACTTCTTGTTGTGTTGAGTGGCAAACAGGTCTATCTGGGGAAAGCCCCATGCGTGAAAAATCGGTCGTAGCAGATCGGGACGGATCTGCCACTCATGCGTGAGTTCAAAACGCCTGCTCAGCTGGTCTGCCTTCACATTGTGAGCGCCTGGTAAGTACGAGGCTTTCAAGGTTATATTGTTGGCGATGCACCAGTTCCACAACCGAACTGCTTCCGCACATAAGGCACAGGACCGAGCTCCTCCTTGCTGATTTATATAAAACATGGTGGAGGTATTGTCTGTACTGATCCCGACTACTTTGCCTTGTATATGGTCTCGAAAGTGTCTGCAGGCGTTGAACACTGCTCTGAGCTCCAGTATATTTATGTGCAGTGACTGTTCTGTGGACGACCACAGTCCTTGCGTCACTTCTTCGCCCATGTGTGCTCCCCACCCTATGTGGGAGGCATCTGTAGTAAGAAAAACTGATACTTTTGGTTGGTGGAAGGGTACCCCTGTTAGCATGTTCTTGGGGTTTACCCACCATTGCAGGGATTTGCGCACCTCTGTCGTGGGCGACACCACGCTGTGAACGGTGTGTGCTGCCGGTTTGTATACGCTCACCAGCCAGTGCTGCATGCTGCGCATCTGTAACCTGGCGTTCTGTACTAGGAACGTTGCTGCTGTCATGTGGCCCAGCAGCTGTAAGCACGTCAGAACCGGCACCGTAGGGCTGAAGGTGATGACTTGCACGAGGGAGCCGATGGCCCGAAAGCGTGTCTCCGGTAGATACACTCTCGCTGTAATAGAATTTATGCGTGCCCCTATGAACTCTATGTCCTGTGTGGGGTCTATCTTTGATTTTGCCAGATTGATAACCAGGCCGAGCGAAGAGAACGTGCCTGCTGTGACGCGTATCATGCGCAGTACCTCCTCCTTCGAGGCCCCTTTGAGTAGGCAGTCGTCCAGATATGGGAATATAAATACCCCCTGTCTGTGCAGGTAGGCTGACACCACTGCCAAGGTCTTGGTGAAGACTCTGGGGGCCGAAGAGAGGCCGAACAGGAGGACCCTGTATTGAAAATGTTCTTTGCCTACCATGAACCGGAGGAATCGTCGGTGAGCTGGATGGATAGTTATGTGAAAATACGCGTCTTGTAAGTCGAGGGCTGCGAACCAATCTCCATCGTCCAGTGCCGTAAGGATGGAGGCGATTGTGATCATCCGAAAGCGTTGCTTGCGCAAGTACCGGTTGAGGCCTCGAAGGTCTAAGATGGGCCTCCAGCCTCCTGTCTTTTTCTCCGTGAGGAAGTATCTGGAGTAGAACCCTTTCCCTTGCAGTTGCTCTGGCACTTTTTCCACTGCCCCTATGAGCATAAGATGGTCTACCTCCTGCTTCAGTCTCACTTCGTGGGAGGCATCCTGCAGGTGGGGCCTGGGTGGAGGTCGTGGCGGTGGGAGCGACTGGAAGGGGATGGCGTACCCCGTGGCTATGATCTCCACCACCCATTTGTCTGTGGTGATCCTTTGCCACTGGTCGTAGAATGGTCGGAGGCGATGGTGGAATAACAGCTTCGGATGACATTGTGCGATGGTAGTGAGGGTGCAGCCCTGGATCTGTGTGTCAAACTTGTGGCCTTTGGCCCTGCCCAGAGGATGCACGTCTCTGTTGGGAACGTCGCCTGGGAGTTCTATATTGTTGATGTCGCCCTTGCTCGTAACCCCTGTGGTACTGGGGATGCTGTGGCTGATACTGGTACCGTCTTTGTTGAGGGTAGTATTTTTTCTTTCTGTATGGAGGGGTGTAGATCCCTAAGGTCCTAAGAGTGGCTCTTGAGTCATTACTGGAATGAAGGATTGAGTCAGTTGATTCAGCAAACAGCTTCTGCATGTCGAAGGGGAGATCGACGATCTTCGCCTGCAGATCCCTCGGTATACCCGAAGTTTAGAGCCAGGGCTCCCTTCGCATTACCACTGCCGTAGCTGTTGAGCATGCTGCTGTGTCCGCAACATCCAGGGCAATCTGAACTCCCGTCTTCGAGGCCACGTAGCCTTCTTGCACGATAGCTTTGAGCACCGGCTTCTTGTCCTCTGGAAGCGAGTCCATGAGGGAGGTTAACCTAGAGTAGTTGTCGAAATTGTGGTTCGCTAGATGCGCTGCGTAATTCGCCATTATCAACAGTAGGGTGGAGGAGGAGTAGACCTTTCTGCCGAACAGCTCTAGTTTCTTGGCATCTTTGTCCGTTCCCCCTGTTTTGAACTGAGACGTTTTTGATCTCTGTTGAGACGATTCTACCACCAGGGAATTTGGTTGCGGGTGGCTGAATAGGAACTCCATGCCCTTCGCCGGCACGAAGTATTTCTTGTCCGCTCTCTTGTGGACAGGCGGAATAGTCGCAGGGGTCTGCCATATCATGGTGGCAGACTCCAAGATTGCTTCGTCAAGCGGTGTGGCTATTTTAGAGGAGGCCGGAGGTCTCAGATTTTTAAGGAGCTTATGGTGCTTCTTTTGCACCTCTGCTGTCTGGATGCCTTGCGTGAAGGCCACCCTTTTAAACAGCTCTTGGAACTGTCTGAGATCATCCTGAGGACGGACGTCCCCCGGGGCCGTAGCCTCATCCGGGGAGGACCGCGAGGAACCGCTAGGGTACGCCTCTCGGAACCCCTCCGGGTCCTGTTGACAGTGGTACATCCGCTCGCTAGAAGCTTGCCAGGGAAAATCCCGGGGTTCCAGAACCAACTCCCCCTGAGATAGCTGAGTCTCTCTCCCCATTCGCGATTGCCCTCGGGGATACGGAACCATCTGTGGGGATCTGTCCCTGGTAGTATGCCTATGGTGTCTATGCCCCACATGATAGGGGCGACCATGGCAACACAGGCACTGCTCCTGGGATGGTGACCTGGACCACTCCCATGGTGCATACCTCCTACGTCTGGGGGAGCGAGATCTTCTGGAGACATGGGACGCTGGAGAGACCGATTTGTGATAGTACTCAAGTGGCTAGAAGCCCAAGAAGGGCGAAGGTGGTCCAAGCCATGGGGAGGCTGGCTGTAGAAATGGAGATGGGGGCTCCGGATAGGTTAGGGGTAACCCCTGCCTTCTCGTTGGAGTCCGCAGCACGAGTGGAGGGCTCAGAGAAAGCAGCTCTGCAGCGCTGTCTGGAGAGGGACTGCGGTGCCATGTTTTCTGTGCTGCCTTTCCCCTCCCCTGTGGGGGTGGCTCCGCCCCCTGACACGTCGGGGATCTCGGCCCTGTAGTCTGCACTGCGCTCGGCACACTCCTCAGCAGTGCCGCACGGGTGGTCTCCCCCGGTGCCTGCAGGCCGCGTGCTCGCGCGCTCTGCGCCGCCGGTTCCCCGGGGGTCAGTGCCGCTGTTTGCGGTGCCGCCGGTTCCGGCGCTTGCTTGGCTGCCACCCTGCCCGTGGTGCGGGGCGGCTGTTTGATCATCGGAGGTTGAACCTCCGCCACGTGCGTCTCCGCGCCGCCGCCGATCAGCTGTAGCTGCGGCTGGGGGCTGTGCGCTACACCCGTCCCGCTCGCTGTTGCTGCCGGCAGGGATCGGGTTGGGGAGATTTTCCTCCGTTTTTGCGCTGATGGGGTTAGGGACGCAGCTTTCCTTTTATGGGCCCCGGAGGGTCCCTCCTGCTGCGGCCTCTCCAGCATGTCTGGCTGGAGGGCCTTGTCGAACAGCAGCATTTTCAGCCGCATTTCCCTGTCCTTCCTTGCTCTGGCTGTTAACTTGGTGCAGAAGGAACATTTCTGAGTAACATGGGATTCCCCCAAGCACCTTAAACACTGACTGTGCCCATCAGACGCTGGCATCACCTCGCAGCACGACTCACACTTCTTGAATCCTGAAGAGGACATTGTGGTGAGTCTTTGAGTTGTTAATAGGGTACTTAGCACCTTCTCTGTGCTTGTTCCCCTCTCGGATAAAGCCTGCCGCGGCTAATGGCCCTAGGCTCCTGGCCTCCGATGGGATTGGAAGCTTTGAATTCCTTCCCTTTCTTTGTTTTTTTTTTTTTTTTGTTGAAAACAACAAACTGTAAAACAATTAAAAACGTAAAATACGCTAACTCTGGCCGTAGCCTGAGCGGATTCCGTCTGCAGCCAATGGCGGTTAAAGAGGAACTGGCGGGGACCGGATCGCGCACGTGGCCAGGAGCACGCAAGGGAGCAGCGCGCACCGGCGCATGCGCGGTCCGGCAGAAACTGCTTGGAAGATCCGACCTGCGGCGCCGGGGCGAGCCCGACACCTAACATGGAGCACCCACGGGGACACTCAAAGAACAATGTTTGATGTAACTAATTCTGATCCCCTCATCCCACAACACAGGTAATTAACCCAAGCAGTTACAGCAAAAACAGAATTACAAACTGACCAAAGAAAACAGTACAGGACTATGTTAAAGGTAAAGTACTGAACCATAAGAGGAAAACAACATTCTTCTTCTGCCTCGTAAACTTTCAAAGCTGTATTACACCAATGTTCAGCTGTCCTTTTTTGAAAAAACAAACATATTATCTTGTTCAGAGTTATGAATGATCTCCCTTCCTGAGGTGTTTCGAGCTCTGAGGTGCTATTGTATTGTTCAGACTTCTTCAAGAAACTAAGGAGTTAATTACTAGCTTTGAAATTTGAGATAGAAAAGAAAAGTTACTCACCGTAGTAACGGTGGTTCTTCGAGATGTGTCCCCATGGGTGCTCCACAATAGGTGTTGGGCTTGCCCGGTGCCGCAGATCGGATCTTCCAAGCAGTTTCTGCCGGACCACGCATGTGCCGGCGCACGCCGCTCCCTTGCGCGCTCCTGGCCATGTGCGCGATCCGGTCCCCGCCAGTTCCTCGACCAACCGCCTCGGGTGCCCCTGTAAAACACTAACAGAGATCCGAAGCGGGGAGGATGGGCGGGTAGTGGAGCACCCACGGGGACACATCTCGAAGAACCACCATTACTACGGTGAGTAACTTCTCTTTCTTCTTCGAGTGTCCCCGTGGATGCTCCACAATAGGTGACCACCCAGCAGTAACCCAAGATAGGAGGTGGGTAATCGGATTATGTGCAGCTTGTCCCCGAGAGGACCGCTGCAGAGAGACGGGTATCCTCTTGGAATACCCTGTGAAGGGCGTAATGTTTGGCGAAGGTGTCGTAGGATGACCAGGTCACCGCTCTGCAAATGTCTTTTAACGCAACGCCCTTGAAAAAGGCTGTTGATGCCGCCACCGCCATGGTGGAATGAGCCCTGGGAGTGGCCGATAAAGGAGTCTTTTTGAGCTCGTAGCACATTTTTATGCAGGATACAATGTGCTTTGAGATTCTCTGCGAGGAGAGACCCTCTCCTTTCGATTTGGGAGCGAGGGAGACTAGGAATCTATCCGTTTTCCGGAAGGACTTGGTCCTGTCTACGTAGAAGGCTAGCGCCCTCCTCACGTCCAGGAGGTGTAGGCGCGCCTCTTCATTGGAGTTATGAGGCTTTGGATAAAACGAGGGTAGAACAATAGGTTCGTTGATGTGAAACTCAGAAGAAACTTTGGGAACAAAGGCTGGATGCAGCCGTATGGTTACCGCCTCCTTGGAAAAAACAGTGCAGGGTGGCGTTGCCATGACTGCCGCGAGCTCGCTCACCCTACGAGCTGACGTAATTGCAAGAAGAAAGGTCGTCTTTATTGTAAGGAGGTGGAGGGGAACCGTGGCCAAGGGCTCGAACGGTGGTCCCATTAGTGTGGTAAGCACCAGGTCCAAGTTCCACGAAGGTGGAATCGGTTTACGAGGGGGGTATAGGTTTACCAACCCTTTGAGGAACCTGGTAACCATAGGGTGGGCGAACACCGTGTGCCCGTCCTCCTCATGTCTGAACGCCGAGATGGCGGCAAGGTGGACCTTTAACGAGGATAGCGAGAGTCCTCCTCTCTTGAGGTCCAGTAAATACTCTAGTATTGTAGGTATAGGCACCAAAAGGGGGGCCAGCTGTTTGGTAGAACACCAAGCCGTGAAGCGAGTCCACTTTTGTTTGTAGGTCTTCCTGGTGGAAGTCCTCCTGCTACTTTCTAGGACTTGCTGTACTTCCACTGTGCATGTGCTCTCTATGGAGCTGAGCCATGGACTACCCACGCTTGCAGTCGCAGGCTTTGGGGGTGCGGATGCACTATGGACCCCTGGGCTTGCGTGAGCAGATCCGGCGCCACCGGAAGGGGCATCGGTGGACGGTCCGACATGCGCAGGAGTAGGGGGAACCATTGTTGTCGATCCCATGTTGGGACTATCAGGATCATCCAGGCCCTTTCCCTCCTGGCTTTTTCTTTGTGGATCAGCACTGTGGGAGGAAACGCATAAAGCAGGGGGCCCCTCCACGGGATCACGAACGCGTCCCCCAGGGACCCCCATCCCAGTCCTGCCCTGGAGCAGAATCGTGGGCACTTCTTGTTGTGCTGAGTGGCAAACAGATCTATCTGGGGAAAACCCCACGCGTGGAAAATCGGCCGTAGCAGATCTGGACGGATCTGCCACTCGTGCGTGCATGCAAAACGCCTGCTCAGCTGGTCTGCCTTCACGTTGTGTGCACCTGGCAAGTATGAGGCTTTCAAGATTATATTGTTGGCGATGCACCAGTTCCATAAGCGGATTGCTTCCGCGCATAGGGCACGGGATCGAGCTCCTCCTTGCCTGTTTATATAAAACATGGTGGAGGTATTGTCTGTACTGATCCCGACTACTTTGCCTTGTATGTGGTCTCGAAAGTGTCTGCAGGCGTTGAACACTGCTCTGAGCTCCAGTACATTGATGTGTAGTGACTGTTCCGTGGATGACCACAGTCCTTGAGTCACCTTTTCGCCCATGTGCGCTCCCCACCCTATGAGGGAGGCATCTGTAGTGAGAAAAACCGATATTTGCGGCTGGTGGAAGGGTACCCCTGTTAGCAAGTTCCTGGGGTTTACCCACCATTGTAGGGATTTGCGCACCCCAGCTGTGGGCGACACCACCCTGTGAACGTTGTGTATTGCCGGTTTGTATACGCTCACCAGCCAGTGCTGCATGCTGCGCATGTGTAACCTGGCGTTCTGTACTACGAACGTCGCCGCTGCCATGTGGCCCAGCAGCTGCAAGCACGTCAAGACCGGCACCGTAGGGCTGAAGGTGATGAC
This sequence comes from Carettochelys insculpta, assembly GCF_033958435.1. Lineage (NCBI taxonomy): Eukaryota > Metazoa > Chordata > Testudines > Carettochelyidae > Carettochelys > Carettochelys insculpta. The sequence continues at coordinate 41,456,362 of NC_134137.1, forward strand.
TTGCACGAGGGAACCGATGGCCCGAAAGCGAGCCTCTGGTAGATATACTCTCGCTGTAACCGAGTTTATGCGAGCCCCTATGAACTCTATGTCCTGTGTGGGGTCGATTTTTGATTTTGCCAGATTGATAACCAGGCCGAGTGAAGAGAACGTGTTTGCTGTGACGCGTATCATGCGCAGAACCTCCCCTCTCGAGGCCCCTTTGAGCAGGCAGTCGTCCAGATACGGGAAAAGAAATACCCCGTCTGTGCAGGTAGGCTGACACCACTGCCAAGGTCTTGGTGAAGACTCTGGGGGCCGAGGAGAGGCCAAATGGTAGGACCTTGTATTGGAAGTGTTCATTGCCTACCATGAACCGGAGGAATTGCCGGTGAGCCGGATGGATAGTTATGTGGAAGTACGCGTCTTGTAAATCGAGGGCTGCGAACCAGTCTCCATCGTCCAGTGCTGTAAGGATGGAGGCGATTGTGGTCAAACTTGTGGCCTTTGGCCCCGCCCCGAGGACGCACGGCTCTGTTGTGAGCGTCGCCTGGGAGTTCTGTACTGCTGGTGCTGTTGATGTCGCCCTTGCTCGTAACCCCTGTGGTACTGGGGGCGCTGTTGCTGGTACTGGTACCGCCTTTATTGAGGGTAGTACCTTTTCTTTGTGTATGGAGGGGTGTAAATCCCCAGGGTCCTGAGTGTGGCTCTTGAATCTTTACTGGAATGAAGGACCGGGTCAGTTGATTCAGCAAACAGCTTCTGCGAGTCGAAGGGAAGGTCAACTATCTTCGCCTGCAGATCCCTCGGTATACCCGAAGTCTGGAGCCAGGACTCCCTTCGCATCACCACTGCCGTTGCTGTGGAATGTGCTGCTGTGTCCGCAACGTCCAGAGCAATCTGAACTCCCGTCCTCGCGGCCGCGTAGCCTTCTTGCACTATGGCCTTGAGCACCGGCTTTTTGTCCTCTGGAAGCAAGTCCATGAGGGAGGTTAACCTGGAATAGTTGTCAAAATTATGGTTCGCTAAGTGCACTGCGTAATTTGCCACTCGCAACGTTAAAGTGGAGGAGGAGTCGACCTTTCTGCCGAACAGCTCTAGCTTCTTGGCATCTTTGTCTGTTCCCCCTGTCTTGAATTGAGACGTCTTTGATCTTTGTTGCGAGGACTCCACCACCAAGGAATTTGGCTGTGGGTGGCTAAACAGGAACTCCATGCCCTTCGCCGGCACAAAGTATTTCTTATCCACTCTCTTTTGGACGGGCAGAATAGTTGCACGGGTCTGCCATATTGTAGTGGCGGACTCTAAGATCGCTTCATCAAGCGGTATTGCTACTCTGGAGAAGGCCGGAGGTCTCAAATTTTTGAGGAGCTTATGGTGTTTCTCTTGCACCTCTGCTGTCTGGATGCCTTGCGTGAAGGCCACCCTCTTAAACAGTTCCTGAAACTGTTTGAGATCGTCCGTAGGATGGACGTCCCCCGGGGCCGTAGCCTCGTCCGGGGAGGAGAGCGAGGAACCGCTGGGGTACGTCTCTCTGGACCCTTCCGGTTCCTGCTGGTGATGGTACACCCTCTCACTAGGTGTTTGCGAGGGAAAATCTCGGGGTTCCATGACCAGTTCCCCCTGAGATGCTTGAGTCTCTGTCCCCGGTCGCAATTGCCCTCGGGGGTACGAGATAGTCTGTGGGGATCTTTCCCTAGTAGATTGCCGATGGTGTCTATGCCCCGCGTGGTAGGGGCGACCATGGCAGTATAGGCACTGTTCTTGGGAAGGTGACCTAGACCACTCCCTTGGTGTGTACCCTCTGCGTCTGGGGGAGGGAGATCATCGAGACACTGGAGAGAGCGATTTTGCATAATAGTCCAGCGGTTCAAACCCCAGGAAGGGTGAAGGTGGTGCCAGCCAGGGTGAGGCTGGTTGTAAATATGGAGAAGGGGGCTCCGGGTAGGCTAGGGGGGACCCCTGCCTTCTGGTTGGAGTCTGCAATGTAAGCGGAGGGCTGTGAGAAAGCAACTCCACAGCCCTGTCCGGAGAGGGGCTGCAATGCCTCCTCTTGTGTGCAGCCTTCCCCCTCCCTGGAGGAGGTAACTCCGCCCCCTGACGCACAGGGGATCCCGGCCCCGTCGGCACCGTGCTAGGCACGCTCGAAGGCGGTGCCGCACGTGCAGTGTCCTTCTGCGCCTGCAGGGTACGTGCCTGCGCGCTCTGCACCGCCGGTTCCCTGGGGGTCGGTGCCGCTGCCTGCGGTGCCGCCGGTACCGGCGCTTGTTTAGCCGCCGCCCTGCCTGTGGTGCGGGGCGGCTGGCTGATTATCGGAGGCTGAGCCGCTTCCACGTGGCTCTCCGTGCTGCCGCCGATCAGCTGTTGCTGCGGCTGGGGGCTGCTCGCTCCTCCCGTCCCGCTCGCTGTTGCTGCCGGCAGGGATCGGGCTGGAGAGGCTTTACTCCGTTTTTGCGCTGATGGGGTGAGGGAGGCAGCTTTCCTTTTATGGGCCCCGGAGGGTCCCTCCTGCTGCGGCCGCTCCGGCACGTCTGGCTGGAGGGCCTTACCAAAAAGCAGCATTTTAAGCCGCATCTCCCTGTCTCTCCGTGCTCTGGTTGTTAATTTAGCACAGAAGGAGCATTTCTGTGCAACATGGAACTCCCCCAGGCACCTTATACAGTGACTGTGCCCATCGGACGCTGGCATCGCCTCTCGGCAGGACTCACATTTTTTAAATCCTGAAGAGGACATTGTTGGTGAGTCTTTCAGTTGTTAAACGGGTACTTAGCACCTTCTCTGTGCTGTTTTCCCCTTCCGATGGCCTGCCGCAGCAGGAGGGCTGATGGCCCTATGCTCCTGGCCTCCGGCGCTTGTTACTGGGACTGGATTGAAGCTGTCCCGCTTGTAGTTTGTTTGTTTTTTTTTTCAAAAATAACAACCGGCTAACTTGCAGACGCCTGAGTACTTGAAAAACTTAAGAGAAAAACAGTTAAAGTAATTGAATACGCTACTTGGCCTTAGCCTAGTCGGATTCCGTCTGCAGCCGACGGCGGTTAAGAGGAAACTGGCGGGGACCGGATCGCGCACATGGCCAGGAGCGCGCAAGGGAGCAGCGCACGCCGGCGCATGCGCGGTCCGGCAGAAACTGCTTGGAAGATCTGATCTGCGGCGCCGGGCAAGCCCGACACCTATTGTGGAGCACCCACGGGGACACTCGAAGAAGAAAGGTTAAACATTCTGGTAGAACTCCCAGAGATTGTAATAAAGGATAGTGATGAAGTGGATTAAAATCATGCTGCCCTCAATAACAGCATAGCCAACAATGGCCCCAAGAGGAGTTCCCAGAATAGTTTGCCTTCCAAGAGCCACATTTTTGGATAGTAGCATGTCAACCCATGTGGATGCAGACTTTTTCACAACTGCCAGCCTAACTGGGGTCAGGAAGAGAAAGCATGGTGAACGGCTAAAATGCAGGAGTTAAAAGAGACATCTAAGGAAGTAAAGGAACTAAATACAGCAGCCTGAGGGAAAACAGATAGATGGAAAGGAAATCCAAAGTGATTTGTTGTATGTAGCTTGCAAAGCAATCTGTGGTCCTTTCCCATGAAAGGTGCTAACTTTAAGTCTTTATTCTTCAGTTTTAATTTGTATAAGTTCAGATCAGGTTGCATGCATTAAGCCCTGTGTGTCCAAACTCCTGCTGAATTTTACTGGAGGTGATTGGGAAAGAAATTAAATATTGGAACATCTTTGAACAAATGATCTAAACATCTTTTGCTAGGATAGGTGTTTATTGTCCTTCTATTGTGCTAATAAGCTCAACAACAAAACACAGTTGCTGTTACAAAGACTGCACAGTTAACTTGCTCGTAGACTGTAATGCCAGAAGTGACCATTATCATCATCTAGTTTGACCTCCCGCATAACACAGGCTAGAATTTTCCCCAAAATAATTCCTAGACCAGATAGTTCAGAACATCCAATCATGATTATAACATAATCAATGACAGAGACTCCACCATGATACTTGGTAAATTGCTGCCATCATTGGAGCCATGAGCACACAGTGAGCACACTTTAAACTTTTTTTTACCAGTTCTGAAAGTTTCAACTGGTTTAAAAGAACACACATAACATGCATGCACACCCCTGTACATATAGAGCATCAGATTCTGCCATCCTTTCCCAGGTTGTGCAGTATCTTGTTCTACTGATTTCAGTGAAACTCATAATCCCTTAAGCTCTCAAATGGAATCCACAAGGAACACACAAAATTGGAAGACCTCAGACAGCGTGGAGAAGATCTACTGAGATTGAAGGACCACAACTGGGTCACTGCTGGAGTCAGCTAGAAATTTTGTCCCAAGACAGAGTGAAGTGGAGGAGACTTGTAGATGACCTACGCTCCACTTGAAGTAGAAGGGTTAAGTAGTAGTAGTAGTATTCATGGAGAAAAGTACTACTCAGTGTGAGGGTGGTAAAATGTCATCTGTAAGGAGGGATACTGCCAGAACTAATAAAAACAGGAAAACTGGAAGTTTTAAGAAAGGAAAAAGGTTCATTGTATAAATACTAAGAGACCCTTAGGTAGGAGAAAGACTAAAATATCTACACATGAGAACTTTAGGAAATACACAGCAAGTAAGATGGGAGGAAGGAGCATTTTGGGAAGAAGTGACATTTATTTAGGAATAATGAATTCACGATCACTGTGTATTCTGGAGGTCTCCATCTACTCTCTCTCCAAGACATGAAAATTATTTTTCTCTGTAACTCAAAGATATGAGACTTTGCCACTTCCATGCTTATTCCTGCAGGGAACTCTGTGATTAGACAGACACAGGCTTTCAGAGAAACAGCAGTTTTCTGTTGTGCTTCAGATAAGATAACACAGACTGCACAGCAGCCTAAGTTGTTTCATGGCTTTACCAGTCCTTTCTAGGACCCATGTAATGAGGCTATTATTTCATTGGTTACCTTCAGCATGTTCTCTCCAATGTACCTTACTTCATATCTAAAACTCATTAGATTAATACAATGAAAAATGAGAGCCAAGTCAACGCACTTCAGAGAATATTGTCTGAAAAATTCAAAGAGGAAAACTAGCCATGTCCTCTTACTTGAAGCAAATAAAAGTGTAAGAATTAGTTTGAGAAAGGGCAATGTACCCGGACAAAAACTGTCTGAAAACCCTGCATGCCGGAAGAAGGAACACAATGGCCTTCATACTGAGGGTGCAACAGAAACAGTTGGGCAAATAACTGATTTTTCAGTTCAGTGGCCAAACCAAAATATCTGTAAAACAATTTAGTTTTAGGGGGTTTGGTTTTTTTTTTTTTTTGAACAAAATGAAAAGATGTTGTTTTGAATTAGCATTTCATTTTGAACAAGTCAAACTGAAACACATCAAAATGTTTTTTTCTGACATTTTCTAGACACACCAAGACAAGTCACAATTTTTGTATTTTCTGGGATTTTTTCTAGCCAAAACAATTTGCCAAAGTCAACCCAAATTGGCAAATATTTTCACTGCCCCAAAAATGCATTTTTGGCCTATTTAGTATTCACCAAATTGTTTTTGCCCAGTTCTATTCATAACACTTGGGGCCAGATTCTGAGCAGGTGTCAGCTGGCTTAGTCACACTGACTTTGGTGGGGCTGTGACCCTTGATAGAAAAAAGTAAATTGTAACATTGTCAAAGAAACATTGTAAAATATTATAGTAGTAATTGAAACAAAGATAGCAGTTTATTTATAAAATGATCTTTCTAGCAGCAATACAATGAAGCAGATTTGCAAGTTTACTGTACAAAACAACTGACATACTGTGTGTGTAACTGGGTCATGCTTACTTTATTTTGTATGACTTATGTTGTACAAAAATAAAATTAATGTCACAGGAACACATTAATTATTGTGGATGTTTAATCCAGCAAAAGTTATTCGAGGAAATACCAATACTTTCTTTAATCCCTTGAATCTCAGTGATCCATTCCCTAACCTAACTGGGTTATAATACCAAGAAAATGGTTCAGTGGAAGGACTACTTGAACCATATTTCAACGGTTGACAAATACTGTTCCATTCTGAGCATAGTCCAGCATGGGGCCTGTCAATCACATAAATCCTGTTTTGAGGGCTTACGTAGAACATAAAGCCTTATTACAGATGCTCTGGCCAAGGGTGAGTTTCACCTGCAGAACACATAGGTGTCCAATATATGTAATGATCTTTATCTCAAGGAGCAGAGAGACTAAAAGTAGAAACAACCAAAAAAAAAAAAAAAACCCAAAAACTAAACCTCCAAGTATTCCCAATTTATCAGTGTATTCTTCAAAATGTTTGTACTATTAAACCACTATCAGACAAAAGATAGTCATTCAAATAATTAAATATTGACTTTGTGTGAAACAGAAGATAAGTAATTCAAAGGTCAGCAAACATGAAATTGCATTTTGCTGTTTAACTAGCTATGCAGATGCCAACTTTTTTTTTTCTTGGCTTAGTTTACAAAAACAATCCTGTACATTTCTAATCCATTCTCTTACCATTTAGTTTGATCCATCTGTCAAATACATGATGCGAAAACTAGAGGAGTCTAGTGAATGGGCAGTCTAGAGTTAAACAATATTTCTAGTTTTTAGCAGTGTACAAAATACCAATGTTTTACTTAAAATATGAAATATCCTTTAAAAATAATGTACAGTACATATTGTCCTGAATTACTATCACTCTCAGTCTCGCTTTTGGATGGTGTAAAGGATTCATTCTTTAGTTTTAGTGAAATCATATGGTTTCCACCACTGTGCAAACTGCAACACTTTCTTCCTCTGATCATCAAAGTTCTCTCTAATTCCCTTTTTCCAAAGCCTTGGTTCCAAGTCCAGCATGCCACCAATGATTTCCTTCACAAGAATAAAAGAGAAAAGAAAGAAAAAACAGTGAATGCTGGTATGGACTGCACTTCAGCTACTCTGCAATCAAACAAAGAAGGTATGTGTTTCAGGTTTTGGTAATATCTTCTGTCGTCATTTTCCTCAAATGTCACTCACCCGCCTTGTCTCACTAATATTCTCGGACCAAGAGCCAGCCTTATAGGTAGGCATCATGGTCAAGAGGCAAGGAGCAGCATGGGCCTAGGGTACAAAACAGTGGGAGACACGTCTGGGCAGTGGGGATGACAAGCATTTGGGGCAATTACTAAAGAGCCCAGAGAGGCAGCAGGGCATGGGACCAGTAGAGGAGGGGGGAACCTTAGGAAGCAGTGGGAGGCCAGGGGTGATGAATGGGACGCCCAAGAAGGAAGCAAGGGCAGGGGCTATGGGAGGATGGGTGGAGAGCCCAAGGAGGCAGAGGAGACCAAGGCACCAAAGCAGAAGTTCACTCAGCTGATGCTTTTCCATAAAGCTGGCCCCGCTTGGATGGACCTGACTATAATAACCCTACATTGTCAGGTCTGACAGAAGAAAGTCAGAACGTATCCACATGTAATATTTTACAAAATTAAATTCTGAAAGCGTTTACTATATAGCCAGCCAACAACTTTTTAGGTGCAGCACTGAAATGCACTCCACAAAGACTATCACTCTAGGGCTATGTGGATGTGTTAGTAAATTTGTCATTTAAGTAGCCAAAACGCAGAAATTCACAGGCTCCCTCACTCTGTTCATAGCGCTGTTTGGAAACAAGATTAAATTACTGCCCAAGTCCACTTATTTGTCTGTTTTTTCATTACTGATTCTTCCATGAAATTATTACTGTGGCTTAATAAAAACAAACTCTAATTGCAATTCACAGTTTATGCAATAAATTCTCAGCATGTATATGTGGGGATTTAACCACATAACTCTGAGAAACATTAGCAGCTGTGTGTGAGAGAAATAGTATATATACAAACTTAAATTCTTTTTATTTCTTACATGGATTTCATCTTGAAAGGTTTTTAAATTTTTCTCTACCACAATCAAACTGTCAAAGACTTCTGACTTATGGCCGAGCTTCCAAATATAACAATGATTAAATTTTCTAGTTTGGGAGAAGACAGACAACACCTGGTCATGTAAAATTTGCTAATGGATGAATGCTCAGCAGCTTGTTGCTAGGTCTTCTCAGTTAGGTGGTTTGGTAGGATTTTCAATAGACTCTTTTGCGATATGTCATCTCAAGACCTTTCACCCGAACAAAGCTATGCCAGCCACCTTGAAAATGGTTTCGTACTCTGTGTTTGTCTTATTTTGTCAGTCTCTGTGGTGTGCAAATAATTAATCTTTTTTATTTTAATTGCTGGTTTCAGTGGGACTTTTCCCGAAACTAGCTAGCTGGGAAGGTCTAACTAATTCAAAGTGAATGGGAACAATTGCTCACACCCAATTTTACCAAAAGGCTTGGAGGGAGGTCCTCTGAAACGTAGCATGAGTGAAGCTTGTCTTTGACCAACTGAGTCAACTGAGGGAAGATTCACATTCCAGAAATTCCAGTGCAGATCACCTGAGGGGGCAGGAAGTCCAGGCATCAGCTGATGAACTATATCAGCACTTGGCCAATCTCCGGACCTGCTGGTTTGCTAGAGTGAAGTGCTGTACCAGCAAAATCACCATCTAACCTTATCTGCAGTTACAGCTCCTACTTTATGGGAAGCTAGAAGGCTCTGACAGCTGAAGACTTTGTGCATCCCCATTATCTTAAGTATCTTGGTCCTAAGAAACTGTAACTGTCACATGTAAATTTTGGTACTAAGCTAAATTTCTTCTTAATCAAAGTATTATGATATAGATTTACAAAATATTTTTGTTGGGTATTTGAGGAATAAAGCAGTAACCATCACACTAGAAAAGCAGTCAAGTAGCACTTTAAAGACTAGCAAAATAGTTTATTAGGTCACCTTTCGTGGGACAGACTCACTTCTTCAGACCACAGCCATACCAGAACAGACTCAATATTTAAGGCACGGAGAACCAAAACCAGCAATCAAGGTGGACGAATCAGAAAAAAAATTATCAAGGTGAGCAAATCAGAGAGTAGAGGGGCAGAAGGGTGTGGGGGGGAGCCAAGAATTAGATTAAGCCAAGTAGGCAAAAGAGTTCCTATAGTGACCCAGAAAATTCCAATCTTGGTTCAAACCACGAGTTAATGTGTCGAATTTGAATATAAGAGAGAGTTCAGCAGCCTCACTTTGAAGAGTGTTGTGAAAATTCCTCTTCAGTAACGTGCAAACTCTTAAGTCAATAACAGAATGGCCCATCATGTGCCAACAATTCCCAGATGTTTGTATATTGGACAGACTTCAAACTCTCTTACACAAAGGCTACGTCTACACGTGAAGCCAACATCGAAGTAGCTTATTTCGATGTAGCAACATCGAAATAGGGTATTTCGATGAATAACGTCTACACGTCCTCCAGGGCTGGCAACGTCGATGTTCAACTTCGACGTTGCGCGGCACCACATCGAAATAGGCGCTGCGAGGGTACGTCTACACGCCAAAGTAGCACACATCGAAATAAGGGTGCCAGGAACAGCTGCAGACAGGGTCACAGGGCGGACTCAACAGAAAGCCGCTCCCTTAAAGGGCCCCTCCCAGACACAGTTGCACTAAACAACACAAGATCCACAGAGCCAACAACTGGTTGCAGACCCTGTGCCTGCAGCATGGATCCCCAGCTGCCGCAGCAGCAGCCAGAAGCCCTGGGCTAAGGGCTGCTGCCCACGGTGACCATAGAGCCCCGCAGGGGCTGGAGAGAGAGCATCTCTCAACCCCCCAGCTGATGACCGCCATGGAGGACACGGCAATTTCGACGTTGCGGGACGCGGATCGTCTACACGGTCCCTACTTCGACGTTGAACGTCGAAGTAGGGCGCTATTCCGATCCCCTCATGAGGTTAGCGACTTTGACGTCTCGCCGCCTAACGTCGAAGTTAACTTCGAAATAGCGCCCAACGCGTGTAGCCGCGACGGGCGCTATTTCGAAGTTGGTGCCACTACTTCGAAGTAGCGTGCACGTGTAGACACAGCTAAAGAGTCAAGGGGCACAAAACATACATAAAAACACTCCTGATCCACAAACCTGTTAGCCGGCATTTTAATAGAGCAGGCCAACTTTCTCTCTGTTGCCATCACACTAGAACTGAACTTTATTGAGGAAGCTTTGTAATTTAGTTACTTGGCTGTTGTTGAAATATTAGATAATTTAGTTTCAGTACCAAAATATCAACCAGGTCCTACCTCTTTACTTCAATTGACTTGGGCGAAATTCTTTAATTGGGTTTTTAATCAAATGGACAAGTGTCACTCCTTAGAATTTAGGAGGAATTTGTTCTGATCTGTCAAATTATGTGATTTGATTATTTGAATCTACTCCAATATTGAAACTAACTTCCTGCTTTGACCTCAATCTGATAGTTGCACTCTTTTACTCTTAGTTTAGTGTGGTATTATGCCAGTATCTTAGCACTGGTTATATTTACTCTTGATTTAATTTTTATTTAATAGTTTTAATAAAATGTATAAAACAGATTCAGGATTTCTGAGGAAGAAGGTGGGTGTCAGTCAGTCAGCCCAAAGCCCTGCAGCTAGCCTTTTGTGCTCACATCTATGGCTTAACTTCCACTACACTGCATGGAAAATTTATTTCCATCTAGCAACCTTTAAAATATGTTAAAATAATGCAATATTGGTGAGTTAATTAGTGATTAAAAAATTCAGTCATGAACGGTGTTTTGGTCTCGTACTTGTCAATACCTTTCCAAAATAATGAGGGAACTTGTGTTGATCTTCAATTACATGAGCAAAACCTCCTTGAAGGCCGAAGTCCACAGAAAAGTAGGGCAAGCCTCTAGGAACCTAAATATACACAAAAACATGCATTTTAGATATTTTAATAGACTGTATTTACCAAAGAACCACATAAAGACTCTCCACACTTGATTAAAAGTGCAAGTAGACTCATAATTGGCAGTCAGTATTAATACAGAAGAAATTGAGACCCTAATACTAAAAGACTTAGGCAGGTTGATAGGACAAAAATGTGAGTGAAGTTACATATATTCCTGTATGTATTTGCAAGATCAGGGCAACATAGGGTATATCTACGCAGCACTGTGGAGTAAGTCTCCCAGCCTGGGTTTCCTGGCTTGGATAATAGACTTGTGCCAGCACTCTAAAAACAGCTATTGCAGACAGCTCAGATTCTGGCACCTAAGGAGTGGTATAGGTGTCACAGATTTTAGTCATATGCCCTTACTGGTGGCCATCTTCGCCATGTCTACATGGGTGCTTAACACAGCGCTACTGCTGGCAGCATTATGCTAATGAGGTTTCTAGAAAATGCAAATGATTGTCTATTTGCAAACTCGCACAGCTAATTAGCATAGCTGCGTGAGATTTCACTGTCAGCAGAGGTGGGGTACCTGCAGTATGGAGGCTGTGTAGATTTGCCTCTTGCCGGAAACCCCCACCCCCGTCGCTAGCTCCTTATGCTTGAAAAAATTCATGGCCTCTGTACTGCTGGCACCCCCCTCTGCTGACAGCAAAATATGGGGCAAGCAGCGGCTGGCAACATCGGTCGTCATGCCACACAAGAGAGTACCGGATTTCAGAGGTGCAACCTGTAGGTGTTTATCTCTGCCTGAAGGACTGGAACAAATGTGGTTGTATCTAAGGTCTTGGCTGTAGAAAAAGGATCATGTGATGTGTTCTGGATGAAAGCTGGAAGCATGTAGGTAACTATAGCAGTGAGTAGGCTTCGGGAGGGTGGTGTTTATATGACCATCAATTATTTGCACTGCAGTGTCCAGGAAATGAATCTCTTGCGTCGAGTGATCCAGGCTAAGATTGATAGTGGGGTGGAAACTTTTCAAATCGCAATGGAATTCTTCCAGGGTTTTTTTCTCACGGGTCCAGATGATTCTGTCATCAAGTATAGGACGGGCACTTGGGGATGACAGCTGAGGAAGCATTGTTCTAAATCAGTCATTAAAATGTTCGTGTACTGTATGGCCCTCTGGGTACCTATAACAGTGCCCCTGACTTGAAGGTATAAATCATCCTCAGATCTGAAATGGTTGTGGTTGAGAATAAAGTCATAAAGCTCACCAACCTGCTGGGCCATACCACCATTGGTGATACAGTTCCTGACATCTTGTACTGTGGATGTTTGTGTTCAACCTCCATAGTGGCTAGGATGGTGTTTTCTGGAAGATCACCAATTGACTGTAGTTTCCTCAGGGTCGGTGGTGTCTTAAGATAGCTGGGATTGGTAGCCTGTGGAAAGAGTCTACCCTAGCTAGGCAATCCTGCTTTAAGAATGCCAGTAGCTGAGATGATGGGCTGCCCATGATTTTCAGGTTTATGAATCTTGGTAGCAGATAGAAAATCCCTGGCTGGAGTTCTAGTTGTATGTCTGTGAAGATTTGTTCCTGTGCTTCTTCAGGTGGTTTCTTGAGTAGATGGTGTTGCTTCTCTTGGTACTCTTCAGTGGGAGCAAAAGATAAGTGGCCTGTAGATGTGATGTTGGAGAGTTGCCTAACAGCCTCCAGTTTCATAATCTGACCTTTTCATGATGACTACAGCACCTCCTTTGTCAGCCTCTTTGATTATAAGGCCACAGTTGTTTCTGAGACTCTGGATGCCATTGTGTCCCGCAGCGGCTGAGGTTATGGGGCAAATGATGCTGCTTGTGCACAATCTCAGCCTGTGCACATCTGTGGAAGCATCCTACGTAGAAGTCCAGTCTGTTGTTTTGACCATCAGGTGTAGGCCAGCCAAAATCCTTCTTGTAGTGTTGGTAGCACGGTTTTTGTGGGTTAGCACATTGTTGATTGGCATGGTAGAAACATTCCCTGAATTGGTGATGGTGAAAGTAGGCTTACAAGTTCCCCCAGAACAGTATCGCGTATGTGTGGTGGGGGGAGCTTACGTGGCAGACAGAGAATCCCCAAAATAGGACAGATACTTCTGCTAGGCTAAGTATGCAACTGGACAGATGAACAATATTACTGGGTTAGTCAAGAGTACCTTTGGTGTAGGCCCTTGTAGTATATAGGAGTTTTGACGGTTCAGAGTCCTTTTTCTCTGTAGAAAAAACTGTGTGTGTGTTGTAAAGAGCTTGTGTTTTTTTTGTATAGTCCAGCCATGCTGAAGTTTGTGAGGAAGATTGGTTTTGTATGAATCTTCAATTTTGACAGCTGATTCTTTATTTTCTCCTGTTAGCTGTACGGGATGTTGATCAGTTGATTCCATAGTTTCTCTGAGAGCGTGTGGCACAATCTCTCAATGGAGGCCATGTAGTATGTTGATTATAATGGATTTTTCACCTTCAGACCATTTGGAATGATGTCCATCTGTTTGCACTTGGAAAGGAAGATGTCTGTCGGTACCTGTACAAGATTTTTTTTTTTATAAACCTCATGGATTGCCACTTCATACAGCTAAATCCAGTGTAAAACAGTGTTGACTTGAGGAATAACATTTGCTCCTGTAACTTGTGACTTCCTTTTATTTAAACAAATAACCTCTAAGATTACCACATAATGAAAAAGATTGAAGGAAAAAATGTTTCTTTTTTGTAGCTTCTTTTGTTTGCCAATAGTTTGTGTGTATTGCACTGTTTTGCTTTGGTTATCAGAACATCATGTCTCATGCACTAGCATCACACTCTGATCACAAGGGTGGGGGGTGAACCTCACTGGCACACACGTCCTTAACCCTTGACCCACTTTGTTTACTAGCAACAAACAAAGCTGAAACTGAAGCTAAACAAGCAGCACACAGACAGATGTATGCAGAGACAAAGGAAAGAGTGCAAAAAGGCGACTCCTCATGATGCTGGCATTCTTATTTGCAGACCTGCTTACAAATTTCTGAACAAGATCAGAAGAGCAGAAAAATCCTTGTAAGGTTTTAAAGAGACTTTAAAAATGGAGCTTTTACAAGCTTGAATATTTGAATGCTGAATACAGTCCTGCATGAATGTCAAATTTAAAAATAAAGTTGACAGTTGACACAAAGTGCCAATGGTGGTCTTTCAATCAATGTCTAGGAGCCTTCTGTAGATTATGTTTAAGTGTATGAAGGTGGTGAGAGGGAAGAACTTCTACAGCTCATCCTGATCCTGACCAAGAGTCTTAGCGCAGATAGTGTCTCTTTATTTCTCTTCCACCTACTGGAACAAAACCAGACGTGGTAAGCAGCCATAACTCCCACTAACTACAGCAGAAACTGCACCCACCAAACATCAGAGCTCAATATAGTCCACTATGTCTAGGATGAGTCCTAAATTGAACACTACACTCATTATGCTGTCTCTCATTACTGATATGCAAATCAACAGCATGTGTTTACATTTCAGTATTTAAATGGATCAGGAATGTACACAACTAAAGTTGCAGTGTGGGTATGCTGACAAACTGTTCCTGGATTATTTTTAACTTACATTTAAATTTGCTTTACAAACTGTTCTGGCACCACACTCCCATAACCAATTTAGTGCTGTAGCTATCAAAAAGGAATCATAAAGTAGCTTTGATATATTGGTTCTGATTGTCCTGAATGCTTCTTAGTTAGGTAACCCTTCTGCCAGAAGGAGTCAGCAGCAACCAGGGCTGGGTTCAGTAGCTAGGGGTTCCATTTCATCCATCTCACACAGAACTGGCTCAAGCCCCCACACAGTAGCCTGGGAAATTCACACACCCCCTGGGTGCCTCAGAGAGGCAATGCTTCCCCACTCGCAAGCAGAGAGTCTGAGTGTAGAAAAGAAACTTTTAATGAAAAAGTCAGAAAAGTCATATGGCATAACCTTGGGAAAACACCACACCCAGAGTTCATAACCAATCCTCAAGTAACTGTCCCAGCTCAAATGGATTGAGCAGTGTCCCTCGCCTCTCAGGCTCACCAGTCCAATACTATCTGTAACCAGCCAAACCACACACCCAAAATTTCTTCATACTCCCCTTCAAATGCCCCACTTACAACTTGGTCCAGCCCGTGCAGGCCCTGTCACATCACCCTGATGCATTCCCTCCTTGAGCCTGAGGCAATGCCCCCTTTATGCTGGCCTGGTGTTCCGCTTGCTCCCTGCCAGCTGCCCCACCGGCCGGCTGTCGGTTGCATCTGCTATCTGCCCATGCTCCTCCTACTGGCTGGCCGGTGATCGTCCCATTCATTCATCCACTGCCGCTGCTCCTCCTACCGGCCATCCACCAGTTGCGCTGTCCGTCCGCCCACTGCTCCTCCTACCAGTCAGCCACTGGTTGCACCATCCGTCCGACCGCTGCTCCTTCTACTGGACAGCTGCCGGTTGCATCATCCGTCCGTCCGTGGAGGCAAAACCCTGTGACTCCAGTTCTCAGTGACTTCAGCTCATAGGAGCATTCAGCTCTGGGTCTAGCCACAGCATCTCAGTATCCACCAAGGTGGATTCTCACAGAATAACTATAGACCCATCTTTAGGTCTACCTGTGAATAGTGGGGGAAAACCAGTCAAACCAGTCTCACAGCTGTACAGCCAAAAGGCTTACAGCCAGCTGGTTCAACCACTATGCCTCCTCACTTTCATTCACACAATGCTTTGGCGGGGGGCGGGATGGGGGGGGAAGCCCTCTGTAATCCATATCTTACAGAGTAGTGATGACTGCCCTGTATCCCCACCAAACTTCAAGCATTGTTGAGACTCCACGGTTCTTAAACTTGGTGATAGCATACACTGTAACTTTACAACATGGTGTTTACAATAGACAAAACCTCCCTGCTTTGCCTGCTCCCATGAGGCTTTGTTTACCAGACACTACATATGCACACCTTTGTATTTTCATGCAAATGATCTCTGCAGGACACATTCCCCAACTCCTTCAGCAGTATTGAGCTCCTGCTGGCACATTCCTTACAGTTGCATATCCTCATCATCCTAGCTTAAGTAAATGGAACTATGTTAAAAATCAAAGAGGATGTAGCAAGGCCCCAGTGTTCCCTCCTTGCCTAGAACATGGAAGCAACAATAAAGAAATTCTGTGGAAACAGAATGATGGGTGGAATGGAATTTATTCCAGGAACTGTAACAGAGCTGCTAAATAGCATCCTATCACCACAAAGCTATTTGCATGAAAAATATGCAGGAACTGAAGATTCTGTATTGAAAAACAATTTGTTCACATATATAGCAGATCAAACTCTTATCTCCAGCTCTTGAAGTAAAATTTTGCCCCAGAATTGATACCCTTCTCTAAGTTTTTGGCCTTCTACAGTCCCAACTCCACAATGATCTGCGTTTTCTCTTCAGCTGCAACTACATGCCCGCCCCCTTTTGGAAAAGGCATGCAAATGAGCAAGAACGGAAATGCAAATGAGGCACAGATTTAAATATCTCAGGCCTCGTTTGCATATTCCCACATGAACTGGCTTCTAGAAGAGCCACTTCCGGAAGCCAAAGCAGCCGTGTGGATGGGGTTCCTTTGAAAGGAAACCCCATTTGAAAGCACCCTTCTTCCTGCAACAAAATAGGAAGAATGATGCTTTTGAAAGCGGGGTTTCCTTTCAAAAGAATCCCGTCCATATGGCTGCTTCGGCCTCTGGAAATGGCTCTTCTGGAAGCCAAAACACATGGGGATATGCAAATGATGCATGAGACATTTAAATCTATGTCTCATTTGCATTTCCGATCTTGCTCATTTGCATGCCCCTTCTGAAAGAGACCGGTAGTGTAGAAGCAGCTAATGACTTTAGATTGTAAAATCTTTGGGCAGGTAGGAATCTTTTCTAGATGTACTTTTTATTCACACTATAATAAGCATTAATATACACACACACAGACACACATATATAAAACAAGGAATAATATTCTTGGGTCCTTCTACCTAATTTGTAGAGAGCATCAATAAATTCACCAGTTCATCTTTTGGTTCACCATATTTGTGCAACTTGTTATCTTCACTTAGAGCTATACTGGGCTAAGCTGTGAGAAGTTAGAAATGGAAACATTTGTTCGGATTTACTTGAATTAGAAAATAAAATGCAAAAGGTGGTTGTTTTTTTATGAGTCAATGCTGATTGTACTTTCTGGTGTCTAAGACAAGAACACCAGAAAATGAAAGGTGAAATTATATTAATTAGTAGGCACAAGCTGTCAAGATAAAGGGCTAGATTGTGTCCTTA
This sequence comes from Carettochelys insculpta, assembly GCF_033958435.1. Classification (NCBI taxonomy): domain Eukaryota; kingdom Metazoa; phylum Chordata; order Testudines; family Carettochelyidae; genus Carettochelys; species Carettochelys insculpta. The sequence continues at coordinate 41,473,466 of NC_134137.1, forward strand.
GGCTGGGCCCTAAGCCTGGGACAAAAGATCTACTATAGCACGACCAGAAGTTTTGGGTTTGGCACAAGGGCATGGGAACGAGGAGTCGTGAGGGTGAGGCAGCACCCTTTGGTTTGGCTTCCGTCATATATAGGGTTTATAATTTTGTTCAATGGCTTCCAGCACCCTCATTGAAAAACCTGTTTCTATGTCATTAGTTTGGCACAGCAATTACTAAAGGGAAGTATCTGGCTTGGTTATGTAAACAATTTATTAAACAATAAATGTGTAAGCACCTAGAGCAGTGGTTCTTAACCTGGGGTGCACGAAGCCCTGGAGGTGCATGATGCCCTTTCTGGGGGTGCGAGACAAGCCAGTTTTTATTAGAAGGTAAATCATGGGTTTGATATCAGGTAGCCGCTAATTGTTAGCGTGTCTGTTACAGTTTACTTCAATACCTAGTGGGTCACTCAGATGTAACAAAAGGGAAGACAATCAAGGTAAGGTGTTTAATGGGAAGTCAGAAAGGTGGAAACAACCAACCACGTAAAAAAAAAAACAACAACAACAACAACTACAATCAGTGGCAAGATTCCCACAGGATGATGCCTCAAAAAACAAAAGTCCTCAACTGGATCACAGAGCAGAGCCTGTGCTGCACCCCATTCTCAGAACCATGCAGTTAGTAATGTTAAAAGATGGATTACAAAATAAAAAGCCAAATCAATGGATATGATGAACTAAAATACCATTGTTTAATGAGACCAGCCAAAATCCATGGTACCAGCACAACATATAACACCAGGGAAATAAAGAATATTAATGCCTTTCCACATGAGATGAGACAACTATGCTAAAGAATATACTAGAGGAGAGACAGGTGCTTTGTCAGGAACAGACAAGATAACTAATGAAGCAGACAGGACATTTTATAAAATTAAGAATGGGTATAGAAGGCTCTGAAAAAGATATAAAATCTAAGGAGGCTCAAGCACTGCAGTGAACTGACAGAAATGAAAATGTTAAAATTACTGAAGTGTGTAACATTAAATGTTTAGATATACTTTCCTCAATTAAAGAGACACTTTGAAGGCTGTTAATCTAAAACCTGGCTTGCCTCACAAGTAGTCCTTCTTTTACCCCTCTTACATGAACTGACCGCTGCTACAGAAACTGAAGATATCTTAACACATGTACCATGTCATTACATAGTAATACACAACAGATCCTATGTGTTTCCAACATATGTAATGTGTGCACATGTGTTTCAAAACTGCCTGCTACAGCCTATGATTACTTCATGGATTTCTAAAAGGTAACTTCAAGAGGATACTGTATTTATGTCTGAATTTTCAGAGTAGATACTTCAACAGGATAGAGCAGCAGAAATATAGCACTTTGAATGCCTAATCTGAAGAAGTGGGTCTGTCCCATGAAAGATCATCACTGAATACATCATTTTGTTAGCCTTCAAAATCGTGCATTTCTGCTGCTTTGTTTTGTTGGAGCACAGACTAACATGGTTACCTCTCTGTTACTGTTCAAAAGGATAGTAGTCCATATTGGGCACACAAAAATTACACCACTTTTTCCAGCCCAGTTACAAGCGTCTCTTAGGGTCTCCCCTCGTTTTTCAAATTATTTACAAGGATATGGTGCTGGGAATTGCCTGAAGGTAGCAATTTGATTTTAATGAGTACTTTCAGCTCAATCCAGCTACTGCTGGGATCAATGGGAATCTTTTCACTGACTTCACTGGGAGTCAGATGGGGCCTCTACTATCTATCATGTCTTCATGATCTGTGTTTATTCCATGGAACTTGGCTTTCACACCCAATTGTTCTCTCTCTGTTTCTAAGATACATGATGATTTCAAAGTTGACTAAACTTACATACAAAGATAGAAAGGTTACTCACCATAGTAACGGTGGTTCTTCGAGATGTGTCCCCATGGGTGCTCCACATTAGGTGTCGGGTTCGCCCAGCGCCGCAGATCGGACCTTCCAATTAGTTTCTGCCGGACTGCGCATGCGCCGGTGCGCGCCGTTCCCTTGCGCGCTCCTGGCCACGTGCGCGATCCGGTCCCCGCCAGTTCCTTGACCAACCGCCTCGGATGCTCCTGCAAAACACTAAACAGAGATCCGAAGCGGGGAGGATGGGCGGGTAGTGGAGCACCCACAGGGACACATCTCGAAGAACCACCGTTACTACAGTGAGTAACCTTTCTTTCTTCTTCGAGTGTCCCCGTGCGTGCTCCACATTAGGTGACTACCCAGCAGTAACCCAAGATAGGAGGTGGGTAATCGGATCATGTACAGCTTGTCCCTGAGAGGACCACTGTCGAGAGCTGGGTATCCTCTTGGAATACCCTGTGAAGGGCGTAGTGCTTGGCGAAGGTGTCATAGGATGACCAGGTCGCCGCTCTGCAAATGTCCTTTAGCGCAACGCCCTTGAAAAAGGCTGTTGATGCCACCACCGCCCTAGTGGAGTGAGCCCTGGACGGGGCCAGTAAAGGAGTCTTCTTGAGTTCGTAGCACATTTTTATGCAGGATACGATGTGCTTCGAGATTCTCTGCGAAGAGAGACCTTCTCCTTTCGATTTGGGAGCGAGAGAGACCAGGAGTCTATCCGTTTTCCGGATGGGCTTGGTCCTGTCTATATAGAAGGCCAGCGCCCTCCTCACGTCCAGGAGGTGTAGGCGCGCCTCTTCGTAAGAGTTATGAGGCTTTGGATAAAACGAGGGTAAAACAATAGGTTCGTTAATATGAAACTCTGAATAAACCTTAGGAACAAAGGCTGGATGCAGCCGTAGAGTCACCGCCTCCTTGGAAAAAACAGTGCAGGGTAGCGTTGCCATAATTGCCGCAAGCTCGCTCACCCTGCGAGTTGATGTGATTGCGAGAAGGAAGGTCGTCTTTACCGTAAGGAGACGGAGGGAATCCGTGGCTAAAGGCTCGAACGGTGGTCCCGTTAGCACATTAAGCACCAGGTCCAAGTTCCACGAAGGTGGAAGCGGTTTCCGAGGGGGGGTATAGGTTTACCAACCCTTTGAGGAACCTGGTAACCATGGGATGGGCGAACACCGTGTGCCCTTCCTCTTCGTGTCTGAACGCCGAAATGGCGGCAAGGTGGACCTTTAACGAGGATAGTGAGAGTCCTCCTCTCTTGAGGTCCAGTAAATACTCTAATATTACAGGTATAGGCACCGAAAGGGGAGCTAGCCGTTTGGTAGAACACCATGCCGTGAAGCGAGTCCATTTCTGCTTGTAGGTCTTCCTGGTGGAAGTCCTCCTGCTACTTTCTAGGACTTGTTGCACTTCCTCCGTACATGCGCTCTCTAGGGAGCTGAGCCATGGATTAACCACGCTTGTAGTCGCAGGCCTTGGGGGTGCGGATGCACTATGGACCCCTGGGCTTGCGTGAGCAGATCCGGTGCCACCAGAAAGGGCATCGGTGGACGGTCCGACATGGGCAGGAGTAGGGGGAAACATTGCTGTCGATCCCAAGTTGGGACTATCAGGATCATTCGGGCTCCTTCCCTCCTGGCTTTCTGCAAGACTTTGTGGATCAGCACTGTGGGAGGAAAAGCGTAAAGCAGGGGGCCCCTCCAGGAGATCACGAATGCGTCCCCCAGGAACCCCCGTCCCAGTCCTGCCCTGGAGCAGAATCGTGGGCACTTCTTGTTGTGTTGAGTAGCAAACAGGTCTATCTGGGGAAAGCCCCATGTGTGAAAAATTGGTCGTAGCAGATCGGGACGGATCTGCCACTCGTGCGTGAGTGCGAAACGCCTGCTCAGCTGGTCTGCCTTCACATTGTGAGCGCCTGGTAAGTACGAGGCTTTCAAGGTTATATTGTTGGCGATGCACCAGTTCCACAACCGAACTGTTTCCGCACATAAGGCACGGGACCGAGCTCCTCCTTGCTGATTTATATAAAACATGGTGGAGGTATTATCTGTACTGATCCCGACTACTTTGCCTTGTATATGGTCTCGAAAGTGTCTGCAGGCGTTGAACACTGCTCTGAGCTCCAGTATATTTATGTGCAGTGACTGTTCCGTGGAGGACCACAGTCCTTGCGTCACTTCTTCGCCCATGTGTGCTCCCCACCCTATGTGGGAGGCATCTGTAGTAAGAAAAACCGATACTTGTGGTTTGTGGAAGGGTACCCCTGTTAGCATGTTCTTGGGGTTTACCCACCATGGCAGGGATTTGTGCACCTCTGTCATGGGCGACACCACGCTGTGAACGGTGTGTGCTGCCGGTTTGTATACGCTCGCCAGCCAGTGCTGCATGCTGCGCATCTGTAACCTGGCATTCTGTACTACGAACGTCGCTGCTGCCATGTGGCCCAGCAGCTGTAAGCACGTCAGAACAGGCACCGTAGGGCTGAAGGTGATGACTTGCACGAGGCAGCCGATGGCCCGAAAGCGTGTCTCCGGTAGATACACTCTCGCTGTAATAGAATTTATGCGTGCCCCTATGAACTCTATGTCCTGTGTGGGGTCTATCTTTGATTTTGCCAGATTGATAACCAGGCCGAGCGAAGAGAACGTGCCTGCTGTGACGCGTATCATGCGCAGTACCTCCTCCTTCGAGGCCCCTTTGAGTAGGCAGTCGTCCAGATATGGGAATATAAATACCCCCTGTCTGTGCAGGTAGGCTGACACCACTGCCAAGGTCTTGGTGAAGACTCTGGGGGCCGAGGAGAGGCCAAATGGTAGGACCTTGTACTGAAAATGTTCTTTGCCTACCATGAACCGGAGGAATCGTCGGTGAGCCGGATGGATAGTTATGTGAAAATACGCGTCTTGTAAGTCGAGAGCTGCGAACCAATCTCCATCGTCCAGTGCCGTAAGGATGGAGGCGATTGTGATCATCCGAAAGCATTGCTTGCGCAGGTACCGGCTGAGGCCTCGAAGATCTAAGATGGGCCTCCAGCCTCCTGTCTTTTTCTCCGTGAGGAAGTATCTGGAGTAGAACCCTTTCCCTTGCAGTTGCTCCAGCACTCTTTCCACTGCCCCTATGAGCATAAGATGGTCTACCTCCTGCTTGAGTCTCGCTTCGTGGGAGGCATCCTGCAGGAGGGGCCTGGGTGGAGGTCGTGGCGGTGGGAGCGACTGGAAGGGGATCGCGTACCCTGTGGCTATGATCTCCACCACCCATTTGTCTGTGGTGATCCTTTGCCACTGGTCGTAGAATGGTCGGAGGCAATGGTGGAATAACAGCTTCGGATGACCTTGTGCGATGGTAGTGATGGCACAGCCCTGGATCTGTGTGTCAAACTTGTGGCCTTTGGCCCTGCCCCGAGGACGCACGGCTCTGTTGAGAACGTCGCCTGGGAGTTCTTTACTGCTGCTGCTGTTGATGTCGCCCTTGCTCGTAACCCCTGTGGTACTGGGGACGCTGTGGCTGATACTGGTACCGTCTTTGTTGAGGGTAGTACTTTTTCTTTCTGTATGGAGGGGTGTAAATCCCTAGGGTCCTAAGTGGGGCTCTTGAATCTTTACTGGAATGAAGGACTGGGTCAGTTGATTCAGCAAACAGCTTCTGCGTGTCGAAGGGAAGATCGACGATCTTTGCCGGCAGATCCCTTAGTATACCTGAAGTCTGGAGCCAGGACTCCCTTCGCATCACCACTGCCGTAGCTGTGGAGCATGCTGCTGTGTCCGCAACATCCAGGGCGATCTGAACTCCCGTCTTCGAGGCCACTTAGCCTTCTTGCACGATGGCCTTGAGCACCGGTTTCTTGTCCTCTGGAAGTGAGTCCATGAGGGAGGTTAACCTTGTGTAGTTGTCGAAATTGTGGTTCGCTAGATGCGCTGCGTAATTTGCCATTCGCAACAGTAGTGTGGAGGAGGAGTAGACCTATCTGCCGAACAGCTCTAGCTTCTTGGCATCTTTGTCTGTTCCCCCGTCTTGAATTGAGATGTCTTTGATCTTTGTTGCGACGACTCTACCACCAAGGAATTTGGTTGTGGGTGGCTGAACAGGAACTCCATGCCCTTCGCCGGCACGAAATATTTCTTGTCCGCTCTCTTGTGGACAGGTGGAATAGTCGCAGGGGTCTGCCATATCGTAGTGGCGGACTCCAAGATTGCTTCGTCAAGCGGTATTGCTATTTTGAAGGAGGCCGGAGGTCTCAGACTTTTGAGGAGCTTATGGTGTTTCTCTTGCACTTCTGCTGTCTGGATGCCTTGCGTGAAGGCCACCCTTTTAAACAGTTCTTGAAACTGTTTGAGATCGTCCGGAGGACGGACGTCCCCCAGGGCCGTAGCCTCGTCCGGGGAGGAGAGCGAGGAACCACTAGGATACGCCTCTCTGGACCCTTCCGGTTCCTGTTGGCGATGGTACATCCGCTCGCTAGAAGCTTGCGAGGGAAAATCTCCGGGTTCCATAACCAGTTCCCCCGAGATACTTGAGTCTCTGCCCCCGTTCGCGATTGCCCTCGGGGATATGGGACCGTCTGTGGGGATCTTTCCCTGGTAGAATGCCGGTGATGTCTATGCCCCATGTGATAGGGACGACCATGGTAGTATGGGCACTGTTCTTGGGAAGGTGACCTGGACCACTCCCTTGGTGCGTACCCCCTTCGTCTGGGGGAGCGAGATCATCGAGAGACATGGGACACTGGGGAGAGCGATTTGTGATAGTACTCCAGCGGCTCAAACCCCAAGAAGGGTGAGGGTGGTCCCAGCCAGGGCGAGTCTGGTTGTAAAAATGGAGACGGGGGCTCCGGGTAGGCTTGGGGGGACTCCTGCCTTCTAGTTGGAGGACGCAGCATGAGCGGAGGGCTGAGAGAAAGCAACTCTGCAGCCCTGTCTGGAGAGGGGCTGCAGTGCCTTGTTTTCTGTGCAGCCTTCCCCCTCCCTTGAGGGGGTGGCTCTGCCCCCAACGTGCAGGGGATCTCGGCCCCGTCCGCGCCGCGCTCGGCATGGTCTTGGGTGGTGCCGTGCAGGCGGTGTCCTCCGGTGCCTGCAGGCTGCGTGCCTGAGCGCTCTGCACCGCTGGTTCCCCGGGGGTCAGTGCCGCTGCCTGTGGTGCCGCCGGTACCGGCGCTTGTTTAGCCGCCACCCTGCCTGCAGTGCAGGGCGGCTGTTTGATCATAGGAGGCTGAGCCGCCTCCACGTGGCTCTCCGTGCCGCCGCCGATCAGCTGTTGCTGCGGCTGGGGGCTGTGCACTCCTCCCGTCCCGCTCGCTGTTGCTGCCGGCAGGGATCGGGTTGGGGAGACTTTCCTCTGTTTTTGCGCTGATGGGGTGAGGGAGGCAGCTTTCCTTTTATGGGCTTCGGAGGGACCTTCCTGCTGTGGCCGCTCCGGCACGTCTGGCTGGAGGGCCTTGTCGAATAGCAGCATTTTAAGCCGCATCTCCCTGTCCTTCCTTGCTCTGGCTGTTAATTTTGCACAGAAGGAGCATTTCTGCGTGACATGGGACTCCCCAAGGCACCTTATACAGTGACTGTGCCCATCAGACACTGGCATTGCCTCTCGGCAAGACTCACATTTCTTGAATCCTGTAGAGGACATTGTTGGTGAGTCTTTTAGTTGTTAATGGGGTACTTAGCACCTTCTCTGTGCTGTTTTCCCCCTCTCGGATAGCCTGCCGCGGCAGGAGGGCTAATGGCCCTAGGCTCCTGGCCTCCGGTGCTCCGCTTGTTACTGGGACTGGACTGAATTCCGTCCCGCTTGTTGTTTCTTGTTTTTGTTTTTTTTTTTGAAAATAACAACTGGCTAACTTAACAATAGACTAAGAACTTGAAAACTTTGAAGAAAACAGCTAAAAACCATTGAATACGCTAACTTGGCCATAGCCTAGTCGGATTCCGTCTGCAGCCGACGGCGGTTAAGAGGAACTGGCGGGGACCGGATCGCACACGTGGCCAGGAGCGCGCAAGGGAGCGGCGCGCACCGGCGCATGCGCGGTCTGGCAGAAACTGCTTGGAAGATCCAATCTGCGGCGCCGGGCGAGCCCGACACCTAATGTGGAGCACCCACGGGGACACTCGAAGAAGAATTAATGTTAAATGAGCTTCAATACTTACAGATTTCCTGACATCTTTTGTAGAAAGATCAATCAACTTCTTGTTCATGGACCATTCTTCATCACATTCCAATATAGCTTTCTGTAAAAGCATCGCATCTACATGTGAAAACCAACACTCACACAATAATGCATGAAGTGTAGCTTTTTAATGTAATATACTAATTTTAAGAAATTTATGCAATATGAATACCAATAATTTCTCCACTAAAAAGTATTTATTTTGGCAACATTTAAGCAGTTTTCAGAAAGTCAGCATTTTACAGAAATAGTGTGTAATGTTCATATTCTCATTTAATTCTTTTGCTTTTGCTTTTGCTTTTGCTTTATTAGCTTTATAACCACAACTTTTTTGTAACAATTGATCTTCAACAAGCACTTTTAATTTATAAGAGAATAAAATGGTTGCAGATCACACATTCTTATCACCAAGCTCACCAAAAGCGACTTACGAGTTCATTAAATTTTACTGTTCTGTTCTGCAGTGGCATCCAACTTAAGCGGCTACTGGCATTCAAAGACCTATTATGCTACCTGTGTACTCTCATAATTTGGAAATGCAAATATACTGCACCTACATTTTAAAGTAGTTGCCAAGTATTTTTAATAGTGGAAACACTTAAAAGAAAACAAGTTACATTCAAATAGCTCTGTATTAGATTTTGTACTTTAACCTCCTTTTAGAGTTTACAGGAAAATAAAGTTTAATGGCATCTAGTTTAATACTTAATGAAACCAAAGATGTGGAAAATTTCTTGTGTTGAAAGGAAATTACTGTGATTGCATGGACCAACGCAAAATGTAATTTCATTCCCAGGAATGGAAAAACAAAACAAAAAAACCTCAAGGTAAGGAGGTAAGTCATTATTCACATCTGCAGACACTGAGGGTCCAATTTGCTGCCTTTCACTGGGGAAGACACACTTTGACGATCCAATAAGGATGACCTTCTCTGCTTGAGAGGAGAAAAGGGCAGAGACAGGCACTGGAGTTGATAGTATGCACATTTATTGCCTATTACCCTGAGGTAATACCACCAGCAGGAACTATGATATAATAGGCATCACAGAAATCTGGTGGAATGAGGACAATAAATGAGACACAGTCATACCAGGGTACAAAATATATTGGAAGGAAAGGACAGATCATGCAGGTCGGGGAGTAGCATTGTATGTGAAAGAAAATGTAGAATCAAATGAAATAAAAATCTTAAATGAATCAAAATGCCTTTACGGATAGTAATTCCACACTCTTAAAAGAATATAGCACTAGGGAGATATTACTGACCATGTGACCATGAAAGTGAAGTGACTAGGGAATGCTAAGTGAGATTAGAGAGGTTATGAAAATAAAAAAAACTCAGTAATAGTAGGGGATTTCAAAAATCACCATATTGACTGGGTACAGGTGACCTCAGGACGAGATGCGGAGATAAAATTTCTTAATGCCTTAAGTGACTGCTTCTTGGAGCAGGTGGTACAGGAACCCACAAGGGGAGAGAGAATTCTCGATTTAGTCCTGAGGGGAGCGCGAGATTCGGTCCAAGAGGTAACTGTAACAGGACCAATTGGAAATAGTGACCATAATACAACAACATTTAACAGTCTTGTAGTAGGAAGAATACCTCAGCAGTCCAACACTGTAGCATTTAATTTCAGAAAGGGGAACTACGTGAAAATGAGAAGGTTAGTTAAACTGAAATTAAAAGGTACAGTGACAGAAGTAAAATCCCTGCAAGCTGCATGGAAATTTCTCAAAGGCACCATAATAGAGGCCAAACTTAAATGCATACCCCAAATTAAAAAACACAGTAAGAGATGCCAAAAAAAGCAATTGTGTCTTAACAACTATATAAAGGATACAGTGAGAGATAAAAAGGCATCTTTTAGAAAGCAGAAGTCAAATCCTAGTGAGGAAAATAGAAAGGAGCATACACACTGTCAAATTAAGTGAAAACTTTAATAAGAAAAGTTAAAAAGGAGTTTGAAGAACAGCTAGCCAAAAACTCAAAAAGTAATAGCAAAATGTTTAAGTACCTCAGAAGCAGGAAGCCTACTAAACAACCAGTGAGGCCCCCGCTGACAAGATACAAAAAGAGCACTCAAAGATGATAGTCATTATGGAGAAACTAACTGAATTCTTTGCTTCACTCTACATGGATGAGGATGTTAGGGAGATTCCCAAAAGTGAGCGGTGCTTTGTAGGTGACAAATCTGAGGAACTGTCCCAGATTGAAGTGTCATTAGAGGACATTTTGGAACTAATTGATGAACTTAACAGTAACAAGTCACCAGGACCAGTTGGCATTCACCCAAGAAAGGACAGAAAGAACTCAAATGTGAAACTGTGGAACTATTAAAAGTGGGTTGTAACCTCTTCTTTAAAACAGCTATTGTACCCAATGACTGGAAAACAGCTAATGTAATACCAATATTTAAAAAGGGCTCTCGCAGCAATCCCAGCAATTACAGACCAGTAAGTCTAACATCAGTACCAAGCAAATTAGCTGGAACAGTAGCAAAGAGTAAAGCTGTCAGACACAACATAGGAGAACATAAGTTGTTTCGCAAAAGTCAGCATGGTTTCTGTAAAGGGAAATCAAGTCTTACTAATCTGTTAGAGTTCTTTGAAGAGGTCAACAAATACGTGGACAATGGGGATTCAAGAGGTACAGAGTACTTAGATTTCCAGAAAGCCTTTGACAAGGTCCCACACCAAAGGCTCTTATGTAAATTAAGTTGTCATGGGATAAGAGGAAGACCCTTTCATGGACTGAGAACTGGTTAAAAGTCATGAAACAAAAGGTAGGAATAAATGGTAAAGTTTCAGAATGGAGAGGGGTATTATCCAAGGGTCAGTCCTAAGACCAATCCTATTTGATTTATTCATAAATGATCTGTAAAAAGGAGTAAATAGTGAGGTGGGAAAGTTTGCAGATGATACTAAATTGCTCAAGACAGTTAAGACCAAATCAGACTGTGAAGAACTTCAAAAAGATCTCTCAAAACTAAGTGATTACGAAACAAAATGGCAAATGAAATTTAATGTGGATAAATGTAAAGTAATACACATTGGAAATAAACCACCCCCAACTATACATACAGTATGATGGGGACTCATGTAGTTACAACTAGTCAGGAAAGAGATCTTGGAGCTGTGGATACTTCTCTGAAAACATCCACGCAGTGTGCAGCAGCAGTCAAAAAAGCAAACAGGATGTTAGAAATTATGAAAAAACGGATAGAGAATAAGATGGAGAATATCTTATTGCTTTTATATAAAACCATGGCCTGCCTACATCTTGAATACTGCATACAGATGTGGTCTCCTTATCTTAAAGAGATATATTGGCATTAGAAAAGGTTCAGAAAAGACATGGAAAAATCAGGTATAAGAAGCTGCCAACAAAGGCGGAGTTTCACCAGCAGAACCACACTTACACAGTGTTTTTTGTGCCAACACTGGCGTCTGCTGGTGAGTGAATATGCAAATGAATGGTCATTTCCATTTTCAAGACCACCCATTTGCATACTGCTGTTGGCGGTTCTGGTCAGTGTAACCATAACCTAAGAAGGATATTATAGAAGTATATAAAATCATGAGTGGTGTGGAAAAAGTGAACAACGAAAAATTATTTATCTGTTTCCATAATACAAGAACTAGGGGACACCAAATGAAATTAATGGGCAGCAGAGGTTTAAAACACACAAAAGGAAGTTCTTCTTCACACAGTGCTCAGTCAATCTGCAGAACTCATTCACAGAAGAGGTTGTGAAGGCTAGGACTATAACAGGGTTTAAAAGAGGGCTAGATAAATTCACGGTGATTAGGTCCATTAATGGTTCAGTTCGCTCCCTCTTGGGCACCTGGCATTGGCCACTGATGGCAGACAGGATACTGGGCTGAATGGATCTTTGGTCTGACCTAGTATGGCCATTCTTATGTTCTTATATGCTTATGTTCAAACAGGGCTGCTAATGAAAGTTTGCAAGGGCAAGAAGGCATATCCTTCCCACCCTGCCACCCCCAACTGAACAAACTATGTGAGAGCTTTCGGGTGTGTGAGTTTGCTGAACTGTTTCTTAGAATTTGAATATCAGTTACTGTTTGATTTCAGTTAATCTGGCAGTTAGTGGGGGGGGGGGGGAGTCTTTGAGCTCTTCCCCCTCTGACTCACCAGGGGTAGGAGAGATCAAGGAGAGAAGGGTTTAGAAGCCAGAAGCCAAGCAACCAGTAAACGCTTACAACCAGCGGCAACTGCAAACAGGCCTACTAAAAGAGGAATTTGTGAGGGAGTTTGTAAGAGGGAGTCCTGTGATGGTCGGGAAGAGTTGCATCACCTGTACCAGCACTACTACTCCTGTCTGTTCAACCTGTGCCTGTAGCCAGACAGATCACCTGAACATGGATACCTCTACTCAGACCCTGGTGTGGTTTTGCAGAGACTGTGGTTTGCATTTCCCACTCACAGAAATTCAGGCTGAGGGGGGCATCCAGCGTGAAAGAGGCCTGCTCATGGACTCTCTCAGAAAGCAGGTGGGAGGGCTGCAGAATGAAGCGGCTAGTCTGAGAAACATGCAATCCCAGGGACAATTCCTGGAGGATACCCATGTGGAGACATCTAATGCTGAGGTATCTATCCAGCTGCAGAGGACTGCTAGCACACCACTGCTGGAGGAGGAGATGGCTTTGCCTGTGGGGTGGAGGCACACTGGCAGCTGGTTACTTCTCACAGCAGGCAGTGCTCCATCCCTACTCCCAACCCTCCCACTGTAGTTTTGGAGAACTGTTATGCTGCTCTGGATACATGAGCCAAGGAACCATCTTCTAAAGAGGAAATGGAGAAGCCATGCACCCCCAAGGCTGGGAGGTCTGCAAATACCACTGTGAAGAGGAAACACAAGGAAGGTAGCAGTGGCTGGAGACTCTTTTGAGTGGGATGGAGACACCCACCTGTTGCCCTGACATGATGTACCAGGAGTTATGCTGCATGCCAGGGGCCCATATCTGAGGTGTTACGTGGGTACTGTCAAGGATCATCTGACACTTTTACTACTACCCCATGCTACTTATCCATGTGGGCATGGATGATACTCCAAGGTGTAACCTTGAGCAGATCGAGAGTGACCTACAAGGCTCTGGGGGTGTGGGTAAGAGAGTCTGGAGCTCTGGCAGTGTTCTCTTCAGTCCTCCCAGTTAGAGTTAGGGGCCCTCACAGTGACAGGTGCACCCTGGAGGTGAATGCCTGGCTGCGAAGATGGTGTCACCAAGAGGGCTGTGGCTTCCTCAATCACAGGATGCTACTTCGAGAAGGATGACTGCTAAGTGGAGATGACATTTACCTAGCTAGAGAGGATAACAATATTTGGCTATAGACTGGCTAACCTAGCAAGGAGGGCTTTAAACTCAGTTCAAAGTGGACAGGTGACTAAAGATCACAGATAAGGGGAAACCATGGAGACCTAGGAATTAGGTCAGAAATTGAAGGGTGTGGGCTATAACAGCAGAGCTAAGAAGGGACAAAGCAGAACTAGGGAATAAAATCAAATCAGTACTTAAGTTGTCTGCATACAAATGCAAGATGTATGGGAAATAAGCAGGAAGAACTTGAAATGCTAATAAATATAAACACAAGTACGACACAGTTGGTATGACAGAAATTTAGTGAGATAAAACAACCATTGGAATATTAGTATAGAAGGGTACAGTTTGGTCAGGAAGGATAGGCATGGAAAAAAGAGAAGAGGTAATGCCTTATATATTAAAAATGTGTGTACTTGGACTGAGGTTGAGCTGGATATAGGAAACAGATTTGTTGAGAGTCTCTGAGAAAAGATAAAAGGGGCAAAGAGCAGGGGTGATGTCATGATTGGGGCCTACTTCAAACCACCTATCTAGGAATAAGAGATGGATGAAGCTTTTTTATAAGCAACTAACAAAATCATCCAAAGCATAGAACTTGGTGGTGATGGGGAACATCCACTACCTAGACAATCGTTGACAGAAGAACAAAGAACGGCACAGATTATCCAACAAGTTCTTGGAATGATTTGGAGGCATTTTTTTATTTCAGGTGGCGAAAGCAGGGGAAAGGGAGGGAATGCTGTTTCAGATTTTGATTTTTAAGAAATAGGGAGGAGTCAGTTGAGAATCTTAAAGTGGCTGCGAGCTTGGGTGGAAGTGTCATTAAATGATAGAGTTCATAATTCTGAGTGGTAGAAGAGAGAACACCAAAATAAAGATAATGGACTTCAGGAAAGCAGACTTTAGTAAACGCATGATGCTGATAAGTAAGGTCCCATGCAAAGTAAAACTATGAGGAAAAACAGTTGAAGACAGTTGGCAATTTTTCAAAGGGACATAAGTAAGGGTGTAAAAGCAAACCATTCCTCAGTTCGTCAGACCTGTAGACTATTATCTCTTCCTACTTCTCCATGTAAGAACTAATGATACAGCCAAGAGTGATCTTGACGAGATCATGGCAGAGTACGTAACCCTAGGAAGAAAGATCAAGGAATATGGAACACAAGGGTGTTCTCATCCATGCTCCTTGTGGAAGGAAGGGGTCCAGGTAAGGATCGTCAAATCGCAGAGGTAAGTGTGTGGTTGTGTAGGTGGTGTCACAGAGAAGGATTTGGTTTCTTTCACTATGGGATTCTCTTTTGTGAACAAGGATTGCTAGGAAGAGATGGGATCCACCTAAAGAAGAGGGGAAAGAGTATCTTTGTGAGCAGGCTTGCAAACCTAGTGAGGAGGGCTTTAAACTAGGTTTGTCAGGGGATGGTGACACAAGCCCTAAGGTAAATGGGGAAGGAGTAGGGAAGTAGGGAGCAATAAAGTAGCTTTACTGGGTGAAGAGGAGAAAGTGGGCCAAACAGTCACTTCTCTAAGGTGGTTATGCACGATAATGAAAGGGCATAAACTGCTTAGGAAGGACCGATGGGAGAAAAGGAGGAGGAGGAGGAGTTGTGCTTTATGTGAGGGAGCAATATGATAGCTCAGAGCTCCAGTACAAGGAGGGAGAAAGGTTAGAGGCAGACACAACAGAGGTGATGTTATAGTTGGCGTCTGCTAAAGACCACCAGTACAGTAGGCATCCTTCAGTCTGCACAGACTATGGATCGCGCCCGTTATAGTTTCAATTGAGGACTTCATTTACAGCGTCTACTGTGACTATGAAGACCCACATGAGAGTGACAGTCCTTGCTGCATCTCTTGCAGATGTGGTGGGTGTCTGGCAAGTCTTTAGTGTGCTTTCTGTGTGCTCGCTTCTCCTCTGCTAGATGTCTGATCTTCATCTCGCCCTTCTGAAGGCCCTTGTGTAACCCCTGCCTCCATCTGCTGAGGTCATCTAGGAGTTCTTCCCAGTTGTCCAGCTCGATGTCTACCTCTCTGAGGTCTCTCTTGCAGACATCTTTGTAGCGCAACTGGGGGCGTCCGGGAGGTCTTTTGCCAGAGGCTAGCTCACCATACAGGATGTCTTTTGGAATCCTTCCATCATTCATCCTGTGGCTGTGGCCAAGCCAGCGGAGCCGATGCTGCCTGAGGAGGGTGTGCATGGTTGGGATTCCAGCTTGCTCAAGGACAGCAGTATTGGTCACTCTGTCCTTCCATGATATTCCAAGGATGCGCCTGAGGAAGCGCAAGTGGAAGATGTTCAGCCTCTTTTCCTGGTGGGCATACAGGGTCCAAGTCTCGCTGCCATAAAGGAGGGTGCTGAGGATGCAGGCTCTGTAGACTTGCATTCTGGTGTGAGCGTACAGCTTGTTATTCCACACACTCTTCCTGAGTCTGGACAGAGTTGTGGCCGCTTTTCCGATCCTCCTATTTAGCTCAGTGTCCAACGACAGGGTGTCAGTGATGGTGGACCCAAGGTAAATGAACTCATGGACGACCTCTAACGTATAGTTGTCAATGCTGATTGATGAGGATTCAGCAACATCCTGACCGAGTACATTTGTCTTCTTTAGGCTGATGGTAAGCCCAAAGTCCTTGCACGCTTTGGAGAACTGATCCAGCAGTTTTTGAAGCCGGTCTTCCGTGGGAGACACTACAGCAGCATCGTCTGCGAACAGCATGTCTCTGATGAGGACTTCCCACACCTTAGACTTAGCTTTCAGCCTTGCAAGATTAAACAGTTTCCCATCAGATCTTGTGTGTAGCAAGATGCCCTCTGTTGAAGATCCAAAGGCATGCTTCAGGAGGAGTGCGAAGAAGATCCCAAACAATGTCGGAGCAAGCATGCATCCTTGTTTGATGCCACTCCTGATTCTGGAAGCATCCGATAATGTGCCATCATATTGGATGGTTCCTCTCACGTCTTTGTGGAATGACTGGATCATCTTCAGTAACTGTGGAGGACAGCCTATCTTGTGGAGCACTTTGAACAGACCATCCCTGCTGACCAAGTCAAAGGCCTTGGTCAGGTCGATGAAGGCTACGTAGAATGGCCTCCTCTGCTCCCTGCACTTCTCCTGCAGCTGCCCTAGAGAGAAGATCATGTCAACAGTAGACCTCTCTGCGCGGAATCCGCACTGCGATTCGGGGTACACCCTCTCAGCAATCTTCTGGAGTCTGCCAAGGATGACACGAGCGAACAGTTTACCAGTGACGCTTTGGAGGGAGATTCCACGGTAGTTGTTGCAGTCGCTTCTGTCTCCTTTGTTCTTATACGTTACAATGTTAGTGTCGCGCATATCCTGTGGAACCTCACCCTCTTTCCAGCACAGGCACAGTAGCTCATGTAGGGGTTCCAAGTGTGTGTCCGCGGCACACTTGATTACCTCTGGTGGTATACCATCCTGGCCAGGGGCCCTTCCTGCTGCAATGCTGCCGATGGCTTTCTTCAGTTCATCCACAGTCGGTTCCTGATCCAGTTCGTCCATTACTGGTAGGAGCTCGACGGCATCGAGGGCTGTGTCAACCACAACGTTCTCGTGTGAGTACAGCTCGGAGTAGTGCTCAACCCAGCACTCCATCTGTTTGGCTTTGTCAGCGATGACTTCACCAGATTTGGATTTCAGAGGTGCCATCTTGTTCTGGGTGGGTCCTAATGCCTTCTTCATACCCTCGTACATTCCTCTGAGATTACCAAAGTCGGCACAGGTCTGGATGTTGCTGCATAGCTGGAGCCAGTGGTTGTTGGCACAGCGCCTGGCTGTCTGCTGTAGTGTTCTTCTGGCCTCTCTAAGTGCTTGCTGGGTACTCTGGTTCGGTGAGCGTTTGTACTCCAGTAGTGCAGCGCGTTTCTTTTCAATGACTGGAATCATCTCATCGGAGTTAGCTTCGAACCAGTCGTTCGTGTTTCTAGCTCTTCTTCCAAACACCGACAAGGCCGTGTTGTAAACTGTATCCCTCAGATGTTGCCACTTGGATGTCACATCAGTGCCCCCAGGGCCTCTGCGCAGATTCTCCTGAAGGGTCTCTCTGAACTTTTCAGCTTTCTCCAAGTTTGCCGTCTTTCTGGCATCAATGCAGGGCCTTCCAGCAGGTTTGATCAGGGATATGAAGTAAATGAGGACTTCTTCAGAAAACCAAGAGAACCTTCCAAATCACAGGCCCTGGTTCTTATGGGAGACTTTAATCATCCAGACATTTGTTGGGAGACCAATACAGCAGCACACAGACAATCTAGGAAGTTTTTGGAGAATGTTAGAGGTAACTCTTGATACAAGTGCTGAAGAAACTGACCAGGGGCCGTGCACAACTTGACCTATTGCTCACAAACAGGGAAGAACTAGTAGGAGAAATAGAAGTGGGTGGCAACCTGGGCTGCAGCGACCAGGAGATGGTCAAATTCAGGATCCTGACAAAAGGAAGAAAGGTGAGCAGAAATATACAGACCCTTGATTTCAAAAGAGCAGACTTCAACTCCCTGAAAGAAGTGATGGGCAGGATCCCGTGGGAAATGAAGATGAAGGGGAAAAGAGTTCAAAAGAACTGGCAGTATTTTAAAGAAGCCTTACTGAAGGCCCAGAAACAAACCATCCTGCTGCATAGTAAGAAACGCTAATGTGGTAGGCAACCAGAGTGGCTTAATAGGGAAATCCTTGGTCAGTTTAAACTCAAAAAGGATGCATATAAGACATGGAAACGTGGACAATAGGGCTGGAGAATGCCAGGCAGTAATCAGGAAAGCAAAAGCACAATTGGAACTGCAGCTGGCAAGGGATGTGAAGAGTAACAAAAAGGGTTTCTACATGCATGTTAACAACAAGAGGGTTAACAGGAAAGGTGTGGGGCCGTTACTGGATGAAAGAGGTAACCTAGTGACATGTGAAGTAAGAAAAGCTGAAGTACTCAATGCTCCTTTTGCCTCACTCTTCAAAGACAAAGACAGTTCCTACACTACGGTGCTAGACAATACAGTATGGGAAGGTGGAGGGCAGCCATCGGTGGGGAAGGAGTGAGTTAAGAGCTACTCAAAAAACTACATTTACACAAATCCATGGGTCTGGATTTAATGCACCCAAGGGTACTGAGGGTACTGGCAGATGGCATTGCTGAGCCTTTGGCCATTGTCTTTGAAGACTCTGAAAGACTGGGAGAGATCCCATATGACTGGAAAAAAGACAAGGTAGTACCCATCTCTAAAAAAAGGAAAGAAGGACAATCCAGGGAATGATAGACCAGTCAGCCTTACCTCAATCCCTGGGAAAATAATGGAAGGAATCCTCAAGGAATCCGTTTTGGAGCACTTGGAAGAGGGGAAAGTGATCAAGAGTAGTCAACATGGATTCACCAAGGGCAAGTTGTGCCTGACTAATCTGATTAACTTCGATGATACTGTAACTGGCTCTGTGGACATGGGGAAGTCAGTGGATGTGATATACCTTGACTTCAGCAAAGCTTTTAATACAGTCTCCCACAACTTTCTTGCCCATAAGTTGAAGAAATATGGGATGGATCCATGGACTATAAGATGGATAGAAAGCTGCCTTGATGGGTGGGCCCAGTGGGTAGTGGTCAATGGCTCGATATCTGGATGGTGGTTGGTTTCAAATGGAGTGCCCCAAGGCTCGGTTCTGGGGCTGGTGTTGTTCAACATGTTTATTAATGACCTGGATGAGGGACTGGATTGCACCCTCGCAAGTCTGCAGACGACACTAAGCTAGGCGAGAGAGGCAGATATGTTGGAGGGTAGAGATAGAATCCAGAATGACCTGGATAAATTGTAGGATTGGGTCAAAAGAAATCTGATGCAGTTCAACAAAGAGAAGTGTAGAGTCCTGTACTTGGGATGGAAGAATCCCAAGCATTATTATAGGCTTCGGACTGACTGGCTCAGCAGTGGTACGATGGAAAGGGACCTAGGGGTTATGGTGGATGAAAGGCTGGATATGAGTAAACAGTGTGCCTTTGTAGCCAAGAAGGCTAACGGCATATTAGGGTGCATTAGGAGAAGCACTGTGAGCAGATCTAGAGAAGTGGTTATTCCCCTCTATTCAGCACTGGTGAGGCCACATCTGGAATACTGTGTTGAGTTTTGGGCCTCCCAGTATAAAAAGGGTGTGGATGTGCTGGGGCAGGTTCAGTGGAGGGCAATAAAAATGATTAAGGGGCTGGAGCACATAACCTATGAGGAGAAGATGAGGGATTTGGGCCCATTTAGTTTACAGAAGAGAAGACTGAGGGGTGATTTAATAGCGGCCTTCAACTTCCTCAAGGAGTCCTCTAAAGGGGATGGAGAGAAATTATGCTCAGTGGTGACAGATGGCAGAACAATGAGCAGTGGTCTGAAGTTACAGGAGAGGACTAGGCTGGATATTAGGAAAAACTATTTCACCAGGAGGGTGGTGAAGCACTGGAATGCGTAGCCTAGAGAGGTGGTGGATTTGCCATTCCTAGAGGTTTTTAAGTCCTGGCTTCACAAGGTCCTGGCTGGGATAATACAGTTGGGGTTGATCCTGCTTGAAGCAGGGGGCTGGACTAAATGACCTCCTGAGATCCCTTCTCGCCCTATAATTCTATGATAGGAAGTGTGGCAAGACACCAGCTTAGCTTAACCAGGAGCTCTTGAAGGATCTAAAAATCAAAAAGGAATTATATAAAAAGTGGAAACTAGGTCAAAGTATAAAGAACAAATACAGACAAATACCACAGGAATGTAGGGGCAAAATTAGAATGGTGAAAGCACAAAATAGGCTCAATCTAGCTTGAGGCATATGGGGAAACAAGAAAACATTTGACAAATATATTAGAAGCAAGAGGAAAACCAAGGACAGGGAGGCCCATTGCTCAGTGAAGAGGAAGAAACAGTAAGTGAAAAATTGGAAATGGCAGAGATACTTAATGATTTCTGTATTGCAGTTTTCATCAAGAAGGTTGATGGAGACTGGATGCCTTACATAGTGAACACTAGTGGAAATGGGGTGGCTCAAGAGGGTAAAATAGTGAAAGAATAAGTTAAAAATTACTTAGAAAAGTTAGATGTTTTCAAGTCACCAGGGCATCCTAAAATACTCAAGGAGCAGATAGATGAGGTACCTGAGCCACTACCTATGATCTTTGAAAAGTGATGGAAGTCTGGAGAAAATTCAGAAGACTGGAAAAGGGCAAATAAGAAGGAAAACAAAGCAAACCCAGGAAATGACAGACCAGTCAGCTTAACTTTAGTGTCAGGAAAAATAATGGAGCAAATAATTAAGGAATCCATCTGCCAACATCTGGAAGATAATAAGGTGATAGGTTTCAACACGCCTTTGTCAGGAACAAATCATGTCTAACCAACCTGACAGCTTTTTTTAATAGGATAACAAGCCTTGTGGATAAAGGTGAAGTAGTGGATGTGGTATACTTAGACTTTAGTAAAGCATTTGATACAGTATTGCATGACCTTCTTATCAGTAAACTAAGGAAATACAAACTAGATGGGGCTATGGTCAGGTGGGTGAGTAACTAGGTGGAGAACGGTTCACAGAGAGTACTTATTAATGGTTCACAGTCAGGATGGAAGGTAATATCTGCAGGAGTCAGTTTTGGGGCCAGTTCTGTTCAATAACTTTACCAATTATTTAGATAATGGCATAGAGAGTATGCTTATCAAGTTTGCAGATGCTACCAAGTTATGAAGAGTTGGGTCAGAACTCAAAAAGATCTGGACAAACTGGAGAAATTGTCTGAGGCAAATAGGGTGAAGTTCAAAAAGGACAAATGCAAAATACTCTATTTAGGAAGGAACACATGCAAAATGGGAAGGGACTCCCTCAAAAGGAGCACTGCAGAAAGGGACTTAGGGGTGAAATTTGACCACAAGCTAAGTATGAGTCAACAGTGTGTTGCTCTTGCAAAAAAAAAAAACAAAAACAAAAACAAGCATGATTCTGGGATGGATGAGCATGAGTGTTGTGAACAAGACTTGAGAAGTAATTCTTCTGCTCTACTCTGCACTGATTAGGTCTCAACTGGAGTACTGTGTCCAGTTCTGGGCATCACATTTTAGGAAAGATGTGGAGAAACTGTAAAGTGTCTAGAGAAGAGCAACTAAAATGATTAAAGGTATAGCAAATATGACCTATGAGAGAAGATTAAAAGAATTGGGTTTATTTAGTTTGGAAAAGAGATTGCTGTGGGGGGATATAATAGAGGCTTTCATGTACCTAAAAGAGTGTTACCAGGAGAAGGGAATACAATTTTTCTCTTTAGGCTTGAAAATAGGACAAGAAGCTATGGGCTTAAATTTTAGGAGGGAAGGTTCAGATTGGACATAAGAAAAAAATTCCTAATTTCCACGGTGTTACTGGGATAAGTTGCCTAGGGTGGTTGCAGAATCTCAATTTTTGGAGATATTTAAGAACAAGTTAGATAAATATCTAACAGGGATGATACAGCTGATGCTTGGTCCTGCTGTGAGGGCAGGGAACTGGAACTGATGACCTCGTGAGGTTCCTTCCAGTTCTAGTATTCTATGATCCATGATTCTGTTGCTTCCCATGATGCTGGAACACAGGCAGTGTGCATGGTATGGAAGTCTCTGAGTCGCATAACTAGACATGAAACAACTTTGCTGTCAGTCTACAGTGTGACATAAGCCGCGTCTACACGTGCACGCTACTTCGAAGTAGCGGCGCCAACTTCGAAATAACGCCCGTCACGGCTACACGTGTTGGGCGCTATTTCGAAGTTAACTTTGACGTTAGGCAGCGAGACGTCCAAGTTGCTAACCCCATGAGGGGATGGGAATAGTGCCCTACTTCGACGTTCAACGTTGAAGTAGGGAACGTGTAGACGATTTGCGTCCCGCAACATCGAAATAGCGGGGTCCTCCATGGCGGCCATCAGCTGAGGGGTTGAGAGATGCTCTCTCTCCAGCCCCTGTGGGGCTCTATGGTCACCGTGTGCAGCAGCCCTTAGCCCAGGGCTTCTGGCTGCTGCTGCTGCAGCTGGGGATCCATGCTGCATGCACAGGGTCTGCAACCAGTTGTCGGCTCTGTGGATCTTGTGCTGTTTAGTGCAAGTGTGTCTGGGAGGGGCCCTTTAAGGGAGCGGCTTGCTGTTGAGTCCACCCTGTGACCCTGTCTGCAGCTGTTCCTGGCACCTTTATTTCAATGTGTGCTACTTTGGCGTGTAGACGTTCCCTCGCAGCGCCTATTTCGATGTGGTGCTGCCCAACGTCGACGGCACCAGCCCTGGAGGACGTGTAGATGCTATTCATCGAAATAGCTTATTTCGATGTAGCGTGCACGTGTAGACGTAGCCATAGGGAGAGAGTGTTCCTTCCACACCTGCCCATATGTCCTCTATAGTGCTGAGCATAGGTCTGGGTGATGGACATAGGTTTTGTCCATAACTGAAAACACAGATACAGCTAAACATTATAAATTACCACATTAAAAAGGTTTGAAGATCACTTCTTTTACTTATTTGCTAAGACCCAAGTTCTGGCTTTGGCATTTCTCGTGCAGGTATTAAAGATATCACAAACTCTAACAGCCCTGCAAGAAATTCAGATGCTTGGTTTTTTTGTGGAATCTAACAGTGTGCCAGATACTAGATCTCTGCACAGAGATGAACAGCTTTTCTAATGTCTCACCTGTCTAAAGAGCAGTTCAAACCTTGCTATAGTTTTTGAGGTGGGGTTAATTTGACCCACCTATTCTATATCCAAGGGCTATAGCTTGCTAGGCAAAAAAGAAGTGTTTTTTTCAACACCTGTACTCCAGGAATCAGAGAGATCTTTGGTTTTATTAAGTATCAAACTACAGGCTATGAGAAAGACATTCAATTAACTTAAGATGAACCTTTTTTAAATACCTTAAAATAGATGGGAGCCATATCTCCCAGTTCTTTTGGGAGAGGAATGCATTCATATACCATATGATATCGTTTCTTTATACTCATATTTGTCTCTAGGAAGACACAATCCAATTCTTTAGCTTCAAACATCTTTACCAAGGCCTTTCTGAACATCTGTAAGAGAGAAAAATATAAATGGAAAT
The DNA here is from genome assembly GCF_033958435.1 of Carettochelys insculpta. Classification (NCBI taxonomy): domain Eukaryota; kingdom Metazoa; phylum Chordata; order Testudines; family Carettochelyidae; genus Carettochelys; species Carettochelys insculpta. The sequence continues at coordinate 41,496,922 of NC_134137.1, forward strand.
GTTTAAGTCCCCAGAACTCAGGGTCTAAAAAAGTGAGTCTTTCACTAAAAATGGCACTGCTGCATGGTATGGAGAAACCAACCACACGAACGAATAGCCAGAAGGACTCAAAGGACTGAGTCAAGTATCAGAGGGGTAGCCGTGTTAGTCTGGATCTGCAAAAGCAACAAGGGGTAATGCACGAGCATAAGCTTTCGTGGGCAAAGACCCACTTTGCTAAGACCTGCATCTGACAAAGTGGGTCTTTGCCCACGAAAGCTTATGCTCGTACATTTCTGCTAGTCTATAAAGTGCCACAGGACCCCTCGTTGCTCCTCAAAGGACTGAGACTACCATAATTGGGTGTGATCAGATATACACAGCAGTGGACTAGGACTCAGGGGAACTTAGTTTTCTTTCTGGTGGGTTATTGGCCTGCATGATTAACATGGACAAATCATTTCCTACCTCTGTGCTTCTCATCCCCACATGTAAAACAGGGATAACGACATTTGTCTCCTTTGAAAAGAGCTTTTGGATCTGCTGACAAAAATCACTCTAGAAGAGCTGGTGATCACTATTCAGCCAGCAATGTGAGGAACAGAAATCCAGTTGCCTTGTAAATTAGTACTATATTGTGGGGAAGAATTATCTTTCATTGTTTGCTATGGGCATGTCACTGGCATGTCCCCTGCACTGGAACTAGAAAGAGGTTCTCTGTAGGGCTGTTTATGGGCCCCAGTGACTGCAAGGGAAACAAGAAGTCCTGGGGCACCTTACAGACTAACATATTTTGGAGCATAAGCTTTCATGGGCAAAGACCCACTTCATCAGATGCATTTAAACCCTCCTCAGGAACCCCCCTACTCATGCATCTGACAAAGTGGGTCTCTGCCCACAAAAGCTTATGCTCAAAAATATCTGCCAGTCTATAAGGTGGCACAGGACTTCTTGTTGCTTTTAAAGATACAGACTAACTTGGCTACCTCTCTGATACTTGTGCAAGGGAAGTTATTCCCCAGCCTACTCAGGGCTTTTATAGCATCTGTATAATCACAACAGCATACAAGAACCAGAGCATGGGTGACAAACTCACTTCTTCTGTAAGACAATACAATAGCAAGTGAAACTCTCCCACCTCACTCAAGGGACAAACCATTATACTGCTCAGAGCTAGTAGGCATCCTTCAGTCTGCACAGACTATGGATCGCGCCCTTTAAAATTTCAATTTAAGACTTCATTTACAGCGTCTATTGTGACTATAAAGACCCACACGAGAGTGACAGTCCTTGCTGAATCTCTTACCTGATCCCTTTATGAACATTACATGTACTACAATACCAAGACCTGTGACAAAAGAGTTCTTTGGGCTCTCTCTACACTGGCAACTGAACTTCTGGACTACACCTACACTAGATGTTTTTTTTGACAAAACTTGTGGAGCTTCTACACACAAAATGCATTTTGTCGACTGTCAACAAAACTCATCACTTCCACTGACAGTGTTCTGCCTCACCATGATGAGGAATAACACCTTTGTCAACAGTTTCTGTTTACAAAAGCTATGTAGAGGCTCTGGTGGGTTCTCTGTTGACAGATAGGGCTTCCAGTCTACCAGGCAGCCCTGTTTGCTGAGCTTCCACTTGGCCATTAAGTTGAGAGAGTGGGCAGGCAGTCGAGCCACTCTTTGTTGACCGAGCAGATTGCTCTTTTGATCCACTTGTGTGTGTGGACATGATCTGTTGACAGAAGTTTAGCTGGAAGACCTCATCCAACAGTAACTTCTGTTGGCAGATTGCTGTAGCGTAGATGTAGCCCTGTTATTCAGCAGTGTTAAATACCCACCAGCAGTCCCAAAACCAAAAGTTTTGCTAATGAAAATCACTGTCATTAACAGCCTATTAAAAAAAGGTAGGAGAGCTCTCCTGCTCATAAAGCTACTGCTGCTCTTGGGGCTAGAGGCTTATTGTCAGAGGGAAAGCATCACCTACGTACAAACAGCAGCTGCACACCTTTGAAGGGCACAGCTATAACAGTTCAGCCATGTCACTAAAAGCTGCATAGCATACACAAAACCATAGTGTGTGTAACTGCAGAATGGCCTAAGTCTGCCCTTTCTTTAAAACCAAAAGTAGAAAAATGAAAAGTAAAAATGAAATCAGGATTAGCTTAATGTTTTCCATTAAAAATCTGATGTGTCATATTTTCAAAACACACAACTAGTGCACTACAAATTACAAGTTTCTGCCCAAATCTGTCAAACTAAAGGGCACATAATATTTACAAAGGAGCAGAATAAAGCGTAAGCATGAGAAGGAGCCCTTCATAGTATCTTCAAATTCAGCCTTCTCTCATCACCAGCTGGCCCTAGAATTTTGATAATCAGACTGAGTATCAGCAGCAGTTGATTGGATTCTTCCTCTCTGTTATTTTCTCCCTCCAGATGATGACAGATGACAACACAATTATTTGGAAGATATGTGAAGAAAGGCCATGTGAAATTTCCCTCTCCCTCTGTTTTTCAGCTCATCTCTAATGCTCTTCTGTGTAAAGGTATCACTTCCTTGTAACTGCTGTGATGAGGCAGTTTGGGTTTTACAAAACAAGAATATTGGTGTGAGGTGCCCAAATGGCAATGGCATTTAAAATAAATGTCAGTATCATCCCTTCCCTGGCCAATAGCGCCAAGATTTAAACAATAATCACTGCTATTTGTTACACCACGCAACTTTCAGAGTGAAAATTTAACAGATGATGCATTAGAAAAAGATGCCTTCGGTGTCCCCACATTCCTCCCTCTGCTCTTTCATTTATGACACATTCCTCCTATAGAATTTAGGGGAGCATTAAGTCAAAAACCAGACGCCATATTACTGTCTCACCACTACCATTGAATAATATTAAACACAGTACATTTCAAAACCTCAAATGATCTTCAGGTACCATTTTATATTTAGCAACACCCAGCCTGTCATTTCTTAGAATACTCTTAGTACACCTGTTTTTTTCAAGTTGTGAAAGGCCTAAAAAACACCAGGTAACTCAACACAGTTCACAACAGCATACAGAGGACATCAAATGCTCAGATGCAGAGTAATTAAATAAATTATCATGGCTCAAGCAAAGGCATACAAATTGTTACATTATTTAAATGATTTTTATTCACATATTACTTTGGCAGCTGGACATATAGCAAATTAAAAAAAAGGACATCACAAGAGAAACAACCCAGCAATGATAATTAGCCAAAAATATGACCTGCAGAGGAATATGAACATCATTAAACTATTGATAAATACTTAAAATAGAATCAAAATATATGGCCAATTTATTTTATTTTATGCCTCTTCCCCCAAAAAACTATAGCAGCATAAAATATTGCTTTTGGGTCAGGAAATATTTACTCAGTTGTGAAGTAAGGGCCTTAATCTTTCTGCAGTTAATGGGAATCTTTTCACTGAATTTTATGGGAGCTGAATTAAGCTCCAAATTCCATCTGCACGTGATTCTTATTTTATCCCAAACATTTTAACCCTATCATTGTATATTTCACAATTTACATTGATCACACTGTTTGGGATAAAATAAAAAAAAGTTTTTGTTTTTTTGGTTCATCTTTCAAACTGGACCCTTGCCCCTTTTGATATATTTTAAACATTTAGCCTTTTCCTCACACTTATGCACAACACTACACCTTTTAGTTCTCAATGAGATCATTCTCATGGTATTTTTCTCCCATACATAAAAAGGAAGTACAAGAAAGCCTTATCTCTCGGTGTTTCCTGATAAATTTCAGCACGGGACCAGCTATTTGGATAAGGTACGTTTTAAGAATCCAAACCTGATGACTCTTACCAACACCAATCCTTTTCAAATTTATCCATCATTAAATTATAATTACAGATGAGGTATTTTCTATCTGTAGCCCTCAAAGCCTGGAAGTTTAACATAAAACTACAGATGTACAATACATATTTGTTTGGCATTGCACTTTTTAATGTTAGGACATTATTTCTATCAGATGCAGAGTTCAAAAGCAGATTTCAAATCTGCTCCTTATTTTATTTCCACAGGAGTTTAGCCAGAGTAAGGGTAGCCCGGTTTGGCCCAAAGTATCAGGGAATGTCCACTTTTAAACTGTCCCTCTACTTCCTCTGAGCCCGAGATGGGAGAACACTGCTGTGCAGTGACAGAATTAGTGAGTCTGTATTCAGTGTGTGCATGTGGGGATTTAGAGGACTCTGCTGCCATTATGCCCCCAGGACAATGAGCATCTGGAGAGCTCATCCACTAAGCTACAAACTAATATGTAAAAAAAGTCACTTTGGCTGCTTCTACACTCTCCCCCTCCCAGCAGAAGTGCCATGGTAATGAGGCAATTTGAAGCAGGCTAATGAGGTGCTAAAGTGCATATTCAGCACCTCATTAGCATAATGGCGGCCACACCAATTTCGAAGTGGGGCGATTATTTCAAAGCTGCCCACATCTACACTACAAATCCGCAATTTGAAGTCTGCACTTTGAAATTTGCATGGCTTTCATTATGCTAATTAGGCACTGAATACAGATGTTAGCACCTCATCAGCCTTCTTCACATTGCCTAATTACCATGTCACCTCCAATGGCAGGGGGCAAGTGTAGAAGCAGCATTTGTATATAGACGGTCATGAAAAACAATAGCTGCAAATGCAACGAGAATCACTTCAGTGGGTCATGAGCTAAAATTTTGGAATACTTTTGCATTAATTGCTCATCCCTAGTGTTGTACATCACTGGAGAGATAAATAGTTCTAGTAGTTTGCTTCTGACTGTGTTCTAAGATGTCCCTGACCTGTGTGGAACAGAGGAGCTCGGACTCATTGAACCAACTGGAAACCAAGCCATAAGACATAGCCTGCATCTGAGAATGCTGCAGGATTTCCCACTCCTGTGTCAACAGGTCTGGTGAGAGTGGGAGAGGATATGGAAGGTAAGGTGACATTCTCTGCAGGAGGGGAAACCAATGCTTTGTGCCCACACTGGGGTCACTCATATCATGGAAGCCTTGTCCACTCTGACCTTTTGAAGTACCCTGGGAATGAGGACTGTAGGGGGGAAAGGTGTACCAGAGAGGGCCCTTCCATGACCTTAAGAATGCGTCACCTAACAATCCCTTCCCACTCCTGCTCTGGAGTAATAATGGCCACATTTCTTGTTGTGACAGGTGGTGAAGAAGTCAATGAGGGGAGTGCCCCAACGCTGGAACAGAGAGCGGACCACTCCATTGTGAAATTCCCACTCGTGGTTCAGTGCAAAGCATCTGCTCAGACAGTCTGCTTCAACTTTGTTGAGTCCAAGTAAGTAAGATGCCAGAAGTGTGATGTTGTTTTGAATGCACCAATTCCACAGTCAGACTGACTCTGCACTTAGGAAGCATGAGTGGGCCCCTCCCTGGCGATTTATATAGCACATTGTCACCACATTGTCTGTTAATATTTTCACCATTGGAAGAGCTGGACGGCCCTGGGAACGGCTCTGAGTTCCAGAAGATTGATATGTAGTAGGCATTCTTGCGGGGACCATCACCCTTGAATAGCGAGAGTGTCCATGTGAAACACCCCCAAGGCCCCCCCAGTAGGGAGGCATCCCTGGTAATAAGTTGGGAAGGTTGTTTAGGGTGAAACGAGACCCTAGAAAGAAGATTCTCCCTGCTCTGCCAACATAGGAAAGGCATAAGGATGTGAGGCGGAGGTACCACCAAGCAGCGAAGGCTGTGGTGAGTGCTGTTGTATACAGTAGTCATCCAGCGTTTTAGCATGCGAAAATAGAGTCTGACATGCTGTAACACAAAGATTGTTGCCACCATGTGGCCCCCTGAGCGTGAGGCATACCACCACTTGTACCATGGGGCTGCCCCTGAGAATCTCCACAAGGTCCTGAATAGCCTGGAACCTGTGGAGGGACAAGTACACACGCACTGTGGTCAGATCGAGTCGAGCCCCAGTGAATTCTAGATCCTGTGTAGGTTGAAGGGTTGACTTTTTCTCATTGACAAGAAGGCCTAGAGAGTGAAAAACTGACTGTATAGTGCACACAATGTGCTCCTCTGTAGGAGAGGGGCTTTTTTATTATGCCGTCATCGAGATAGGGAAATATCATGACTCCTTGATGACGCAAGTAGGCTGCCACTACTGCCAGGGTTTTGGAGAACTCTTAGTTTGCAGTAAGAGTGACCTTGGACAGATTACCTTAGTCCAGGGTTTGCAAGTGAGAACCACCATTTTTTCAAATTCAGTTACGAAATCAATACTTCAAGAGCCGCAATGCATGTGAACACAAGACAGCCCTTAACAAATAATGTCAAACCGTACTTTTAATAACCCCTGTTTTACGAACAGTGCACACACAATGATTTGTACCAGTTGGAAAGTTTAAGTTATTTTCGCCCCTGGATTGGACAGCAAACGAGGACAAGGAAAACACTGCGCCTGGGGATAGGCCTGTAAGCAGGAAAAAACAATTTTCACATCACAACCCTCCATAACCCCTCCCATTCGTAGGCTCTACTCCTTTGGCCCACAAACCCACCTCAATCCCCAGGACCAACACACCTCAGCCGACAAGCTCCTCAAGTTGCACATGCTGCCGCTGCTTCTCTGCAGCCACCACCTCTCCCCATCCCCATTTCCTTCTCAGCACAGCTCCAGCAGGGGCCAACTCGGCTGCCCCTCCCCGCAGCTCTCTTGCTTACTTCTCTCACCTGCAATGCGGGTGGCCCCCTGACCTGCCACACTGAAATAATGGAACTAAATGTAACTGGTTTAACAGACGGATTCCTCTTGTCAGCCATTAAACCAATTACATTTAATTGCATTATTTCAGTGGCAGCAGGGCAGGGAGCTGCAACAGGAGTCAGCGGCAGAAGCGCCCAGAGCCTCAAGTGACTCCTTAAAGAGCCACAGGTTGCCAACCCCGCCTTAGTCACTTTTAAGTGCATTACACAAAGCCTCATAAGAACACTTCTAACACACAGTTAAGTGTCCACACAGAGAGGTAGTACAAAATAATTAATGTGCTGTAAATTCACACCCTTAGCACGCACTGAGTTACCCATGTAGAAAATCCCTAACAGTCTAAAACATATAACAGCCATTTATTTTCTCTCACCAATCTCATAAAAAGCTTATCCATCTTTAATCAAGATTTGCTCACCAGCTGTTCTAGAGATCATTTCTAAACCATTCAATTTCTTCGCATATACCCTGTTTCCAATAGCAGGATTATTCCATAATTATTGACCTGAAGGGAATCAGATTCATTCCATAGCTGATATTAAACTGAATGTGTTTTTTTCGTTCCAAAAATGTTTTTTTAAGCCACTTTGTGCTCTCACAAACTTTCTTGTGGACACGTGAAAATGTTTAACAAAGCTTCTCCATATCCAAGCCCTTACTCATTTGGGGCTTTATTTAAAAAACTTGTAAATTACCCACATATGATGAACCACCAAGTTTAACAGCCTCTTGCCTTTTTATACACATTTACAAGTATGGTTTTCACATTGTTTCAGTGCTTTCCCAGGCATTGATTTATGGAGTTAATAAGGTAGCAGTGTTTTCTTTCTCCCCCAACCCACTTTCTGAGCCCCTCCTAGATACTACAAAACCTCCCCAGCACACTTCTGCCACAATGTGTATTTTGTATATCCAGTAGATTAAAAGTCAGAGCTGGAGTTAGGTAGTAGCAAGATGGGCAATTACTTGGGGCCCTACCCCATAGAGGCCCCATGAAGCCAAGTTTTTCAGGCATCGGTTTCAGCTCTAAGCGATGGGACTCTGGCTTCAGCTTTCTGCCCTGGGTCCCAGCAAGTCTGACAGCTGCCCCGCTCTCTGGCTTATTTTGTTATATCCCCTGAAATTTGCTTGCAGCCCCCATGGGGTCCCAGACTCCCAGTTGAGACGTGCAGGACGAAAGAAAGAAAATTCCTCGTATTTTCTTATCTTTGATTCCTGACTTGTCACTACTCCCTGAAAATATACAAGCTATTTCACCGCAGCATATACTCTCTTTTTTAGATTCAGTAATAGCAAGTTGCGTTATTGTACAGTATTCGACACTCACATACGTTTTACTGATGCCCACTTCCTGTAAATCCCTATTCAGTCATTAGATCACTCTTTTCCCTTTACAATTTTGACTTTTTTTTTTAGCATATGTAACCCTTTGCTGTATTGATTTCACTACTTATCTGAGATTCAACCTTTAAAGCAAATTACATTGTATGCAGCAAGATTTCTTGCCTTTTCCTCTCTGTTTCGCAAGAGTCCAAACCAATGGATGACACTTTAGCGGTATTATGACGAGAAGTCCTGTGGCACCTTATACACTAATCGATAATAGCTCCAGATTATTATCTAACATCTTATGCTCCAAATTATCTGTTAGTCTATCAGGTGCCACAGGACTTCTTGTTGTTTTTGAAGATATAAATCTAACTCGGATACCTCTCTGACAGCTAAATTATGTCAGCTTTTTCCAATTCCATTCTCAAACTATTTTCTTTGCCAATATGTGATTTTTTTAAAAATGCACTATTACTTTTTGTTCATACTTACTAATATATTGCAGATCTGATATTCAACTCCCTCTGATTAATATATCACACAATTGTATTCCAAATCTACATATACTATTACTGTGATTGCAAACACAGATCAGGCAATTCTGCAGGCCAGAGACCAATTTGCTGCACAACCACATACCCCCAGAATACCTTTCTATGTCTCTTTCTGGGGTTATTTGCATATTCAAATCATTCACAGATAGAATAATTTGTATAACCTAGTAATTCATCTGAATTACAGCATGCAGGTGATAGGGTATGGCAATTTTGAGTGGCACTATTATGCGTTAAGCAAGCACAGCCTATTCAGCAGGAAAGATGGCCTAGAAGTGGATACAGTGATTGCCTTCAGAAATGTATGTAAATAGAAACATAGCACACTACTGAGTAACTGAAAGTTGAAGTTAGACAAATTCAGAATGGAATTTGGCATGTATGTTTAACAGTGAAAACAGACAAATCATCAAAAGAATTTACCATGAGTTGTGCATTCTCCATCACTGACCATTTTAAAATCAAGATTAGCATTTTTCCCCAAGAACTATTTTTATTGCTACTTTCAGCACTGTTCTCTCTCCCCCTGCATGCTCTTTTAAGGACTAGATGCTGGACCAAGAAGCCTGTGTGTTTTTTACAGCATTTAGTACAATAGGATCCAGTCCCAATTAGGACATTTGGGTGCTATTATACACACAATATACAATAAATAACTTATTTTGTGCATCCAGTAGATTAACTTCCCACGTTTGCTAGCCATTTGCTGGACAGGATTTACTGGGAGTATAAATACATACATTCATCCATCCCTCGTTATACGAGCACAATTGGTTCCCAAATTCCAGTCTCCAGTTCGTTCCAAGTGCTTGTAACTTGACATAAACCAGTTGAATTTAGGTACTTTTCTGATGTATTTGAATAGCTTGGCTCCAGAAACAGGACACAGTGTATGTACGTAAAGCAGGGATTCCCAACCTATGGTTCAGGACCCAAACATGGGTTGCCCTTAGATTTGTTAAGGGTCACCAGCTGGGCAGTTCCGAGTTGCATGTGGATGTTAAAGAAGCCATTTGCAGTTTCTTACCGCTGCTGCCTCAGGCAGATATCTATCATTAGAGACAGCAATTATGCCTCGGTGCTGAAACCTTAACACTTGAGTTAATTGGTTTTAACCACTGTTATCTGCTGGGACCAGGAGGACTGGGAGAGTCACCCAGCCTTGCAACCCCAGTGAACAGGCTGTGGGAGGAGGAGGAAGAGGAGTGTCTAAGGCAGAAGCATTTAGGCATGCGCGGGTGGGGTGTTAGCCTGGGGGCACTGTGAGGCTGCAGGGGAAGTCTAAGGCTGAGGGTGGTTTGGGGCTGCTGAGGGGGGGGCGGTTGAAGGCTGAGGGTGGTTTGGGACCATGAGGGAGGGGACTCTGTGGGGAGGGCATGAGGGGACTAATACAGTAAACCCTCAAGTTACCCAGTGCCTGTTCCTGCAGCCCCTGCACAACTTGCATTTTCCTGCAAGGAGAGGGGAGCCAGGAACCACCAGGGCTGGTTAGTTTCCTGGCTCCCAGAATGGCAGGAGCTGGGAACCAGAGGCAGGCTGGTTCCAGTCTTCCCATGGCTTGTGGGGCTGGGAAACTGATCAGCTCATGGCTCATAAGTTTCACATTCCTGTCAGTGCAGGGAAAGGAAACAGGCTAAGAGCCTTCTCCCTTTCTTACTCCAGCTGCAGGGCTGTCAGACAGCTGCACGTTTGAGGGAAGGGAGGGAGAAAGTTCCAGCCACGGGAATGTGGGTCTCCCCACTTCTTGGCCAGGGACCTCAAGGCCAGAGCACAGCCAGCTGCAGGTCTCCCCACTCCCCAGCCAGGGACCCAGCAGCTGAAACATATAAGCGGGGGAGGGGAAAGTTCACTCATTTAGTGAACAAAGGTAAATGTGTGTGTCCCTTGTTTTAGTGAGTACTCGTATGTAAAATACTTGTGAAACGAGGGATGAGTGTAGAATATTTTGAAGAAATATCAGAAATGAAACCTAAAAGCTAGGTCACAGGAATAAGATAATGAGAAACACACTGAATCTGAAATCCTACCACCAGGATCAGAAAACTGGTGAATAACTTGGCTATCTTGCTCTTGACACAATTAATGCCCAATTTATCCAAAAAGCTAGCAGTGAACATCAGAATCTAAAAAACTGACACAACCATATACGATAATAGAGATCATCACTGAGCACTTATTAATGTAACATTATCATCAGATAATTTGGTCACAAAAACTGGTAACTCAAAATCAGATGGTGCATATTTTTAAAATATTTGCATACAGTTCACTGTTGCACTAGTATGTGAGTGTTATTCAAAGATTTCAAAGGGCAACTAATGTGAAACTGAGACCAATAAAGAAAGGTCAAGTAAAAATAACTCAACACACCATGTGTAAGAGGGAGGGCAAAAAGATCAAACATTAATTAAGGCAAAAGACCATGAACAAAATTTTCAGAAGCACTTCAACTCACTAACTTTCAATGGGTGGGTCTGCACTTGCCCCCAACTTTGAAGGGGGCACGTTAATCAGGGAGATTACTAATGAAGTGCTACATGCAAGCCGGAACTTTGAAGTTTGACACTTTAAAGTTGCCGCAGGGGAGAATTAGCCTAATGAAGTGTTGCGTATTCACTGCAGCACTTCCTTAGTAATCTTCCATCACCCTGATTAACATTCCCCCTTCGAAGTTGGTGGCAAGTGTAGACAAGACCAATGAGACTTAATTGCTTATGTCACTTTAGTGGTTTTGAAAATGCTATCTTTTACACCATCTCTTGAGGACAACTAGAGAAGTGTGATGTATTTAGTAAGAATGGAATTCCATGCATGGAGCAGGAGTGCCCCTGAAGTGAGGTAGTTCTGTCCAAAACCAGAGCCAGATCAAACCTTGAAATGGAAAGCAGAGAAAAGCCAGGCAACCTCATAAGCATCAAAGGGCTGTGGGTCAGAAACAACAGTCACAATATGTGTATTAATAAATATATCAAGCAAATGATGACAAAGTGGTGAGAAAATTAGCTATCTTAAAAGCTGTAATAAATAGTAGTGCTTTGCTGACCTGGATTTCGTCCCAGATGTCCTCATCCACAAGAGTGGCAGCAGTGTAGTGCTGCAAAGGGGCTATCACACAGTGGCCTTCAGTAAGGGACTGATGGTTTGGCAAGGATAAGTACACCTACACAAAGACACATTTTCACACCCAGTCGTAAAAATACTCATTTCTTTCCAACATCAAAAAACATTTTAATCCTGCTAAGGCTCAGCAACTCATGAGTTTAATAAAATTTAAGCTAATAAAGGCAATTGCCCTCTTCAAAAATGTTTAAAGTTTGGTGTTAACATATTAAAATAATTTAAGCTAATTTAAATTAAACAAACAATAGACTCCTTCCAAGTTAGTTAAGATGATGAACATTATTTAGACTGAGCCCCTTAGCTTCATTTGGCCCAGATCCTGAAAAGTCCTGAACTATCTCAACACCAACAGAGCAACAGGAGTGAAAGGTGTGGCGGGCTCCCTTTGTATATCCTATTTACTTTGCTAAAACATAACAGTTATCAAGAATATGTGATTTCAGCATTTCTATCAAGTATTACCCCAAATATAATCAAAGCCATGCTGTCAGTTACTGTGGCTGTAAACTTGCACAAAAGCAGAGTATTTTTGTTTATTATTATTTTAAATCAAGTAAAAATAATTCAGAATGAAACACAAGGAATTTGGAGGGGGTAGTAAAAATCAAATTCTGTATTAAGAGAGTTTCAGATTTAATGGGTCAAATATTTAATAATTTTGTAAGATTTGTGAATATCAACAGAAACAAGCACATCCTCAGAATAAAATGTGAGCTGAAGTACATAGTTCCTTAAATAACAAAAAATTATTTGCATTTGTACCAGGCTTCCAAGGAGAGTGTGGGGCTTGGGGATTTAATGCTATAATTCTGTGAAATAAAGCAAGCCTGGACAAGACAGCACCTCAGATAACTGATGGAGTTTGGAAACAAGGAGAAAGGCACTCCTCCAATCTTGGGGATCAACCATCTAACATGCTTTGCCCAATGAGAAATCAGACATAAAGCAAGTCTTAGGTATAGGACGTCCTTAACATACAACACACAGAATTTGCAAGGGAAGATGGAGTCAGGTTCCATCAGCTCTGTTAGTCAGAGTCAGGAAGTTCTCACTACCAATCTGTAATGTACAGGGGTTAGAAACTGGATCCTACCTAAATTAAAAATATTAATATGAGTGGATGGAGGTTGTATATGAATTTGGGAGAGTGTTTGTGTTTAATCCTAAATAAATCAATAGTCTGTATGTACTTTATACGCATGATTGAATGATTAGATTAAATTTTTATCCTGATTACAATTGCAAATGCAATTTTATTACCTGTCATAGGCAAACACTAGGCTAGCATATCCTGACCTCACATGCATGAATGTGAAGGCAGAACTCAATTTCAGCAATTCTGCAGCCAAATACCCACATATACTGAGAAGAGGTTTACTTCCTAATTGACTTAATGAAGTATTTCTGAATTTCAAACCCCATATAACATATCTACAAAATAGAGATTTCCAAACATCTAGACACTTATTTCAGGGTTAAGGAAGAAAAGTTTTTTTTTACTATGGCCTTAAGGTTGTAAACATTCATCAGGTCAGGAGAGGAAAAAAGAACATTTATTTTATATATTTCTCAGATAACACTAAAAATGGAAAGACTGACATAAATGCGAATTTACACTATGGCTGCATCTACACTTGGGCATGGTAATGAGCAGCCTGCAAGATGTTAATGAGGTGTGGATGTAAATTTCCCATGCCTCATTAGCATATGGTCATGTGATTCAGAGTCCAGAAGAAGCTCTTCCAGACTGCAAAACAGCCGTGTAGACATGCAGCCCACAGGGATCTTTCAAAAGGAAACCCTCCTTCTGGAAGTCCCCTCTGGCGGAAGGAAGTTCTACAATTCACAGTTTGTGCTTGTCATCTTAAATTCAATCTATTTGAATTGTCTCAGCTTCAGGTCATGATGCAAAGTTTAACTACCCTCTTATTTTCCCCTAGGTTGAAGGTACAAAGGGAAGAACTTTTATTTCTGTGAGGAGATTGTAATTTAGACATCAGTTCAGTCATCAACAAATATGGATGTTTTAACTTTTATTAATTAATTATTAATTCATTGTGTACATTCACTAAGGGCTTTGAATGGACACATCAAAAAGGAGTATTTAATTCAGCTCAAATTTTACCCAACTGTTCTACTTCAGCACAAGTTGCACCTGTGAAATTTCACTATGCTTGGTTTCCTTCCTTCCTTCCTTTCCTTGGTGATGTTAAAATGTGGGCAAAGATTAAAATAATGCTTACAGTAAAAGTCTCATCTGTTGAAAGACTAGCATTTCACTATTATTAATATGCAATACAAGTGATTTTATGTGATGAATGTATCGTACAAAGCTTCCTATTGCAACACCTTTCATTGTACAGGCCAAGGCTCTTCTTCTAAATGCAGCATTAGTTCTCCTAAAAAGATGGCAGCCAGTATATTATGCAACATACTGGTAATGCTAAATATAGATGCATTTAATCAAAACTGCAGTTCCAGGGTAACGATTTAATCTATGCAGTACTGCTGACAAGTAATGTAACTGTAGCCTTTGGAACAGCAGTTACACCTGTATTTGGATCTGTATTTGTACAACAGGTAGTTATGTTTGTGTAGTGGGCGGGATAAAGGATACAGCTGTACATAATTCTGATGGAATCTCTGCATTGCTCAGAGTATTTTGATTTCTGTACCATAGGAATTAAAAGTGTTTGGAAAAAATGAGTGCAGCTTTTTGAGAAGTGATCCCTTCCATTGACCAAATAGACTTAATGGAGTTTAAAAGGTGTTTCAGACAAACTTCCAAAATCAGGAGTCACTTCAGTGTTAGGGACTTTGTCTTATAAGTGCAAACTATTTTCTTTCCTTCTCCCATTCCAAGTTTTCACATTTGTTATCTGTCCAATCTATTCATGCTGAACCCTGTTCGGTCTTTTGCAAATTCGATCACTTTCCGTAATCTGTTTCTCAGTGTCGTTGAGGTTTTTCCATGAATACTAAGGTAATCTGCAAGTCTGAAGTGGATCAAGTTCTAAAGATTAACTTCATCATTTAAGATAGATTCATCTCTTTTTTAATTCACCCTTGAGGGAGTTTCCTTTTTGCTTAATTGGAAGAGCCAGGAAAATATTATGCAACTCTATAAACCATGCCAAAAAAGCAATTTTATTTTTAATGAAAGGAAAGTCTTGCATTAAGCTGCCTTCCTCTATTTCTTTCCATGCTTATGTCAAATTGCTATTTTCTTACCTTGATGCCAATTGCAATAATAAGATGTTTCGGAAGTTCAGAGCCATCAAAACAATATGGGCATTTCTCCATACATGCAACAAGCTGCTGATGTTCATAAATTGCTTTTCTTTTTTGTCTTTCCTCATCTTCCCCACTCCTTTCTCCCTTAGCTGCTTTGGAAACAAACATGTCATCCAGCGTATAGTACTCTTTGTCAGTTTTTTCTGCAAACTGAAAAGAGACAAATGCATACAAATGAAGAGAAAAGAACAAGCATTATTTGGACATTCTAGTACTCTTTACTTAACAAGAAGGGTACAGTTTCTAGCATCAGCTATGCTTCCTTTCACGTGGCAGTTTTCAGACATAAATATGAGATGCTTTGGTCAAATGACAGCAATCATTCGATACCAGGACACATAAAAGTAGCAAAAATACCGTTGACTGATATAAACAAGTAGAATATAATATTACATTCCATTTCAAAATAAACTTCCTTCTGGAGCTGCAAATGTCTAGTCTGATATCTTAAATTTACACTGATATACTAACTTCATCCAGTACTTTTTGAAAAGTTGACTGTTAGAAGCTTTTATTTAGTATCCACTCTGATTCCCATATGTACCTAAAAAGGGCCAAATGCCTAATACTGTGAACATAAACTGTTTTCTCTACAAATATTTTTCATGCCATTTGTTTTCATATACATCATCTTCACAGAATACCACTGAGTTTTACTTGGCATTAGCCACCTATAGTTTCTCTCTAATCTTACAGCATTGTACATTTATGTAAGATGGATGTTGTTTGTGTAAAAAAAGGAGTTGACATCTTCAAAAAAATCTTGCCACTTAAGTTTTACAAATAGAAAACATGTTTTTGTTATTCACATACAATTTCTTTATTCTGAATGAGAAAATATATTTAAATAGGTTTTATTAGTACTCTCTTTCCCTTCTTCCTTCTACTATCAATAGTGTCCATAAAAGCTTCCTTCCTAAAATACAACTCTACTGCTAATATTAATATTTTGCACATACATATTATGCTAATTCTCCCTGCCAATTAAACAGCATTTACTTCATTTGTATAAAAATGTTTTCTTCAGTTTCAATTCTTATTCTTCCTTGCAAGCAACTATGACAAACACGCATTCTCTAGCCTAATTTAAATAAAATAAAAATATAGTCTCGCTATACACAGACATTTTACATACACATTATCTGATTCTAGGTAGGGGAAAAAAACTGAAAGGTTTTATGTCATCAGGCAATAAACTGTAAAATTTTAGCTGATTACCCAGTACGTAAAAGGAAAGCTGTCAAAGTATTGGATTCCCTGCAGAGTGATGTCTGAAAGTTTGTGGTATCTAGGTTTCAGTGTGGTTTCCATAGAAACCACATAGATGCACTTCTAAATTTTTCAAATATCTAACAGCACAAATCCCTATACTTTCTGTGAATTCACCACGTTTCGCACTGATCAGAATGTGCATGAAACTGTCTATGTAACTAAATATATTTATTTTGACAATATACTTACTATTACATAAAAATATTGTTGACATCATCTTTAGAATTACAACTTTTCTGCATATAATTGTCCTTTCTTTCTTCCTTCTCTTTCCTTTCGTGCACAGAGAAATTTCTTGCCAGATTTCTTTGAAATACTTAAATCAAGAGCTTTTCTAGTCTCTGAATTTTAAAAAAGTGCTAAAATGCTATGCTCCTCTTTTGTTACTGAGTCCCTCATGCCTGCAGAATGGTGGGTTATATTCCTTTCTATCTTCCCATGTGTACCATACAGATACTCTGAATTTATAAGTGTAATTAGCAAAGCTTTGTTCTGAATGACACAAAACATGTTTTCCCACAAAACTTTTCATTGCTGTTTCCTTTTCTTTATGCATTTTTTAAAAATGTGATGCAGGGTCAGTGCATTTTTGTGCCAGTACTGGCTGGTACTGAGTTCCGGCACCTCAGCAGCCCCAGAAGTGGGATTGGCTTGGGGTGGGGTGAAGGGGAAGCCAGCTGAGTACCAGCACCTGTTTGTTTGTGTGTTCATTTGTTTTTTAAACAAAAAAAAAGTTCTGTGCAGGGTTAGTATTAAATAGGCATTCTTTTAGATTCCAAGGATTTTATATTAAACAATATGCTTTTCTTAAAAACGATCAAAAAAGGAACATTACAACACACGATTTACTGGTTATTTCGGAATTTGCCATGGTAAACTAAGTTAACTGATTTCTGAAAGAAGAGATGAGAAACAGAAGAGAGGGGTCAGTTGGAAAAGTCACAACAGAACAGAAAATCAGTATTTTTGACCACCAATAAGAAAAACTAGTAATTTACTGACAAAGTTAAAGAAATGTAATAAAAAGAGGAGCTTTCTTGTTAGGTCTCTGTGACCCTAAGAATCCCTTTATGTCCACCTGCAAAAGGCAGATCCTACCAATGTGGTGAGAGTATTTAGCCAGGGATGTAAGGTATCCTCCATAAACTGGTAACAGCCTGGTCATAATTATCTTTGCATTAGGTATATGGGGGTTGTATACGAAAAGTTATGTACGCATACAGTAAATATGTACTTAAAACATGTCATGGGTACAGCTGATAAACAAGTCTGCCCTAGACAAAGAAATGTGGATTCATCTGTCTACATAAATCACATTAGCAGGCATTAAACACGGAACGCAGTCCTGTAGCACCTTAAAGACTAACAATATTATTTATTAGGTGATGAGCTTTCGCGGGAAAGAAATAATATTGCTAGTCTTTCAGGTGCTACAGGACTGCTCTCTTTGTTTTGTGACGATATATACTAACATACCTCTCTGAGACTATTAGCAGGCAGGTAAGAAAACACCATGGCTTGATTACAAGCTAGGAAAGTGAAAATACACTTACATCTACAGTAAACAAAGTGATCAGGCCACTCAAGAAGGCAAAGTAGCAAACTGGGAAGAGGATAAAAAATGGGTCTGGTGCGGCGCACTCAAGAATAAGCAGCAGAGAACAGGAGCTTTGTATGGGTTTACTTTTCAAAGCACACCTTTCAACATTTTCTGGAATATAAAAGGAAAGAAAGGGGACTCTTATCACTAAGGTGACAAAGAAATAAGCACTCTCCAATTCTGAGAAGAATGCATCCTCCTTCTTGAGGAGCTGTAAATGAGTAAGTAGCTTTGGCAATGATTTTAGCTCGTTGAGGTCCAGTTTTAGGCCCTGTCTATATTACCAAGTCTTGTCACCAAAAACTGCCTTTGATGACCAAAAAAATCCCTTCCACCTCAAAAGAAACTTTTCCCCCCTCCCATTAATGTTGACAAACAGCCAGTGTAGATACCATGTCTACTTTTATCAGCCTCCAGGAAGTGTCCCACTATGCCCACGGTGACCACTCTGGTCACCAATTTGAACTCTTTTGCTCTACAGTCAGGTAAACAATAATCCACCCATCCCTCTTGCAAGTCCCAGGAACTTTAAATCACCTTGCCAGGTGACCCTGGCTGGCTACTGTGCTCACACTCTTCTGCTTGGACCACTGTGGAGCGGTTGTATCTAATCAGTATATGGGCAGCAGTCTGTGCAGTCCCAACTCCACTTGACCCATAGGATTTGGACACATTTCTCAATGCTGGAATGAAAAGGGCTACAATTGGGATAGTTCTAAATGCACAGTAAAGGTAAAGGAGCATGCCATAAGGTGAGTGAGGCAAACTGTCACGCTGGTGTTGCATCTAAGATGGCTGTTTCTGTAAGGAATTGGATGCTAGCCTCAGTGGTGACACCACTTCCACTGTCAAGAGCCCTGTGGATACTTCAGAGGATAAAGGGGCAGCAGAAAGAAGACCTAAAAAAGAAGAGGTGGTGCTAGACAAGGATGTGGAACTCCTTGTCATCCAGTGGGGGCATGCACCCAGGAAATGTTCTCCACTACTGAAGTGCATGGCCAATCTCAGCAGCTGCTCTCTAACAACTAGGGTAAGTGACTGTGGTCTATGGTGTGCATTGGTGACTGTCGGGTATAGAAAAGTGGCTGTGTTTCTGTGAGCTGGACATTGCCCTGAGAGGGTACTAGGTATGGCTGAATGGGGTGTTGATGGATACCGATACCTAAAGGGAATCGTCCCCAGAGATGTTTCATAGAGGCACTTGTTGATCCTCTGCTGCAGGTTCCATCACAACACAGCTTTGTTACTGCCCTTATTGTACGGCGCTGTCCCACACCACTCTGTAATCACTTGTCCAGGGACCAAAGTGGCACACATATGAGTTGCATAGAGAGGGCAGAAGCTGCAAGCATGCAATAATTGTACCCTGGTTTCCTGGATTATCCCTCAGCAGCGAGATCTCTACCAGAATGATCCCTGCCTGTGGAAAAGTGTGGGCTAATTTTACAACAAGTTCTCTGGAAAGCTGCACTGCAAGTCCTGCAAAGACTATTTTTTGTTGTCCATCTGCAACTCCCCTTCCCTGTACTCGCAACAGTCACCATTCTTTGGGTGATTGTAGAGGTGTGAGCCTGGCAAGGGTCAGTGAGCAAGTGATTGGTATGTTGCAAAAGGTGCTTATAATCAGTGCTTTTTTTGTGCTGGTACTCAATTGTATTGACTACCAGCACCTCAGCAACCCCAGACACTGGATTGGCTGGAGGGGAGGCGGGATGGGGAGCTTGTGTCTTTTTTTTTTTTTTTTTTAAACAAAAAAAGCTCTGCTTATAAGTAAAATGTTCCAATGCTGTGCTTGAACTGCACAGTCTGCCTCTGCTTCAGCAGATGGGTCCCTGAGGTACACTCCATGCACCACTGCCAACACCCCATTTCTGGGGGACAAGAGAACAGGAATCAGCAAAGGAGACAAGTTCAGGGAGCTGCTGCAGCACTCCTCTGCAGAAAAAAGGTAACAAAATGAAGGCTGAAAAGTAAGAGAGAAAGTGAATCACATGTTTGCTAGGGACATAACTGAGCAGATGCTAAAAATAAGGAAGGGGCAAACAGAGATCCTTAAGTCTTTAATAATGCTGCAGAGTGAGCAGATCTGGGTTCAACCTCCACTTCAGCACATACACAATTCTTTATCATGCAAGCCTTCCCTCTCCCCTCAACCACTGCTTTCGACTATTTGGGACTCCTCCATTTCTTTCTCTACTTGGTCTGTTGTTAAAACACTACTTACTGCTGCCACAGTGTCCCCTTGTGATGTTTCATGAGCTAAGGTAAACCAAGTCTCCCAGGATTACTATGGGCATTTCCACAATCCCCTACTGTAATCTTGTGGTCTTTTGCATCTTTTTGCATAGGCCTGTGTTCCTGAAGATGCAAGTGTCATGCACCTTTCCAGGTCACCCCATATGGGGTCTGTGAAACACCCACAGTGACACTCAGGCACCTGCAATACCATGAAGAAGTACCACCCCTTCGGGCTTGTCTACACTACCTCCCTACTTCGAAGGGAGGATGTTAAGTAGAGTGTTGGGAGTTCATTAATGAAATGCTGCGGTGCATATGCAGCACTTCATTAAGCAAATTCCCCCCCGTGGCAACTTCAAAGTTTTACATTTCGAAGTGCCAGCTCACATCTAGCTGCAGCTAACCTGCTGGTACTTCGAAGTGCCCAGGGTACTATGAAGTCCCTTTACACCTCAAAAATAAAGGAGGAGTAAAGGGACTTTGAAGTACCCCGGGCAGTTTGAAGTACTGGCGGGTGAGCCACGGCTAGATGAGAGCCAGCACTTCAAAGCTGAACACTTTGAAGTTGCCGTGCAGGTGAATTTGCTTAATGAAGTGCTGCATATACACCGCAGTACTTCATTAATAAACCCTCAACACCCTACTTACCATCCTCCCTTCGTAGTAGGGAGGCAGTGTAGACACAGCCTTCCTATTGATGTACTCTGGTGCAAGGTGGTCTGATGCTAAAATTGTGAATATATGTGCCATCCCTTGCTGATACACAGTTAGGGATGTCTATCTCTGTAAAGCCATCCACTATCTTATGCCCGTTCCCCAGAGTCACAGTCTTTCATAACAGGATGTGATTTACTGCCCTGAACAACTGCATTAATTTAATACAGCTCCTGTTGTGACTCTTCCCCCACCCAAACTGATTTGCAACCAACTGGTAGCAATCTAAATTTGTCAGGTTCCAGACAGCAATTGCCCCATACTCCTCTACCAAGTGGACAGCTTTCATTCTGGTGTCCTTGCACTGCAGGTTGGGGGCCAGCTCAGCACAGTTCCAGGAAGATAGCTTTAAGCATCCAAAAGTTCTGTAGTCGCTGCTCTTCATCCTATATGTGCATGACAATTTGATTTCACCAATCATTGCTGCTTTCCCTAGCCCAAAAGCAATAGTCTATTCTACACAGCTGCTTTGTGTATGCCAAAAGCAATGCTAATTTGATACTGTCCATATCACTTTGAATGACATGTACCTGCAGGTCTTCCTGTCTGTAACTTCACAATTAACTACATTGACGTGTGATGTCCTCATGACGTTTAACGAAGAAGAGGAAGAAAGTGTGGGATTCATCCCTTCTCATACTAGATGCTGGAGTACACAGCAAAGAATGTCAGTTAAAAATGTTGCAAAAGGCAGCCAGAAGCCAGTGGAGGACTGGGACAGAAAGCAGTGCATATAACAGGGACTTTAGCACAGTCCCAAGAGGTACTTGCTCTATTCTTTCTTTGCATAACACTTTTACATATCCACAGCACACTGCTCATCCTGTCAAAGATAGTGCTCTGAATGTGGGCATGATCTGTAAGCAGAAGAAGCAAGAGGGAACAGCCTGGGGTAATTTTTGCTTTGTTTATTTTTTAGTGTTGATGTAAGCTTAATTGACAATACTTCGTAGTGTAGACGAGCCCTTAGTCACTAGAAACTTTTTTTGTTTTGTTTGCAATCATACCTTTCTCTGTCTTGCTTGTTATCACTTAAATGTATGTGCTTATTAATAAACATTCTTGGTTTATTATAAATTCATCTCAGTCTTGTATATTGATGTGAAGTGTGTGCAATCAGCTAGGCTCATGTATGCACCATCTCTTTAGAGGAAGTGGACTTGGTACAGTCTGTGAGTGTGAGATGACAGGGACTGGTTACTACAGAGAATCCCCTCTGGGAAACTTGGTTTCACTGTATGTCACCTGCAAGGCACATATTAAGGTATGTCTACACCACACAGCTTTCAGTGACATGACTGCACCACTAGAGCTGTGCCACTAAAGTTGTGCAGCAGAGCCACTGTTTGTCAACTTTACTGACAAAAAAAAAAAATCCTCCACTCCCAACAAACAAGGTTAGCTTTGTCAGCAGAGCACTGTTCACACTAGCGTTATTGTCAGCAAAACTTTTCTTTTGGGGAGTGGGGGTTGTTTTTTAACACTTCTGAAAGACAAACAAAAGATTTGCGACTTAATTACCAGTTTAGACAATGCCTTAGAAGGGCATAGTCCTGAGGAGTTTGTTGCCAACGCAAGGAGACTGGAGCACCAGGGAGCTGACGTAGTTTAAGCTTCAGCTTTACTGAAGCAGGGGGGTAACACAGTGATTTACAATCCCAGGCAGGCACTCTGAGAAAGTGTGTCAGTCTCTGAGTTTGTATTTAATAAGCGGCTGTACTGCTATGGTATGCTAATCTGTAATATTTTAATGCTGAACTTTTACGCTTCTATATACAATTCACTGCATTTTTCATCTTGACTAATTTTAATGATTTCCTGTATCGAAATGGCAAGACAAAGAGTATAGAAAGTGCACTGTACAACACATTTTCGTTTCGTGACGGCTGTATCTTCAGAAACATAGCCGATTTGTTCAACATCGGTTTTGCATATAAATGCCATAAAGGAAAAGAATGTTAGGAGCCCTAATACAGAAAATGCTTGTCTTGTGTAATAAATAGTGATATATATTAAAATATTAGGGTGGCAGGACCGATGTTAATGGGAGGTATTTTGTTCAATGGACATCATAATTCAGCTTACAGGTACGTCTGAATTATATCCCTAGCTTTGTTGTCACATTAAAAGTAACCTGTTAAGAATTTACCAAAACAAACAAGTTTAGAAATATAAAATAAGAACAGTCATCCTCGATCAGACCAACAGTTCATCTATCTCAGTATCCTGTTTTCTGATAGTGACCAACGCCAGGTGCCAGAGAGGGAATGAACAGAGCAGGTAATCATCAAGTGATTCATCCCCTGTCATCCATTACCAGATTCTGACTGACAGAGTCTAGGGACCAGGAATTAAATTCCTCTGACAAATCACTGAAAATACCTCTGCACACTTCCCCTTCTTTTGCAGATCCTGAAGTTCACCATTTTATAGGAAGCCCACATATTGCCCATATGGCTGGCTATCTATATTTCTCAACAGAATGCACAATTTTGCAGTTTACTTTATGTTATATCCTATAGGAATAAAATATAAACAGCTTCCCAAAACTAAGCATCCAGTGGAAAAAAAATATAAGGACTCATTTGTTTGTTAATTTACCAAATGTTCTTTTTGCTTAGAACATGAGGGCACCCAGATATACAGCTATATTTTGTAAAATTTCTTGACAAGCCATCTTAAATGTGCTATTAAAATAATGCTAGTTCAGACAGGTCCACTTCCTTGTCCAGGCCACATCTGAGAAGCCTCCATTTAAAACCAAAGATCTTTCACCAAAAAGTAAAAAGCTCTTCAGTATAAAGGATATTTCTTCTCATAATATAAAAACATTGAGTAAACCATATCAAACCTTCTGAACATGGATTCTTAACTATCTTTGTGACAAGCATTTAAGGCTCTATAATAAAGACTCAGCAAACTGAAACCTCTCAGTGATAGTCCCTCTTGTACTGGCTCTTCTGCAATGGAGTCCTGTCAGCATGAACTGCGGCTCCATTTACATTAGTTGACTCTACAGTGCATGACTGCTTAATTCATTTTCTTTTTGATTTGAAGACTAAATGTTCTGGGATTGATCTGCCTGACTGACATGTTCAGATCTAGCAACCTGTTAATTACAGTAACTGTAATTCTTGACCCAACTGGCAGCCATAGCAATTGAAATGCAGTCTCTGGAATACAGCAAAATTTGCCAAGTTATCTCCTGAGCTTTCTGGGTCTCTGTTCAGGTATTCTGATGAAAAACACTTAGACTGTTATTTTGCAGAGTAGATAAGTAGTTTTTCCCTAAAAAATGGAACGATTAATTCTACCTATTCCCTCTCAAGTTCCTTCAATAATTCTTATGCTTCTATGCCACATAGCTCAACTGCTTTTCAGTAATATGTTCAGGTGGTAAGCACGTGTATTGCCAAATGATTGAAAACATATTTTTAGGATGTTCAGCCTTCCTAATACTACTTAATTTTCCTGAAACACACATAAACTTTCTTCCACATATGTTGCAAAACAAAATTAACTATTTAAAAAAAAAATTCACTTCTGAGTGCTTGTGCCATTTTACTACTTTACTGTAGAACTATATTTATTCAAAGACAGAAGATTCCTGTGGCTTGAAAATAATTATTAAAAAAAAATGTTTTTGGTTCCAAACTAAGTTTCTGTGCTCACATCATTGAAGGGCATGGAGTAAACACAGCTCACTCTAAGGCAAGGATGGACAAAATACAGCCCATGGACCATATCAAATCCACCAGGATCCTCTGGGCCAACAATCTCTCACGGCCCAGTGGGAAACTTGGGTAGGCCCTCTGCCTGCCATGCCACCACACGCCATTCAAAGCAGGCAGCCACTGTGAACATGTGTCTTTTTGCTGCATGCATCCCATGGAGGGATAGTTCTGCGCACTGCCCCAACTCCCAGCACAATCTCTGCAGCTCCCATTGGCCAGGAACTGGCCAGTGAGAGCTGTCTGGGCCAGGCTTGCAGGTGTGTACAACATACAAAGTTCACACACACCCCCGCCCCACAAAGGGCACACAGCACAGAGACACACATGACCCAAGCAGAATGTAGGGGCACAGTAGGAAGGCAACATGCTCAAGAGTCTCACTGGGTTGCTGGCCATGAGCCATCTACTATGGTAAGTGCCTTCTGGCCACCCTCTGGCACCCCATCCTCTCTCCCTGCCCCAAGTTATAACTCAAGCACTGTGAACCACCTCCTACACCCCAGCTCAAAGTCACAACTCCCTCCTAGACTCTGCACCCTTCCCCCATGTCAGAATCGTCTCTTACACCCATACCTGCTCCCAGACCCTCCACCCTCTACTGACCCCAGTCCAATTTCCTGTCCCACATCATACCCCCTTCACTCAAAACTCCCTCCCATTTCCCAATCTCCAATTACCCTGAGCTCCCTTCTATACCCAACCTCCACCCCAGACCTGCACCTTCTCCATTAACAAAGAAGAGTGCAGCCCTTGACCACTCACAAGATTCTTAGCGTGCCCCCCTCATTAAAAAGTATTGCCTATCCCTGCTCTAAGGGAATAATACTAATTTTGATGCCTGTTGGTCCACTTGCCCTAGGTTTCCAAGCCATTTTACCGGTAAATAAAAAGCCTATTTTTTCTCTACAAAACACTGAATTCTAGTTTGTGAGAAATCAGGCCATGACTACACTGCCACTTTACATTGCTTCACCTTTCTTGCTTGGGGGTGTGAAAAAACACTTCTCGGAGTGAAGCAAGTTATAGTGCAGTAAAGCGTCAGTGTAAATGGGCTTCCAGTACTGAAAGCAACGCCCCTCATTTAGCTGGCTTACAAAGAACACTGGGAGAGATCTCTCCTAGTGCTGGTGCTATGGCCATACTTTCACTTTACTGTGCTGCTGTGGCAAACAAACCATTAGTTTAGAAGACAGCTGGTAACAAACAACATTGCCAGACGTGCTCAATATGAAATCCCCACTGTTCTCTTTATTTACTCCTCAAAACTGATAAAAAACAAGTAGTTGTAAAAAGTGATCAAGGGGGCAGCACAAAAGAAACTAAAAAGGGAGTGAAGAAAGTGATTGGCACTTGGAAGACAGGTTCACCTGTCCTCACCAACATAACGACACATAGGGGGTAATAAAAAACCCATGAAACTTCTAGTAGTTCCAGGTGTCAACATTTTTAACTGACCCTTTTGCATGTCCATTCATATATTCTAATGGAGATGATACTCCTTTTATCCTGTTCTTCTTTTGTTCTAATGTGGCTTAATCACACACAGAGACCATTCAGGTTTCCCTGCATTATATGGATTGCTGGCAGGAAAGGTTAAGCACCAGTATACCCAGCTGTACACAACACATGATTTCCTCATACATGGAGAATACTCAGCCACTCACTTAGGGCAGCTGTAAGACTTCCTTGAGGCTAGTTCAACAGCACAAAGGGGATTTAGCAGGATTGAGAATCTGGATTCTTATGCACAGAATGAAACAGTAAGTTAATAGATGACAGACCAATTTAATAGATGAGAAGTAAGTATTCTATTCAGATGAAATGCTGCTCATCTCTCTTATACCAGAAAAGTTCAGAAAAATTCTTCCCCCCTTTCAGCATCGTAAGTTAAGAATGTCATTTTCTATCCACAAACATGGAAGGCACAAGAGAAGAGATCCTATTTCCACAAAATTTAACAAGAATGTTATACAGTAAAAACTGTATCTGACTTTTGTCTTCATACACAAATTCTCTTCAAGCATTATACACTGCTTTCTCCATATTTTTGTTGCCTTCATGCCAGATTTCTTTAAGTTTGCTTAGGTTTCCTACTTTATTTATTGTATCACACCAATGTCAAACTTCATCTATTATTTCATGACAGCCATTCTAAAGTGCAAAGAACCATCCAGCAGTTCAGCCAAAAGTTTGACCAACTAGAAAGAAAAATCACACACAGTCTTCAGTATTAGTGAACAGTGAACTCTGAGCCAACTAGCAAAGCAAATGAAAATGTTTGTATTCTTATGGCCAGCAGAATACGTTTACAGGCACTAGATGACTACAGTTATCCAACTAATTGGCATTTTTCCACAAAAACAAGGCAGACTTGTTTCTTGATTCAGTCCACAAATACTCATCTAAAGGCAAGGAATTCTCTATATTAAAAGACATCTTAAACTGGTAACTGTTTAAATGGAAATAGTCAATAACAACTTACTTAGGAGATAAGATAAAAAGGCTTAATTTAAAACAGCTATAGCTTGCTAAATATGCTATCTGAATTTCAGCAAATGGGTTTAAATGGCCAAAGCAGGAGCAAAACTAAATTATGAAATTTGAGCTGAGGGCTAGATGACATGGGAAACTGGTATCAGGAACCTATAGATAAAACTGAAGTGAATCGGGAACCATTTAAATATGGTCATTCATGCAAGTCTCTCCCAGGTTAAATAATTCTGTCATCTGACATCTGTTAAATTGGTTTATGGTCTCAGTCCAGTTCCCACAGCCTAGTGACCACAGATCAAAAATACATTTGCAGCTGAAAGCAGAAACATCAGTAAAAAGCCTGAACAACTCATTCAAAGTTAAAGGCAATGTTCTAGAATATGGGAGACATACAGGTTGGGAAAGAATAAAGAATTATATACCTGTACTTGTTCTGTGGATACAGCTGTTCCATTTTCTGTCAGAAAATACTGTTTTCACATACAATAAATGAATTAAAAATGTATAAAACATGAGAACATGTGATGTATTTTCCCATAAATCAGTTGACATCCTCATTTACATGTAAAGAGTATTATTAATACTACAACTATATTTCTCCCTCAACCTGAAGCTATTATTTTTGGACACAAGATCATCACTTTTCTCTTTTATTACATGTCCCATTCCCTTATTTTCTAACTATTCTAAAAACCCATCTGTTGATATGATTGCCCAAATTCTAACTTGAGTAATTACATTCTTCCTGCCTACATTTTCCCATACTCTCAGTGGATAGAATATTTTTCATTTCCTGTTCTTAACCATTGTATAAATTTGCTGCTATTAAAGAACTGCTGCATTTCACTCGAGAAGCAACAGAATTTAAGGGGTAGATGGAGTAATCCTTGTAAACAATTTGTACAGAGTTGCTGTCTTTGTTGCACTCTGGTATGAATAACTGTAAGAACATCTTAGAATCACAGAAATACAGGGCTAGAAGGGACCTCAAGAAGTCATTGTGTCCAACCCCTCCACTCTGACATGATCAAGTAAATCCAGACCATCCCAGGCTGGCGGGCTTTTGTCTAATCCTTTCTTAAAAATTTCCAAGGACACGGTTTCAACAGCTTTCCTTGGATGCCTGTTCCAGACCTTAACTAACTTCATATAGTTAGAAAGCTTTTCCTAATATCTAACAAACCTCTCTTGCCACAGATTAAGACTACTTATTGTCCTGCTTTTTAATGGACATGGAGACCAATTTATCACTGTCCCCTTGACAGCCCTTAACATATTTTAAGATTTATCAGAGCCTTCCCTTGATCTTCTTTGTTACAGAATAAACATGTCTAGTTTTCTAAACTTTTTCTCATAGGTCAGATTTTCTAAGACTTTTATCATTTGTGTTGCTCTCCTCTGGATCCTCTCCATCTTGTTCACAACCTTCTAAAAGGGGCAGCATTCAAAACTGGATGCAATATTCCTAAAGATGCATGACAAGTGTTGAGTAAAACAGGACCATTACCTCCCCTATTTTACATACAATGCTTCCCTGAGCAAACCCCAGAACGATATTAGCTGTTGGACACAATGACTTCTTGAGGTCCGTTCTAGCCCTGTATTTCTGTGATTCTAAGATGCTGTTAAAGTTATTCATACCAGAGTGCAACAAAGACAGCAACTCTGTACAAATCACAACACACTGGTGACTTGTTCACTTTATGATCCCAGATTCTTTTCTGCAGTACAGGTTAAACCCCTCTAATCCAGCACACTGTCATTTGCCGACATCTGCGGTCAAGCATGATTTTAGTTAGCTAGATGACCACTTATCATAGGTGTGGCCACGTTTTCTGAAGTCCCATAAAGTTTGTTTACAGCCACCAGTCCTCGCTCTCTCTGATGCCCACTCTGACACACTGCGTACAGAAGGTGGGGGCCTGAAAGAGATCTTACAAATACCTTGCCTATAGGCTTCTGTTTAAAAGCTAACCAAGGCCAGATATTCCCTGACCTGGGATGCAGCTGCCACCACGCATGTAAGGAAAAAAAAGCCCTTTAAAACCCAGGAAGACACGTGGGATGTCTCCCTGTGGGTAACTCCAAGCTCTTAAACTTCCCTTAGGAGAGAGCTTGAAAACCAAGAGGAAGAAATTAAGCTGCAATTTGATAGCTGACCTTTCAGTTTTAGGCATGGATTTACACAGACACTTCTTTAGGACACAGGAATCAAATGAATGCCTTAAAAAGTGATTTATTAACAAAACAAAAGACAAAGTATACATATAAAGTGATAAAGCATATGTGTTTGCTAGGTGTTACAGAGCAATTTTTTTAAAAGGTAGATAAATGCAGAGGGAATTACTTCCCTGGGATTCAGTTTCGACGTTACAGAGTACAGGTGGATACATAAACCAGCCTGAGAAGTCCCTCACCAAACCCAAAATAAAAAATAACCTGATCGTGTTTAACTAAACAGTTCCTTTCTACTTACATATCTGAAAGCCCAAGTTGTTTTGTGGCTTGAATATTTATTTGATTCATTCAGCACTGTTTAGGATTAAAACACGTATGCCTCTCTTCTCCAGCCATGCAAAAGAAAGACCCTCCTCAGACAGTACTTGATTCAATTAAAAGGATCTTGTCTCTTCCCATTAGCTCACCTGGCTGCTTGGCAATAGGAAACCCACTCTTCTTGGGTTTAACCCTTTACAGGCATTCATTTATGACAACAGGATGGGAAGTCTGATAATCTATATGCTTTCCTAAGCTATTTATTTAATGAAGCCAGAGTAGATCACTAATATTTTCACCCATCTTCAGTGCTAGCTCTACCAACATGAATGTCCAACTTTAAACAATTAGTTTCTTAGTCACTTAAAGTAAACTTGGGTGATTCCCCATTGCACCTGTTCTCTAAATTAGTTATATCAATGATTGGACCAGGGAGACTCCGGTGTGGACATTAATGAAGTGCATACCCTACAACAGTGTTTCTTGAACTATGTTCTGTGGAACACTGCTGTTCCATGAACAACTCCCAAATCTGTCATGAGCATCTGACATTTTTTTATATCATACACTGATATCTATTTTCTGTTATTAAAAACCAAACCAGATAAAACTGTTACTTCTTCACTGGTATAATACCTGATTAAATTACTTCATTTCAGTTTTGAAGAAAATCTTCATAGGTGTTCTGCATAAAAAAATTATTGTTTGGTGTTCCATGATCTCAAAAACTTTAAGAAATGCTGCTCTACAACCCTTAACAGCTTTTACTATCATTTTATTGCAATTCAAGAGTCCGAGCTCTTTAAATATATCATGTGTAACTCAAAGGGAGAGACCAGGACAATCCATTCTTCAAAGGAGACAAATAGTACAGCAGAATCACAGGTGAAGAGCGCTCAATCTCTGATTACAGACCATGAAGTCAAACCCAATGAACACGAAAATCAGGCAGCTGGAGATTAAACTAAACCAACCATTCTACCCTCCAGGAAAAAAACCCAACAGAATACAAGTTGGCAGATTTTTCAAAAGTACTTTATTAATAGCACAAGAGCAATCTACTCCACTGCACAGGAAAGAGAAGCAGTATAGCAACAGACTCCCTTGGCTAAACCAGAAGATCTTGAATGACCTGAAAATCAAAAAGGGTCCTACAAAAGTAGAAACTAGCTCAAATTATAAAGGATAACTATAAAGAACACAAATATGTAGAGGCAAAATTAGAAAAAGGGCACAAAATGAGCTCAAGCTAGCTAGATACATAAAGGGTAAGAAGAAAACATTCTACAAATACATTAGAAGCAAGAGAAAGATCATGACAAGGTAAGCCCATCACATAATGAAGAGGAAGATGCAATAACAGATAATGTGGAAATGGCAGAATGCTTAATGAATTCTCTGTTTTAGTTTTCACCAAAAAGGTTGGTGGTGACATAGTGAATGCCAGTGAAAACTGGAGAGGTTCAAAAGCTAAAACAGGGAAAAAACAAGTTGAAATTACTAGATAAGTTAGATGTCTTCAAGTCTCCAGGACCTCTTAAAATGCATCCTAAAATATCCAAGGAGCTGACTGAGGAAATACATAAGCCATTAGCTATTACCTTGGAAAAGTCATGGAAGATGGGAAAAATTCCAGAAGACTGGAAAAAGGTCACTCATAGTGCCAATGTACAAAAAGATAAATAAGGTAACCCAGGTAATTACAGACCAATCTGCTTAACTGCAGTGCCAGGAAAGATAATGGAGCAATAAGTAAAGAATCTGGTTGAAAACATCTCAAAGATAAGCTGATAAGTAACAGTCAGCATGAATTTGTCAAGAAAAAAAATCGTCAAACCACCCTGATAGCTCTTCTTGACAGGCTGGCAAGCCTTGTTGCTGGACGGGAAGCGATACATGTGGTATATCTATACATCTACACTTTATTAAACCTTTTGACACAGTCTTGCATGACCTCATTAACAAACCAGGGAACTATAACCAAGACTGAGTTACTATTAGGTGGGTACATAACTGGTTGGATAACCATTTGCACAGAGTAATTATCAATGGTTTACAGTCACGCTGAGAGGGTATAATGAATGGAGTTCTACATGAATTAGCTCTGGGTCCACCTCAGTTCAATGTTTTCATCAATGATTTAGATAACACCATAATTTTTTAAAAATTTTGAAGCACTTTACAAACATTCATTAACAGATTCTCTTAAATACATCCCACATTTTACGCACAAAGTAAAAAAAGTCAGCCAAGATTTCTATCTCATGATGAAACAAAAATCTAGTGATGAAATAAACAAACTGGCCAACCTAACTCGATTACATTTCTCTGAGCTATGGATTAAATGCTATACATGATGAGACTTTGAAAAACAGAACAAAAAGCTCATCTAAGGAAGTGGTCAGCGTAACGAAAATTGCTGTTTTAAATGTGAAGGGAGACCAAATCACGAGCAACACAGGACTGCTCAATTTCAAGCAAGACCAGAAAGAGCAAACGGTGCTAACATTATTCAGTATTTTACTAATCATTTGCCAATGAATTGCCAAGTCCAATGAATCAAGGAAAAATTCTTTCAATAGGATGATTCTAAAAAGTATATTTAATCAAAGTTTGCTCTGAAACTGAAACAAAATCCAATATATGACATTTAATAGATGTCACTAAAAAGCAGAATAGGTGAAATTCAGAAGCCTGTAGTAATAAATTACAAATGCAACAATGAAAAAAAGATGAAAGCTTATATAGCTTGATGTTGGAATCACTCAAGATAATCAGTGAGGAGAATTCCAAGGTACTGTGAACATTTCCCAGAAATCAAAGCCTCGTGTTTGTGAAATGAAAAGGAAATGAAAAGATTCTGAAATAAAGATATTACTTTGAATTTAACAGTAGGCTTTATAAGTTTCTGGAGCTCACTCTACATATGTTTGTCCAACACTGTGCTTAGATAATATCATAGTGAATGCTACAGAAAATCCATACGATGGCCCCACTATATGCTAATATATTTATGGCTGACCTGGAACAACGATTCCTCAGCTCTCGTCCCCTACTACCCCTCGTCTACTTAAGATACATTGATGACATCTTTACGATTTGGATCCATGGTAGAGACTCTAGAACAATTTCAAAGATTTAACAATCTGCACCCCACCATCAACCTATGCCTCAATTACTCCACGCAACAGATACATTTCCTAGACACTTCAGTACAAATGAAGGATGACCTGATCGGTACCACACTCTACTGGAAACCCACTGATCACTTGATACTTACCCTTGCACTCAAGATTTGAAATGAGATGAACAACAGATGAGGCAAGGGAACACAGTGCAAAAATGTGGTTCTAGGGAAAACAAAGCTTTCAAACCATAGAATTGGTAACTAATGGCAAGTGACTGAATGGAATGAACAAATTGAATGAAACCCTGGCTCTTTGGGAATTCTGTCATTGATTTTAGTGGGGCAGGATTACCTCTGAGGTCTGCAAGGTAAGTTGGAGAAAATCTGTGGAAAATCTTAAATAAGGACACCTTCGAACTGAACCCTAAGCAGACTAACCACGAAGCTATGTAAGAAAGAATGTATGTATGAGTTGACTGGATGCAGGAAATAGGGTTAAGAGACACACTGTGGCTACGTCTACACGTGCACCCTACATCGAAGTAGCTTATTTCGATGTTGCGACATCGAAATAGGCTATTTCGATGAATAACGTCTACACGTCCTCCAGGGCCGGCAACGTCGATGTTCAACTTCGACGTTGCGCAGCCCAACATCGAAATAGGTGCAGCGAGGGAACGTCTACACGCCAAAGTAGCACACATCGAAATAAGGGAGCCAGACACAGCTGCAGACAGGGTCACGGGGCGGACTCAACAGCAAGTCGCTCCCTTAAAGGGCCCCTCCCAGACACACTTTCATTAAACAGTGCAAGATACACAGAGCCAACAACTAGTTGCAGACCCTGTATATGCAGCACGGACCCCCAGCTGCAGCAGCAGCAGCCAGAAGCCCTGGGCTAAGGGCTGCTGCACACGGTGACCACAGAGCCCCGCAAGGGCTGGAGAGAGAGTATCTCTCAACCCCCCAGCTGATGGCCGCCATGGAGGACCCCGCTATTTCGATGTTGCGGGACGCGGATCGTCTACACGTCCCTACTTCGATGTTGAACGTCGAAGTAGGGCGCTATTCCCATCCCCTCATGGGGTTAGCGACTTCGACGTCTCGCCGCCTAACGTCGATTTCAACTTCGAAATAGCGCCCAACACGTGTAGCCGCGACGGGCGCTATTTCGAAGTTACTGCGGCTACTTCGAAGTAGCGTGCACGTGTAGACGCAGCTTGTATGTCCTTTTTTGTACAATACATGACAGAAGGCAGCTGATAGCAAACCTCAGGGATGTCAAGATCCCACAAAAGATTTTTGTTACCAGAAATTGGAATGAGTATAGCTATATAATACATGGCTAAAGATTTCAGCTGGGGCAGTATCAAGACAATGGAGGATGTGAGCTGGTTTACAGAGATGACAATAGGCAAATTTATAGCTGTTAGATCGTAGAGATACAGGAAAAGCTCTTTGATGAGGCTGATTTAAAAGCTATGAAGTAGAGAAAAAACGGCAGTTCTGAACCATGTATGGTAGCAAAGAGACCGAGCTATGTTTGAAGATGCACCCTTAAGACAAGATGCATTGTGTTAAGTATTTAGTCAAAGTAATTTGATACAGCCAGAAACGTGATGAAAGGTAAGTTTCAAAGAGCTAGCTATGGGGGAACAAATGTTATTGGTAGAAAGAAAAGGATTGGAAAGGGTAAATGGAAAGAAAAACAAGAAAATTATGCCTAAGAACACAGTTTGAAATGACATTATAAAAATAATGGAAATTTACAGTATTGTGGTACCAGGCCTCTTACACATCATAGGCCACAGCTCCTCACTCATGCACTTCTGTAAGAGCTCTGTTATCTCTGGCTGAGTTACTGAAGTTCTCAAATCATGATTTAAAGATTTCACATAATCCATCACCTACTTTGGCTCACATTAGCAAGTGACCCAGGCCCAATGCTGCAGAGAAAGGTAAGAAACAACCGGGGTCTTCACCAATCTGACTTGATAAAAAATTCCTTCCCAATCCCAAATATGACAATCAGTTAGGTGAGGCTGAGCCGACAAACACTTTGGAAGGAATTTGCTGTAGTAAATCAGAAACCTCTCCCATCAATCTAGTACTGCTGCCCATTGGAAATATTTGTTCTTAGCAAATGAGTACTTGCCATTGTAAGCTGTCTCATCATACCAGCCCCTCCATATATTTGCTAAGATCAGTTTTTAAAACAGTTAGGTTTTTTACCTTCACTTCTTCCCTTGGGAGGCTGTTCCAGAACTTCATTCCTCTGATGGTTAGAAAATTTTGTCTAATTTTAAGCCTAAACTTGTTAGAGGCTATCTTCTGTATAAACCATCCTCAAATCATTCACCACACAAAGAGCTAGATTCTTGCAGGACATAACCAACTTCTTCCAGAAACTCTGAAACATTGAAATCCACTCTCAGAATACCATTCTTGTCCAGATGAAGGTCTTCTCCCTATTCACCAGAGGTCAACAACCTACAGCTCTGGAGCTACTTGTGGCTCTGAGAGATGCTGCCACTGACTCCTCTAGTGGCTCTGGAGGCAGCTGCTGCTTAAACAAAATTTATTTATTTAAAACTAAATTCCATTTAAGCAGCTGCAGCTCCGGAGCCACTGAGAAGTCAAGGCGGCAGGGCAGGGAGCCCGAAAGTGAAAGGTATCAGAGACGTAGCTGGGTTAGTCTGTGTCTTCAAAAACAACAAGAAGTCCTGTGGCACCTTATAGACTATCAGATATTTTGGAGTATAAACTTTTGTAGGCAAAGACCTGCTTCGCCAGATGCATGAGTAGGGGTGGGTCAGAGGAGGTTTAAAGAGGGAGTCTCAGTCAAGGGGAGTGACAGAGTTGACAAGGTCTGCTCAGTCACTGAGGATGTGGCTCATTAACTGCTGATAATGTGGAGTTGTGAACATCAAGAGAGAAGAAACTGCTAAGCAATCCTAGACTTGTTCTACCCTTTGTGGTGTGACTTCATTTCATGCTCCATAGAGCATTTAGATGGCCAGAAATGTACAAATAAGTCTAATTCTATATTGATTCAATTTCTCTACCGCTACAGAGACCACCGAGAGTGTTACCAACTGCTAACAGTCTGTATATTCATACTGATCTGCTGTATTTATTATGTCCCTTATTCCTCTGATTCCTTTAGCATCCTCTTTGCAGGAAGCCTTTGGGAAGAGATCAGTAGTAAAGTAGTGTGTCAGTATTATAGTCAAAATAAGTTCTACAGAACAGGATTCTGCCCCAAAGTAGACTATTATCATCACACTTCTGACATACAGATAGAACAATTCTCTTTATGGTTTGAAAATTAACTATATATTTTAGTGGAAAGCCAGAAAATCTAATTAAATATAATAAACATGTAATGAAATAAGCATTATTTTTTCTACCAAGTTCACTTCTAGGTTTATTGTAAATATTTTTATCGTTTGTCTCAAATAACATTTTGCAAACACCCACTGAACCTTCATTTTCCTGTTCTATCACTAACAATCACAATCAAAGTTTATTCCATATAAATTAATAAAAGTGCAGAGCTCTGATGAAAAGCAGAGAAACATCTATAGATTGCAAAAACTGTATCAGTTTGATTTTAAATTGCCATGGCAACACTTACGTCTTCAATGTGAAATGGCAGTTTATATTTATGGAATATTGTGCTCATAATATATTTTGGGAAACTACAATAAAAACCACCACACTTTTATTTTAGAATTTAAGACTAAGAGACATGAATGCATCTCCAGCACATTTAAAGAAAAGTTACTCACCGTAGTAACGGTGGTTCTTCGAGATGTGTCCCTGTGGGTCCTCCACAATAGGTGTCGGGCTTGCCCGGCGCCGCAGATCGGATCTTCCAAGCAGTTTCTGCCGGACCGCGCATGCGCCGGCGCGTGCCGCTCCCTTGCGCGCTCCTGGCCATGTGCGCGATCCGGTCCCCGCCAGTTCCTCGACCAACCACCTCGGGTGCCCCTGCAAAACACTAACAGAGATCCGAAGCGGGGAGGATGGGCGGGTAGTGGAGCACCCACGGGGACACATCTCGAAGAACCACCGTTACTATGGTGAGCAACTTCTCTTTCTTCTTCGAGTGTCCCCGTGGGTGCTCCACAATAGGTGACTACCCAGCAGTAACCCAAGATAGGAGGTGGGTAATCGGATTATGTGCAGCTTGTCCCCGAGAGGACCGCTGCAGAGAGACGGGTATCCTCTTGGAATACCCTGTGAAGGGCGTAATGTTTGGCGAAGGTGTCGTAGGATGACCAGGTCGCCGCTCTCCAAATGTCTTTTAACACAACGCCCTTGAAAAAGGCTGTTGATGCCGCCACCGCCCTAGTGGAATGAGCCCTGGGAGTGGCCGATAAAGGAGTCTTTTTGAGCTCGTAGCACATTTTTATGCAGGATACAATGTGCTTTGAGATTCTCTGCGAGGAGAGACCTTCTCCTTTCGATTTGGGAGCAAGGGAGACTAGGAGTCTATCCGTTTTCCGGAAGGACTTGGTCCTGTCTACGTAGAAGGCTAGCACCCTCCTCACGTCCAGGAGGTGTAGGCGCGCCTCTTCGTTGGAGTTATGAGGCTTTGGATAAAACGAGGGTAGAACAATAGGTTCGTTAATGTGAAACTCGGAAGAAACTTTGGGAACAAAGGCTGGATGCAGCCGTATGGTTACCGCCTCCTTGGAAAAAACAGTGCAGGGTGGCGTTGCCATGACTGCCGCGAGCTCCCTCACCCTACGAGCTGACGTAATTGCAAGAAGAAAGGTCGTCTTTATTGTAAGGAGGCGGAGGGGAACCGTGGCCAAGGGCTCGAACGGTGGTCCCATTAGCGTGGTAAGCACCAGGTCCAAGTTCCACGAAGGTGGAATCGGTTTCCGAGGGGGATATAGGTTTACCAACCCTTTGAGGAACCTGGTAACCACAGGGTGGGCGAACACCGTGTGCCCTTCCTCCTCATGTCTGAACGCCGAGATGGCGGCAAGGTGGACCTTCAACGAGGATAGCGAGAGTCCTCCTCTCTGAGGTCCAGGAAATACTCTAGTATTGTAGGTATAGGCACCAAAAGGGGGGCCAGCTGTTTGGTAGAACACCAAGCCGTGAAGCGAGTCCATTTTTGCTTGTAGGTCTTCCTGGTGGAAGTCCTCCTGCTACTTTCTAGGACTTGCTGTACTTCCACTGTGCATGTGCTCTCTAGGAAGCTGAGCCATGGATTAACCACGTTTGCAGTCGCAGGCTTTGGGGGTGCGGGTGCACTATGGACCCCTGGGCTTGCGTGAGCAGATCCGGCGCCACCGGAAGAGGCATCGGTGGACGGTCCGACATGCGCAGGAGTAGGGGGAACCATTGTTGTCGATCCCACGTTGGGACTATCAGGATCATCCGGGCCTTTTCCCTCCTGGCTTTCTGCAAGACTTTGTGGATCAGCACTGTGGGAGGAAACGCATAAAGCAGGGGGCCCCTCCACGGGATCGCGAACGCGTCCCCCAGGGACCCCCATCCCAGTCCTGCCCTGGAGCAGAATCGCGGGCACTTCTTGTTGTGCTGAGTGGCAAACAGGTCTGTTTGGGGAAAACCCCATGCGTGGAAAATTGGCCGTAGCAGATCGGGACAGATCTGCCACTCGTGCGTGAGTGCAAAACGCCTGCTCAGCTGGTCTGCCTTCACATTGTGCGCACCCGGCAAGTATGAGGCTTTCAAGATTATATTGTTGGCGATGCACCAGTTCCATAAGCGGATTGCTTCCGCACATAAGGCACGGGATCGAGCTCCTCCTTGCCTGTTTATATAAAACATGGTGGAGGTATTGTCCGTACTGATCCCGACGACTTTGCCTTGTATGTGGTCTCGAAAGTGTCTGCAGGCGTTGAACACTGCTCTGAGCTCCAGTATATTTATGTGTAGTGACTGTTCCGTGGGTGACCACAGTCCTTGAGTCACCTCTTCGCCCATGTGCGCTCCCCACCCTATGAGGGAGGCATCTGTAGTGAGAAAAACCGATATTTGCAGCTGGTGCAAGGGTACCCGTTAGCAGGTTCCTGGGGTTTACCCACCATTGTAGGGATTTGCGCACCCCGACTGTGGGCGACACCACCCTGTGAACGGTGTGTACTACCGGTTTATATACACTCACCAGCCAGTGCTGCATGCTGCACATGTGTAACCTGGCATTCTGTACTACGAACGTCGCCGCTGCCATGTGGCCCAGCAGCTGCAAGCACGTCAAGACCGGCACCGTAGGGCTGAGGTGATGACTTGCACGA
The DNA here is from genome assembly GCF_033958435.1 of Carettochelys insculpta. Lineage (NCBI taxonomy): Eukaryota > Metazoa > Chordata > Testudines > Carettochelyidae > Carettochelys > Carettochelys insculpta. The sequence goes on from NC_134137.1 coordinate 41,535,924, forward strand.
GGGAACCGATGGCCCGAAAGCGAGCCTCTGGTAGATAAACTCTCGCTGTAACCGAGTTTATGCGAGCCCCTATGAACTCTATGTCCTGTGTAGGGTCTATTTTTGATTTTGCCAGATTGATAACCAGGCTGAGTGAAGAGAACGTGTTTGCTGTGACGCGTATCATGCGCAGAACCTCCCCCTTCCAGGCCCCTTTCAGCAGGCAGTCGTCCAGATACGAGAAAAGAAATACCCCGTCTGTGCAGGTAGGCTGACACCACTGCCAAGGTCTTGGTGAAGACTCTGGGGGCCGAGGAGAGGCCAAACGGTAGGACCTTGTATTGGAAGTGTTCGTTGACTACCATGAACTGGAGGAATCGCCAGTGAGCTGGATGGATAGTTATGTGGAAGTACGCGTCTTGTAAATCGAGGGCTGCGAACCAGTCTCCATCGTCCAGTGCTGTAAGGATGGAGGCGATTGTGGTCATCTGAAAAAGAGAAGTTACTCACCGTAGTAACGGTGGTTCTTCGAGATGTGTCCCCGTGGGTGCTCCACCATAGGTGACGGCTTGGCCGGCGCCGCAGATCGGATCTTCCAAGCAGTTTCTGCCGGACCGCGCATGCGCCGGTGCGCGCCGCTCCCTGGCGCGCTCCTGGCCATGTGTGCGATCCGGTCCCCGCCAGTTCCTCGACCAACCGCCTCGGTTGCCCCTGCAAAACACTAACAGAGATCCGAAGCGGGGAGGATGGGCGGGAAGTGGAGCACCCACGGGGACACATCTCGAAGAACCACCGTTACTACGGTGAGTAACTTCTCTTTCTTCTTCGAGTGTCCCCGTGGGTGCTCCACCATAGGTGACTACCCAGCAGTAACCCAGATAGGTGGTGGGTAATCGGATTATGTGCAGCTGGTCCCCGAGAGGACCGCTGCAGAGAGACAGGTATCCTCTTGGAATACCCTGTGAAGGGCGTAATGTTTGGCGAACGTGTCGTAGGATGACCAGGTCACCGCTCTGCAAATGTCTTTCAATGCAACGCCCTTGAAAAAGGCTGTTGATGCTGCCACCGCCCTGGTGGAATGAGCCCTGGGAGTGGCCGACAAAGGAGTCTTTCTGAGCTCGTAGCACATTTTTATGCAGGATACAATGTGCTTTGAGATTCTCTGCGATGAGAGACCTTCTCCTTTAGATTTGGGAGCGAGGGAGACCAGGAGTCTATCCGTTTTTCGGAAGGACTTGGTCCTGTCTACGTAGAAGGCTAGCACCCTCCTCACATCCAGGAGGTGTAGGCGCGCCTCTTCGCTGGAGTTATGAGGCTTTGGATAGAACGAGGGTAGAACAATAGGTTCATTGATGTGAAACTCGGAAGAAACTTTGGGAACAAAGGCTGGATGCAGCCGTATGGTTACCACCTCCTTGGAAAAGACAGTGCAGGGTGGCGTTGCCATGACTGCCGCAAGCTCGCTCACCCGACGGGCTGATGTAATTGCAAGAAGAAAGGTCGTCTTTACTGTAAGAAGGCGAAGGGGAACCGTGGCCAAGGGCTCGAACGGTGGTCCCACGAGTGTGGTAAGCACCAGGTCCATGCTCCACGAAGGTGGAATCGGTTCCCGAGGGGGGTATAGGTTTACCAACCCTTTGAGGAACCTGGTAACCATAGGGTGGGCGAACACCGTGTGCCCTCCCTCCTCATGTCTGAACGCCGAGATGGCGGCAAGGTGGACCTTTAACGAGGATAGCGAGAGTCCTGCTCTCTTGAGGTCCAGTAAATACTCTAGAATTGTAGGTATAGGCACCGAAAGGGGGGCCAGCTGCTTGGTAGAACACCAAGCCATGAAGCGAGTCCATTTTTGTTTGTAGGTTTTCCTAGTGGAAGTCCTCCTGCTACTTTCTAGGACTTGCTGTACTTCCACTGTGCATGTGCTCTCTAGGGAGCTGAGCCATGGATTAGCCACGCTTGCAGTCGCAGGCTTTGGGGGTGCGGATGCACTATGGACCCCTGGGCTTGCGTGAGCAGATCCGGCGCCACCGGAAGAGGCATCGGTGGGCGGTCCGACAGGCGCAGGAGTAGGGGGAACCATGGTTGGCGATCCCATGTTGGGACTATCAGGATCATCCGAGCCTTGTCTCTCCTGGCTTTTTGCAGAACCTTGTGGATCAGCACTGCGGGGGGAAACGCGTAAAGCAGGGGGCCTCCCCACGGGATCGCGAACGCGTCCCCCAGGGACCCCTGGCCCAGCCCTGCTCTGGAGGAGAATCGTGGGCACTGTTTGTTGTGCTGAGTGGCAAACAGATCTATTTGGGGAAACCCCCATGCGTGGAAAATCAGCCGTAGTAGATCGGGACGGATCTGCCACTCGTGGGTGAGCGCAAAACGTCTGCTCAACTGGTCTGCCTTCACGTTGTGCGTGCCCGGCAAGTAGGAGGCGCTCAGGATTATATCGTGGGCGATGCACCAGTTCCATAGGCGGATTGCTTCCGCGCATAAGGTACGGGATCGAGCTCCTCCTTGCCTGTTTATGTAAAACATGGTGGAGGTATTGTCTGTACTGATCCCGACGACTTTGCCTTGTATACGGTCTCGAAAGTGTTTGCAGGCGTTGAACACTGCTCTGAGCTCTAAAACATTGATATGTAGAGACTGTTCCGTGGGTGACCACAGTCCTTGAGCCACCTCTTCGCCCATGTGCGCTCCCCACCCTATGAGGGAGGCATCCGTAGTGAGGAAAACCGATATTTGCGGCTGATGGAAGGGTACCCCTGTTAGCAAGTTCCTGGGGTTTACCCACCATTGCAGGGATTCGCGCACCCCAGGTGGGGGCGACACCACCCTGTGAACGGTGTGTACTGCCGGCTTGTATACACTTGCCAGCCAATGTTGCATGCTGCGCATGTGCAACCTGGCGTTCTGTACCACAAACGTAGCCGCTGCCATGTGGCCCAGCAGCTGCAAGCACGTCAAGAGCGGCACCGTAGGGCTGAAGGTGATGACCTGCACGAGGGAACCGATGGCTCGAAGGCAAGCCTCTGGTAGGTATACTCTCGCCGAGACCGAGTTTATGCGAGCCCCTATGAACTCTATGTCCTGTGAGGGGTCTATCTTTGATTTTGCCAGATTGATAACCAGGCCAAGTGAGGAGAACGTGTTTGCTGTGACGCGTATCATGCGGAGAACCTCCCTTTTCGAGGTCCCTTTGAGCAGGCAGTCGTCCAGATACGGGAAAATAAACACCCCGTCTGTGCAGGTAGGCTGACACCACTGCCAAGGTCTTGGTGAAGACTCTGGGGGCCGAGGAAAGGCCAAACGGTAGGACCTTGTATTGGAAGTGTTCGTTGCCCACCATGAACCGGAGAAAACGTCGGTGAGCCGGATGAATGGTTATGTGGAAGTACGCGTCTTGTAGATCGAGGGCTGCGAACCAGTCTCCATCGTCCAGTGCTGTAAGGATGGAGGCAATTGTGATCATCCGAAAACGTTGCTTGCGCAGATACCTGTTGAGGCCACGAAGGTCTAAGATGGGCCTCCAGCCTCCTGTCTTTTTCTCCGTCAGGAAATACCGAGAGTAGAACCCTTTCCCCTGCAGTTGCTCCGGCACCTTTTCCACCGCCCCTATGAACTCTAGGTGGGCCACCTCCTGCCTGAGCCTGGCTACATGGGAGGCCTCCTGGGGGTGGGGCTTGGGCGGGGGTCGCGGCGGCGGGAGCGACTGGAAGGGGATGGCGTACCCCGTGGCTATGATCTCCACCACCCATTTGTCTGTGGTGATCCTTTGCCACTGGTCGTAGAATGGTCGGAGGCGATGGTGAAAAAGTCGTTTCGGATGATCTTGTGCAATAGTGGTGATGGCGCAGCCCTGGATTTGTATGTCAAACTTGTGGCCTTTGGCCCCGCCCCGAGGACGGACGGCCCTGTTGTGAGCGTCGCCTGGGGGTTCTGTACTGCTGGTGCTGCTGATGCCGCCCTTGCTCGTAACCCCTGTGATACTGGGGGCGCTGTTGCTGGTATTGGTACCGCCTTTGCTGTGGGTAGTACCTTTTCTTTGAGTATGGAGGGATGTAAATCCCCAGGGTCCTGAGTGTGGCTCTTGAATCTTTACTGGAATGAAGGACCGAGTCAGTTGATTCAGCAAACAGCTTCTGCAAGTCGAAGGGAAGGTCGATTATCTTCGCCTGCAGATCTCTCGGTATGCCCGAGGTCTGGAGCCAGGACTCCCGTCGCATCACCACTGCAGTTGCTGTGGAACGTGCTGCCGTGTCCGCAACGTCCAAAGCAATCTGAACTTCCATCCTCGCAGCCGCGTAGCCCTCTTGCACTATGGCCTTGAGGACCGGCTTTTTGTCCTCTGGAAGCGAGTCCATGAGGGAAGTTAATCTGGCATAGTTGTCGAAATTATGGTTCACCAAGTGCGCTGCATAATTTGCCATTCGCAAGGTTAAAGTGGAGGAGGAGTAGACCTTTCTGCCGAACAGCTCTAGCTTCTTGGCATCTTTGTCCGTTCCCCCTGTTTTAAATTGAGATGTTTTTAATCTTTGCTGCGAGGACTCCACCACCAAGGAGTTTGGCTGGGGGTGGCTAAACAATAACTCCATGCCCTTCGCCGGCACGAAGTATTTCTTATCCGCTCTCTTTTGGACAGGCGGAATAGTTGCCGGGGTCTGCCATATGGTAGTGGCGGACTCCAAGATCGCTTCATCAAGCGGGATTGCTACTCTGGAGGAGGCCGGGGAGCTCAAATTTTTAAGGAGCTTATGATGTTTCTCTTGCACTTGTGCTGTCTGGATGCCTTGCGTGAAAGCTACCCTCTTAAACAGCTCCTGAAACTGTTTGAGATCGTCCTTGGGATGGACGTCCCCTAAGGCCGTGGCCTCATCCGGGGAGGAAAACGAGGAACCGCTGGGGTACATTTCTTTGGACCCTTCCAGTTCTTGATGGTGATGGTGCGCCCTCTCGCTGGAGGTTTGCGAGGGAAAATCTCGTGGGTCCACGGCCAGTCCCCCCTGGGATGCTTGAGTCTCCGTCCCCGATCGCGATTGCCCTCGGGGGTACGAGGTAATATGTGGGGATCTCTCCCTGGTAGATTGCCGATGGTGTCCATGCCCCGCGTGGTAGGGACGACCATGGCAGTATAGGCACTGTTCCTGGGAAGGTGACCTTGACCATTCCCTTTGCACGTACCCTGTGTGTCTGGGAGAGGGGGATCGTCGAGACACTGGAGAGAGCGATTTTGCATAATAGTCCAGCGATTCAAATCCCAGGAAGGGCGAGGGTGGTGCCAGCCATGGGGAGGCTGATTGCAGGAACGGAGAAGGGGGCTCCGGGTAGGCTAGGGGGGGCCCCTGCCTTCTGGTTGGAGTCTGCAACATGAGCGGAGGGCTGTGAGAAAAGAGCTCCACAGCCCTGTCTGGAGAGGGGCTGCAGTGCCTCCTCTTGTGTGCAGCCTTCCCCCTCCCTTGAGGAGGTAACTCTGCCCCCTGATGGGCGGGGGATCCCGGCCCCGTCGGCACCGTGCTAGGCACGCTCGAGGGCGGTGCCGCACGTGCGGAGTCCTTCTGCGCCTGCAGGCTACGTGCCTGCGCGCTCTGCACCGCCGGTTCCCCGGGGGTCGGTGCCGCTGCCTGCGGTGCCGCCGGTACCGGCGCTTGCTTAGCCGCCGCCCTGCCTGCGGTGCGGGGCGGCTGGCTGATCATCAGAGGCTGAGCCGCTTCCACGTGGCTCTCCGTGCCGCCGCCGATCAGCTGTTGCTGCGGCTGGGGGCTGCTCGCTCCTCCCGTCCCGCTCACTGTTGCTGCCGGCAGGGATCGGGTTGGAGAAACTTTCCTCCGTTTTTGCGCTGATGGAGTGAGGGAGGCAGCTTTCCTTCTAAGGGCCCCGGAGGGTCCCTCCTGCTGCGGCCGCTCCGGCACGTCTGGCTGGAGGGCCTTGTCAAGAAGCAGCAGTTTAATTCTCATCTCCCTGTCTCTCCGTGCTCTGGTCGTTAACTTTGCACAGAAGGCGCATTTTTGTGCCACATGGGATTCCCCCAGGCACCTTATGCATAGACTGTGCCCATCGGACACTGGCATCGCCTCTCGGCAGGACTCACATTTTTTAAAGCCTGAGGAGGACATTGTTGGTGAGTCTTTGAGTTTGTTTGTGGGTACTTAGCACTTCTTTGTGCTGTTTCCCCGTCCGATGGCCTGCCTCCGCAGGAGGGCTGATGGCCCTAGCTCCTGGCCTCCGGCGCTTGTTACTGGGACTGGCTTGAGCTGTCCCTCCGTAGCTTGTTTGTTGTTTGTTTTTTTTTGTTTTTTTTTTTACAAAATAACAACCGGTTACTTATGGTATCCTAAAGAACTGAAAAACTTCAAAGAGAAAACAAATAAAGTCGTTGAATACGCTATGTGGCTTTAGCCTAGTCGGATTCCGTCTGCAGCCGACGGCGGTTGAGAGGAACTGGCGGGGACCGGATCGCGCACATGGCCAGGAGCGCACCAGGGAGCAGCGCGCGCTGGCGCATGCGCGGTCCGGCAGAAACTGCTTGGAAGATCCGATCTGCGGCGCCGGCCAAGCCGTCACCTATGGTGGAGCACCCACGGGGACACTCGAAGAAGAACGTTGCTTGCGCAGGTACCTGTTGAGGCCGCGAAGGTCTAAGATGGGCCTCCAGCCTCCTGTCTTTTTCTCCGTGAGGAAGTACCTGGAGTAGAACCCTTTCCCTTGCAGTTGCTCCGGCACTCTTTCCACTGCCCCTATGAGCATGAGATGGTCCACCTCCTGCCTGAGCCTCGCTACATGGGAGGCCTCCTGGAGGTGGGGCTTGGGTGGAGGTCGAGACGGCGGGAGCGACTGGAAGGGGATGGCGTACCCCGTGGCTATGATCTCCACCACCCATTTGTCTGTGGTGATCCTTTGCCACTGGTCGTAGAATGGTCGGAGGCAATGGTGGAATAGTCGCTTCGGATGACCTTGTGCGATGGTAGTGATGGCGCAGCCCTGGATCTGTATGTCAAACTTGTGGCCTTTGGCCCCGCCCCAAGGACGCACGGCTCTGTTGTGAACGTCGCCTGGGAGTTCTGTACTGCTGCTGCTGTTGATGTCGCCCTTGCTCGTAACCCCTGTGGTACTGGGGGTGCTGTTGCTGGTACTGGTACCGTCTTTGTTGAGGGTAGTACCTTTTCTTTGTGTATGGAGGGGTGTAAATCCCCAGGGTCCTGAGTGTGGCTCTTGAATCTTTACTGGAATGAAGGACCGACTCAGTTGATTCAGCAAACAGCTTCTGCGAGTCGAAGAGAAGGTCAACTATCTTCGCCCGCAGATCCCTCGGTATACCCGAAGTCTGGAGCCAGGACTCCCTTCGCATCACCACTGCCGTTGCTGTGGAACGTGCTGCTGTGTCCGCAACGTCCAGGGCGATCTGAACTCCTGTCCTCGAGGCCGCGTAGCCTTCTTGCACTATGGCCTTGAGCACCGGCTTTTTGTCCTCTGGAAGCGAGTCCATGAGGGAGGTTAACCTGGAATAGTTGTCGAAATTATGGTTCGCTAAGTACGCTGCGTAATTTGCCATTTGCAACATTAAAGTGGAGGAGGAGTAGACCTTTCTGCCGAACAGCTCTAGCTTCTTGGCATCTTTGTCTGTTCCCCCTGTCTTGAATTGAGATGTCTTTGATCTTTGTTGCGAGGACTCCACCACCAAGGAATTTGGCTGTGGGTGGCTGAACAGGAACTCCACGCCCTTCGCCGGCACGAAGTATTTCTTATCCGCTCTCTTTTGGACAGGTGGAATAGTCGCAGGGGTCTGCCATATCGTAGTGGCGGACTCTAAGATCGCTTCATCAAGCGGTATTGCTACTCTGGAGGAGGCCGGAGGTTTCAAATTTTTGAGGAGCTTATGGTGTTTCTCTTGCACCTCTGCTGTCTGGATGCCTTGCGTGAAGGCCACCCTCTTAAACAGCTCTTGAAACTGTTTGAGATCGTCCGGAGGATGGACGTCCCCCGGGGCCGTAGCCTCGTCCGGGGAGGAGAGCGAGGAACCGCTGGGGTACGTCTCTCTGGACCCTTCCGGTTCCTGCTGGTGATGGTACACCCTCTCACTCGAGGTTTGCGAGGGAAAATCTCGGGGTTCCATAACCAGTCCCCCCTGAGATGCTTGAGTCTCTGTCCCCGGTCGCAATTGCCCTCGGGGGTACGAGATCGTCTGTGGGGATCTTTCCCTAGTAGATTGCCGATGGTGTCTATGCTCCGCGTGGTAGCGGCGACCATGGCAGTATAGGCACTGTTCTTGGGAAGGTGACCTAGACCACTCCCTTGGTGCGTACCCTCTGCGTCTGGGGGAGGGAGATCGTTGAGACACTGGAGAGAGCGATTTTGCATAATAGTCCAGCGGTTCAAACCCCAGGAAGGGTGAAGGTTGTCCCAGCCAGGGTGAGGCTGGTTGCAAAAATGGAGAAGGGGGCTCCGGGTAGGCTAGGGGGGACCCCTGCCTTCTGGTTCGAGTCTGCAACGTAAGCGGAGGGCTGTGAGAAAGCAACTCCACAGCCCTGTCCGGAGAGGGGCTGCAATGCCTCCTCTTGTGTGCAGCCTTCCCCCTCCCTGGAGAAGGTAACTCCGCCCCCTGACGCACAGGGGATCCCGGCCCCGTCCGCACCGTGCTCGGCACGCTAGAAGGCGGTGCCGCAAGTGCGGTGTCCTTCGGTGCCTGCAGGCTAAGTGCCTGCGCGCTCTGCACCGCCGGTTCCCTGGGGGTCGGTGCCGCTGCCTGCGGTGCCGCCGGTACCGGCGCTTGTTTAGCCGCCGCCCTGCCTGCGGTGCGGGGCGGCTGGCTGATTATCGGAGGCTGAGCCGCTTCCACGTGGCTCTCCGTGCCGCCACCGATCAGCTGTTGCTGCGGCTGGGGGCTGCTCGCTCCTCCCATCCCGCTCGCTGTTGCTGCCGGCAGGGATCGGGCTGGGGAGGCTTTCCTCCGTTTTTGTGCTGATGGGGTGAGGGAGGCAGCTTTCCTTTTATGGGCCCCGGAGGGTCCCTCCTGCTGCGGCCGCTCCGACACGTCTGGCTGGAGGGCCTTATCAAAAAGCAGCATTTTAAGCCGCATCTCCCTGTCTCTCCTTGCTCTGGCTGTTAATTTAGCACAGAAGGAGCATTTCTGTGCAACATGGGACTCCCCAAGGCACCTTATGCATAGACTGTGCCCATCGGACGCTGGCATCGCCTCTCGGCAGGACTCACATTTTTTAAATCCCAAAGAGGACATTGTTGGTGAGTCTTTCAGTTGTTAAACGGGTACTTAGCACCTTCTCTGTGCTGTTTTCCCCTTCCGATGGCCTGCCGCAGCAGGAGGGCTGATGGCCCTATGCTCCTGGCCTCCGGCGCTTGTTACTGGGACTGGATTGAAGCTGTCCCGCTTGTAGTTTGTTTGTTGCTTTTGTTTTTTTTTTGCAAAAATAACAACCGGCTAACTTGCAGTAGCCTAAGTACTTGAAAAAGTTTAAAGAAAAACAGTTAAAGTCATTGAATACGCTACTTGGCCTTAGCCTAGTTCGGATTCCGTCTGCAGCCGACGGCGGTTAAGAGGAACTGGCGGGGACCGGATTGCGCACATGGCCAGGAGCGCGCAAGGGAGCGGCGCGCCGGCGCATGCGCGGTCCGGCAGAAACTGCTTGGAAGATCCGATCTGCGGCGCCGGGCAAGCCCAACAGCTATTGTGGAGCACCCACGGGGACACTCGAAGAAGAATTACATTTATCACCTATTGTTTATGTCTGATTACTTCAGAAAACCGTCTTTTTGCTCTCATTCAAGCATTTGCCTAAATCAAATAGTTAAAACTGCACTTACAAGGCTTATTTATGTTAATCTCCTTTTAACTAGTCCAAGTTGGACAATAACCGCTGACACCTAAATTTGCAGGCTCTAATACAATGTTTTTTCAATCTGTGTGCTGGGGCACACTGGTGTGCTGAAAGAACTGTCCAAGTGTGCCGTGAAATTTTATCAGTTTCCCCTTGCAGTGGCTATTTGCAGAGCTACTGTGAAGGGAAGGGCCAACCCTGCAGCACCTCATTTGCACTGGGAGGCAGCTGAAATGTTGTTTCCCAGCCGAACAAGCTGACGAGAGCCCACACCCACTCCCTGTTGTGGCAAGGTGGAGAGAAGGAGGGTGGGAGCCTGCTGGAGTTGGGACGCCATTTAAATGACACATCCTGGCTCCAGCGGGCTGGCAGGGAGGAGAGCCTGTTTTCAGCGGTTACTCATTTACTCAATATCCCTAGCATGGGATTGAGCAGATTTTGGAAATGTGTCTGTGCTCACTGTGGAAGATGGTATATTCTGTGGTGGATTTGAAATATTAATGCATCTGATCCTTGTTTAACTTGTTGTCTGCACTACTGTTTTGCAAACCTCCCTAGTAAGACTGTAGAAATAGTAAATGTAAGTAAATGTGGTGTTTGTGAGCAATTAATTCAGCTGAAAAAAGTGGGTGTGCCATGGAACTGTTTGTTGCATTGAAGTAAGCCATGTCACAGAAAAGGTTGGGAGCCACTGTTCTAATGCATAGATACATGCAATACATACCTTCAGACTCTGGTCACTGAAATAAATACAACTAAAACTGTAAATAATATTTATATTACATCAATAATATTTAAAATTGTATTATAGTTTATCCGCACCTAGCATAAAGATGACCTAGTCCCGGTTAGGGCTTGTTAGTTTGTTACTGACATGCAAACATTATTAATACAGAGAAACAAACTTAGGACTATTTTATTGTTCTATTGCTTGAGATTTAATGTTCTGATATCAGAACACTCTTGGGTAGATGGACATCCATATCAAACCTTCAAGTTTGCTTAGGCTTCTCATCACATTTTTAAATGGAAATGTATGTACTTTATTATAATTAGCCATTAAGAGTTGAAAATTCAGTAATGTAGAACTTGGAATTCTCTGTACAATTTAGCTACCTCTGGACATAATTACACAACAATGACAATGTACTACAGGACTTCAGATACACTTTGATGTAAGTCAGAGTACTTACGATGTTGATTTGGCAATTTCACATGGACTGCATCTGTGCAATTCTGCAGGCTTCCAGTTTTTATTTTTCATGCTGATTTGTTTTTATATATAAAAGATCTGATCTGTTTTTGCTTTGCTCTACAATTTGATTAAGTAATAGAAAGAAAGAAAGAAAGAAAGAAAGAAAGGCCTGACAGATACATTAAATTGTGCCAAACCAAAGATAGGTGTTCAAAATAATTTTAACCCAGTTATGTATAGAATGCCATTCACAAATTTAATCCTTTACAAAATATACAAAAAAAAATTATGAGAGACAAGAAAGCAAAAGAGATCCTTTGAACATGTCTTTCATATATTTGTGAAATACGCTATGCCAAAAAGGTTTCACCAGTTTAACTGACAGCAAAATTTGGTTTGTCATGTAACAGTAGAGTTCAGAGCAGCATTTGTATTAAGCCCTTAATGAAACTCTTCAGTCACTCATATAAAGTATTATAGTTTCACAGAGAGAGAAACGAAGGCACAAAGGTGAAGCAACCTGTTCAAGATTACATAGCCAATAAAGGAAGAGTCTGTGACAGAACCTGGTTTCCACCTTTTATTTTTGTTTTTCTAAATGTTAAGCTAAGATGGTCCAAAATGCCATTATAATATTATTTATTATAATTATGTCACATTATTCCTTTTAGTGTAAATGAATTAAAAAGTGAAAGATTTTGACTCAAACATAACATTATTAAATATAAATTTCACTTTATTGTGGCTGTGTCCAAAAGCTATAGATATCAAATTATAGACAGATTTTTCAGAGGTGGGGAGAATAAATCTGGAATTAGAGTCATTGAAAAGTTACCTTGTAATACTGGCAGACAAGGTGCTAGCTCATGCCAAAGCCCCATGCCAATTAATTTGTGTATTAATATAAAGCAAAATGATTGTTAAATATGTGAGAGGGTATTTGGTGCTTGACCTTCATGCATTGTTTTTGCTTATCCTTATCCAGTTATAAGTATAATAGGAAACACATTATGCAAACCTCTTTAACTAAATAACCCTCTAAACTACCAAGAAGCCTTATAGAATGCAAATGAAGGATTTTATCAGAATAGGGCTAATTTCAAAGCAAGTGATTGTTTTGTGTGAGGCCTGAAGGTCAAAGACTCTAAATGCATTCTTTATTCTCTATCATCAAATGAAGCGCCTGCCTGTCAACTTGTTTTCTCTGAGAAGTATGGATTCAGGGAAATATCCTGCCTCTCTAGTCTCTCCAAAATCTAACATGACAGAATAACCAAACAAGATGACTTAGATCCTCGGCCTTCTTCTGGGTTGCCCTGAGAGACTTCTGGGAAACTCTCAGATTGCTATTACATCTGCTAGCATTCGGAATTATAGACTCAGACTCACCTGTACATATATTTTACCTTCTTTGGCCTCTCTAACTCTCATTCCTTTTTTTCCCCTCCCCCATATGATAAACTTTTAGCTAGTTTACTATAGAAATGGCTACCAGCATTGTCTTTGAGGTAAGATCTAGGGTACCAATCAATCTACATGCCTGATCTCTTGGGACTGTAAGCAACTTAAATATGGTATGATTTCTCTGCAAGTGACCTTTTATCATAAAGTCAAGTTTGTTTGGGTAGCAGGACAGACTGGAGAGTCTAAGCGGACTGTCTATGATTCTGTGGTAAGATTGCTATAGTGATCCAGGACTTATTTCTTGCTGGCTTGGTGAAATTTGATTATAGAATAGTTTGGTTGTCTGCCCTGTTTTTTGGCAATCTTCCAAAACACAGTTGTGAGCCACTCTATACAACATGACATACCCAAAACACTATATCTGTACATCACAGTGTCATGATTTTAAAGCTTGTGGACTTAAAATATGAAATCTTTTCCCATCATTGAAAATGAGGGGCTTGCAGATTAATTTCAAAAGGCTTCCTATCTTCTTACTGACTATACAAACCATTAATAGCTATTGAAAAACCTATTCTCAATGAACTTCAGTTCTTTTTTGAATCCAGTTACACTCACAGACTTCATAACACCTCCTGGGAATGAGCTCCACAGGCTGACTTTGTATTAGTAAACTCTTTCATATCCAGCATTCTATCATCCAGAATTCTCAAATAACTGGCATTTTAACCATAAGTAAATGTTAGTTACGTATTTCATAAGTACAGTATAGTGAGTAAACAGAAATAAATACAGTAAATACAATATAAGTTTACAGTGTAGAATACTACTGTTGCTGGTAAATAAAGTATTCTGCATACATTTTTGTTTCTTAATATCTAGTCTTGTTTTTCTTTAGTTTATGCACTGCTAGGTATACCTCTCTATCATCCAGAATATCTGAATATCCAGCAACCTCCTGATCCTGAGGGTGCCGGATATGAAAGAGTTTACTATATTAATTTCATTGGAAGACCCCCTGATTCCAGTGTTATGTGAAGGAATAAATAAGTTTTCTTTATTCACCTGCTCTACATCAGTCAGGAATTTATAGACCTCTATCGTTTCCCTGCTCACTTGTCTCTTTCAAACTGAACATTCCCAGCCTTAACCACTCAGCATATAGAAACTGTTCCATACCCTTAAATAACAGTGTTGCCCTTCTCTGTATCTTTTCCATCTCTAATATTTATCTCTAATAAATTCACAGTCCATTTTGGTCAACTCCAACTTCATGCGCTGCTGCCCTCAAAGCTGAGTGGGCACCTAGCCAACAGCTATCGCTCTCTAGTTGCCCAGCTCTGAAGGCAGCACAGAAGAAAAACTGGCAATATTGCAAACCCCTTAAAATAACCTTGTCTCCTCCCATCCCCACCCACTAATACCCTTTGGGTCAGGACCCCCAATGTAAGAAACAATGGTCTCCCCTGTGAAATTTGTATAGTACAGAATAAACGCCAACAAAAGACTAGATTTTACATGGGGATGAGGGGATGAGATTTAATGGTCCAGGATGTATTTTTCCATCACCATGAATTTGGTAGCACCCTACTTATCTCTCGCCAGTCTGAAAACTGACCATTTATTCTACCCATTGTTACCTATCTTCTAACCAGTTACTGATCCAAAAGACAACAAGAAGTCCTGTGGCACCTTACAGACTAACAGATATTTTGGAGCATAAGTATTCGTGGGCAAAGACCCACTTCGTCAGATGCACGTAGTGAAGATTCCAGGAGGGTCTAATTATTCAGGCTCATGAAAATGAGGGAGTACCAATCAAGAAGAAGGCCAGAGCTGATGAGGTTAATTCAGTCAGGGAGAATGTGTCCCCCTTTTCCAGCAGCTGATGTGGAGGTGTGAACACAAAGGGACGAGAAGCTGCTTTTGTAGTTGGCCAGCCACTCTCAATCTCTGGTCAATCCGTGATTGATGGTGTCAAATTTACAAATGAACTGCAGCTCTGCAGTTTCTCTTTGCAGCTCTGCAGTTTTCTAAGTGTTTTTTTGTTGCAGGATGTATACTTTCAAATCTGTTGCTGAGAGTCCAGGGATGCTCTCCTTTTCATGAGCCTGTATAATGAGACTCTCCTGGAATTTCCACTACATCCATCTGATGAAGCAGGTCTTTGCCCATGAAAGTTTATGCTCCAAAAATATCTGTTAGCCTATAAGGTGCCACAGGACTTCTTGTTGTTTTTGGAGATACAAACTAACACAGCTCTCCCTTTGATTCTTGATCGAAGAGAGAACGTTCCTCCTTAACCCATGATTCCTTATTTTACTAAAGAACCTTTGTTGAGGGACCTTGTCAAAGACTTTGGAACAAATGAACAGAGGGCAGGAGAGTCAGTCAACAAAATTTTCACAAGTGGCCACTAACTCTGTATTCCTCATTTTCTGAGTACACAGTTTGAAGCACCTGAGGCCTGATTTCCAGAAGTGCTGGGAATTCACAACTACCACTGAAGTATATGGGATCTGTGAATGGTTAGTGCCTCTTACTGTCAGGTGATGTACCTCATAGGAACGAACAGAGAGCTAGGAGATCCTGCGTTCCAAACTGGCACTGTCATTTACTGTGTGGGCTTGGGCAGGTTGCTCTACCTTTCGGTCTCAATTTCCCACTCTGTAAAGTTGGAGAGACACCCACAATTAGGACAATTTTCTCCTTTATTACTCTGTGCCTCATTTACCTCATCTGAAAAACGAAGACGTTTTCTGTATTACAGCAGAGTTGTGAAGATAAATTCTTTAATGTTTGTGATGCATTTGCACAGAGTGATGTGAGCTATGAAAAACCCTACAAGGGAGTAAATAGTTCAATATTCCATAGAAGGTATGGATGGAGTGCATAAGTGAAGTGTATAGAGCTCCGCAAAGACTAAGGCTAACAATCATGACTGAATAGGTGCCTCATCCCCTGACCACTGACCACCTTGTGGACAGAATGAAGAAGGGGACCAGCAGAGGGGAAAAACAGTATGTTATTAAAGATCATCTTCTGGGCTTGGCAGAATTTAACTAGTCTATTTTTAGGCTTTTTTATTTTTCCTCCTTTAATTTTTCACAGTTGAGGAAACTTATGCAGAGTCAAAATTATTTAATGACAGCAGACATTAAGATTCAGAAAGCTAATGCTTTATAACCATTAAAGCATGAGTTGTCATCATCACAAATCAAAATATAAAGAGTAAATATCCTTAAATCAAGCTAATAATTCTCAATAAGCATTTTCCTAACTTTGCCTATCTGTAAATTTTTTGCTTGTGAGAGAGATGAAACAGACATCTACGAAAAAAAAAAAATCTAAAATCCACCCAAGACTAACTAGAACTAAATATATATTTGGAAGAGGCTGAAGTAAGATTGCGGCTAGCAACCTTAATTCTGGTACTGCATAAATTTAGTGCACTTGACTTTGCAACCTTTTAAAATTCCTTTTACTGAAGTTCTTCATATGCAGTTTTCTAGTCTGCCTTTTGAAAGTCAAAGTAAAAATTATATTCCATCATGTCCAACTGTAATGTTAAGTGGGCTCCCCACAACATCCACTATTTGTGAATTCTGGTCCTTCAACACTGCAGCACAGACTTGTACTACCTGAGCTGAAGAACTAGCTGCAGTTGTTGTCAGCAGGAATAGGTTGTTACTTTCTATGGAACAACTAGGAGAACGTTAAGTGAAATATGAAAATATAATTAGAAAGGTCAAAAAAGGAATTTGAAGAACAGCTAGCCAAAGACTCAAAAATAGCAGCAAAAACCATTAAAACACAACAGGAACAGGAACCCTGCTAAACCATCAGTGGGTACGCTGGATGAAAGAGGTGCTAAAGAACTACTCAAGGAAGATACATTCATTGCAGAGAAACTAAATGAATTCTTTGTATTAGTCTTTATGACTGAGGATCTGAGGGACATTCCCATATGTAAGCTGTTCTTTTTAAGCAACAAATCTGAGGAACTATGACCAGATTGAGGCCTTTAGGGATGCCTCTGGAACAAATTGATAAATTAAACAGTAGTAAGTCACCATCAACAGATGGAATTTACCCAAGAGTTCTGAAAGAATTCAAATGTGAAATTGCAGAATTACTAACTGTGGTACGTAGCCTATCATTTAAATCAGCTTCTGTACCGGATGACTGGTGGACACCTTATGTGACACCAATTTTCAAAACAAAGACTCCAGAGTCGATCCTGACAATGACAGGCCAGTAAGCATAACTTCAATGCAAGCACATTAGTTGAAACTACTATAAAATATAAAATTATCAGGCATACAAATTAACAAAATTTGTTGGATGTAGAGTCCACATGGCTTCTGTAAAGTAAATCATGCCTTGACAATCCACTGGAATTCTTTGAGAGAGTCAAGAAACATGTGGACAAGGGCGATCCAGTAGATATAGTATACATAACTTTTTAGAAGCCTCTGAAAATGTCCCTCACCAAAGGCTCTTAAGCAAAGTAAGCTCACATGGGATAAGAGGGAAAGTCCAATCATGAATCAGTGACTAGTTAAAAGACAGGACACAAGGGCTATGTCTACACTATCTCAAAACTTTGAAATGGCCATGCAAATAGCCATTTTGAAGTTTACTAATGAAGCGCTGACATACATATTCAGCATCTCATTAGAATGCCAGCGGCCTTTTCAAAAGGACCCTGGCAACTTCGAAATCCCCTTATTCCTCTCTGCTGTCTTACATTTTCTTTTGAGTTTTATCTTGATGTTTGTGATCACTAGACTGTGATGTGAGTCTATATCCGCTCCTTGGAAAGTTTGGAACTGCTGTACTGTTGCTACCCATCTTCTTCTTATCAAAATCATATCTATCATGTTCTTGGACTTCCCGTCACTTGATCGCCACATCCGCTTCCTACAGTCCTTTTGTTGGAATCTCATGTTGCAGATCACCAACACATGCTCCGTAGCAAACTCTAGTAGTTTCTCACCTCGTTCATTTCTTTCTCCACATCCAATCCTTCCCATGACTTTCTCCCAACGTTCGTTATCTGTTCCAACCTTCGCATTCCAGTCTCCTCTGATGATCAACACATCTTTCTTCGGTATCTCCTCCAATGTCTTTGTCAAGTCTTTATAGAATAGCCCAATCTCTTCCTCCATACTGTCCGACGTGGGTGCATACACCTGAATGACTGAGATGTTGAACAGTTTTGCTTCAAATCTCACTACCATCATTCTTGCACTCACCGGTTTGTATCCTAATAATGCTCTTCTAGCTGTTTTGCTATGAAGGAATCCAACTCCTGCTTCATGCTTCGTTTAGTTTCCTGACCAAATGACTTTGCAACCACATTTCTCTCCTGATGTCGTCCAACGCATCTCTGCCATTCCAAGTATATTGCATCGGTATCTCTCCAGCTCCTTCAGAAGCACCTCTAATTTTCCAGTTGCCCATAGTGTTCAGACATGCCATCTTCCCATGGATAGCATATGTGTTAGCTGTCATTTTCTTTTGGAAGGCAACTTATCAACCCAACCCCAATCTCTCGATTGGTATCGTGGACTTTTGTTTATCCAGGCGACGTCCAAGCCAGTATCTTTCATTGTTTAGTTGTCCTGTCATTAGATTTCATTCGTATTGTTGTTTGACAGTCAGAGCATCGACACACAATTGAACAGCCCTCCTTCTTCATCCAGGCTTGGGACTGGCATGGAGCTCGTACAGTTAAGTGCTATTCAACATACTCCAACATGGTGGAGTTAAGTACTATTCAACATACTCATAAATGATAAGGAAAAGGAGGTAAACATGGCAAAAACTGCACATGATACAAAACTACTCAAGACAGTTAAGTCAAAAGAATATTGTGAACTGTTACAAAAGGATTTCACAAACCTGAGTGACTGGGCAACAAAATGGCAAATGAAATTCAATGTTCAGAAATGTAAAATAATGCATTTTGGAAAACAATCCCAACTACCGTACAAAATAATGTGGTATAAATTAGATGTTATCACTTAAACAGATCTTGGAGTCATTGTGGTTACTACTCTGAAACCATCCACTCAAAGGGCACTGGCAGTCAGAAAAGATTACAGAATATTGAGAACCATTAGGAAAGTAAGAGACAAAAATACAGAAATTATCATATTGCCTTAATACAAATCCATGGTCAACCCACATCTTGAAGGCTGCACGCAGGTATGATCAACCCATCTCAAAAAAGATATGCTGGAATTGGAAAAGGTACAGAAAAAAGCAGCAAAAATTATTGGAGTTATGGAACAGCTTCCATATGAGGTTAATAAGAGTGAAACTTTTCAGCTTAGAAAAGAGAAAATTCAATGAGATATTGGAGAGGTCTATACAATCAAGACTGCCTGAGAGAAGGTAAACAAAGAGGTGTTTACCCCTCCTTAGCACAAGAACTAGGGCTCAGCAGATTGAATTAATAGGCAGGATAAAACACAAAAATGTAAATATTCCTTCACACAATGCAAAGTTAGTCAATCTGTGGAACTTTTTGCAGGAGGATGCTGTGAAGACCAATACTATCACAGGATTCAAAAATTGCTAAATAAGTTCATGAAGGACAGGTTTGCCAGATATTTATAATGGGCAACAGGGGATGGATCACTTGATAATTACCTTTTCTTTTGATTCCCTCTGAAGTACCTGGCTAATAAGCAAGATGGACCAATTGTATGACCCAGTATGGTCATTCCTAGGCATATGCCTAGCCCAGTGAGCTATATCTAGAGAAGACAGCATAAGCAGACACACTGATCTGTCAGGTTCTGTCTGATGGGCAGCGTGGCTAAGCAGAATGAGACTAACGCCTGCCATCCTGGGCTGTATTCACAGAAAATGTCAACTCTCTAGGGGATATAAAGGTTTGCTCAATAAATAGGATATAGTAGCCAACCCTTATTTAGGGATGGCTACTGCTCATCCTTTACGCACGTGGGCATGTTATATAATGCCCATGTATTATCAATTACACATTTTAACACTATTTTCACTGCAAGGGATAATTTATTTTACAGACACTCGACAGCAACAGTTCAGCTTGACAAGATGAATGAGACTACTTAGAAGAGTTTAAGGTATATTTTCCCCCCATCCTAAGCAGGATATAATTTTTAGACTTTCACCAATTTCCTTCTGCTCCTCTGTTTGAGAGTGACAGATTCATTTTAGTTGGATATATTTTCCATTTCTCTCTCAAATGAAATCACAAAAGAGAAACTAATTCTTAACTGTCAATTTTCTGCAGTATATTATTAACTAAAACTGACAACGGGGGTTTAGCTGCTAAATTTAAAATCCTACCGGACAAAAAAGAAATGTACTCTGCTACATCCATTTACAATTGCTACGTGTGCTTTCTAAAGATTCACCTACAGAGCACCCACACTCCAATACAAGATATACTAAAGGGTCTATGTCATCTTTATTTTTAACTTTTTATTAACGTTTCAAACTATGCAAACTACACAAAGACTGCATATCCACAGCTCATCTACACGGACATCCAAACTTTCAGACTGTTCTTGAAGTTCATACACCATCACTGCTACAGACACAGCTGTCAACTGGAAGGCATTCTACAAAATGGCATGCAAATTTAAAGGCACTTTAATGTCAAATCCTTAACATCCAAGCAGAGGCACACTCCCTTCTGTTCCTTTAGTGATACTATAAATTAAGAGTGACCTACATTTTGGGCAACTCCAAGCCAGACGCAACTTATGTAAAATGAAGCAGAATATAACCTCATCTTTAAACATGAAGTGTAACCAATGTAAAGTGTAAATCCCAGCACACACTGTTCTACCACATTGAAACACTTCTTTTTTTCCTATAAGACACAGAAAAGTGTATCTGCTTGGTAGCATAAAAGAGAAAGCAGACAGGGTCTACCAAAGTCAGTGGCAATCTATTCATTCCAACATTCTTTGGATCATACCCTCACAGAAGAAATGTAGGGAGATGATTAAAAGAAAGGAAACACAAAGTCCAGATTTTCATCAGCTCATAAAAGGTAGGACTGGAAAGATTCTTGAGAGGTCATCTAGTCTAGTCCCCTTCACTCACAGAAGGGCTAAATATATCTAGACTACCCCTGAGAGATGATTGTCTAACAACCTACTCTTAAAAATCTCCAAAGATGCAGATTCCACAACCTCCCTAGGCATTTAGTTTATGTGCAGTGCTTTTTTTTTCTTTGTGCTGGTATTTGCGGTACCAAGTACCAGCACCTTGGCAGCCCCAGCAGCAGCATTGGCTTGGGGTGAGGGGAAGGGAGCCAGGTAAGTACCGGCTCCTCTTTTTTTTTTTTTTTTTTAGAAGAAAACAACACTGCTTATGTGTACACCTCATTAGAAAGTTTGACCCCAAAAATGCTAACTTAAGACACACTCTATTGGTAGAGTTTGACTTCTATATCTGGGGGGACAGAGGCAAAGGCTACGTGTAGACAGAGGGCTTGTGGGGTCACATTCTCCCTAGACACAACACACATGCCTCTTCAGAGGTGATGGGGATGCTGATTTATGGGGTCATGAGATGCTCACCAAGGCATTTGGTCACCACTGCCCTGGCACTCTTGGTGCTGTATCAACTCTTGATGAACCAGGGCAGCAGTGAGCAAGGGCCTTGGGGATCATCTTATAGTAGCTGGCCTCCAAGGCCAGGGACCCACTCCAACGGGCACCCTGGGCAAGTGTCAGTCTCCTTTGGGGACAGGCAAGAGCACATTAGAGGTACAGCTTGCAGTTGTGCTGCCCACCCTACCTGGGGAGCACCCAGCTATACAGAAGCTGTTTAGCACAGGTTCCACAGTGCAGAGAAACAGACACCAGTGTTCATGTGGCTCCACCAGTTTCTAATCTGCTGGCTCTTTGGGGCCATGATGTGGAGTTTGAAATCCTCTGTCCTAACTAGAAGGCAAAAATCCAGGGAAGCACATAACCCCAGGGCTACCCTCCTCACCTCCACCCCCGCTTGTGTTGTCTCTAGTTGGGAGACCATACTCCACAATCTCCACCCCAACTCCAATGTTTTCTTCTAGCTACCAAGATACATCTTTATACAAGGTGGAGAAATTCTGAAAGGCCTGGTGACAAGGTGAAAGAACAAAGAATTCTAGTATTTTTAAGCATACAAGATGGAATAGCTTATTTCTATAGATTTGGAGTGAAATCAGTGGTGTTTTTAAATGTAGCATAAACCTGAAAAAGGAAATACAGATTAATATTTTCTTTTATTTTTCTTTTTTACATATATTTTGTTTTAAAAACCAGTCTTCCAAACTACAGGAAATTACATTTACCATTTCAAATTTTAACAGAACAAAAATCGTAACCTATGGGTTCTTTTGACTGAAAACCAATCAAGTCTCTTTCCTGATAAATCCAAATGCCAGCTTACCTGGGAACAGAGTATTCCTTTACGACACGTACCAGTGAGGACAACTTTAGCAGAGACTACATCTGTTCTAGATAATTTATTGTTCTTCATCTATTTGACACCTTTCTGTACTTCAACAGGGGCCTGAAGTTACTCCTGATAGGACACTGACGAATTAAGTCAAAGATGCTTTCACCAACAATGAAGTCACAATTTAGAAGGTCTTTGAAGTACTTGTTCCATTGTGCATTGATTGATTTGTTGTCAATGAGGAGTTTGGCCCCTTCTCTGGATGGGGTTAAGATATTGGGTAAAGAGACTTAATGCGGGCTTTGGCGCCACTGAAAGAGCCTGTGCATGTCATGGGTGTCAGTGAGTTGTTAATTATCAGAGAAGAAGCCGTGTTAGTCTGTATCTTGGAGAACAAGAAGTCCTGTGGCAACTTATAGACTAACAGATATTTTGGAGCATAAGGTTTCATGGGCAAAGACCCGCTGTGGGTCTTTGCCCACAAAACCTTATGCTCCGTTAGTCTATAAGGTGCCACAGGACTTCCTGTTGTTCAGTGAGTTATATTAGAGTGCCTTCGTTTTGTTCTACCACCCATTTATTTTTCATTTCATGGGTTTTCCTTTGAACCTCAATTTTAAGTTGAGGGAAAACAAATTGTTTCTGCTTGGAATTGATGCATTGCCAAGCACAGAAGGCCTTACGCTTATATTCATTCAAGTCTTGGATTTCCTGATCATTCTTGCCAAACCAGCCTTGGTATTGAGAAGACCAGTGTTCCCTTAAACACAGCACGGATGATCAATCTGAGTGCTTTCTAGTGGGCTTCAGGGTTCTTCATCTTGGTTTTGGTATTCATCAGTTTCTTTGAAAGACTGGAAAAAGTCACATTTAACTGGGTCCTTAAGACACTTAATGTTGATTTTGTGACTGACTGATTCTTCCACATTTATCATTTTGGTGCGAGTTTGATGGAAATGATGAGTGATAATCTGTCCAACAATTGTCACCACCAGTTATTGCTTTGATGGTATACACATTTCCATGATCATGATCACAGTCAATGACACAATCACACATCAGTGATAACAAGGAATCACTCTATTGTTCACCTCCAGAAAGATCCTTGACAAAACTCTCTTCAACTGACTGATCCCCTTGACTGAAGAAATCCTCCCAGAATTACAATGTGGTTTCAGACCATCTTGGGGAACCATTAAATATGAACTTCACTGCCCAGCAGCTTGCAGAAAAGCACCACAAGCAACACTGATCTCTGAAGAGATCTCTGATCACCAACCTCACAAAAACTTTTGACTCCATCGATCCTGAGGCTCTGTGCAGAATTCCCCTTAAATTCATCAAAATTTGTTGCCTTTCTCCAACTCCTCCATGACAATGGTTTGTAATGCTTGTCAACAATGGAACTCAAACGGATCCCTTTCCCGCCAAGAAAGGAGTCAAACAAAGCTATGTTATCTCTCCAGTTCTTTTCTCTATTTTCCTTGCTGTCATCCTCCCTTTCATTGCTGAGAAACTCCCCTCCAGATATTCAACACTGAATGGATGGTAAGCTCTTCAACCTCACATGCCTCTGATCCAAGCAAAAGAGGTAATACTAACTCCTGCATTGACCTTCTATATGTGGAATACTCTTACACATATAAATAGACTCATGACTATTAAAATGAGCTACTCACACACAAAGTGAAAAGTTTTAATATATGAGAGACTGGGAATAAATATGGATTTAGGAATTTAATTTTAGGCATCCAGGTTTAAAGATTTTGGCCGGCAGTTATAAGTACCCTATGCAAATTCTATTGCCAGCTGGCAAATACGTTAATTAAAATCAGGAAAAAATACACTCTTTAAAAAAGCTATGGGTTAGAGATAAGGTTGTTTATTATGATGAAATATGCATTTTCTTAGACTGTGTTTACTACAGTAGGTGGACAATGAAGAATTTATTATGTCCCTAACTATTCAATTGCTTACTTTTGCATGTTGGTATTTTGTAAATGATACAATAGATAACTACACTTCATTAGCACCCTTAAATAGCTTTTGAGATCATTTTTGTATTTTTATTTTCTAGTCATTGATGTAACTGCAAACAGAATCTAGTTCTTGGGACTTCTGAGTCTGGGGGGATAGAGGGGACCAGAATTAAAATGCTTGTCAGAAATCATGACAAAACACAGCTGCATGAGAAGACTTGTTTTCTAATGTTTTGATAATCTCTACAGAAAGGCTTCCTGACAGCTGGGCTTTCCTTATTCTTTCCTTCAGGTACATGTTACTGTTTTTTTAGATTTTCCAACTGCCTACAAGACTTTTCCAAATCTTGTCTGAAGGAGTCCTCAAAGAAAGGACAACTTTTGAGTTACACTAAAGGGTTTTTCACTTTCCTCCAAGGTAAACAACAACTCTTGTTTGTGATGCTCTCTAGTTCCATGTTTGCAAGGCTCTCTCACACAAAAACACTCTCTAGCCCCCCACCTAACTTATGTGCAAATCAGCAGTCTACTATCCAGAATCAAAACCACCCTTTAGAGAACCAGGTCTCTGAAAGCCCACAGAACACCTAGAACCATGCTCAATGACAGAACTTCTGTGACCCTAACCCTATCCTGAACCTGGTATCCCTCTGTGTAAGCTCTCCAGGCCAGGCAGAAATCATCCTTAATTACTCAGTTTGGAACATGATTGGTGGTGTTTTGTTTTGTTTTGTTTTTGCAACATAAACAGTCTAGGTTAATGGTTGCAAGTCTTGGAATGAAGTCCTGCATCCATTTTCTATGCATAAATCTCTGGTTACTCTCTGGGTCCACTGATATTATCTCAGATTGAAGATGTGCTTGACATGTACAACATGGTCCCTGTTGAAAGGTGATGGCAAAGCATTTTTTTTTCTTTCTGAACACTTGTGGAAGAAAAGCAGGCATTCAGATAAGTCTCTTGGCCAACAGGGTTTGCCATTTGTCTTACAGAGGACAAACTGGCATCTGGGGTAGTTTAGTGATTATAGTACCCTGGCAGTAGAATAAAGATATTCTTATCCTGGAAGAAGTGGTAGCCATCCTTCAAATAAGGGAGACATTATTCTTAAGAAACCCGTTCAATAATGCTCAGCACTGAATAAGCTCACACCTCACAGATACCAGACTGAACACCAAATTGTTTATGCTATTCCTCTGTCAGAAACCTGAGATACATCCAGTGATTTCCTATACGAATGTAAGTGCCCTTCTGGTTCAGAGCTCAGAAGTCCATCCTCTAGTGCAGGTAGAATTGCTGCCTGACACATAATCAGAACTCTTCTCTGACAACCAACTAACTGAAATGTCTGAATTCCTGACCTTTCCAATATTTTTTACATCAGGAAGTATGTGAAATAAAACCTCTTCTTGTCACTTGCCAAATGGTAAGGAGTCAACTTCAATTTTGACAGGAGATGGATTTCTTGCAGGTCATCTTCCTGATATAAGATGTTTCTCAAGTGAAGATAATCTTACAAATTGTTCAGCCTTGTTAAAAATTATGAAGATATGTGCTTGAGGAATCAACAGTAATAGAAGCCCCATATTCTTCCTTTTACAGGCAGATTTTTGGACTTTGATAGTCAGGCTGGATATGTGCTACTGAGCCTTTCAAAAACCTGAAGCTCTGGTTGATTTTAAGTTTGTTGCCAAGGCCCCTTAGTCCTCTGCTGATACTGAGACTTCTAAATCCTATTTATCTTTTTCTGCTTCATGGTTACTTATCTCATGCAGCATATTCATTATGCTGTATGTGAAATACTGCCAGCCTATGGTCATGCAGTTTATTGTTTGATTGTTAGTAAAGCCAAGTTTGTGCGTTTTATAATTGCTGGGCATTGAACTAATAATTTTAAAGGTACTTCCACAATAGCAATCAAATGGCACTGATCTTCCTCATCAATATGTTAAATCAGGCGTGTCCAACACGCGGCCCTGGACAGCGAGTAATGCGGCCCCACAAGATTGTAAACTTTTAAAATTATTGTGATTTATATACATTAACTATATTATATATTTTATACGCAGCCCAAGACAATTCCTCTTCACTCAATGCGGCCCAGGCAAGCCAAAAGGTTGGACACCCATGTGTTAGATAATCAATTTAGCCCGTATAACCAAGTTGGCTCCCTGTTCCAATACAAATTATTTTACAGGAGTTGCACTAGTCAGAATGTCATCAGGATCTCAGACTTGATGGTATGGCCACTAAAACTAGGTGCTCTTTAATTTCTG
This sequence comes from Carettochelys insculpta, assembly GCF_033958435.1. Lineage (NCBI taxonomy): Eukaryota > Metazoa > Chordata > Testudines > Carettochelyidae > Carettochelys > Carettochelys insculpta. The sequence goes on from NC_134137.1 coordinate 41,562,035, forward strand.
CTTTACTATACAAGGCTTACTTCTGACTACAGGTTGCACCTCTTCATACTGGCACTCTCTGGTGAGGCAAAAATTCATGTTCTGGCAGGACCATGGATGCTCCTGGACCAGAGAGCCCAGGAGCCTAAGGGCGGGAGGTGCATCTGGGGCCAGGAACAACAGCCTTGGCTGCCAGGCTGGAGCCAACATGGTACTGAGGCTGAAGCCCAGTGACAGCAGCACAGGGCCAGGGCTGGAGTCCTCTGGTAGGCCCGCGGCGGCAGTACAGGGCTGGGGCCAGAGTTCCCTGGCAGCCCCATAGGATCAAAGGCCGAGTGCTGCAGCAGTCCCCCCGAGCACATAGGGCCAGGGCTTTGGAGCTGGTGGCAAAAGACTTCCCCTGGTCTGGCAAATTCTCCTGTTCAGGACCAGTCAGGTTCCGACCATGCTGACCCAGGGAGGTGCAACCTATATTATTCTCCATGTACCCTCACTAGATTTTTACATGACTGAGTTCTCACCAATATCTTGTAACTGAAATTCTATATGGAAAAATAACCCCACACTAGCCTTTATATAATCCTACTTTATCTGAAAAAAATCTTCCTCAGTTTCATCTTATCATTCTGTTCTAACTGTCTCTATCATCAGACAATGCTCCCCATTTCCATTCATTAAAAAAAAAATCCTTAGCTTCAGTTAAAGGGGTCTTTTAAGTTTCAGCCTAAGCACCATCATTTCATTGAAAATAGTCAGAAACTTATATTTCCACCCCATTTACTTTACCTACGCTTTGTGAAAGTGATATTTGTAAACTCCACACACTAGGAATTTAACATCTTTATTAATTCTTTAGCTTAACCAGGCTTTGCCTACTCCACTGCACAGTTCTGATTCATGGGAGTAAAAGAAACCTGTCATCAGTTTATGTCTGCTACCCTGCCTTTGTTCCTCATGAAAAGATAGGTTCTCCTTCACTACTCACTGTAATTCAGGCAGAAGTAAAATATAACTAAATGTATTTGCAACTAGAAGAAAGATTACATTAATAAATACCTACCACAGCAGACATTTGGAACACTGTACTAAAATACATTTAAAGTAGTAAGGAAAGTAGCACACCGTATCTGCAATAATGCATAATATCCTTTAAATGTCCACAAGTATTTCTAAAAGAAATCGTCTACAAACCAAAACAGTTACCATTCAGGATGTGTACATATCAAAATAAAGTTTCAGTTGAGTTTACAGGGTGCAAAAAAAAAAAAGCATCCTTACAAAATTCTGACTACATGAAAAAAATTATTTCAAAGATCTGACTTAATTTTTACCCAATTTTCAAAAAAACAAAACAATCCATATCTAGACTAATCATAAAAAATATGAAAATTAATCCCAAACAGTTATTTTTAAAAGAAATTTTAAATTAAGGGTTTACATTGGAAATGCTATTTCAATCTTCAGGACAATTACACTGACACCTTACCTTTGATGCCATCCGCATGAATAGCGTGTTTTGATCGTCTGCTGTTGTCATTTTTTCATTTTTGATCAAATCTTTCAGGCTCAGATCATCATCATCCTGGAAATACCTAACTCTTTCTTTATCTATGTGAGTAGCACCCTGGAAGTGGAAAGATTGAAAATAAATATTTTAATCTGGACTTCACTAGGACCAGGATTCCATGAAAGGTGTTCAAATTGTTAATGTGTTTAAGAAAAGAACTAAAGAAGTTAACTGAAAAAGCTAATAGTATATGGGAATTAGATGTTACTAAGGTATTCATAACTCAGGTAAGTGTTTGAACTGCCAAGGAACTTCATGACCATGTGTGCCAGAAACAACAGTGGTCTCACAGAGAATTCATGCAAATGTGCTGTCTTTGCTGTGAAATATTGCCAAAGATGGTAAAGTTCCACCCTAGTTGATATTAGATGTTTGTCTACACCATCCTGTTTTGTACAATTGGTAGTCTTCAAGAAAGGCTCGGGACTGAACACTTGAGATGGACACACACATAAGTGGTGATGGTGTTTTTCTAAATGGATAACAATTTTTCCTTCACAGCAGCATGTCACATGGACCGGTCTTATTCAGCACCAATATTCTTAATAACTGACAAGACAGAATCCTTCTGTGGCTATTTAATGGGCTTTTACTAAAAAGTCTCAGCAAGCAAGAATGAATTTTAAAAATCATGGCCATTTTTTCAAAGACAGAAAAATGGTCCTGACTAGGAAACAGAACCCCTCAATCCAACACATGTGACCTAAGCCAATAAATATATATGTGACCAGTATTATTTAATATTTACAACCTAATATCACACACAATGATTTAAGCATTGTACAGTGCTATAAGTAGGCATGGCTGCTTCCCCAAAATGTTCATTCGTCTATATTTTACACTACTGAACAGAATGGAGATCCCCTTATTTTTACGTATTTTGCTTCACACCATTAAAAAATAGAACAAATAATTTTTACGACCTAGACGAGTTATCATCAAAATATTTGGCTTGGGGTGAAAAGACGCTCTCTTATTTTTTTAGGTTAGATTTATATTTAAATAAATTCCCTAAGTAAACTCTAAGACTATGTCTAGACTGTCTCCCTAACTCAAACTAATTTACACAATTTGCACAATGCAAATTGTGTAAATTATTTCAAGTTACCTTAATTCAAACTTGGTGCCATTCAAAACAACTGCCTATTTCACGGCTTCCACTACCCCTCTCACAATGAAGGGTAGCAGAAAAGCAATACCACACTCAAAATTGCTGCACTATTTCGAGCACAGAAAAAGCTGTGGGGCCGCTATTTGGGGATATATTTTAGACATAGCCTAAGGGAAGCAGAACCACTTTAAAATAAAACTATTCTTCACCATCTATTTTATATCATACTCAAAATTAACTTATTTTCTCAGTTACCTGCCTACTCTTTGAATAATACATACATCAGTTTTATGCCCTCCTAACAGTATATTCACAAAGCAGTTTAAGAACTACACTCCAATAAAGGTGTTATATAAAGTATACCATCTGTCTCTTTCTTCTTCCTCCTTTCGGCTCCAGTGGCTCTCCAGTTGTGTTCACAGGCCATGCTCTTCCAGACTGATCTGTTCTAACAAGGACCACTTCATGGTCTTCTTGCAAGCTTGTAGTCTATGTCATGTTTTAAAACAGAATTTTAAAAATATGATAAGAATGGTAAAACAAAGCAAAAAAAAAAAATGGCAAGAGCACATAAATCACCAAAATTCCAAAGACTTAAGTATATAACAGGTAAAATCTACTATTTATTACTATTTGCTTAAATATGATTTTGCAATAACACATATTACCTTTTCAAATAGGAACAAAGACTAAGTACATCAATACAAAACATGTGTTTACAATAGAATCCAAGGTTTAAAAAAAAACTATTAAAAAGTCTAGACAAGTGACAGCAACAACAGTTATTCAGAAAAATGATAACTACCTTAAGCTACGTCTACACTTGCATGGTAATCAGGGTGATGGGAGATTACTAATGAAGTGCTGCAATGCATATGCAGCACTTTATTAGGCAAATTCTCCCCCTGCAGCAACTTCAAAGTCCCAGCATGCCGTGTATTCACGGGAGCTTAGAAGTGTCCGCGCTACTTTGAAGTGCCTTTAAAATTTTGGGGAGTAAAGGCACTTCAAGGTGCTCGCAGCTACATGGCATGCTGGCACTTCAAAGTTTGACACTTCGAAGTTGCCGCGTGGGAGATTTAGCCTAATGAAGTGCTCTATATGCACCGCAGCACTTCATTAGTAATCTCCCATCACTCTGATTACCTCATCCCCTTCAAAGAAGGGGACAAGTGTAGATGTAGCCTTAGTGTTTTAACAGTTCATCAAACTAAATGCAAAAACAAATATGTTTGCTAAAAGCCATCTTAAAAATTCTAAGATTTAGTAGCACATGTGCCATCCTGATGCCACTGTGCCTTACTCACAGCTTATGCAGTTTTACACACTTCATTGGATCAAAAGGATTTCAATTCAATTGTGTTAATTTTACAAACCAATATCAAAATACACTGAAGATTATCGTCTGATAGATGACTGGTTACACAACAAATTTATTTCTTTACTGTTAATGTTTGTCAGTACAGATTAGTTTTCACCACAACAAGCAACCTGGAATTACTTAAATTTTGGCTATGTGATCTACAGCATTTATAAAAAATGTCATGCAGCCCAACACAATTTTTTTTGTCTAGCTTTACCAATCTAAGTAAGCTACAGAGGCAGGAAAAAATAATGAATGGTTTATGTGCTGAACCATTGGTGACAGGAACTGGCATGAAACCCTAAAAAAGGTATCAAAATGTACACTGCACTTGGGATGGCAAAAGGATTCTAGTCTAAAAAAATGTAATCCTATAGCTGGTTTATTCTTCTGTTTTGGAATTGCAAGCAGTGTGGTTTCCAAACCCAACCCCCAGAAATGTTTAGAAGTACAGCCTCCTACATAGGTGTTGACAGCCCGGGGATCTTATTCTATGCCATACCAATATTAAAGCTCAGATTGTGATCATCCATAAAGCGAAGCTCTAGAACAAAATGTAGGAATTTGCAACATTTTCAGATAGCAATACCAGTTTACCTAACCAGCATTACCAGGAAAGTCAAGGCCAAATCACCTAACAAACAGAGCAGGACTTTTCCAAGACTTCACCTACATGAACTACTTCCTGTCACCTCCCATTCAATTGTGTGAGTACTAATATTCATGAGTGAGCAGGAGGCTGTTTTCAAAGGTATCACTGAAATACACTTTTCTCTTGGAGAGAATAGAGGGCAGCTAAGAATTCATAAGCAGAATTTGGTGAGTGGCACAATGCTGAAAATAAAAGGATCCAAGTCTCTCTCAGATGGTTTTAGTCATATTCCTGTGGGGACTCTTGTTATTTTTGCAATCCCCTGCTCACCAAGTGTGGTTCTAATTTTAAAAGGCAAGTTTGTATGACTGTCACTATAAAAACAGGAGGCAAAGTATTTTAAGTTGCTTCAATAAAATACATCACCTCCCCTACTCTCCACCCATTACTCCACAGCTACAACACTGTAAACTTCAAAAAATGATACTTTTATGTCATTATGACACATTTTAATATCATATTTGCTTCAGTAAAAAAATTCAAATTGCCAGCCTCGCAAAATCATTGCAGACTTTGAGCCTCTGTACTGTGTTCTGGATCTTCTGGTTTGTGTATCACCAAAAATAAGAATATTCTGGGAAATATTGTACATTTAACCTTATAATAAGATTTTATATTGCAGATTAATTTAACTGTTTTAAAAGTAATTTTCTACTGTCCACTGTCTTATATCAGTTTAAATCATTTTAGACACAAAGTAGCCTCTAAGCAGAACAATGTCTTGTACTGTTAGAATGAACAATTTTGTGGTATGTATTAGAGAGGTAGCCGTGTTAGTCTGTACCTTCGAGAACAACAAGAAGTCTCGTGGCACCTTACAGACTAACAGATATTTTGGAGCATAAGCTTTTGTGGGCAAAGACCCGCTTCATCAGATGCATGAGTGGCGGGGGGCGGGGTCAGAGGGGTGTTTAAAGAGTGGGGTCCCAGTAAGAGGGAGGGCCAGAGCTGACAAGGTCTATTCAGCAAGGTGGAAATGGCCCAGTATCAACAGCACTTATCAAAAGAGGAAAAAACAAATCAGATTTGTTTTTTCCTCTTTTGATAAGTGCTGTTGATACTGGGCCATTTCCACCTTGCTGAATAGACCTTGTCAGCTCTGGCCCTCCCTCTTACTGGGACCCCACTCTTTAAACACCCCTCTGACCCCGCCCCCCCGCCACTCATGCATCTGATGAAGCGGGTCTTTGCCCACGAAAGCTTATGCTCCAAAATATCTGTTAGTCTATAAGGTGCCACGAGACTTCTTATTGTTCTTGAATTTTGTGGTATAATTCCCTGCACTGCTTTGAAATGTCATACTTGAAATTTTGCTTTGTTTTGAACCAAATATTGGTAAGAAATCCTTCATTTTCAGCAAAATGAACAGTCTATGTAATGATATTTTTGTACTTCAACAAAGCTCAAGATTGACCACATTTCTGAAGTGAGATACCATGATACAGATGCACAAGAAACACAGTGAAAACGCAGAGAAAAATAACATTTCACAATACAACAATAATAGGAAAGCAGTGGCATAATGTACTTATCACCCTCCTGACATACATCAAATCATTTTCTAGGTGATACAAACATTTATGGATTATGACAGTCACTAACTTGTGCACGGTTATTTTCCAAAATATCTGTCTCTTTCATTTGTTATACATCTGTTATTTAAAATGAAATGAAGACAAAAAAAACTCCACTGACTTGGTCATCTTTTACTTTAGCTTTCTCCAATAATATCTTAGACACACTTACACCATAACAATTAATACTATTAAAACAACAAGGAGTTTTTTGGCATGTTAAACACTAACGTGTATTTAGGCACAATCTTTCATGTGCTGGTACCCACTTTTGTCAGATTCGTGATACGGAACTTCAGTTTGGCAGGTTTATACATGCAAGCAAAGATGGGAGCATTACATTACTATATGTAAGGCCAATAAGAACTTGACACCGTTAGCACTGGTCCTCTGCATAATCATATATTATAATCCATTATAAGATTACAGGTGAGGTCCTTCAATTTTCTTATATACCAGGAAATGTCAGGTAGTACAGCGGGTCTCTTATTATTGTAGGTGTCTCCAAGCAGCTATGCTCTTCTCAACAAATAAGCAAAGGAAGCACTGATGAGGTAGTGTGGCCACATTGTTTGCATCTCCGCATAAATGAAAGGGGCCTCCAATCCCAAAATGGGATTCATAGTGTCTATCCACCTCGCAGGAGTGTCATGGGATGTTGAAAATGGCTGTCAAAAGGATCTTTTCAATTAGGTTTAAAATAGTTTGGTTGCTTATTCAGACAGTAACACTAAATTAGGGTGATGCACCTCTTGCTCCCAAGTTTACACAAGTTGCCAAACCTTTTTCAATTCCAGAAGAGGTGTTAAAATGGGCCCATTGTCAGCATGCATTTTTTCTTCTTTTTTCCTTATCTTTTCCACTTCACATATTGAGGCTGTGCCTCTTTCAAGACACTTGGTAGACAGCTGAATTATACCCAGACAATATATTTTTATTTAACTTTGTGAAAGAAAATTAATGACATTAAGGCAAGGAAGATACAAGATTAACTACTTGCTTACCAACTGAAAATAAAACAAACCAGCAGTCATGTAGCTCTTCAAAGACAAACAAAACAATTTATTAGGTGATGAGCTTTCATTTTATTTTGTTAGTCTTCAAAATGCTACATGACTACTGGTCTGTTTTGTTAGAATACAGACTAACAGGGCTACCTCTCTGTTACTATTTAACTGGAAATAAAGAAACTCAAGTTCATTGATTAAATTAGACCTAATAAGGAAGATGTAGCTAAACTGGGTATTAAAACAGACTTTGTCAAATTTTATAAACTGCTTTATTAATCTCAATCAGAGGCTATTTTCTGTCATGTAATTGATGTGTCTGCCTTACATCTGCTGTCCCTGCATCATAATGAGAGACTCTCCTTGTTAGCATGCTTTTATGACTGAAAGAATAATCAGACTTTATTGTCGCTGACTCCAATAGCTTAATTATATTTTTAAGGAAACTGACACAAGAACATAGAAGTTATGAATTTAAAAAAAACATAGATCTACTTCCCCTCCTTTGTCATACCGTGAAGTCCCATTATCCTCCCATTCTGTGAACCAAACAAGTATGTCTGAGATGCTAGCTTTGCTCCAATAGGAATTAATCACTTTTTGAAAAAAAGATCTGCATATGTTTAGTTTGAGAAGCATATAGTTATATTACACACTCTCACTATTGAAATCAGCCCTGCAGACATCTTCTGGATTATTTCCAGGTCTTGGGTGTCCTCTTAAAGGTTCAGAGTGATAGCAATGCCAGTTTGTTTCAGCAAAAAGAACAAGGAGTCCAGGTGTTCCTCCAAAAACTGGTGATCATCTCAGCACTTTACAGTTTTAATTCTACTCAGTACTGAACCAAGGGTAATGTGTGAAGGGTACAAAAGAGGACAATGAACCTCCCTCAGTACCCACCCACCTCCACACTCACTGAAAGCAGAATGGCTCTTCTGGAGGAAGAGGTGGGGAGGCAGAAGAGCAGCTTGGCACACCGGGGGAACAGAGGGGACAAGTGGCTGCTGCCACCCCAGAGCCACCCTCACCAGTTGCCTTGTGCTGAATCCTTATTGAGAGGATAAGAGAACCATTATTATCACAGAATACTCACCCAAGAAGACCAGCAACTAAGTAGGACATTACAAAAAGTGTAGTAGAGCAGGAAGCCGAACTCATTCATGTTTGTATCTTGTTCACATTTAATGCAGCTGCATCTCCAACTTTTTGTCATTGCCACTTCAACAAAACATATCTAAAAACTCCTCACTTATCTTGGAGTTAGATTAATTAGCAATCAACTAAATTAATGAGGGACGAAGAAACTGAGAGATACAAAGTAGAAAAATATCATATGCCTTGAGATGAGACTTAAAATAACATAAATAAATAATAAAGACTTGACATGCCAGACGTAGCAACTGCAGACATCAATCTTGCACCAAGAGTAGCAAGAGCGGGTGGGGTTCTCAGAAAACGGTTAGTTATCTCTTGTAGCTGTTGTTCTTCGAGAGGTGTTGCTCATGTCCATTCCGATACATGCGTGTGCACCACCTGAGCAGTCGTCGGAGGCTTTTTCCCCCAGCAGAGCACATATGCAACAACCAGCCCTGCCCCTGCTGAGCTCCGTTTAGCTGGCTATTTCGACGAAGGGGAGGTGTGTGGGGTTCGCAATGCACATGAGCAACACCTCTCGAAGAACAACAGTTACTAGAGGTAAGTAATTGTTTTTAATTGTTCAAGTGACTGCTCACGTCCATTCCGATAGATGACTTCCAAACAATAACCCTGGTGTAGAGCTAAGAATTCAAGTGCTCTGCTGAGGGCTGCATCGTATCTGGCACAGTGCGTGATGGTGTAGTGAGCTGCAAAGGTGTGTACTAAGGACCACGTTGCCACCCTGTAGATAACCTGTACCAGAACCTGTGCAGTCAAGGCTGCTGCTGCTACTTGTGCCCTTTTGCAGTGTGCCATCAAAGGGGGTAGGGTGAAGGGCTCTTTCGCTAGCTCATAATACACGACGATATCTGTTGGGAAGAAATAAGATGTCCCTTAACCCTTTCAGCGACAGCAATATAAAGTTGTGGAGACTCATGAAAGTGTTTTGTGCAGTCAATATAAAAGGCTAGTGCATGTCTAACATCCAGGGAGTGGAGTACACATTCCCTACTATTGGCATAAAACTCAGGGAAGAAAACAAGTAGAAAAATATTTTGATTGTTATGAAACTGGGAGATCACTTTAGCAAGGTGGGAATGTAACTGGCCCTTCAACTGTACAAGGCGGCTCTGACATCAATGCTACAGAATTCTGCAAGAAGGCAGGTATACTGGCTGGTGGGGGAATGCTTTACTGCTTCCCAATTAAGGCAGACAGCTGGGGGCCTCATTAACCATTAGCCACAGCTGAGTCTAATCAGCAGTCATTGGCCCCGCACTCGGTTCCCACTAGCTAGTTGCGGGGCAGGGGGGCGGGATTTTGGAAGGTGCACTGAGAAGCAAGAGCAAGAACAACAAGGTACCACTGGGAAGCGATGGGTGAAGTGGCCCAGGGTGAGGTTGCTACATTGGGCAGGGGTCAAGGCCCTGCCAGCAGTCTCTTGACCTTGTAGGGATCCTGAGCTGGAGTCCAGGGTAGAGGGCGGGTCTGGAGTCCCCACACCCTTCCCCAGAGGGTCACCCCACTAGAACAGGCACAGGCCTGCAAGGGGACTGGTTTTATCCACCCCAGTTGGGACGTGCCTACGATGAGGACAGCTGACTAAGCAGAGACTCCTGCCTCTGGAAAGGCCTGGGCAGATAAGGGGTCTCCGTGAGTCTCTGAGGCACAACAGAGAAAACCGCGAGGAAGCGCAGAGACCCACAGGGGTTGACAAGGGACTTTGTCACACTCCCATTCCAGGGTGGAATGCTAAAATAACTGCAAGGTGTAATCTGACTGAGGAAACCATTAGGCCTTGGTCAACTACCTATGAGTTTTTCTTTTAATCTGGTAAAATATGTGGAGATACTGTATACCTAACTCATAGAACTGCAAGGGACCTTCAGAGGTCATCGAGTCCAGTCTCCTGCCCTCACAGTAGGACCTATCACTATCCCTGACAAATTTTTTTTAATCTATTTGTCCCAGATCCCTAAATGGCCTCCTCAAGGATTGAACTCACAAGCCTGTTTAGCAAGCCAATGTTCAAACCACTAAGCTATCCCTCCCACTAACTCACTTTGATCTGCCTGTTTCTACTTATAACTAGTTAAATCCTACAGTTTTTGCTTAATGAAAACTCTTTTGTTTCTAATTAACCCTAGTGTAAGTAATTATCATCTGGGGATGGCAACCACTGTGCACATCTCCCTTTCATTGACAAAGTGGGCATACCTGATAAGCCCTCTGTGTAATAGATCTGCACAGAGAAAGAAACAGATTTATCTGGGATTTTGATCTCTTCAGGGGTTTGATTTCCTGAGGGCTGTGTCCTAGAACTGCATTCTCCCAGAGCTGAAGTAAATCAGTGCCTGCATTGTTCTGTCGGGGTTAGTAACCCCAACTCTGTGCCTTAGCTGGGGTAGACCAGAGGATCTCACTCTCTAGAACAGCACACAAGGGAACATCCCACATGGTCCTCTATGACTGCACCCCATCACACCATGCAATGAAAAGGGTATTTCATAGTAGTGCCCCTCTTCACTGTCTCACTTTGTGCCCCCCAAAGGGATTGTGGAGGTTACTGTTGCCCTGGGAGAGTATGGGAATGTGGACTCCAATACAGATTAAAATCCTTCTCATTTGTACTCTGGTGGGCTGGAAGAAAGACAGATTTCCTAGAGGGGTGGCTATACCTTTTCCTCTTCTTGACCTCTAGGGTGTATCTTACAAGAGGATTCCACATACAAAATTATTGATGACTACAATGTATTTCTATTCAGCAAAATATCTGTCAGCCAGTGTTTCCTCTTTTCTTCTCACACCTGTGCAGAATGAATTTTACGTGCAACAATATAGTGGCAACGTGCAACACATCACCTTCATGTGGGTGCACATAACAAAATTCATATGGTGAGGTAAGGTCAAAGGGTTCTGAATGTGGAAGAGGACTCAAATCTGGGGCAGAGAGTAGAGGTGCAATGGTCTGAGAGCTCTGACTGGGGGTGTGGGTTCAGAGGTAGGGCTGGGGTTCAGGAGGCACTGGCTGGTGAGGCTGGGAGTAAGGAGCTCAGGGCTGGTACAGACTATGCGGTCTTCCCTCCCTTTGCCCCAGTGGATTCAAGCAAGGGCTGGGTTGGAACCGGGTTCAGGCCACCATCACCGCAGTTGGATTCAGGCTTCCCTGGCTATGGCAGCACTGGAGCAGGGCCAAGCCAGCCCCGCACCCTTCACCACAGCTGTGTTTGGGTTGCCTAATCCGAGTTCAGTCTCAGAGGCATCCTAGCCATGGCAGGTTCAGGCTGGTGTTGGCTTCAGACCATCTCTCCCACAGCTACAGCAGAGGCCAGACTAAGTTGAGACTGATAGTGGGGCAGCCCTCCTCTGGCCGCAGCACATCCCTGGGAGAGTTTCTTGAGAGCCTTATTGGTGCTAAATAGGCCACTGCACAGGCATGCATCTTACGGGGTACTTATTTAGTAAGAGCAATAGACTTCACAACTTAACTGCAAACTAAGACTGCATTTTAATTGCATTTTTAGCTTGTATAGTAGGTGGTGAGAGTCTTTTGAAGTATAGCACTAAATAAAACTGACATCTCTTGTGATTTGTCTTGAAGCAATATACCATTACCTGCAGACATCATAACTCGAGTACTTCTTTTTCCACTTTTACAGTGTACTGTTATTGTGATTTACTTCCTCCAACTTGTAAGATTTTCATAAGTATCCAAACTGAGCTGTGAGTACCTTTGCCAAAAAATTAAAAGTACAATAAAATAAAAAGTGAAGCTAACAGCTGCTCCTCAATCCCAAGCCAAAAAACAAACCAACCACAACTAAATCAAGTCTAATCAAAACACATTTCTCTCCCACAAACATCACCACTAATCACAATATTCTCTTCCCCAGAAGAACAGGCCTTGGTGTATGGCTGAGGCTTTAAAAAAAAGGAAGCCTCAAATACGGGGCACCAGTGGTCTCAAAAATGGCAGGCCTTCTTAATGGAGTCAGTTTACCTCTTTTTTCTTATTCCTAGATTTTGGTGCCATACCACAGTACAGAAGAAAAGCCTTTTGCCTTGGAATGAATTCCTTCCAATTTCCTTATTCGGAAAAAAAACAAAATCTATTTTAAAAAAGGGTTCCTTGTCCCTTCATATGTATTAGTCTTCTCTGTTATTGCATATGACAATCACATTTGCTGGCAAACAAGCTAGTTTCTGCCCTTGGGAGGGTCAATTATATGACTTCAAATATCTCACTCTGGGGGAGAACACTATGCACCATATACCAAGCCACAGCTCACTCCAGGCAGAAAAAAAATCGTACTCGTGAGTCAGAAGAGACAAAGAAGGAAAGAAAGGGAAAAACACCTCCAAGATTACACCTCTCATTTCTGTGGAAAAATCTGTAAGGCACAAATTGGGATCCTCAGCCACTTAAAGCTCACAAATTATTTCATCCTCCCATGAAGGGATAGACGAAGAAGACAAAGAGGAAAAGATCTGATGGACAGTTAACACACCTTTATAACAACAAACATGATTTAAAGTGATGTTTAAGCCATAAGGCCTTTTCCAAGCAGAATGAAGGAAACAGAACAAAAATTTCTTTAAACAGACATTTGTTTACTCAGTTTTGATTGGCTGCAGAGCATGCCAGAGAAAAGCCCGCTACTTCTAGTTAGCCTTGGGGCTATGATAAATAATTTATTTTCATTGCTGGTGGTGTGCACACTTTTAATATACAATACTGATTTATGCTTCTTCCCCAACTTCATTATTGTTGGTCAAGTTACCTTTATTTAGCTCTTCTAATCTTTTCTTAGAATTAATCCCTCTTACTTCTTGATTATTTTTGTCATTCCCCTTCTTTGAATTCTTTCCCAACTCCAATATTTTCTGGTAATAGAGAGGTCAGAATTAAATACAATATTGGTAGATGTGGTCATGCAGAGCTATGTGAAAAGGGCCACTTTGTTCCATGACATAATGGTTTTTATCCATGGAGCTTTAATATATTTGATGCATTGCCACATTGTCAACTCATGTCTAATTTGCTTAATAACAACTACCAACACACCAAGGTTTATCTTCAAAATTAATACTCTATAGGTTGTTCCCTTCAAATTAAACTATGTTTTAATTTATTTTGCCCCACAAATTTCTCCATTAGAGAAAAGTGAGCTCTCGCTATTTTACTAATTTTAATCAAGTAAAATTAGCCAGTAATATTCTGGTAACTGAAATACAACAGACATCTGTTAGATAAAAGTAGGTCTAGACATAGCAAGTTTTACCACAGAAAAACTGAAAATCATACATGCTAACTGAGGTCAATTATTTCCTCACATTTGATACAAAGTCACAAAGTCTCTTCAAGCCAAAATAACTTTCCCCCAGTCTGTCAATCAAAAGCAGAGGAACCTTGAATCACAGTTTGTTTTTGTATGTGTAACAACAATGCCTACATTTCTGTAACTATATTAAGTTTTTTACTTATTCACTTGTACACAGTAAAGTCAATTTAAAGATAGCACATGGGAAAAAGAAAAATTTATCACCAGTCCTGCTAAAAATAAATGACACCACTCAAAGATGCTGCAAAGATTCCCATGAACTCTTATTAGTTCTGAATAGAATACACAATAACTAGTTCAGTGTTTTAAATAAAGATTTTATGGTGGTGCCTTTTTTTTTTTTTTTTTTTAATTTCCAGTCTCTTTCTTTATTGCTTCTTTAGGGATGCAGGTCTCAGAGTATTTACGTAACTGGTTTTAAACCATCAGCAGGTCTTATATTATTTTTAATTTATATTGCAGAAGCACCTACATGCCAAGCAGACTGGGGTCATAATATGCTAGGTGCTATACAAACATAATTACAATTGCTCTTTCAGAGATCATACAATTAAAAAGAAATATGTTAAACTAAATTACTAATCTGGAGCAGTGTTATAAGTTACCATCCAAGAAGAAATCATGAGTTCCAGTTCAGTCTAATCTTCTGTACAATGCAACTTTTCCTCACAAAAAGTTATGGAATTGTTATACAACCATTGATGTATAACCTAAATCAGGAAAACAGTTTTAAAAAATGGTTTCTTAGGTAAAACTTTGGAAGGAGATTTGTGAAGTCTCCAGAGAAGGAGCCTGTTCCATAATTGAACAGCAGAAAATGAAAAAGCCCTGCCACCAAGTGTGCAGTTTAATTTGAGGAACAGCCAGTTGACTGAATGGCTGAGCAATAGGAGAGAGAAGGCTGATAACTTGAGAGCAAATCTATTAAACTGGAACTGCTTTTCAATACTGAAAGCAAAAGTGAAAAATAAAAATTTTAAAAATCAGTATGTGACAGGATAAGGAGCTACTGGAACTCACAAAGAACTGGAAAAATGTGATCACTGTTTTTCACATTACTGATCAAATGATCCGCTAAATATTGCATAAGCTCAAAGAGATGCAAGAATGACTGCAGATCTTCACCAAAAAATAAAGAAATCTAAGGATAGTCTCATGAAAGAATAAAAGTCATCAGAATATTCAGCGTCATAGCATAAAAACTGCCATTACCATGAAACTGCCAGCTCCTAACTCAAGAAGGAACACAAACATGTACACATTTTCTTGTTGAGAGAGAAAGAAAACACTCTGAAGTGCACTCTTTGGCCATGCCTACACTAGCACAAATCTTCGAAATGGCCATGACTAATGAGGCGCTGAAATACATATTCAGTGCCTTATTAGCTTGCTGCCGGCCACGGCTCTTCAAAATTGCCACGTTTCGCTGCCGTGCAGTTCATGCAAACAGGGGTCCTTTTTGAAAGGACCCCGGGAACTTCGAAATCCCCTTATTCCTATCTAACTTCGAAATCCCAACCCCTTTATTCTTATCTGCTGAAAAAGTCAAAAGTTGAAAAAGTCAAATCTTGAGGTCCCAAATGTCGGGGATTTTTATCTCTAGGACATAATCGCCCCCATGTGTCAGGGGAAACAAGCCTCTGGCTGAGGTAAAATCAATACAGGGACATGGAGAATCTAAAAATCCTATAGGCTGCCGTTTTGTGGCCCCACCAACGGCCATTTTGGGGCAGTTAGCTTCCCCGGTAACTTGAATCCATGGAGCTAGGATTCAAATGGAGTCCTCTGATTGGCCAAAGGGAGCAAGCTTCATCAAGCTTCCAGAACCTTTGGCCAAGAGGGGGACCTGATTGAAGATTGTGACACAAATCATGAATATGGTAATTATCTCATAAATAATCATAAAAACTGCCTATAAATCTGGAGCCCTCAGCTCATTCGGGGACAGTGGGAAGAGAGAAGAAGCCCTGAGGGACTGCAAGCAAGAACTCTGCGAACCCCATGCAGAGCAGCGTCGACCACTAGGTGTCCTCTGTTTTGGAGGCCAGAGCCAGAGCTGTGAAATCACTACAGTAACCGCCCTCTGGGTGGCTCTGCCTCAGGAGCTGAGGGAAATCACCACGGCAACTGCCCTCTGGGTGGCTCTGCCTCAGAGCTGAGCTGTGAAATCACAGTGGCAGCCGCTCTCTGAGTGGATCTGCCTCAGAGCTGGGAAAAATCACTGTGACGCCTACCCTTTTGAGGGAGCGTTTTGAGCGAATCACTTCAGTATCTGCCTTTAGGCAGTACTGTTGAAAAGAGCTAATCACTGCGGCCCAGCCCCCTCTGAGGGAAGCTAGGAGCTGAGAAGCAACGCCGCCGTACCAGAGCCTCTGCAAACCCCAGCACCGCGCTTGCATCAAGGAGCGGCAAGTGGGTCCTCAGGCATACTCACCGGGTGGCGAACTGGCCCGTGGCTCCAGCCACAGGTACTGCGTGCCCGGTAAAGAAACCTAGGACCCACCAACGTCATTGCCACTCCTCCTGCCAAATCACCGCACACAAGCCGCACGGGTGCTGGGGCCAGCCATTGTTAACTACGCTACACCGGACTGGACAAACTACTGGACTTGACTCATCACCTGGATTGGACAACGCCTTTGCCAGACACGTAAACTAATTAGGCCTACGGCTCAGCCGGGCCTCAGACACTACACTAGAACTTATAAACACTTATAGACACTTGGTGGGCACCAGAGCCCCTCATAGGGGAGTAGGGGAGACGTGGCCCCTACTGTGCCGTCTCTCGACGGGGGGAGGGTAACGCCTGGGGGTCCAACCCTGCAAGGCCGGACCTATTAAGCCTGCCACACTTGATTAAAAGCAGTACAGCTAGTGTTAGTTATAGTTAAATATCATTTAAGTATAGTTAAATATCGTTTATAGTCTTACCAGTTTTCAATGTTAAGCAATCAATATAGATGAATAATAATAATAGTAGTAATTAGTTTAATGATAAGAAGTTACCTATAACTTCTCCTTCTCCCCCTTACCCTTCCTTATTAATTCTCCCGAGTGGGCTAAAGGTCCCGGGAAAAGGTTGGGGTTGGGAGGTCATCAAAGGGCAAAGAACCCAGCGACCTCTGCCACCAGACGCTTGGACCAGGAGTAGCGTCCCGGTCCAGATTCCCCTTCCCTCCTTCCATTTCCCTCCTTTTTAACGAATACATCTTCCTTTGCGGAACAATAAATACAATATCACAGATATCCAGGATGGACTACACAGTTATATTTGTAAGCTAAAGTATAGTTAGGCATAGAGTTAATAATATAATTAATTGGTTTATGTGCTTGTTTTACTGTTGCTGTTGTGTTTTTGCCTGTTGTTGTGTTAATAAACTTTCTGTTAGTTATACTTTACACCAGTGTTGGTTTCCTTCTCCCTCTGACTGGTGGCCTGTCTGTCAGGGGGTGGGCAGATCTTAGGTGGAGTTCCATTGCCCTTTAGTGACTGCATTACTGCTCCTGCCGGTGGGTAGGGGGATTCCCCCTTCCTCAAGGTCCCTGGGTTCTGGCCCCGGCTCACCCGCACGTCAATTGGATACCACATCGCGGGGGAAAACCACCGGGTGCTGACACCAAAGATGTGGATCAAAGTGAACAAGTCCTTTTATTTAATAAAATGCTTTGTCATAGAAAGCAATAGTCACCAGAATACCTGTTAACCGACCAACCAACCCAGTTCAGGAGGCCTTTTGGGCTTTTGTCTGCCCCAGATTATTATATCTGATCTCTCCACTGAAAGGCTATGTCTACACTAGCACAACTCTTTAAGATGGCCATGAGAATGGCCATTTTTGAAGATTATTAATGAGGCACTGAAATACATATTCAGCGCCTCATTAGCATGCCACTCGTAGTGGCTCTTTGAAATTACAGCGTTTCGCTGTCACGCAGCTTGTCCAGACAGGGGCCCTTTTCTGCTGATAGGAATAAGGGGATTTCGAAGTTGGTGGAGTCCTTTGGAAAAGGAACTTTGTCCGAACAAGCTGTGTGGCAGCAAAACGTGGCAATTTCAAAGAGCCACTGCTGGTGGCATGCTAATGAGGCGCTGAATATGTGCGCAATCCGGTCCCCGCCAGTTCCTGATCAACCGCTCCGGACGCCCCTGAAAAACACACAAACAGAGCTCCGAAGTGGGGAGGAACGGGTGGGTAGTGGAGCACCCACGGGGACACATCTCGAAGAACCATCGTTACTACACAGGTGAGTAACTTCTCTTTCTTCTTCGAGTGGTCCCCATGGGTGCTCCACAGTAGGTGACTACCCAGCAGTAACACCCCACCCCGAAAAAGGAGGTGGGTACCCGATTTATGTGCAGCTTGCCCGTGAAAGGACTGCTGTCGACAGGAGTGTATCCTCATCAAGCATCCTGTGCATGGCGTAGTGCTTGGCGAAGGTGTCGTAGGAAGACCACGTCGCCGCTCTGCAGATATCTCTCAGCGCGATGCCTTTGAAGAAGGCCGTTGACGCCACCATCGCCCTAGTAGAGTGGGCTCTTGGCGGAACTGGCAGAGGACTCTTGCAAATCTCGTAACACAGTCTTATGCAAGACACAATGTGATTTGAAATCCTCTGTGAAGATAGCGCTTCTCCTTTTGACCTGGATGCAATGGACACCAGTAGTCTGTCCGTTTTCCGGAAAGGTTTAGTTCCATCGATGTAGAAGGCCAGTGCCCTTCTTACGTCAAGTAAGTGCAACCGTGCCTCTTCATTTGAGTTGTGAGACTTAGGATAGAATGAGGGCAGCACTATTGGTTCGTTGATATGAAAGTCTGAAGAGACCTTCGGAACGAAGGCTGGGTGTAATTGTAAGACCACCGCTTCTTTTGAGAAGATTGTGCAGGGTGGTGTGGTCATTATGGCCGCGAGTTTGCTCACTCTGTGAGCTGACGTGATTGCCAGGAGGAAAGTCGTTTTAATAGTAAGCAGTCGAAGGGGGACCGTAGCCAATGGTTCAAAGGGCGGTCCCGAGAGGGTGTGTAGAACTAGGTCTAAACTCCATGACAGCAGTATTGGTTTCCGAGGGGGGTACAGATTCACCAACCCCTTTAGGAAACGCGAGACAACAGGATGGGCAAATGTGGTTGATCCATCCTCTTCATGCTGAAACGCTGATATAGCCGCCAGATGCACCTTTACAGAGGATAGCGAAAGTCCGTTTTGTTTGAGATGTAGCAAATAATCCAGAATCGTAGGTATGGTGGCGTCCTGGGGTATTAGTTGCCTGGAGGAACACCATTCGGAAAAACGCAACCATTTGTGCTGATAAGTCTTTCTGGTGGAAGTTCTCCGACTACATTCAAGGACTTGTTGTACTCCCTCTGAGCATGTAGTCTCTAAGGCGCTTAGCCATGGATTAGCCATGCTTGTAGCCGAAGTCTCTTCGGGTGCGGGTGCAGTATTGACCCCCGAGCCTGAGTGAGAATGTCCGGTACTGTTGGTAGGGGAAATGGCCGATGTTGAGCCATGCGCAAGAGCAATGGGAACCACTGTTGCCAGTCCCAGGTTGGGACTATGAGTATCATGCGTGCTTTCTCCCTTCTGGCCTTCTCCAAGACCTCGTGTATAAGTGTCGTGGGAGGGAACACAAAGTAGAGGGCCTTTCCATGGGATCATGAAGGCGTCCCCCCAAAGACTCCTGTCCCATGCCCGCTCTGGAGCAGTATTGGGGACATTTCTTGTTTTCTCAGGTGGCGAACAAGTCGATTTGGGGAAAACCCCATTTGCGGAACACCTGGTGAAGTAGGTCTGAACGGATCTGCCACTCGTGAGTGGGCGCAAAGTGTCTGCTGAGTTGGTCCGCCTTGACATTGTGGACCCCCGGTAGGTATGAAGCCTTTATGATTATATTGTTGGCGATGCACCAGTTCCAGAGTCGGACTGCCTCCGCACAAAGCGTACGAGACCTGGCTCCCCCCTGTCGGTTTATATAAAACATGGTGGTGGTGTTGTCGGTATTCACGCCGACTATTTTTCCGCTCAGATAATTGTGAAAATGCCTGCACGCATTGAACACTGCCCTGAGCTCTAATATGTTTATGTGCAGTGTCTTCTCTGAGGGGGACCATAATCCTTGAGTGGTTTTGTTGTCCATGTGAGCCCCCCATCCCATATGGGAGGCATCTGTTGTAATGAACACAGTAATTTGCAGTTGGCGGAAGGGCACCCCTGTTAGGAGATTCTTGGGGTTTCCCCACCATGTTAGCGAGCTTCGTGCCTCTGTTGTAAGTGACACCCTCTTGTGGACGGTGTGGATTGAGGGTTTGTATACGGTTGCCAACCAATGCTGCAATCCTCGCATATGCAGCCTGGCGTTTCGCACCACAAACGTGGTGGTTGCCATATGCTCCAACAGTTGTAAGCACGTGAGAACTGGAACAGTGGGGCTGTACGTTAGTAGTTGTACGAGAGATTCGATGGCACGAAAACGAGCCTCGGGTAAATACACCCTTGATGTGACTGAGTCTATCCGAGCCCCTATAAACTCTATATTTTGCGTGGGGTCGGTCTTTGACTTTGAGAAATTGATGATGAGGCCCAGTGAGGTAAACGTTTTTGTGGTGATGTGTATCATCCGTAATACCTCCGCCCGGGAAGTTCCCTTTAGCAGGAAATCGTCCAGGTACAGGAAAATGAAAACTCCCTGTCTGTGTAGGTATGCTGACACCACCGCTAAGGTCTTGGTGAAGACTCTGGGTGCTGAAGAGAGTCCGAATGGGAGGACTCTGTACTGGAAATTATCTGTGCCCACAAGGAACCGGAGGAAACGCCTGTGGGCTGGATGAATTGAGATATGAAAATATGCATCCTGTAAGTCAAGGGCTGCAAACCAATCGTCATGGTCTAGTGCCGTGATTATTGAAGCCATCGTAGTCATTTTGAAGCGCTGTTTGCGTAGGTACTGGTTCAGTGCGCGTAGATCCAAAATGGGTCTCCACCCTCCTGTCCTCTTTTCCGTCAGGAAATACCTGGAGTAGAACCCTTTGCCTTGAAATTGTTCCGGTACTCTCTCCACCGCCCCTATGAATAGGAGGTGGTCCACCTCTCGCCTTAATTCCGGTAGGTGAGAGGGGTCTCTGAGAAGGGGTGCGGTGGGAGGATTTGGTGGAGGTAAAGACTGGAAGGGGATCGTGTATCCTGTGTTTACAATGTCCAATACCCACTTGTCCGACATGACGCTTTTCCATTGTGGGTAAAATGGCTTGAGTCAGTGATGGAACATGTACTGAGATTGGCAGTGAGGTACGGTCTTGGCTTCGTGGCCCTCGACATACCCGTCAAACTTGCTGTCTTGCACTTTGCCCTGTGGAGGCGTTGCCCTGCTGAGGCCGGCGCCTAGGGCCCTTATAATGTGTTTTGTTGATGACGTCCCTGGTCATACCCCCGCTGAAATTGGGTACGTTGCTGTTGGTAACCATAACGGCGTTGCTGAGGATAAAATTTCTTCCTTCTGAACGGTGGGGTATATATCCCCAAAGTCCGAAGTGTCGCTCTGGAATCTTTGCTCGAGTGTAGGACTGAGTCGGTCGATTCAGCAAACAATTTTATTTTGTCGAAGGGGAGGTCTGCAATTTTGACCTGTAACTCCTTTGGAATGCCGGATGTGTGAAGCCATGACTCTCTCCGCATTACCACTGCAGTGGCCACGGCGCGGGCCGCTGTGTCCGCCACATCCAGTGCAATCTGCACGCCCGCTCGAGAAGCCGCGTAGCCCTCTTGCACAATTGCCTTAAGAATTGGCCTTTTATCCTCCGGAAGGAAGTCCATGAGGGCAGTAAGCTTGGAATAGTTGTTGAAATTGTGATTCGACAAATGAGCGGCATAGTTGGCCATGAGGAGCAACAGAGTAGAGGAGGAGTAGGCTTTTCTACCCAGAAGATCCATCTTCTTTATGTCCTTGTCCAATCCCCCAGATTTGTACTGGGACAATTTGGACCTGTGTTGGGACAATTCAACCACTAGCGAGTTTGGCTGTGGATGACTAAATAGAAATTCCATACCTTTCGCAGGGACGAAGTACTTTTTGTCCGCTCTTTTGTTGGTAGGAGGAGCGGATGCTGGAGTCTGCCATGTATTAGTGGCTGCCTCCATGATTGCATCGTCCAGAGGAATAGCAATTTTAGAAGAAGATGGAGGCCTGAGGTTTTTAAGGAGTCTGTGGTGTTTCTCCTGCACCTCCGCCACTTGAATGTCTTGGGATTGAGCTACTCGTTTGAACGGCTCCTGGAACTGTTTCAGGTCATCTGGGGGAGAAATGTCTCCAGGGACCACGGCCTCGTCTGGCGAGGATGAGGAGGCATCACTATGGTATCTCTCCTCCAATTCCTCTGGATCCTGGCTGTATTCATGTGATTGCCTTTGTGGAATTTTGAGGTGGGGTTCAGTGCCTTTAGACCCAGCCTCTGATTGGGGAACTCGTGGATGGAAGCAGAACACTATGGCGTTGAGGGGTGGTTGACGGGGATCCATAGTGAGACGTCAACCTCCTATGCTGATGCCCCACATAATGATGGCGGTTGTAGCAACAGGGACAGGGGCCCGGCGATGGAGACCTGGACCATGACCCAAGGATGTAAGGGTGGTGCCTGGAATGTCGAGACCTCCGAAATGATACTGACGTACGAGGAGAGCCTCTGTGAGAAGACTCGTAGGGATCTCTGCTAGATGATGGAGAAAAGCGTGCAGACCCCTGGGATGGACTCCGAAGAAAAGGAGAAGGACGTCTGTGGCAGGCTGAAGGTGTTGCTGCCTGTCAAATCTCTGGTGGTGATCGTGGTGACAGAGGCAGCGCAATTACCTCAGGAGAGGGGCTGCAGTGCCTGGTCTTCGTTTTAGCCTTTACCCTCTCGGGTGGTCTTGTCGGTGAACTTGGTACCAGAGCAGGTGTCATGCTGATATCCACTGCTTCCAGTGCCGTTGTTGCCGGTGCCGTCGTCGCCAGTGCCGTCAATCCCGGTGCCATCGTCCTCAGTGCCTCTGGAGAAGTCTCGATCAGTGCCGCAGTAGTCGGTGCCGGACTGACTAGTGCCCGCACGGCTCTCGGTGCCATCTCCCCGGTAGCTGCAGGGCCTTGAGTGGTTGCATGCGCCGCGGCTTTACCAGTGGAGGAAGCCAGCATGCGCGGGCCCTTTGTTACACTCGTCCCGCTCCCAACAGTAAGGGGCAGGGATCGAGTAGGCGAGGCTCTTCTTTTCTTCTTCACAGAGGAGGTCAAAGAGGCAGCCTTCCTCTTGTGCGATCCTGAAGAGCCCTCTGCATGCGTTGCCTCCGACGAGGCAGGCTGAAGTGCTTTGTCAACTAACAGCATCTTCAGCCTCATTTCTCTATCTTTTCTAGCTCTATTAGTCAACTTGGAACAATGGGAGCACTTCTGGGGAACGTGTGTCTCCCCAAGGCACCGTATGCATCTGCTATGGCCATCCAAAGCAGGCATGGCCTCCCGGCAAGATTCACACTTCTTAAAGCCGGGGGATGGCATTGTTAAAACTTAACTCTGAGTCCTTAGGTGCTAATAGCACACTTAACAGTCTGTTAGGTGATGTTAATAACCGTTGGCCTTTGAAGGCCGACAAACAAAAGCAGCGGGCCCGCCCGGAGGCGGCCGCTGTGGTTTTAAGATAGTCTTTAACTTTTAACAACTTTTAACAGAGTAACTTACTATAATAACTATAGAACTGCTAACTATGAACTGTTAAAAACTATTAACACGAGAAAAAAATAAGATTTATCTGTCTCAGGCGTTGGAGCCGGAGAGGATTCCGTCTGCAGCCATTAGCGGTTAAGAAGGAACTGGCGGGGACCAGATCGTGCACGTGACCATAAGCACGTGAAGAGCCGACACGCATCGGCACATGCACGACCCGACGGAGACTGCTGAAGATTTTCCAAGCTGCGGCGCCGGGGCGAGCCCGACACCTACTGTGGAGCACCCACGGGGACCACTCAAAGAAGAACCTTAATTAACACTATACGTTTTAACATTATTACTGGAGACTGTACTATTATTTACTGCTCCTCCACTGCCTCTGGGCCTTCAAACAAATGCAACAGCCACAAATGCTGGAAAATTATGCTACATTGCTATCAGAAGTTCTCCAGTTAACTGAAGGAGGAATTGAATTGTTATCTTTGGCAGATGCCAGTCAACTGAATTTTAAGGATATTAAAGTGATGGACAACAAAGTTTATACTGTATCTAGATACGACCACTATAAGGATGTAAGAAAGATTCAGATACTCCAGAATGCAGCAGCAGCAGCATCTCTCTCAGTAACAGCAGAGATATTATTATTCTCATCCAGAATATGTGAATGTCCGCCAACCTCCCGGTCCCAAGGCTACCAGATATGAAAGAAGTTACTGTAGCCTGCTAATGCTGTAATCATTACACTGGCTTCCCATACATTATTAGATCAGTTTCAGAGTCTCTATGTCATTCTTCAAGCTCTTCTATCCAACTGTCAACTTCAAGGATAAGACCTGTCGAGAATGCCATGTCCTCTGAAATTAAAACAAGGCCAAATGTTTTGGAATCCATTACAAGTGCAAATCAAATGATCCCAAATCCATTCTCTATCAGACCACAGTCTAAAACTTATATCTGTGAACAACTTTTGTCTCAAACATATGTCAAAACAGCAAAGAAGAAAAACAGCAACAGGGGGAAAGCAGAAAGAAGAGAGAAAAAAGAAAATATGATGGATGGGGGAGACAAAAAATAAAAAACCTCATTTACTCAGGAGAATGGGGGAAGAAAATTAAACACACCATACCCATAGTGATTTAGTATCTCTCAGAGGTGCTCATAAACTATTATAATGAGCATTACCCTTAATACCTTAGACCAAGACAGGGAGACAGGCATATGATAAAATGATGGATGACTGAAAAATATCCATACAAGATTGAACCATTGGTTCAGCTCATACAATAGCTTGCATTTGACAGTACTCAGCATCAAGCTCTTCAGAGGATGCTGCAAGACACTCTGTGATGGACAATTAGAGATTAACTTGCGTAGAAAGAAGTCCTAGGTGCATCAATAGGTGGTAAGGTTCATACATAAAATATGAAGATTTGTAGCCTTTAAAAAATAACGGTGCCTAATATATCTATGAATTAATAAAAGATATAATCATTTCTTAACTGCTAACCATATAAAAGATCTAATTATTTCATTCCTACCATTAATCTCTTGGTCTCAATCACGTTTTTTCATCATGAAATGTCACAGGTTAATTATATGTTGTTCAGCAATTTGTAATTTCCTTTTATCAATTCAAAAATTATTTCCTTTGCATTTCAATACCAGTCCCTTTGTTCTTGTATTATGAAGAAAGGTAAGTAGTACGATCCTAACCATTTTCTCCATATTATTCATTATTCTGCACGACTATCAGAATTCTCTTAGTCATGCCCTCTACAAACACAACCAATATTCTCTCCCTTTCTCTCTCTTTCTCACACACACACACCCCTAACTATTTTCAGCACTTCTATTCCACTGTATCATTTCTGAGATGGGCAATCAGAAACAGACTTTACAAGTTATGGAGACTGCATATTACATTCGGTAAGAATCAAACACCAGATCATAAGAATACAGAGTCTATTAATACAATTACACTACTGGACACCTGATAAGTTAAAAGATGTTGAGTGCATAGTGGTGAGGAAGATCAAAGAGACAGTTAGATCTAATTAAATAATAATAGGTGTCATCAACCACCCACATATAAACTTGACAAATGTCACAAAATGAAAAGATTTACAGAAACAATTTCTTGACATCTTAAATGGCTGGTTACAGATTGGAACAGATAGTTCTAGAACATAAAAAAGAGGATATTCTTGATTAATACCAAGTAACATATAAGAGCTGTTTCAAGAAATATAGCTGAGCCACTAAGAACTAGTGACGACAATTAAATTAAGTTTAACATCCAAGGGTGGGTATTAACCAAAAACCTAACTTGATGACATTCAATTTTAGAAAGTTTCAAAAAAAAAAAATGAGGACATCAGTGGGAAAAAAAATTAATGAAGCAACAGCCCTAAATTCAAAAGAGGAATTTGAAATTTTAGAGACTTGTCTATACAAAAGAAAAGCTTGCAGCAGCAGGAGCGCACTAGTTAGTGTACATTCGGTACTCTGCAATTCTGCACCATGTGCTCCTGAGCACTAGAAGTGTCCTTACAGGCCCACATATGGGGCAGGAGAGGCTCAAGAAGTGTGAATGCATTTCCACAATGGGCTCCCCTGCCCTGCCCCTGACCGCCACTGTGACCAGTCTAGCCAGGGATTACTGGGAGGGGGCTGGGTGGTGGTAATAGCACAGCCCCACAGCCTCCCCTGCCCCACCACACTCACCATGCAGCACTCACAGCCCGCTGCAGAGAAGCAGGGCTCAACAGGCTGGGAAGCTGAGTCATAGCTCCACTTGGTGAGCACTGGGGAGGGAGGTCACAGGGAGGCGATCGCCTCCTGCTGTTGCAGCTGTTGTCAGAGTTGCCACCAGCGTGGCGCTCTGCTCTCTCCAATGTATCACTTGGCTGCGTGCGTGTGTTCCCTCTGTGTGCTGCCCCAGCTCTGCAGATCGCTGACACAGCAGACCCAAGGAGAACCCCCAATGATCACAGAGTCTAGTAAGGTGCGAAGGCACGTCGGCCAGGTTTATTGCCGTATTGGATACAATAGTAGTTCCCTGTAGATTTCTTAGTCTAAGTCAGGGCATACGACAAATATGCACCCACGGTCAATGGACTCGGCTCAGTGAGTGGCGGGACTTTCCACTGCCCCTCGGACGGACCCAGACCACATCCCAGAAGTACATTTTTATACACAGGTACAAACAATTCACACATCACTCCTGATGTATTGAGGTACAACCCTTCTACGTAGTCAGGTGCCGCCTCTCACCTTGTACAGCTGCACTTTGCTTTCTGTTACCAAAGTTTTGGCCATTACTTTGGTTCAGGCCTAAGGCCTCTTACTGGGCTTGTACTTACTACAGCAGCCACTGCCACGCAGCCTCTGTCCCAGGTGATCTTCCCGTTCTCAGGCCAAATGGGCGGCAAGGAACCTTTGTGATGAGCTGGGGTGGGGGGTCCTTGGATAAAGTGGTGGGTTGGGCAGGGTCCTTGGGCTGAGAAGTGGTTTGGAGGAAGGTGTTTTCAGCTGGGATGGGGGGATGTGGTCATGCGAGGGGGATGCTGGGGCTTTGCAGGTGGGATTCAGTCTGAGCAGGAGTGGAATGGGGGGTGCTCAGGGAGCAGGGGTGGAACAGAGAGGTGGTGGGTTGTTGGAACAGAGAGGGATGTTGAGGCCTTGCGAGGGGCATTCGGTCTGAGTGGAGGAGGGGTGGGATGACCAGGCAAGGGAGATATTGGGGCCCTGTGGGGGCGGGGTTCAGTCTGAGCTGGGGTGAGGTGGTGGGAGTGTGTTTGGGCTAATCTTGACGTGGTGGGGAGGTTTCAGGCTCGGGGGGACTGCGTTCAGGTAGGGGGGATGTTGGAGCCTTAAAGGGGGTTCAGTCTGGGCAGGGATAAAGTATTTGGACCAAGCGGGGGGTGGGGGTTTTCTGGCTGAGCACAGGGATGGGGTGTTCAGGTGAGGGGAGATGCTGGGGTCTTGTGAAGGGGGTTCAGTCTGACTGGGGGTGGGGTGGATATGAGGCCTTGCGGGGAGGTGTGCGGTCTGAGTGGGATTGGGGGGTCCTTGGGCAGAGCATGAAGGATGGGGTGTTTGGGCCTAGTGATGGTGGGGAAGTGGTGCAGGCCAGCTGAAGAGCCAAGGGTAGGAGAACAAGGGCAGGGCTCACTGTGGGAGTGGAGTGGTCCATATTTACAAAAAAAATGCACCCCACACAAAAAAATTCCTGGACACAGTCCTGCTTTATGTGCATTAAGTTCAGCTTCCTGAGGGCACTCTCCACATTCAGTAACAGTGTCCACGGGGGACTTAGTTCAGATGGGATAATTGGTCTTTAAAGACTGAGGAGCATGGAGATTATTTAAGCATGTCATAAATAAGTCACAAACAGGATGCACTGAGCTCTATACAAAACAGATCTGAAAAGCCAAAAAAAAAAAACAAACCCAGGATATGAGTAGATGGCAAACTTAAAAATGGTATTATAGTATAATGGAGATGCTTAATGACTTCTTTGTTTCGGCCTTCACTGAGAAGTCTGATGAAGGAATGCTCAACATAGTGAATGCTAGTGGGAAAGCGGTAGGGGTTAGAAGTTGAAATAAAAAAAGAACAAGTTAAAAATCACTTAGAAAAATTAGATGTCTGCAAGTCACCAGGGCCTGATGAAATGCATCCTGGAATACTCAAGGAGCTGATAGAGGAGATATCTGAACCTTTATCTATCATCTTTGGAAAATCATGGGAGACAGGAGAGATTTCAGAAGACTGGAAAAGGGCAAATATAGTGCCCATCTATAAAAACCGGAATAAGAATAACCCAGGAAACTACAGGCCAGTCAGCTTAACTTCTCTGCCAGGAAAGATAATGGAGCAGGTAATTAAAGAAATCACCTGCAAGCACTTGGAAAGTGGTAAGGTGATAGGGAACAGCCAGCACGGATTTGTAAAGAACAAATCATGTCAAACTAATCTGATAGCTTTCTTTGATAGGATAACGAACCTTGTGGATAGGGGAGAAGTGGTAGATGTGGTATACCTAGACTCTAGTAAAGCATTTGATATGGTCTCATATTATATTCTTTCAAAAAACTAGGCAAATACAATTTAGATGAGGCTCCTATAAGGTGGGTGCAAAACTGGCTGGATAACCGTACTCAGAGAGTAGTTCTTAATGGTTCTCAATCTTGCTGGAAAAGTATAACAAGCGTGGTTCTGCAGGGGTCTGTTTCAGGACTGCTTCTGTTCAATATCTTCATGAATGATTTAGACATTGGCATAGAAAGTACGCTTATTATGTTTGCAGATAAGCTGGGAGGGGTTGCAACTGCTTTCGAGGATAGAGTCATAATTCAAAATGATCTGGATAAATTGGAGAAACGGTCTGAGGTAAACAGGATGAAGTTTAATAAGGACAAATGCAAAGTGCTCCACTTGGGAGGGAACAATCAGTTTCATACATACAGAATGGAGAGAGACCGTCTAGGAATGACCACAGCAGAAAGGGATCTAGGGGACATAGTGGACAACAAGCTAAATATGAGTCAACAGTGTGATGCTGTTGCAAAAAAGCAAACGTGATTGGAGTGTTGTGAACAAGACACGAGAAGTCATTCTTCTGCTCTACTCTGTGCTGGGTAGGCCTCAGCTGGAGTATTGTGTCCAGTTCTGGGCACCACAGTTCAAGAAAGATGTGCCATTGCCCATGCAGAAAGAAATTAGAAAGGGTCCAGAAAAGAGCAACAAGAATGATTAAAGGTCTACAGAATGTGACCTATGAAGAAAGGCTGAAAGAACTGGGCTTGTTTAGTTTGGAAAAGAGAACATTGAGGGGCAACATGATAGCAGTTTTCAGGTATCTAAAAGGGTGTCATAAGGAAGAGGGAGAGAACTTGTTCTTTTTGGCCTCTGAGGATAGAACAAGAGGCAATGGACTTAAAGTGCAGCAAGGGAGGTTTAGGTTGGACATCAGGAAAAAGTTCCTAACTGTCCGGGTGGTCAAACAGTGGAATAAATTGCCAAGGGAGGTTATGGAATCTCCATCGCTGGAGATATTTAAGGACAGGTTAGATAGATGTCTATCAGGGATGGTTTAGACAGTACTTGGTCCTGCCATTGGGGAAGAGGGCTGGACTCAATGCCCTCTCGAGGTCCCTTCCAGTCCTAGTATTCTATGATTTTATGATTAGATAGGAACGGACATCCTTCAAAAATGAAAATCCAGACCATAACAACGGAAGGGAAAAGAGACAACAGGTAAAATAGATGAAAACTAGGAGGGAACTTGAAGATTAATAGCCAATAATCCAGTTTGGTGTCCTATATGAAATGAGTAGCACAGTTAAGCTAATTTCTAGCAAAGAATAATCAACAATAAAAAAGCCCCACCACAACTAGCTCCTTTTTCACAATGGCTCTATCTACACTAGCAAGTTCTTTCGAAAGATTTTCAAAAGAAGGGGGTTCTTTCAAAACAGCTCATGAAATGTGTACACACAAAAAGCATTCTTTCAAAAGTAAATTGAAAGAATGTGGTGTTCCTTTCAAAATCACTCTTCCTTTCCTGTTTCAGGAAGGGCGCCCACTTTCAAAAGCTTCTTCCAAAAGAAAATATGCAGACACTCCACAGGGCCCTTCTTTCGAAAGAACAGTCTTCATTTTCAATCCCTGACCCATTCTTTTGAAAGAGTGAGGGCTGTGTGGATGCTCTCTTTTGAAAGATCAGATCACTCTTTTGATCCACTTTTTTGTGCGTGGGCGCACTCTTTCGAACAAAGTTCTTTCAGAAGAGATCTTCTGGGACAGCTTCTTTCAAAAGATCTCTGTAGTGTAGATGTAGCCAATAGCAGCAGACACAGAGAACAAAACACACATGGAAACTAAAATGCCTTCTTGCCCCTAGAAGCTGTACACCCCAGGCATATTTAAGGCACATTCGTGGAATGGCATGGGAAAAGCTTGCTCTGCCATTGCCCATGCAGTACCTATCCCGCAAATAAATAAATAATCTTCACTTTCCAAAGCAGTCAAATCAGTGCCAACAAAATACATTTTCTAAAACTGCACATATTGCAAGCTGTGCAGATAACTGAGTTTATCACATACTCCAGATGTGTTGGCTGGAAGCCAAATGTCTTCATCCATCCTAGAAGCATGGATACACAGTTAAATTGTTCTTAAACTATATAATTACTTACATAAAATGTTTTTGTTGCATTTTTTGTAACAAATGGCTCATAAGCTGTTATGCCTATGATTACACCAGATACCCATATGGTCATCATTTTCTTCAGCTGATCAGATATTCTTCATGTCCATTTTTTAAAAATTGAAAGACTCTTGTGTCTTTCTGCTTATGTCTAAAAAGCACGTTACCATTACGATTTTACTAATTTATGGCTTACATTTTCGAAACAGGTTTTGAACATGAAACACTTCACTATTTGCACCTTCCTAGGCTTGGAATTTAAGCCCAGAGAGGCTGGATTGACGGTTTACACCAGTACAGAACATTGCAGAAGCCTGGAACAAAGAGGTAGCCTGAGGACTCCTGTTTTGAGGCTCATTCAAGTGCACATGCATCTTTGTGTTTAAAGCACAGAATGTCCGCGAAAGGAGTCTGTCACTCCTCTTCTTTAAAGTAAGGCACTGAGACAATTTTCCCACTGATTAAGCTTTCGAAACAGAGTAAGTTAAGAAAATCAGAATTGTGCTTTTATATTTCCATGCAGAGGTAAATAAAAATTAATTACATGAAATCTGGACTGCTAAACTATTTGGAAGAGCCATAGCTTTGCACCTACATCAGGAGCCAGTTCTATTTAATAAACACTGTACAATAAGGCAAGTATCAAGTTATGCATATGAGCTCATTACTTCAGGGGGAAAAAAAGCATCCGCACATGCCTTTCCATAACTAAAACTAATCTTTGTGACCCAAGAAACTCTAAGTACCAACTGGCAAAGGGTTGCAGAGGGACTACAGGAATCTCATGAGCCTGCTGTGTACCCCTAGTTCACAAAGAAAGTAAAGTGAGGTCTCAGATGACAGTTGGTGTTGTACTGATCATCAATATCATTGCAAAATGTAGGTATGTACACTTACAAAAATGCTCTTAAAGTCTGTGTCTGGGGAGTAGGGAGGAGATGGTCACCAATAAACATGAAAAACAGGTACTCTATCACACAGCAGATGTTTATTCATCTGTATAGGGAGATTTTGATGAACCACTAAAAGGACAGCGACCACGAACAATAGTGTAATACATCTATCCCTCGGTTTATAAACATAATTTGTTCCATGAAAACTGTGTATAAGATGAAGATTGATAAATCAAAAATTAAATTCACATTAATTTAAATGTACAAAATTCTGACTGGTTCCGAATTCCCAAAAAAAGTCACCCAATAGTTTTCCCACATATGTTAAAATACTATACAATCAAAAAAATGAGACAAGTGCTACTTTATTGCTTAACGACATTTATTACCATTAGTCAGTTCTTAGATAGTGGTGAAGAAGATGGTGAGTTTCATGGAATCACCTGCAGCACCACTGGAAACAACTCTACAGTGACTTCATCTTCCTTAATTGGAATTTTATCTTCAGCTTTTGAGATTGAGGGTTGAGGATCAGCTGATGGTGATGAGGGTTTAGAAGGAGGTGATGAGGGTTGAAAAAAATGATAGAAATGAAGTTTGTACTGCAGCTCTCTTTTTCCTGTCGTACAACTACTGATAGCGTCGAACAGCCTCATAAATTTGTTGCTTACATGGTGAACTCCATTCTAAGTTTGGGTCTTTGTCACTGAGAATGTGTGTAGCTGCCTCCAATGCACTGAAAAATTGTTGGTGTTTTAGTCTCCAGCGTTTTTTGTGGTTCATTCAGTTCTTCCCCCTTCTTTTCAGATAATCTTTCTGCACCCAGCTAAATTAATTCAGTTCTTCACCATGTGACAATAACAGGTCTTGAACATCATCTGTGTCTACCTCACAGAATCCTATTTGAGTTGCCAGTTGCACAACAGAATGTGAATGTCTTTCACTTCACCCTCAAAACCATGGAAATCATGAACATATTTCAGCAACAGCTTTTTCCAAATACCATCAAAGATACTTTGAAAAATTTTATTCCATGCAGTTGTGATTCTTTCTATAGCTATCTTTACATTGTAGTTCTTCCACAAACTGCCTAATTGTTGGTTTGTCTTCTATGTCTGATGTACATATAAGATATGGTTGCAGACAGTAAGTTTTAAATGTAGCAGTGATGCCTTGCTCCATTGGCTGAAGGATGGAAGTGGTATTTGGGGGCAAAAAAAAAAAAATGCAAATGTCAATGCCATAGTCTTTGACGTTGGTAGGGTGACCAGGAGCATTATCAAGGATCACCAGACATTTATTATCCAGATTATTTTCAACAAAATATTTAGAGATGAATGATGAAAGGTAGTTTGTTACGCAATCAGCAAAAACCTGCTTTGTCACCCATGCCTTTTGATTAGAATGCCAGACTGTAAGTGATGATGTCCTGTTTAAGCCTTTAAGTGTCCTTGGATTTTCCAAATGGTAAACAAGGAGCGGTTTCAATTTCATTTCTCCTTCCAAATTTCCACCAAGATGTAATATCAGTCGATCCTTTGAGGCATTGAAATCTGTTGCTTTTGTTTTATTCCTTGAAACAAAGGTTTGAGAAGGCATTCTTTTGAGGAAAAGCCCCATTTCTTCAACATTAAAGATTTGTTTTGCAGAATATCCACCTTCATCAATTATTCATTGCAATGTGGCTGGGAAAACGTTAGCAGCCTGAATATCAGTAGGTACTGCTTCACCTGTAACACGCAACACTATGAAAACATAAACACCCTTTAAAGTACTCAAATCAACCATGACTTGCTTTGAACGTTACTTCAGTGGCCCCCACTTGCCCCTCCTCCTCAGTCGCCTTCTTCAGATCCTCAAAGACAGACAGGACTTTCTCCCTTATGATGAGAAAGCTCAAAGGCATGTTGCATTCATTATGGCTGTTGATACAATGTAATAAAAGTCTTTCAAGTTTACCCATTATTCCATTCCTGGCCTTTGTTGTTCAATGAAACTTTCAGCTTCACCAACATATATTTCTGCCATTTCTTTTCTCTCTTCTTTCTGCATGAAGATCATGTCCACTGTCGATGTTGCCCAGTTCATTGCCAAACATATGTCTTTGGATTACTGTTCCTTTTCATTTCTTTTAATAGCTTCAAGTTTGGTAGCCACGGTTATCGTTTTACTTGGTTTCTTGGCCTTAGTGACAGCTCCTGAAGAAACCTTTTCATGTCTAGGACCCATGATGATCACAAATAACAAAGATGCTTGAAGATTAATATCACTCATAGTCAAGAAGATATGACCACAACAAAGTGTGCACACCAACTTGGAAGAGCTAGGCAGGTGAGGGAAATGAATTAGCCTCACACTGTGTTCTGATATATTCCTGCGCATTCATTACTCAAGAAGGGGACGCTCAGACAAAGGTTGGTTCTTTCTAGTGACAGTATGTTTGTAATCTGAAAAATTGATATTAATTTACACTGTTGCAGCGAAAATTCATAAATCAAAAGTTTGTAAATTGAGGGTAGGTGTACTGGTTTCAGACTCGTTATTAACACCAGCCAAAATGTATAGGTCTCTTTGCAGGCCTGTGCACTTGAGCATGACTAAACCAGAATGGATGGGGTTTTCGCACCCCTCTGCCCCAATCTTTGGCTGATCCCATGTCTCTCCCTGATGAAATCTCTGTTGGATATGCTGGGGAGAATACCAAGAAAGGGCTAAAAGGCATGCAGATGCTGCAGAAACACACCTAGCTAACTGGTAATCTGAGGAAAGCTCTTCTTTAGCTTTTAAAACTGCTAACCTATTAAGTTTTGTTATTAATACATCATTGTATATTAACAAGGATAAAAATAAGTGAGGAGAGGTTTGGACTCTTCATGATCTCTTCATAGGCACAGGCCCAACAGCAGCTGAATGATGAGCCATATCAGAAGGCAATTGCTGTACCACTCCAAAGCCACACCAACTTCAGTAATGATTGAGGATTGAAGGTGTTTTACTGACCCATGGCAGACACACCTAAGAGCTTAAGATTCAGTAATTGTTCTTCCAATCTCCTGTCATCGTCACAGACAGAAGGCTCTTCTGGAAGAATCAGTCCTGAGTTGTGTCCCAAAGATGGATGAAGTCAGAAGAGCTCTTGCTCTCCACTTTGGGAGTCTGTGCAGCTAGTAAGCATGCTGAGCCCAGCAGAACCCCATGCAAAGGCACTGTCCTGGTAAATTACAGGAGGATGCATCTGCTGCTCTGGGGGGAATTCAGCACCAATAAATTAGAAATTGTGCACCAAAAACTAACAATTCTGTGCACAATGTTTAAAATAGTGCAAAATCCCACCTATGTGTCAAAATAAGGAATATAATCAAGCTGGTTGAATTACTTCATTAATTTAAACTACAATACAATGGATGGAGACAGGGAGTTGGGAGCATTGGACTAAATCATCAACTCCCTTTTGTCTAACAGTAATGTAGCTAGTATTGATCCTCTACTTCTAGTTATTTGTCAACAAATATATACAGCCATGTTACATGTTACACTGTAGGCAACTGAAAGCAAGCGAGGGCTGGGTACTCAAAGCTCACAATTTATACTGTCTATTGACTGTTACCTTAATTTACACTGGAGAGACCATCCAGGGTTACACTAGTATGGATTTATTGATCAAAGAATTAAATACTCCACTATATGGTTAAACTAAAGAGGACAGAGCTGCCACTGAAGGTTTAAACTAAAGAGGGAACCATCTCTCTCTCTCTCTCACACACACACACACACTTCTCCCTTCATTTATTCACTCATTCACACACACATTTATTCTCTGCCCTGAGGCACTCACACACTTACACAGGCATATGGGTTGCAGAAGGAGCTAAGGCATGTTGGTCCTGGAGGGTCTGTTTGCTGGTCATGGCTGAAGAGTTGGTCAGGAAAGAACCTGGCTGCAAAAAGGCAAGAGGAGAAAAAGGGGCTACTGCCAGATCCGCTCTCATTTTATTGCCTCTGTACCACCCTTGTGACTCTTCCACATTCGTCATCAAGGGTCATGCCCAGATTTCCCTAAAGACAGAGAGCAGCCCTGTTCAGCCTTGCTTGGGTTGATGACTCATTTCCATGTGCTCAGCCTTGCAGGTTCTAACCCCAAACATGGAAGGCTTCACTCATACACACATTCATATCTGAGAGGATAAATGCAGTCCACAGCAAGCCACAAGCAAAGTGTCTGCAAGCTACTAAAGATTACAAGGTTGCAAGGCTCAATTGCCAAGCTAACAGGAAGTTTCTGAACTTATAAAGCAAAGTTGCTTAGAGTCACAAAGTTGCAGAGACTACAGAGTTGCAAGGTTTAAAATCACAAAAAGTTGCAGAGTTTAAAAGGCAATGCAGCAGAAACTATTACAAACCTTCAGAGAGTCTTTTACAAATTAGCAGTACTGAGGTGGCTTAGAAGACAACTGTTCCCCTCTCCCCCAATGCAATCAACAGGAGGTTTTTTGTCAGTCACATGTTGCAGGACCTTACTGTTTAGTGTATTTCCAGAAAATCCATGTTGCAATATAGAGTAATAGCTTGGGTGGAGGCTTTATGCAATATTGACAATCTCTAAAAAGATCAATAGTTCATGGAACAGATTTTGACAGCGATTTTTTTTTCTAAGTCAACATTTAGAACAGTTTTACTCTCTAAGGCACCATTAGCATTTACAATAAGGCAGTGTAAGGAAGCCATAAAATGTGTACACCCATTTTATACTCCTCCGAAAAGTCACTGAGAACAATGGAGACAATAAACCAAGCAGGCAAGCTGCTACATTCTGCTCTTCTTGAAAAACAGAACCTGTACCTCACCTACCTCTCCAGAAACACTCCACCTTCCTGCCCCCACCCTCCGCCGCCATGCTGAGCACGCCACAAGAGTGACCAAGAGGGACAAAGTGTCCCTCTCTTGTTCGTGTATCACTGCTTACCTCCCTCCACTCATCTCCACAGAGATTTATGTTTCTGTTGGCCTAGTGGATGCTCTGGATACCCAAACCAACCTGTCTGCACTGCCAGTAAAGAGGTGTGTGACTGCTCTTGTGGCTTCCCTTTTATTCTCTGTCAGAAGTTATTTTTCTGCGGGGATGGACAGAAGTCTGCGGTGGCCATGAATTCTGTGCATGCATAGTGATGTACAAATTTCCCCAAAATAATCTGCACAGAAATCAGTAGGTAACCTACTTAATGTTCCCTCTTCAGAACAGTATCATCTCTGTCAGTTGCAGACTACAGCTGGATACATTCAATCTGGCTAAATTGAACGCTATCATTCTCCAGGGATCTTCTGTCCACTCTGTATCCAAAACAACTCTGAGATACATCTGCTTACCTTTAATTGGAAAAGTCTAATCAGACATATACCTGAAAATTGCCACATATTGTGGCAAAAGATATGTCCTTTGCTTTATCCTTAATTTGGTTAAATAATCCTACTCAACCAAAAGCAATTGCTTTTTAATTCAAAATCCAGTAGATAAATACAGCTTCAGCACAGCAAATCTTTATCTGTTTGTAAGCCTTTCCCTTGTAGTATTTTGTGTGCACCCTGTGGGTAGGACTCTGAGATCCCAATATGAAGCTCCAACATTTATTTCTCTAATCTTTCAGATATTTTTAAAAATAGTGGCAGTGGTAGAATAGGTGTATTTGCCTACCTGTTAATAGCCTACGATGCTTGGCGTCTGAATACTAATATGTGTAGCATCTGTTCACATTTCTCAAATACTTCCTTTACTGCTTTTAGTTATATATATTGAGTATAAAAGAGAATCATATATATTTAACTACTGCCTGACTTCTTTAGGGATAATAAATCTCCCGACACCAATAACAGAGTAGATGCAGCAGAGGCAATTCTTGGACTGACACCATGTCTGAAACCTCATCCATTTCTGAAAGCAAGTGTGGCAAGAAGGATCCTTTCTACTGTATAAAGTACTTTTTTCACCTCCTCAGAACAAGATGTCTCTATGCACTGGAACCATGAAGGAGCCATTCTTTGACACAGGGTTCCCAAGGACGGAAGAGTCAGGACAAGTAAGGGTACCTGTCTGGGGCAGGCAGGGGTAATCAAAATGATGCTTGCTTTATCTCTTCACTTTCAGCAAGACCCTCATCACAAGGGGGGATGGGAGAAAAGCATACATGAGGTCTTTGTCCCAAGAAAGGAGTGGTGACCAATCCCTGCTTTGGAAAAGTACAAGAACACTTCCTGTTCCAGTGAGTTGTAAATAAGCCTATTTCGATGTTCCCCAGCACCAAAATATATCATGTACAGCTCTCATCGCTTTCTCCCATTCATGGTCATGTGAGAATTTCTGGCTGAAACTGTTGGCCATTATGTTGTGCATTCCTGGTAGAAGGAAGCGACTGCGAGTATTTCTGACAGCTCTGACCTTGAGCAAAGTGACGTGGAAACAGGTCTCTGCTGGTGACCATTTGCCTTGTACTAGTGACCACCAAAATGCAAACCCCCTTCTTATGAGGGATATGTCAATGGTCAGAAGAAGAGATGGGAAAACTTGCATAAATGGAACCCCTGTACAGACATTTGTCGCATTTTTTTCACCAGTCTAGCAATTGCTTGATTGAGGAGGGCATAGATAAGAGTTTGTTTTTATTGCCTTTCTTTGGTTTGTAAACTGAGGCAAGCCATGGTTGGATGCATTTTGTATATAACCTAGCATGAGCAATGAACAAAGTGCCCACAGGCATGTGCTCTAGATGCTGGAATCTGTGTCTGGGCGGAATCTGTGGGCTAAACTGAACCGTCTCTACCAATGAAGACAGACTGAAGGATCTGTGAAGCAGAAGGAGTGTTTTCATTTGAACAGAGGCAAGGTTGGCTCCTATGAACTCTAATCTTTGCACTGAAATCAAGGTAAATTTTTGTTTATAGGCCTGCATGTCCAGGTCTGAGAACAGATCATGTGTCTTTGGTGACTCATTGCTCCTCTGTAGAGGACCAAGCCCTGAACAGGTAACTGTTCAGTTAAGAAAAAATCATAATGCCTTCACACTGTAAATGGGCTACTACCAACCATGAGAACCTTGCAGAATGCCTGTGGGCTGCAGTCAAGATCAAGTGAGCCGCCCCGTCTGTTGCATCCAGGGCCAGCTGAAGGGAGGGTGCCTTTGCTACCAGTTGGCCTTCATTAAAAATGGTTGTGAACTATTCTTGAGGCAGACAGATGGACAGGACAGGACAGGACAGATTAGCTTCTATGACGAGGTAACAAGCTCTGTGGGCATGGAGAAGTCAGTGGATGTGATATACCTTGATTTCAGCAAGGCTTTTGATATGGTCTCCCACAACATTCTTGTCCATAAGTTAAGGAAATATGGATTGGATCCTTGGACTATAAGATGGATAAGAAGCTGGCTTGATGGTCGGGCCCAACGGGTAGTGGTCAATGGCTCAATATCTGGATGGTGGTTGGTTTTAAGTGGCGTGCCACAAGGCTCGGTTCTGGGGCCGGTGTTATTTAACATCTTTATTAATGACCTGGATGAGGGACTGGATTGCACCCTCAGCAAGTTTGCGGATGACACAAAACTAGGGGGAGAGGTAGATATGTTGGAGGGTAGAGAGAGAGAGTGACCTGGATAAATTGGAGGACTGGGCCAAAAGAAATCTGATGTGGTTCAACAAGGAGAAGTGTAGAGTCCTGCACCTGGGGCAGAAGAATCCCAAACATCGTTACAGGCTAGGGACTGACTGGCTCAGCAGCAATACGATGGAAAGGGACCTAGGGGTTATGGTGGATGAAAGGCTGGATATAAGTAAACAGCGTGCCCTTGTAGCCAAGAAGGCTAACTGCATACTAGGGTGCATTAGGAGGAGCATTTTGAGCAGATCTAGAGAAGTAGTTATTCCCCTCTATTCGGCACTGGTGAGCCCACATCTGGAATATTGTGTCCAGTTTTGGGCCCCTCAGTACAAAAAGGATGTGAACTTGCTGGAGCAAGTTCAGTGAAGGGCAACAAACATGACTAAGGGGATGGAGCACAAGACCTACGAGGATAGGCTGAAGGATTTGGGTTTGTTTAGTTAACAGAAGAGAAGACTTAGGGGTGATTTAATAGCAGCCTTCAACTTCCTAAAGGGGAGCTCTAAAGAGAAGGGTGAGAAACTGTTCTCAGTGGTGTCAGATGACAGAACAAGGAGTAATGGTCTGAAGTTGAAAAGGGAGAGCTATAGGTTAGATATTAGGAAAAACTACTTCACCAGCAGGGTGGTGAAGCTTTGGAATACATTGCCTAGAGAGGTGGTGGATTCTCCATCCCTCGAGGTTTTTACGTCCCAGCTGGACAAGGTCCTGGCTGGGATGACTTAGTGGGGGTTGATCCTGCTTGAAGCAGGGGGCTGGACTAGATGACCTCCTGAGGTCCCTTCCAGCCCTGTGATTCTGTGTAATTCTGTGATTCTATGGCGTTTGAGACACCATTCATGCCTAAGAAGGACAGACGGCTAATGAAATTTTCCAATCATCAGTAAAGGCATACACGCACAACTATAATGAAGCACCCAGCAATAGAAGGAGAGCTGTATAACTTAATATTCTCTTCAGGATTTCCATGTTACTTCACTTACAGTACTTGCTTATAGTTTTTACTCAATTTAATACTTTAAGCTTAATTCATCATCTTTAGCAACTGTCTGCAAGAAGCATTCTGCAGTCAGAGCTTTGCATTTGTTACCAGTATTATGATGAAGAGTTATGAAATGCAAAAAGGACTAACTTTTTAAGCTATATTGCAGTCAACGTATCTTTGGGGCCTTGCAGAGGGTGGGAGGAGAGGCCCTCTCTAATACTCACCGCATTAGAGGGGGCAGTAGGCCTCTGCACACTGCCTTTGTCCCCCCAGCACCATCCCCACAGATCCCACTGGTGGGAAAGTGCCAATAGGCCTACTGGGGCAGTGCTTGTGGGAGTGGGCAATGCATGGGCCACAGAGACCTGGTGCCTCCGTCCACATAGAAGGTGCACAGAGATATATTTGCCAGCAGCAGCAGGCTGCTTTGAGTAGCATGAGGCCACTGTGGCATTCAGGCAACCTGACTGCCTGAGTGTCCCACTGCATCACCAGTAGCAGTCTTCTTCTTCTTGGCGGTCACTCGATAATGAATAGGATGTTTTCATGTCACCCTCCTATTTGTGAGTCCATTGATGGCTGACTAGCCCAGTTCTGGAGCTGAACATCTTATCACACCAGGGTCAGGTGTTGGTAGCTGTTGGAGGGGCGTGAGGCAGTTTTTGCCACTCTCTTCTTCTCCTCATCTATGCTGTGGCAGGACCTCTCAAATTACACCACCCCTTACCTATGGTAAGTGCCTCCTAGCCAGGGCCAGAGCCTGCACAACCCCCTTCTGACCCAGGTCAAAACCCCTCCTGCATTCAAACTCCAGCCCAAACCCCACAGAGAAAAATGGGGCCCATGACCATGCATCAAAATTCTTGCCAACCCCTAAGAAACTAAGTGTCTGAGTATTTAGATCTACTCTTGATCTTATGTAGGCACTTTAACTTGAGAAATGTTTAAGAAATAGCCAGCTAGCTGGCTAAGGATGCCAATGATACATTAGGCACCCAAGCAAAATTGGCTGTGGAACAAATATTCTCAATTTTGGCTTTATCCACAAGAGATATACTCATCCCAATAGACCATTTGTCAGAGAGCTTTCTTAGACCTTCGACTATATTTACAACTTATGGTAATTAAAACTGGACAGAAAGTTCCCCTTCTATTGTCAAGTCTGATGGACTTTTAGAATTGGAAAATGAATGCATGATATTTAAGAATACAATTTATTTGAGAGCACTATTTAAATTCAAGAGAAAAATATCCCAAGAAAATCTCCTCTAGTAGACATTTTAAAAAGAAAAAAGGGGGAAAAAATCTATAAACTACTACTACTTTAAAAAAAAAAAAAAAAGCTACTTGTGCCTACAACAAACAGAGTAGTATTAACAAACCTCACTATCCAGATTGCAGAATTCACTTTTCAATACTGATACCCCAAAACAAAACAGAATTTAAACCATTAAAATACCTTAAACACCAAAATCAATTAAGGTCTCAATTAGTTAATTATCATTTTCCTGTATTATGGACACATTTAAAACTAGCAGCTGACAACAAATGAAATAAATACCAAACATGTTAAATGCAGTTTGGTATTTTCCCTGTTCCTGTCCTGCTCCCTACAGTTATTTTAGCATTACTGTCATCTCTATTCCTTTACTTTGCCTTATGTTAGTGCAGAAGTGTTCTCCTGTTAAGTCCTGTCCTCTTGTACAGAATCACTTTCTGCCTCATCAATTTGCCATACATCATAATAAAAAAAAACAACCTCTGCGTCACCAAAATAGCCTTGAGGGAACCCCAGTAGCAGTGTAATGAAGCATGAGGGATTACTGAACACTGTGCAGAACAGCAGATGAGCCTCTCATGACCACACACCTGGCTTTTTGCAATATCCTATTTGAGGATATTTGGATCTGGATCCAGCCTCATTCTGCTAAAATGGTGGCATTCAGGAGACAGGTACCATGGCTTATTCCATACTTCCATGGCAGGTTTACTATCGCCACAAGAGGAGAATAAACTTGACCACTAGCTCACTGTGCATACTATCTCTCCTACCACTGATAATCATGACAGGGAACAGCTGTAAGATTCTCGTCAAGTTCTCTCTGACTTAACCCCAACATCACAGTCAAAACTCAGCTGGAGCTTGCAATCAGAATTTGAGAATTCACTGGCAATTTCAAGAGTATCTGTGGATACTTTTTGCATGCTTGCCAACATATCCCCATCAATAAAAAACAGACAGATATGCAAGTCTGTGTGACAGCTACTGCTGAGAATACAGTGGCAGGCAGTCACATTAGTACACATAGTCCTGCTCTAAACTCTTAATATAAAAAGCCCCAATTACTATAATAAGGTCTATGCAGGCAGAGTCCATGACTCATTGCAGCCTAATCCTTTCGAGTAAGATGCTGTGGTGTATGAAGGATGCTATTATATAAGCCCAAAAGAAACTGAGTAGTTACACAGGAAAAAAAAATTTCCTTTGTAGCTA
Source organism: Carettochelys insculpta (assembly GCF_033958435.1). NCBI lineage: Eukaryota > Metazoa > Chordata > Testudines > Carettochelyidae > Carettochelys > Carettochelys insculpta. The sequence goes on from NC_134137.1 coordinate 41,604,685, forward strand.
CATGTAAATATGAAATTAATAGATTTTTGTACACATCTAATAATTTATTATGCCATTAATACTTCTTAACTATTAACTCAATGCATTTCTTTTCCCAAGATCTTAGAATGCAATTGCTGGCATCCAAAAATACCTAATTTTTCATCCAATCACAACATCAGGCTTCCGTTTATTTCAACACTCCAAGCTATTTCAACACTCCAGATTTCCAGGTTCTTTTTTTTTCTTCTTCAGTTTAAAACTACACTTGGAAATTGGTAATATCAGATAGAATGCTTCCAAGTTTTTTGGAAGTAAAAAGCCAACAAATGCACTTCTAATAAAGTATCTGGGGCAGTAAAAAAATAATTAAACAAGACACAAAGAAATTATTTAAAATGCTTAATGTTTGTAAGGTATATCTTTAGCTGATTTATTGCTCAACCTAATAAAGCAGTACTTTGTGAGAAATATAATAGATTTTCTCAATAGTCTCTGGTATTCTAGTAACTTGATATGAATTTCTTATTGCAATATGTATTGGTATCTTTTAATGGAAGTTAATAATCAGTATCTCTGTTTTCTTCCATTGTTGATTTTTAACACCTTTTCTTCAGTTTACCCAAAAAGGCACAATTAAAATACTTATATTCAGTTACAACATGCCTGCTCACAATCCCCTTATGAAAAGCAGACTTCTTTAAAAATAATGAGAAAAGTACATGCATAACGTTTGTTTCTAAAAAAGGCAATATGCCTCTCGTGACCTAGAAAAATTATAATCTGAATCTGTAATTACCCATACTTTGAAAAACTAGCTAGTTTCACTTTCTATCTGCCTATTTTTCAAACTTTTTCATTTCTAGCAGCTTTATAAAGATCAAGTACAAACCTATCTAAAGAGGTTCACTGGACAAAGTCCAGTCCGATTTACTCTATGTTGTCTTCACATCTACTCTGAGGTCCTTGAACCTAAAAATTGTGTCATGTAATCTAAAGCTGTAATCTTCCTTCCAGCTACATGTTAGTGGTCTATATTACCAAGAGAAATTCCTGTTAGAAATAATACCTCATGCTGTCCAAATGGAGACAGCTTGTTCTCTATATTTTTAAAAGAAGTAAACTACTGCAATGAGAATATGCTCCACATCACCTGAAGCTGTAAGGCACAACTGACACTTTGACTTGATTTTACCAATGTAAGCAAAGTAAAGTGAAACCTGAATTACCCAATATTGAGGTGCCATACAATGGCTTAACATGCTGCTTAAAAATTATAATAAGAGACAAATCCTATTCCCAATGGAATCAGTGAGAACTGTACTAATCATTTCAGTCACAACAGGAATTTGGCCTGCATAGTATCTGTGTATTGGGAATCATGCAAGCTTTGAACTACACTCAGGAGTCTATGACATTTTCCCTACAGTTACACAGTATGACATTTTAGCACTCACTAGATGTCTCAGTTCTTTTACAGACAGCCTGTGTAAATTTCAGCATCTAAATTTAAAATATCATTGCCACAGGTATTTTCCACCTGCATTGTGATTTTTGTGCCAGCACACAACCATGGAAGGATATTTTTCCCTTACCACATTCTCAGGTTTCCTTGCAAGAGTCTCTGTTCTATTTTCTTTTAGTTTACGTGCATTTTCAAGCTGGGCTTGAAGTTTTGAAGCTAAATCCTTTAAAGGAAATGATAAAAATGAATTAGTTTAGTTATTTAAGCTCTTAGTCACAAAATGTATTCCCCAGTGCTCCATTTCCCTTGCTTCCCCATGGCTGGTCCGTCAGTCAGTTGGCCTGTTTGTTTAAACACCAGGTCACCAGCATGTAGACGTGCAGGTTGAACTTCTCTAATCTGGAACTCTCTCATCCAGCAACACCTGTAAGCTGGCATGATTTTAGTTCGCCTGACAACTCATTATCATGGGTGTGGCAAAGTTTCCTGTCGTCCCATAAAACTTGTTTACAGCCACCAGTCCTGGCTCTCAGTGTTCTGTGCTGTTATTTAGCTGTAATTTACCCTTAAATATCTTCTAAGAGCCCAAGAAGCAGTGAAAGGTGTTGGTAATGTGCTGGGCAATATTGACCTCCTGTGGTCTGACAAATTCTCTCACGCTGCACCAGTCAGGTACAAAGGGTGCTGGACAAGAGAGGTTCAATCTGTACTATTAACTATAATGCCAGTACATTTGAACACTTCCTTATTATAGATACAAGATCAGAAATTATTCAAAAGGATTTAAGATAGATGCCTCTGAAGCACTACAGCACAAAGTATCATTTAAAAATAACATGACATCACATTTTCAAAAACACTTTTCAAATATTAATTTATGCTCAAGCTGTGTAGTAAGCATAACTGCCTATACAAATGAGAAAGCAGATATAGGAAAATCTAGCCTAGTATAATGTACACCCCTTTCCAACACCCTTAATGTGTAAGTTCCACAAAGAGTCTAAAGGAGCAATTCTTACACAGACTTAGGCTTGGTTAAACATCACCTCAGAATTTGGCCCTTGAGTCTAATCTAAATTCTGGATGACCCAAAGATGGAAGAATGAGGCCTATTTTCATTTCCCAATTAGCTGTTTTTCCTGCTAGAGTCTTCTCTTTTAGTTCCTCCATACACAGAAAGGGTGGGTGAAATAATACCTTTTATTGGACCAACATCTGTTTGTGAGAGAGACGAGCTACACAGCTCTTCCTCACACCTGGGAAAGGCACTGAGACTTTCAGAGCTAAACATTAAGATTGAAAACACAGTTCCCTTAGAACATGAGCTAATTACTTATGCTAAACTATCTGTTCAATCTTGTATTTAGCTATGACATGTTCAGTACCTATACCAGACCTGACAAAGAGCTCTGTGGAGCTTGAAAACTTGTCTTCCTCAGTGACAGAAGCTGATCCAATAAAAGGTATTACCTCAGCTACTTTGTCTTTCTAATATCCTGTGACTGACATGGCTACAACAATGCATAGTTCCTGCACATAAATCACAGCAATTTAGACTCCCTTAGATGCAAATGGTTACAGATCAAACAAGCAAAACGTAGTAAACAAATTAATTTTATTTCCTTTTATTATTAGACAAGGTAATCAGGCCTAATTAGCTGATTCAACAACATTAAAAATTCAAGGATATGGTAGGGTTGCAACATTCACGAGGGTTCAGTGTTAAAAACCCTCGCAAATGTTGAATTTCACGAATATAGCGGGCTTGATCTTAGCACCTTATACTACTGCAGTGCAGCATGAACAATGAGTGCCTGCTATTTGAGCTCTATGGTGATAACATGATCCACAGGAAATCAGGATGTCTTCCTCTTATTTTGAAACTGGCAGAAACACATTCAACAGAAAACCTGTATTTACTATCCTCTAATACTCACACTCACCATAAAGATAAAATTGTTTTGGACATATTCCATATTTTACAAACTCCTGTTAGACTGGATCCCCTCCCATTGGATCACAGCTATTTGCAAGAGAAATTACGAAGACAGTTTGCACATTAAATCTTGAGCTTGATCAAATGGGTTTCATAGCGCTTTGGACCAAAGGAGAAGCCAATTCAAGCCCTGTGAACTACAGGCCATGCCATCTGCAATAAATCAGAACAAACTTCAAAAACCTTACCAAATTTCCCATCAGTTCTGCTTTCACAATCTTGGCCCCCAGTCTGTTCATCTCCTCTTCACTAAGAGCCTGAGGAGTCCCATCCTTTGAAGTATGCCTGGTTGAAATACCATCAGCATTCAGAGCCCATAGGAAACAAAAAAAAAATTTACCTAATTAACACTCATAGAGCAGGCAAACATGCTGAGATGCTGAAAGTAATTTAAAGCAATTACAATCACAACTACACTTCTACAAATCTTTTCAGAGTTATTAAATCTCTCTAAAGGAGAGAAAAGAACTGCTGGAAAAAAACCATGTAAACATGATGTTCATAAAGCTAAATGTCCCTTTAATTTTGGGATCTTTCAGGATGTAAGGTACTATGCAGTGTGCTTTCCTTGGCTCAGGGGTGCAGTAAATATCCAGTAGTAGGTAAAAGTAAGTAAGCTGTGTACAATGCATAGATTCCTAACAGAAGAAACTATCTGAGTGTAAAATCAGTCCTTGAAGCATTACCAAACCATCCTGCCTGGCCAGAACTAAAGACTCCTTCTCTCTCTAGCAGGCATCTTTGGTCTCTACCTCTTAACAGTAAGTCTTTTTATCAACCCTGAAGCAACTCCAAAGCACAAGAAAATCTACCAGTTGTTTATCTACTTGGAGGTTATGTAACTCTTCATTTCATAATGCCTAAGTTGTTCTTAGATTTACCTGCTCAGAGGACAAATATTGGTTATGAAAATATTATTGCTGACATGCTACAACATACACTGGTGACATCTGTAAGAAAAAAAGTCTTCCCTAGCGATTTCGTTCTTATTCTGACGGATAGGATGATCTTCTAGGATAAGCTCTGGATCAGGATTCAGAAACTCATGAGCCCTCCTCTCCACCCCAACTCACCAAGTGCTTTTACACAAGGTGTTTTTAAGGGAATTGAACCAAGAGTGAATTTCCTCATCCATAAAATGTAGTTACTATTACAGAGGGAAGTAGCAGGAATAATCAGTGATCATTGTGATTTAAAGACACAAAGTACCAATAATAATGCAGGACAGGTAGGAATTATTCTATAAAGACACTGCCAGAACATACATTAATTCATAAATCTTTCAAAAACTTAAAAGCAAATGTAGGCCGCATTCAGCAAAATTATTCATTGCTCTTTCACTGCTAGGCATCTGGAACCATTTCCCAGTTACACAAATAAGGCCATAAAAAACCAAATTGGCTGAAAATAATGAAACACTCTCTTCTATGTAGACAACACAGCATTTGATGACTACATTACTCTAGCCTTAAAACAGTCCCTTCACACTTGATATAGCTACATTGACTGCTTGAAAATTTACACCTAGAATGTCTATCTAGTCAATAAAACAGTTCCTAGTGAGAGGAAAATGCACTTCCCAGCCCATGCTGACTGAATATATGCTTTTAGCTCTGATTTCAGCTGTTGGAAGATACGTTCCATTTTGTGGCACATTCAGGACAATCTTGTTACAGCTGCATAAACTTACATACCCCAAAGTAGCACCCTGGAACCCTTCATATTCACCATGGTGATATTATGATGATATGTTTTGAATGAAGTATGCCTTGTTAGGCTAAGGTTGGTTTGTAAAAAGTGTGGTATCTACTCTCAATTCCACAACGTAGCTTGCTTGCCACTACCCCAAATGTGAGTCTAAGGAGGTAGCTGCTCTTGAAATGAGCCATGCCTGTTTGATCTGGGGGCTAGCTTTCCATACAAAATCAGGATTGAGTCAACATGACAGACAACCTGCAGTTTGTAATGAACAGAGAAAGGGAGTTCAGAGGGTTAGGGTTGGGGAATAAAAAGAGGACCCACATTTGGATGGATCAGGAAGCTGATTGGCTTATTCAGTTAGTCTCAGAGGGGTAGCCATTTTAGTGTGTAGCTTCACAAAAAACAAACAGTCCTGTAGCACCTTAAATACTAACAATTTTAATTATTTGGTGATGAGCTTTTGCAGGTAAGTGGGTAAGACCCACTTCATCAGATTTGGAGCAGAAATAAGTACCCATGGTTTATATCACGGGGGGGGAGTGGTAGGAAGTAGGAGGAGGAGGAGGAAAAAAAAGGAGGGGGAAGTCAGCTGTCATTAACAGGACCTGTGCAAGAAGTAAATTAAGTTAAGTGGGACAGCTGCCATTCCTGCAAATATCAAAGGTAGAGAAATTGCCCTTGTAATTATCTCACATATTACGTACTTTCACACAGCAAGGATAATGGAATTCCTCCCACAGGGGCAAGGGTAAAGAGTGAGGACAATGGAATAAAGGGTATAAAGAGAGCCCTGAGGTCCCTCCATCTTCATCTTCAGCTTGCCTTGGAAATTACCTAACATCTTGAGAGAGAGAGAGAGAGAGTGTGAGTGAGAGAGAGATAACTTTACAGTGAACTGAAACCCAAGTCAGAATAAGATCATACCTGACTCAAAACTTTGACCTGATATAAGAATGCTATTTAGGGTAAGAATTCACATGTAACTAGATTCTTAATGGAACAGAACTAGCTATGTGTTTTCTTTTATTTTAATTCGGTAAGTCACTTTGATCTTCCTGTTTTACTCATAACCACTTAAATCCTGTTTGGCTTCATATAAATTCTTTCACTTATAAATCAAGCCCAGTGTAAATTTGTATTACCTGGGGCTACATATGTCCCTTTCATTAATAAAGAGAGCTTGCCTAATGAGCCCTCCCCTGTGCAAATATTTTGTGCAGACAGAGAGAGAGATTTATTTGGGGTCTTGATCCCTTCTGGGGTCTGATTTCCCAAGTGCTGTGCCCTAGAACTGTAGCTGCCCAGAGCTATAGTTAATCAGTGTCTGCACTGCTCTGCAGACGTACAGTAACTCAACTCTGTTCCCTGGCTGGGGGAGACCAAAGGATATGTCTCAGAAGAACAGGGTGGTGGGAAGCCCCAGGAAACAAGAAAGTGAGTATAAATGGTCTGTTCTGCATAGAGAACATCCTGAGGAGTCTTCTGTGACTCCATCCTGTCACAGAGAACATAGCCTATCATGACAGTTTAATCTTATCAACTAAAACTTCCCTTGCATATAAATACAATAAATCTATCCAATCATCTTGTGAAACATTATGTCTTCTCCACTTCCAAATGAGCATATTTGGCATTTGAATACTAAATTCAGTCAATGCTAATACCCCCATCTCTTCCTCTAGCATAAAACAGCCCATCAGTTGCGAACTGAAGGATATGTAAAATCTTCTTAACAACTTTCCTCATTAAAATATCCAAATCATCTAAACAATAAAAAGGCGTAATTAAAAGCAGATTATAAATCATCAGTTTTTGGGCAGATTTTAAAGGTGCTTCACATAAATTGTCCCACCAGTCAATTTCCCCTTTTGATAGTTCAGAGCCTCCCCACAGGGAAAAGGTGACCTATTACTCTGATTTGGAAGATAATAATGGATTAATTGGGTGCAGAAATGTCCACTTTTTGGCCTAATAATTGGGATTCAAGGCAAATGGAGCCAATGTAATGATGAATTACTAAGGCTCCTTGGAACTAACAGAGGAAAAAATGTTAAGGAAAATTTATGTGGAGATGTGTTTTATGCCACTACTGACATGATGGCCATGTTCAAAGACAAACAGTGATCCCAGAGTTCGATCCCAAGTATCCTATTATAGTTATTGGCTGTCAGTACCTCTATACCCTGACCACATTTTCACCTCTCTTTTATATGTGCAGGTTTTAATTTACTTAATAAATACTTAACTGATGTGGATTATTATTATTATTCTGCTGTAAATTATTTTGTGTACTGGGCATGACTATGGACGGGCCACAAAGCGTAAACACGAAAGGGCAAGTAGTCATGCTTGTGCATGTGTGAAAAGCTGCGGAGCTGGGGGAAACTGGCTGGAGACTCCCTACTGATGGTTCATGAGCGACTGAGAGATCATTCCTCTTACAGTTGGGCATGTTCCTGCCTCTGTGCAAGCGCAGTGTGCTTATCAGAGGTTTGTGGCTTGACATCAGTACGGACATCAGCCAGAAGTAGTCCAGGCTGGTCGTCTGAAGGGTTCAGCAGTCCCACTATTAAGGTTGAATTGCAGGAACCCAAATCACAAACAGTAATGCCCACTAAGATGGGGGAAGGCTGTCCTGGAAATGTTATCAAGATTTGGAGATATAACCCTCTTTTGAACTGCCACAAATTATAATCTTGCTCTGACACAGTAACAGAGCTTTAAGACAGGTCTGTTCATGTTGGCAAATTTATAGATCTGGCATCTCATTTGCATTTCAAAAGAGCTTCTTTTGAAAGAAGAAAAGCAGTGTAGACACAGTTCTTTCGAAAGTAAACCCCATCTTCAAAAGAACCCTTCTTCCTAAAAAAAAAAAGCTCTTTTGAAAGAATATGTAAATGAGGTGTCAGATATGTAAATCTGTGCCTCTTTTGCATTTTTGTTTCCCTCATTTGCATGCCTCTTTTGAAAGAGGAATGCTAGCTCAGACATAGCCAAAATGTTTATATTGCTTTATTTGCACGTGTAAAAACCTAAACGTAATCCTCATTCGCTTGCCACAGCACTTACCATTTAGCATTACATAACAGAGAATTCATTTCAAATCATTACTGAATGCTACAAGAATGAGCACAAACTACTGAAAAAATTAAAGACATTCTCATAACAGAGAAAGAATATACTGCTAAACGTGATGAACATAATGTTCATGAGTAAATCCTGTGGGACTCATAAAATGGAAGATCTTATGTGTTAGTCTGAGATACCACAACTAACTTCAGGAAAATTTTAAAACCATTTCTGCATGCATTTCAGAGGCTCAATCCAAAAATCTATTAAGTCTATTGAGTAATTCTCACTAATTTCAATAGGAAGTGGATCTGGCCCCAGGAGATACAATGACAACAATTTAACTCATTACAAAAAGAAAATAAACAGAAAATTAAAGATTCTGGAGCTCTTGCTTCTCATATGCCCTAAACCACATACTGTAAAGCAATTAAAATGAACAGTAGGGGAATTATGTTAGGGAGAATAAGAGACATTTATTACTTTGTTCATGCTCTTGGTGATGTTTTTGCTTAAATCATTATCTGCTCTTTTTCAGGTCAACAGTATTTTTATCTCAGCTTGTCTCAAATTAAACTTCAGTGTACACAACATTTTAGTCCCTTTAAGTGTGATTTTCAGCAAACACTAGCCTATCTGGATGGGCATTTCCTCTAAGCAGACTTTGAACATCCAATCGGCCAGGTATTACTAGGCATGCAACCTCAATATTTTAATTAACTCTTGTCATAAATGTCCAAAACTCTGACATAAAAGTTACACAAATTACATTTCTTGGAAAAGAGAAAATTAATGAGTGCAATGTCAGTATCAGGCATGGAGAATTGGGTGGACAGCACCACTTTGGAAATTTTTATAGGAGATTTTTGGTAGCAATGTCCATTCTACCCCTGCATGCCCTCTACTGCACCTGTTGGTCCACCCCAAGTTTATATGCAGCTACACAGGGGAATTGTCATCAGTTACTTCTCTTCTGCAAAGTCGCAAGACACAAGACCCTGATGCTAGGGGAGGGGAACAGGAAGTAGTGGAGCACAAATAAGGGGACAGATCTGGAAGAAGCTCCATTGCTTCGCAACATGAATAAGGGTGCCCTAGACGTCAGGTGACTCCCAAGCAATATTCCTTGATGGAGGTGGTAACTTAAGAATTACATATAACACTAAAGACATTAGTCAGCTTCTGCTCTAGAAGTGTGACACAAAGCATAATTTTTGGAAAAGGTATATACTGGGGTCTGTGTTGTGGGCACTACAAATTTCAGCAATTGAGATATCCTTCAACAGAGCCAAAAATTGGGACCTTGTAGAATGGGCTAGAACTCTAGAAGGAGATGAACATTGTCATCATAAGAGATACCACACACTGAAAACTGCTTGGAAGTCTTTGGATGAAACTGCACATTCTCTAGATCTCTCAGCAATAGCTACTAAAACCATGTCTACACTTCATGGAAGATCAACACTGCCACAGTCGATCTTCTGGCATACAATTTAGCATGCCTGGTAGGGATGTGCTAAATCAAATTCACAGGGTGCCCTCATTGGTGCTAGTACTCCTGCTCCTCATTGGGGTAAGGGAAATCAACAGAAGCGAACACTACCATCCACTTCCTTTAGTGGGGTGGTGCTGAGCCTGAATTAAGGTGCGTTGACTCCAGCTACATCATTAATGTAGCTGGAATTGTGTGCCTTAATTCGACCTCCTGCTGTGATGTGGACCTTCCCAAAGACTAGAATCTCTGAAATGTTTGGTCCTGTCTAAGTAGAAGTCCAATTTCCTTCAGATATTCCAAGAATGTAAGGCAGTTCCAGAGCTGGACTGGTGTAGCTTTAAAAAGAAAATGGGAAAATGTATACCCTGACTAACACAGAATTCAGAAGAAATTATGTAGACATAAAGGATGTGGATGTAATGCAAGTTTGTTTCAGAAAAACATTGTGAAAGGGAGAATTTGCCATCATAACCCCCATTTCTCCTCAATTCAAATAGAAGTGTTGGCCATCAGAAAAGCTGTTTTCATGAATAGGTGTAGCAGAATCACAGAAATGTAAGTAGAAAGGGTCCTTATGAAATCATCAATTCCAGCTCCACAGGATAAGTGGTTGTTGGGATTTCAAAAAGGAGCCCCATGTAGACGAGCCATGGGCAAGTGCACCGCAGCACTTTTGAAGTGCCATGGTCGGCAGCATGCTAATGAGGCTCTGAATATGCATTTCAGGGCCTCATTAGTATTCTTAGATTTGGCCATTAGCATAGCCATTTCAAAGTTTTTAGTAAGTGTAGACATGGCCTAAGTGACAAATACTCAGTGCTTCTTGTTTGGGAGCAGTGTTTTTTTTCTAGGAAAAAAAGGTGCCGGAACTTAAGCCTTTCCAGCAGCACCAGCTGTGGGACTGTGGCCACAGGGCGGGGGGAGTGGGGCACAGCCCCACGGCTGGGAGCCAGCTGGCACATGGAGATCCCCTGCTGGGGGCCGGTGGGGGTGGGGCTGAAGGGAACCCACAGCCTAGAAGCTGGAAGCCAGCTAAGGCGTAGAGCCCTGCTGGCAGCACCAGCCACATGATCCCCGGCCGGAGGGAAAAATGGTGCCAGAACCCCATTCCACCAGAAGAAAGCCCTGTTTGGGAGACATCCACCTAGCCACAAAATGCAAGTTCACTGAAGAAATCTGTTTATAACTTATAAATCTGCTTATAACTAAAAATAATAATACCATAAGATACTCCTCCCTGATGTTAGAATCCAACTGTTCAGCACTAAAAGCTAATTTATAATCTGTCCATATGACCTATTTATTTATCAGTAACTTAAATAACATAATATGGGGAAAACAAAGACTATATCTTCACTTACAGTGGAGTGAAGGCACATCAGACATAGCTGTGCACCACGTGAAAGACAGATTGTGTCCACAATTGTCATTGTGGCATTTAACTACACATCTCAGTAAAAGGTGAAAAAGCTGTGGCAAAAGGAAGACAATGGGACACTACACGGCTAAAACTGCAATGTAAATATGAGAGGCACTGCTTGGGTGCATGAGAGTATGTACGATATATACCCAAGGAGTACAGGAGTATACCGCACTCTACTTGCCTAAGCTATGCCTCACCATCTACACCCCATATTTACACATGTGCTACCTGGGCATGCAGTGCCTGTACTCTAAACACCAGCACAACTGTAGATGTAGCTAAAGAATCACAATTTTCATCAATTCTTTTTTTTCGTGTGGATTCTTGTTCAACTCCACACATGTTCTTGTTGCTGAACACTTCATTGCTTGCCCACTTCTGCAATATTTTAATACATTCTGCGAACTGAGAGCTCATTTGTGCCCTGATCCTACAAACACTTAGGCACATGCTGAACTTTAGTAGTGAGACTAGTTCCACTGTTTGAATAAGACTATTCATGATAGTAAACTTATAAATGTGCTTAAATCTTCACAAGATACAGAGGGGTAACCAGGACCTGCATAAATGTTCAGTAATTTTTTAAGTTATTCCCATGCTTACTCTCTACTTTCCTTCACTATACCGATACAGGCAGAAAGAAAGCAATTTTTGTTAGACATTACTTTGTAGTCTTTTTTGCTTTAACTTCTATTGATCATCTTTAACTCCACTAAAAATATAACAGTACATTTAAACTGATGTATTCTCTGTCATTTATGTATAAGTAAAATCTATTATTTTGTTATATGACCTCATAGCTTAAATCTATCACATCTACCCAGGCTATACAATTACTGTAGTTCTCCCCAGTCATTTTGCCATTCAGCATGCCCAGTTAGTTACAAATAGATTCTACTTGTTTAAATTGTAAATAATTATTCCATGGCCTCTCTCAATAGTAACAAGCAGAGTTTACTGTACGTCAGTGTTCAAAGGAAGGCTAAAGTAATCCGCTGTCATGGACAATATGACTGAAAATACAGTAAGTGTCAAATCAAAATACATGCCATTTCAGTGAACTTAACAGAGAAGTTAAATGCTGCATCACAATGGTGAAATATATTTTTAAACGCTGAGTAAATATTCTCAGCATTCTAAAAGCTTTTAAGGAAAACAATGTCACCAACTTTAAATTTACATTGTGCCTTTTCACCCCAAAAAATCCCAAAGAGATGACTTAAACCAGCCAGCTCTCTCCCTCCCAGCCAATTGCAAGCGTGGGGCTGCTAAGGTGCTGGTACAGGCACAAAAAAGCACTGAGTAGTAAGCTGTCAGGATCCAGAGTAAACTGTATTAGAAATGTAGACAGGCACAATGAAGCTACTGAAAGTTAAATTTTGCCAGATTACTAACGCTTGCACCCCTATAATGGTGAATTGTTCTTTAATAATCACAAGAGATAAGGTACGCTTAAAGGTCTTCCAAAAAGACTACACCACTGAGATTTACAGGGCTGACTACAATCATGCTGGAGCATTAGTTTACCAATGACTCAGAAGAGTCAAATATACTAAATAATTTTCTTTAGATGTGGGTTTTTCATTCCAAGAACTAATCACGCTCAAATGTTTGGCAATCTGATCAGATCACAGCCCAGTGAGGTATGGCTGCAGACAGATACCTCCTGCAAACTACCATGAAAATATAAAGGCATCTAGCAAAGTAAATTGTAAGATACCCAAAATGTGATGTTCTGCTGTCCGGCAATAACAGTTTCCTCTTGGTGATGTCTCCAAGGTTCTCTTCCTGTGACCTTTCTCTTTCAGCATTTGGAGCTCCTTCATGACATGCAATTTTTTCCAATTTCAATGGCTTTTGATCTAATGTTGGCTTCTCATTTTCATCTTTTACACGTGACCTGCTCCACAGCGCATTTTCTTCACTTTCCTCACCAGGTTTTTGGAAATGGCTGCTCAAAGAACTACAAGATGGTAGTTTTAATGAGTACTGCTGTAGCTTGCAGTCCTTACTAACAGATGACAAATCATCATCAGATGGTTTCAAAAATTTGTGTTCCAAATTTCTTAGAGAAGAAACCTTTTCCGGACTTTGTTTTTCATCAGAAGGTTTTGTTGCTCTAGAATAATTGTCTCTTAACTCAGAGTCTGTGCTACCATGTCTATATTCTTGTTCTTCTCTTTGTCTGCCTCTTCTATAATCTCTGTCTTCTAGTGGACATGCCTCATTATGCCTACCTCTAGAATGTCCTTTACTCACACCCTTGATTCCATCACATTCATCTTGTGTTTCTTTTTCCATCTGGCGCTCTTTCTCTTTTTGCTCATTCCCTGAATAGTTAAATTTCCTCCACCTTCCTCTGCTATATGCATTTTCTTGTTTTGATGCAGCTTCCTCGGCTTCTTTCAATCTTGACTCAAATATTTCCACAGACTACAAAAGAAAAGGGAAAATATAATTGCAGTATTTCTAAAATGATATTCGTATTAACAAAAAACATGAAAAAAGGAATATGATAGTTTTATGGCTTTTGAAAACTACTCAGGCATTTAGCACCTGAGAAGCATTCTTCACAGAAAATGATTGCTGGGTAAGTGGTCAATGGATGCATGATAAAATTTGATTGATTGCGTAACTCTCCAACTTCTGACATGGATAACACTATCACAAATGGTATGTCTATCCTTGAAGCTCAGGATGGGATTCTCATCTCATGTGAATATGCTTGCTCTAGTCTAGCCCCCTAAAATCAGTAGTAAAGCTAGGGAAGCATGAGCATCAGTGAGCAGAATATAAACCCACCTGCGTACCGGTGGAACACACAGAGCATGTCTGTCTATGCTTCTGCCCACTCTTGCCTTTCCTCCCCAACCATTCTATTTTTAGCACACTGCTTAATGAGCACCAGCACAAATGTACCCACTCAAACTGGGAATCATAATCATAATCCTTGCTCTTAGTGCAGACAGCCAAACATCCTGTGCATGCACATGGACACGCATGAAAGAAATATGTTTGCAAGTACACACAATTTAGGAAAGTAAAAGAGAGGTAGCGGTGCTCGCCTGTATCCTTATAAAACCAAAAAGCAGTCACGCACATCTTTAAAAGCTAACAATATCATTTATTAGGTGATGAGCTTTCATGGGGCAGACCCAGTTCTTCAGATCTAGAGGTAGTGCTGTATTGGAAACAGCATGATGGCTTTATATCATGATGATGGGGACCATATAAGCTCCTGAGTGAAGCAAAAGACAGAAATATTCTAACTACAGTTTAGTACCCCACAGTGAAAAAAGGTAGCATACAAATCAGTCTGAAAAGTATTAACACCGTCATCACCTGATGGAAGTTTCAAGAACGGATTGTTTTCAGCAATACTTCATCCTGTCTTAATCTATATATGAAATATTTCTACCCTTACAGGGATTTGATCTTTTCCAAAAGCTACCAAATTGTAAACAAGGAGAGTCTCTTTCCTCTTGAGATGCTTACCCCATATCTTTCAGCTACAATTTCCTCAACATTTCGTTTCTGTCTCTCAGCCTGCTCCTTCATCCTTTGATAGGATTTCCGTAACCAACTTAATCCACCATCTTCTACCATCATAACTAAAATAACAGAAGAATTAAATGCAACATTTTTGTTGTTCAGGATAGCTTTTATTACCTAACACTCATTGTATATGCTACATAAAGCACTGAAACGGAAATGAGCTGTTAGATCTACTTTGTATGCTGACATGGAATACATCTAGCTTTCTATCTTCATCTTCCTGTCTCTAATTGAAAATATTGTAATAAAATACTGGCCTTCTTCTTTCCTGAATACATGAAACAGATGTAAATCATCTCATTCACACTCAATATTTCTTAGAAATTTACATTAGTTGAATTCAAAGATGGTCAGTTTCGTGAAACGTAGATTGTTGGTTTCTCTACCAGAACAAGCAGAGCCCCATTGGGGTAAATGGGAGTGAAGCATGGACACAGCTGGCACAGGTCAATTGACTCAGCCTCATGAGGCTTCAGCTGCAGAGCTACGATCTGCAGTGTAGATGTTTGGGCTCAGGCTGGAGCCCAAACACAGGGTCCCCCATAGAGCCCCAGAGCTCAGGCTGTAGCCCACACCCTGGCACCCTAACCCTCAAGGGTCCCAGAACTCAGGCTCCAGCCTGAGCCCAAGCATATATACAGTAATATTTTAGCCCCAGAGCTCAAGTTCCAGGAACTCAAGTCAGTTGAGCCAGGCCAGCCACACACTTTTTATCCCCATAGCCCGTGTCTACACTAGCAAAAACTTCAAAATGTCCATGCAAATGGCCATTTCAAAGTTTACTAATGAAGCGCTGAAATACATATTCAGCGCCTCATTAGCACGCGGGCGGCCGTGGCACTTCGAAATTGACGCGGCTCGCTGCTGCGCAGCTCTTCCAGACGGGGCTCCTTTTCAAAAGGACCCCGGCTACTTCGAAGTCCCCTTATTCCTATGAGCAGATGGGAATAAGGAGACTTCGAAGTAGGTGGGGTCCTTTCGAAAAGGAGCCCCATCTGGACAAGCCATGTCAATTTCGAAGCGCCCCGGCCACCCGCATGCTAATGAGGCGCTGAATATATATTTCAGCGCTCCAGTAGTAAACTTCGAAATGGCCATTTGCATGGCCATTTCGAAGTTTTTGTCTAGTGTAGACGTAGCCATATAGACATACCCACTGAGGGGTATTACAAAAAGTAGTGGTTGAGGGCACATGGTGGCAAGGCGCAGGGGAAGCCTCAGAAATTTTTGACTGGCTACACCACATCAGTCTCTGTGGAGGTACTCCACTGCAGTCATTGGCTCCAGTGCCTTGCCTACCCAGCCCATGTGACACTTCCAGCCTGTCCCACCAAGGTGCAGCATCACTCCCCATCTCTGAGGGGAGAAACAAGCTGCTGGAAGTAGGCCAAGGTCAGGCAAGGAGAGGGAAGATCCCTGGTGCAGCAGTCAGGTACACAGCAATGGCAAGGAGCACCTGCACTGGCTGTCCCACTACCTCTTTGGTCAAGCACCTGTAACACTGCAACCTCTGTGCACCAGGTCGCAACACCGTTCATTCAATTTGGGCCCTGCTCTCCTCTGTCCTGACAGATGGCACAGATCCAAAAGTGAGGATGCAGTCAGAGTCCAGAACTGCTGCTCATAGCCACTGCCAATAGTAAGACCTATTCATAATGGGCATAGGGCTGTAGATCCAATGCCAATATGTTTCACTGATGGGGTATAGTGTGGTAGGTATGTATTGCTTGCAAGTGTCACATGGGGTGGGGATAGATAAACAGACAGTGCATCTCATAGAGCAGATGACCCTGAGGGAGACATAGCATTTCAACAGTATCTTAAGCACATAAAAGGGATAAGGCATGGCAATAAAAGGCACTGTCCCTGGTTTAGGTATCTTTCTTACAGCCTAATTTTAGATATATAAGATATGAGCAAGTGCAACATGCTGTAGAGGCAGAGAAATGGAAAACAATAAAATTAAAAAGATCTACATACTTAATTTAACACTATGTATATCTTGATGGTGCATCTTTTTTCTTCCTGTAACTTTTTCCATTTCATTATTTTAACATATAAATAGTACTTTTGCAGGGAGGAGCTGCACAGGGACATTCCCTTTCTTGAGATCACTCTGTTACATCCCTCACATGCAAACCAAATCCCACTTTCCTGCAAAATTAAATAAATACCTAGATTCTTTGGCTGGGAATGTTAGCAAGACTCCAAGATCCTGAAAGATGCTGCTATTCTTCACCTCCAATAGAAATGAGATGGTTCTTACAAATAAGCCAGGGGTATTGCTGACAATGCAATAGCTGGCCTGAGAAAGCTCTGTAGAAGCCTATAGTCCACACAAACTGCTCAGATGAGTATGGACTTCCAACCAGACCCAAACTACTCCCTACCATTCAGTGTATAAAATTCCTTCTTAATATTTGACAAATTCTAGGTGACATTCTGAAAAAATATTTCCTAGCTGCACTTGCTAGAAACAAACAGGATAACACAAGGGTGAATACTGAAGTGAAAAGGTTACAGAAATAATGTTTTGCACAAACTGCATACTTAATGTATTTCATTTAAATGTGACTCACAGATTTCTCTAGTTGAATATTTTAAAACTGTAATTTGTGTAATGGAATGAAAGGAATCAAATCAGATGACAACAATTTATCATGTCCTGGTGGAATCACTCTCTCCTTTAATTAGTTTAAATGAGAGAAAATCTGTGTGAAAACTGAAGGTCAAACCACTCAAGAGTACAAATCAGCCAAGAAATTTTCTGCAAAACAATTTATTATGGTTTTAACAAAATATCTGCTACTGAAATAAGTTTTAATTTGTCTATATTCAATGTATTTAACTGGAAACTCTGCTACATTCACCATTTAAACACCAGAAACATCTCTGAGGGGAATACATATAGCTTTTCTTACTAAATTTTTTTTTTACCTTTTTTAATTGAAGTTGCTTCACCCTCTTCAGGTGGTAAACCTGTACCACCATCTTTCCAGTAGGGGTTCAGCTCTCTTTCAGAAAGTCTAGACTGTAGAAAACAATTTTCAGCTGATGCAGAAAATTCCACTTTGTCTAACTACTGCTGTTACAATTTAGTAATTATTTTGTATAATCAGTTTAAATTTACCCAAATGACAATCTCATTAATAAACCTTGTGCTGCAGCCTTAAATCAAAAAGTCTGACACAGCAATATAATTTTCAATATTAAAAAAAACAAACAAAAACACTAATTCACTAAAATGAACCAAGTAAAGTATCATCTATAATTGTACACAAAAAATATTTACAAATGTTTGGAGGAAATGTAAGTCTTTTCTACATACAGTAGTACTCTATTTTCTGCCAAAGAATAATCTCTGTAAGACTTTGCAGTTCAGATGAGTATACTTCCAAAACTATAATCTGCAAAACATTTCACTACATAATGTCTTTTTAGCACTAAAGGTGCTGAAATAAAAGAACTCTGTGAGAAAGTCTTCCATTTCACATTCTTAAATAACAGATACAGAATTTTATCTATGTTTCAGTCAGTCCAAAAGCCCAGGACAAATCTGGCATAGTATTTCTCTATAATTCTAACCACTAATAGCAGGTATTGGAATTTCTTGGCAAAACCCCAATAATCTAAAAGTAGGAGGGTTTTGGTTGTTCTCGTCCACTAATTAAAATAAAAAGTAGTACAAGAAGAAGTTTGTTGTATTAAAGGTGCATAAACTAACAAATTTTTAAGTCTACCAGCAAAGCTTTTGATACAGTTTCCCACAACATTCTTGCCCACAATTTGAGGAAGTATGGTTTGGATTCATGGACTATAAGATGGATAGAAAGCTGGCTTGATGGTCAGGTAGTCTTCAATGGTTCAATATCTGGATGACAGTCAGTTTCAAGAGGTGTGCCCTAAGGCTCAGTTCTGGGGCCGGTGTTGTTCATCTTTATTAATGACTGGGATGAGGGACTAGACTGCACCCTCAGCAAGTTTGCAGACGACACTAAGCTAGAGGGAGACGTAGATATATTGAAGGGTAGAGATAGGATCCAGAGTGACCCAGATAAATTGGAAGATTGGGCCAAAATAAATTTGATGCAGTTCAACAAGAAGTGTAGAGTCCTGCAGTGTTATAGGCTGGGGACTGACTAGTTAAGCAGCAGTACAGCGGAAAAGGTACCTAGGGGTTATGGTGGATGAAGGGCTAAATATGCGTGAACAGTGTGCCCTTGCAGCACAGACGGCTAATAACATTTTGGGGTGCATTAGGAACAGTATTGCAAGCAGATATAGAGAGGTGGTTGCTCCCCTCTATTCGGCACTGAGGCGGCCACATCTGGAGTGTTGTGTCCAATTTTGGATCCCCGGGATACGAATGTGCTGGAGTGGGTTCAGCGGAGGGCAATGGGAGCGGCTGCAGAGCTGGAGCGCATGATCTGTGAGAAGAGGCTGAGGGATTTGGCCTTATTTAGTTTACAGAAGAGAAGAGTGAGGGCTGAATTAATAGCAGCCTTCAAATTCCTGAAGGGAAGCTCTAAAGAGGATGGAGAGAAACTGTTCTCAGTGGTGACAGATGGCAGAATAAGGAGCAATGGTCTGAAGTTAGAGAATGAGAGGAATAGGTTGGATATTAGAAAAAACTATTTCACCAGGAGGGTTATGAAGCACTGGAACATGTTGCCTAGAGAGGTGGTGGATTCTCTATCCCTAGAGGTTTCTAAGTCCCGACTTGACATGGTCCTGGCTGGCATGATGTAGATGGGGTTGATCCTGCTTTAGGCAGGGTGCTGGACTAGATAACCTCCTGAGGTCCCTTCCAGCCCTCTGATTCTATGAAATATTAAGCTATGCAAACAGGTATTGGGGCACTAAATCAAGTTAAGTAAAGGAGCAATCAAGAAAAACAAGAACATGGTAGAAAAACTAAACTAATTCTTTGTTTCAATCTTCACTGAAGAAAATCTTGGCAGAGATAATCCATCAGAGCTTTTTTTTCCTGGGGTGACAAATCTCAGGAAATGTCCCAAACTGAGATGTCACGAGTTTTTAGGACAAACTGATATACTAACAAGTTAACAGTCACCAAGATGAGACGATATTCACCCAAGGGTTCTAAAGCAACTCAGATACAAAAATAGAGAACTACTAATTACAGAATCCAATCAATGGCCGAAACAAGCCTCTGTAGCAAATAACTGAGAGACTGCTAATATCAATATGATTTTTAAAAAGGGATCCTGTGGTGACCCTCTGGCCATGACCTGGAAGCAAGCCTGACTTCAGTCATGGCTGAAACTATAGCAAAAAACAAAATTATCAGAAAGGAACACAATTTGTTGAGGAAAAGCCAACATGCTTTTTTTGTGAAAGGAAGTCATGCCTGACCAATCTATTAGAATGCTTTGAGGATGTCAAAATGCATGTGGACAAGGGTGAACCAATAAATATAGTGTATTTGGCCATTCAGATAGCCTTTGACAAGGTCCCACATCTAAGGCTCTTATGCAAAGTAGGCAGTTATGGCATAACAGGGAAGATCCTCTTATGGATGAGTAACTGTTTACCAGATAGGGAAGAAATTTTAGGAATAAATCATCAGTTTTCACAATCGAGACAGCAGACTCTGCCCAGGGACATGCACTGGGACCTGTGCTGTTCAACATATTCATAAATGATCTGGAAAAGGAAAGGAAAAGCAAAGTTTGCAGATGATATCAAATTATTCCCTTGACCAGCTTTGATCAGCTTCAATCAGCTTTTGTGATTACCCACTATGCGTCATGAACAAGGGAGCAGGGCTGACTTGGGAGAGTGGAAGGCCTTAAAAGCCAGGGACTAAGTGACCAGGAGGAGCTAGCAAACAGTGGACAGCATACAGGAGATTTTGAGAGGGACTTTGTCGTTGGGAGTCATAATGTGGTCACTATGGTTAGGAAAGACCACATCCCCTGCACGCACTTGTCACAGTCAGGGAGCCAGAATGGTCTTCATTGCCATTGATCACTAGTTCCTTTTTTCCTACCTAAATCAATCAGAGGGCCAGATTTTACGTCATGATCCAGCCACTTGACGACACTCTGGGAGCAAGCAGGAACGTCCACTGAAGTACAGGCTTCCCTGGGCTGCACATGCTGGCTAACATGGTTCTCCCTTGCATTGCCAACTCTTCATCTCCATGGGCACAGGGAATGCACTGGGAAGGAGGGAGAGTGGCTGGGCTACACTGCACCCAGTTTTAAAACCACCCAGGTGCTCCCACCAGCATACACTCTGTCATAATGGAGATTCTGCTGCAGAAAGTATAAAGGAATGACAGTGTTAGGCAGGTGATTGGGTGATGTGGCACTCTGTGCTCCAGAGGAGCACCCTAGAACCCATTATTCATCACTGTGCTCATTGTGAGATGTTGTGTACAAAGTATACACAACGTATCTATTGAACATTAACATCCTGTTGGATTGTATGTGCTACCTGTATGTCATGGGTCATTCACCACACTGGCTCTTCCAGCTGGGCTTTAGGGGAATTAGCTCAGTTCCAAAACTGGTGACTCTCCTGTCCTCACCTCTGCCAGCAGACCTCTCCTGGCTCCTTTCTCTTGGTATCTGCTTCTTGCCTCAGCCCACTGCCATGCCACCAGACAGTTTACCCCACTTCTAGGGGATTCCTCTGACAGATTCCAGACACTCTTTGCAGCAGCTGGGCAGTCCAAAGCCGGACTGCTCCTTCAGTGGTTGTGGGGTAGGGCAGGCCCACTCACTACTCAGGGCCTCAGTGAGCTGGGAAGAAGGGGCAGCAGGAATCAGCTGTCTCTGTTCCCTGGGTACTTCCTTGCAGCCCCAGTTCCTTCTGCTCCTGCCTGTTGTTTCTGCTCCTTTGCCCTCTTTTCAGGTCCCCAAGCTTGTAAGTCCTGTCAGACCCTCCAGAGCTCACCCTAGTTCTCTCAGTCCCCGATAGCACCTGCCCCTTTCCCAGGGGCTGGTTTCCCAGCAGCCTTCTAGGAGGATGGTCTTCTTCCTAAGGCTCCCTGCAGCAGATTCCCTCCTTCTGGTCTGCAGTTTCCTTTTATACTGGTCATCTAGCTCCTCACTGGCTGGCCCAGCTGCCACCCTAATTGTCTGCAGCCGCTGGTCTAATTGGCTGCTTTCCTAAAGCCACTCCTTTTGGCTGCCTGCCAACCAGCCTCCCTAGACTGGTTTTAAACCTCACAGCCAGTGTGGGTCTGATACCCCATCCCACAGTCTGTGAAGTTATGATGTTTTGTTGTGTGTGTTTTACTGAAATTAGCTGGAAACAACAACTACCAGAGCTGACCACTGCAAGGATTCAGGGGGTTGGGGAGGTGTCACTGGTCACGTGCCCTGCCCTGCCCGCTCCCCACCCATGTCCCTACCCCTGTCTCCCCTGCTGTCCCCCTGCCACCCCTCTCCCCACTAAGATTAAGTTCGGGTATTTATCACAAAGGTCATGGACAGGTTTCAGGCTGTGAATTTTGTTCATTCCCCATGACCTGTCTATAATTTTTACTAAAAATTACCCACGACTAAATCAAGGGTACCCTATGGAAGGCTTCCACTAAGCAGGCTGGTACAGGTCTGGAGTCCTCAGCTGAGGGAATTAGTTGCCGTGTCTCTGTTGTTGGTTCATGAGTGGCTGACGAATGCATTCATGTAAGTAAGTTAGATGTGTCCCTGACTGCAGATGTTGGTATAACTGCAGTCCCTGGAGGGGTCTGCAGCTTGTTACAGCATCAGAGTGAGAGGGAGAGAACCAAGGTTGGTAAGACAGAGGACTGAGAGTTACCTCAGTTCCAGGAAATTTGTCCCCGGTAGGTAACTAAGATCTGCTAATGTATACCTTCTGATATCAAGAATTACATGGAAATAATCATATATCACATTCCTAAGGCTGATACACACACACATATATCTCCTAGAACTGGAAGGGACATTGAGAAGTCATCTAGTTCAGTCCCCTGCCCTCTTGGCAGGACCAAGCACCATCCCTGACATCTATTTGCCCCAATCCCTAAATGGCCTCCTCAAGGATTGAACTCACAGGCCAATGCTCAAACCACTCAAAACCACCACCTCAAAAATTTTAACATCTATTTGCCCCAGTCCCTAAATCCCAATCTTCTCAAGGATATCCCGTTGAATTAGGAATCCATCATATATTTTGGCCTGAACACTAAAAAACAAAAAATCATCTATTTCAAGCCTTCTCAAAAGCTAGTAAGGACAACAACTAGAGTGCTGTTAATTGAATCCAAACAGGAATCACATTCCAACACTGCTGTTTCTGAGAGGCAGAACAACAAACTGACATACTCTACAACAAAGGGTAGCATAAGTGAGGACTAAGGACACATAAATGTCTGCCATCTGCCTACAGAACTGAAGGTCAGCTGCACAAGTCTGCCAATTTCTCCCTATTCAGTAGATCTCTATAAGGCGATCCAAGTATGATGATAGATAGGCACTGTAAAATACAATTTATTTTATTGTTTAATTTATTCACTCTAGTTTAGTCATAATTTTTTACTAGAATTGTTTTTGTTCTTACTTGAAATTTAGTTTAATGGGTTTCCTATCACAAGATAAGCTTGCTAAAGTAAGCTCTCTCATAACTCCCATATGTCCAATAAATATTATGTTAAGAAGATTTTTAAAATAAAATTGTAATCTAAGAGAGGATTCAGTTAAGCAGTGGAGAGTACATGTAGTTTATAAAAACAAACTATTGACAAAACGATACACTGCATTTGAGAAGATACAGAACAAACTGCTGAAATACATAAATTCCCTGTACCTGTTCAATTGCTTGGGCTTTCTGTTGCTCCAATAATTTGTCTGTCTCTTTCTCAGCTCTGAGTGATGCTGCAGATACGGTTTTCATAGACATAAAATCTAAGGTCATCCATTCATCTCTCTGTAATAATACAAACAGTTTTATCCAAAACAAAACAACACCCACATTCGATAAACACCCATTTTCTGTAACAAAAACTATATGGCTCAGGTATAAATCAAATTCACAAAATTATTATACCTGATATTTATAATGCATGGTGGAGATTTTATAACCAACAAGTAAAATATTTTTGAAGCATGAAAATAAAGCAGATAATACACACTGAAAGGATTCACCCACCAAAATCCAAATGTAAGACACAGCCACGTATATTCTAACAAAAACAAAGGAATTTTCCCCATTTTTCATATGCCATTCTAAAACTAGAAAAAACTACTATTGATTCAGAGCCTCACTCATCAAGACTTGAAGCACTAGTCTTAAAAGCCGCCACTACTGCACTTCATGTTTCTCATTTACAACCAACGAT
Source organism: Carettochelys insculpta (assembly GCF_033958435.1). Classification (NCBI taxonomy): domain Eukaryota; kingdom Metazoa; phylum Chordata; order Testudines; family Carettochelyidae; genus Carettochelys; species Carettochelys insculpta. The sequence continues at coordinate 41,628,702 of NC_134137.1, forward strand.
ACAGCTGAGACAGCTTCACATATATGAAATGGAAGTCACGCCACTTGGAAGAACAAAATGTGGGATCAGTGAGAAAACCTTATCAGTTTACCATGGAGGATGAAGATAATTAAGGGGGCATAGTAACACCAGGGTACAAAATATACAGGAAGTACAGAGTAGGTTGTGCTGGTGGGGGCGTGGAACCAGATGTGCAAGAAAGCAGAGTCAATTAAAGGAAAAATCTTAAATAAATTATATCGTACTAGAGACTGACTATGGGTAGAAATTCATGTTTTAAAACAGTAAGGTTGTGTCGTCTATACTAGAAGCATCCGTCAACAGTAACGTCTGTCAACAGAGTTGTGTCAACAGAAACTCTGTTGACAGAGTGCATCTACATACAAAAGCAGATCGACAGAACAATCCGCTCCATCGACAGAAGCAGCCAGACTGCATACCCTCTGTCAACACAACAGCTGATCGGAAGCTCTGCAAACAGGGCTGCCCAGTGAACTAGAAGCCCTCTCTATTGGCAGAAGTGTCTACACTGCACTTCTGTCAACAGAAGCATTATTCCTCAAATTTTCAAGGGATAACACTGTCAAGACAAATGCAGATTTCTGTCGAGACTTAATTTACAGAACACTTTGTGCGTGTAGATGCTCCCTGAGTTATGTTGACAGAAGTCCCGTTCTGTCTATAAAACTCTCTAGTGTAGACACAACCTAAGAGTAGAGTGGTAGGAATATATAATCAACCACCTGACCATACTGATGACAGTAATCATGAAATGCTCCAGGAGATTGGAGAATCTACAAAGGATTTCAACTGTCCTCATTAAGTGGGTATATCTCACCTCAGGATAGGATGCGAATATAGTATTTCCAGACACGGTCTCCCACAAAATTTTTGTCAGCAAATTAAGTAAGTATGGACTGGATAAATGGACTGTAAGGCGGACAGAAAGCTGGCAAGGTTGTCAGGATCACTGGGTAATAATCAATGGCTCATTGGCAGTTGGTTTCATATGAAGTGCCCCAACAATTCTTTCTAGGGCAGTGTTGTTCAATGACTTGGATGAGGGAATGGACTGCACCCTCAGCAAGTATGCAGATGACACTAATCTAGGAGGAAAGGTACATACATTGGAAAATAGGGTCAGGGTCCAGAGTGACCTAGACAAATTGGAGAATGGGCCAAAAGAAATCTGATGAGGTTTAACACAGATACGTGCAGAGTTCTATACTTGGGACAGAAGAATCCTAAGCACTGATATAGGCTGGAGGAACCAACTGGCTAAGCAGAAATTCAGCAGAAAGGGACCTGGAGATTACAGTGACTGAGAAGCTGGGTATAAGTCAACAGTGTACCCTTGTAGCCAAAACAAAAAAGCAGTCAAGTAGCACGTTAAAAACTAACAAAATAATTTATTAGGTGAGCTTTCATGGGACAGACCCACTTCTTCAGACCATAGCCAGACCAGAACAGACTCAATATTTAAGGCACAGAGAACCAAAAATAGTAATCAAGGTGGACAAATCAGAAAAAAAAATTATCAAGGTGAGCAAATCAGAGAGTAGAGAGGTTGGGGGTGTGTGTGTCAAGAATTAGATTAAGCCAAGTATGCAAATGATCCCCTATAACGATCCAGAAAATTCCCATCCCGGTTCAAACCACGTGTTAATGTGTCGAATTTGAATATAAAATAGAGTTCAGCAGCCTTGCTTTCAAGGGTGTTGTGAAAATTCCTCTTCAGTAAGATGCAAATTTTTATGTCATTAACAGGTTAATGGCATTTTAGGGTGCATTAAGAGCAGCATTTCCAGCAGATGTAGAAAAGGAGTACTGCCCCCAATTTTGGGCCCCCCTCTACAGAAAGGATGTGGATGCATTGAAGAGGGTCCAGTGGAGAGCAATGAAAACGTTCAGGTATCTTGAGCACATGATCTGCAAGGACAGGCTGAGGGATTTGGGCTTGTTTATCTGCAAAAGAGTGGAGGATTTGATAACAGCCTTTAACAACCTGAAGGGAAGTTCCAAAGGGCATGGAGAGAGGCTGTTCTCAGTAGTGACAAATGACAGAACAAGCAGCAATGGTCTCAAGTTGCAGTGCAGGAAGTTTAGGTTGGATATTAGGATAACTATTTTACTAGGAGGGTGGTGGAGCACTGCAATGGATTACTTATGGTGCTGGCAGAATCTCCAGCCTGAGAGGTTTATAAGTCCCGGCTTGACAAAGTCCTGGCTGGGATGACTTAATTAGGGTTGGTCCTGCTTTGAGCAGAAGGTTGGACTCAATAACCTCCTGAGGTCTCTTCCAGCACTATGATTCTATGACACATTAATAAGTGCTTCTTGGAGCAGCGTATCCTTAAACCCACAAAAGAAGAAGCAATTCTTCATTTATTCCTAAGTGACCCACAGCCTCTGGTTCAACAGGTGAATATAGCTGAATCACTGGGTATAAACAATTATAATGCAATTCAATTTCACATCTTTATAGCAGAGAAAATGACAAAGAAACCCAATCAGAAGCATTTAACTTTTAAAACAGGAAATGCACAAAAATAAGGAAACCAGTTAAATGGAAATTAAAAGTAACAGTCATTGGCATGAAATGCCTGCAAACAGAATTAAGATGATTTAAAAACACCACAACAGAGGCTCAACCTAAATGTATACCCCAAATGAAACAGCAGCAAGAGAACCAAAAAATGCTACCACTGCTAAACAGCAAAGTAAGAGGGAGTTAGAGGTAAAATGGTGTCCTTTGAAAACTGGAAGTCTATTCCTACTGAGGAAAATGGAAACAACCACAAACTCTGGCAAACAAAGTGCAAAAGAAACAAGGCAGGCCAAGAAAGAATCAGAACAACTAGGTAAACACACAAAAATTAACAGCAACTTCTATTTAAGTACATCAGAAGCAAGAAAACTGTCAAGCAGTCAGTGGGAGATCGGATAGTGGAGAAGCTAAAGGAGTATTCAAGGAAGATAAGGAAACTAAATGAAGCTAAATGAATTCTTTACATCAGTCTTCACTGCAGAGGATGTGTGGCATATCTCTACAACACAGGCATTCTTTTGGTGATAAATCTGAGAACATTATTTAAGTGTTTACAGAAGAGGTTCTGGAACAAATTGATAAATTAAACAATAAGAAGTCACCAGAATCAGATGGTATCCACACAAGAGTTCTGGAGAAACTCAAATATAAATTAGGGATGGAAATTCACATTTAAATAGTTAACCAGTTAAATGTTAAGTTTAATCAGCCAGTTAAATGTTAAGTTTAATCAGTTAACCAATTAAACGGCAGGGGAGCAACTGCCCCACCCTCTTGAACCCCCTCCCCCGCACACACACACACACACTCCGCCTCTCCAGGGCAACAGAGACCACAGCTGCTCAGGCCACACTGGAGCGCCCCCACTCACAGCAAGCAGTGGGTGCTCCAGTGCCTACTGGTTAACTGTAACTGGTAAACCACATCCATTTAGGGTGAGGCTTACTGGTTAACCCATTAACATCCCTTATATAAACTATACCAAATATAAATATATGCCACTTGTGTAGTATGCAACCCATTGCTGAAACATGCTGCTGTACTTGTTAACTGGAAAGTGACTAACATAACTTCTGTTTTTAAAAAGAGGACCCAAATGTGATCCAGGCTATTATACATCGGTGAGCCTAACTTCATAGCCAGGCAAAATGATTACATACACGAAAGAACAAAACTATCAGATACAAACGTGATTTTTGGCAAAGCATCAGGATGTTTTTTGTAAAGGGAAACCATGCCTCAGTCTATTAGAATTCTTTGAGGGCATCAACAAGCAAGCGGATAAGAGTGATCCACTTGCTATTATGTACATGGGATTTTCAGGAAGCCTTTGACAAGAACCCTCACCAAGGGTGATCAACGGAACTAAACTTTTACACGATAAGAGAGAAGGTCCTCAAATGGATCAATAACTGGTTAAAAGATAGGAAATAAATGGTAGTAAGAAATGGTCAGTTTTCACAGTGGAGAGGGATAAATAGCAGGGTGACCATATGTTCTGTAGTGGGACCAGTGCTGCTCAACATATTCATAAATGCTCTGGACAAAGTGATAAACAAAGAGATGGCAAACTCTATAGATGGTACACAATTACTGGTTTGGACACTGCAATTATATCCAAAGCTGACTGCAAAAGGATCTTACTAAACTGGGAGACTGGGTAATAAAATGGCAGGAGAAATTTAAAGTTAATAAATGCAAAGTAATACACAGTGGAAAACATAATCCTAACTATAAATACGAAATTATAGGGTCTAAATTAACTCTAATCAATCAGGAAAGATCTTGTAGTCATGGATATATCTGAAAATATCCAATCAATGTGCAGTGATGGTCAAAAGAATCTAACAATGTTGGGAATCATTAAGAAAGGGATACACAAAAAGATAGAATATATCACAATGTCACTATATAAATCCACAGTATGCCCACACCTTAACAACTACATGCAGTTCTGACTGCCCCATATCATAAAAGATATTAGAATTGGAAAAGGTGCAGAAAAAGGAAACAAAAAGTGTAAGGTTATGGAACAGCTTCTACATGCAGAGATTAAAAGGACTCAGCCTGTTCATTTTAGAAACTGTCCATCTAAAATGTCCTTCACTCTGGGTGTCCTTAAGCCTTTGATAGCTAGAAGCTGGAACTAGACAGGAAGGAATAGGTCACTCTATAAATCGCCCTATTCTCCTCACTCTTTCTGAAGCATGTGGTACTGAGCACTCTCAGGATACCGGGTTAAATAAACCATTGGTCCAATCCAATCTGCCCATTCTTATGGCGTGATTCTCTCCAAGAAGAAAAGGCTGGAAGAACTCCGTGGTCAGAGGAAGCATAATATCCACAAGCTACAAAAGGATGTGTTTCTGAACTTTTACCTTACTATTTTCAGCATGCAGTAAAGGTCACTTCTTTAATTCAGAAAGTGTTCTTGCTTTCTTTGATCAGATGTACTTCATTAAGTCAGTCCCCTGGAAGCTGTGACTACATTTGGAATTATCTTCACAGCATCAAAAAGGCCATGAAACATCTGACCATTTTTAGGTCATTAAAATGTGATGGGGAAAAAAATGTGTCTATTTGCCAATCCCAAAGGAGTCCACCAAGATAAAAAATATCCTTAAATATCACATTTACTCCTCATATGAAGTGCATAGTCTAATTGTGGACAGCCAAGTACACACAGGCCAATTCACAAACCAGCTAGTGTTTGGACAAGGAAGAAACATTCTTGAAGTAAAAGCTACTGATAGAAATGCAAAACCCTGTTTTTGCAGCCACCCCAATTTAGCCCGCATTCAACAATCTGCACATTAAAACTAGCTGTAGGATCATTCAGGAAAATTCCCCTAAGTTTAACTATATTGCCTTTAAGCCTGACCTGGCAGAAAAGGGCATGGCTACAGCCACACGAGTGAGGTTGTTTTTTTTTTTGGTTTTTTTTTGGATAGAACCAGAGTTTTGTTGGCAAAACTTGCAGCACATCCACACTAAAAATGCGTATTGTCAACAGTTTGTTGACAAAACTTGGCATTTCTGCTGACAATCTTCTGCCTCTCCCAGAGGAGGAAGAGAACCTTTGTTGACAGACTCTCTTGACAAACAAGTTGTGTGGATGCTCTGGGGGGTGGAGTTTTGTCAACAGACAGGGCTTTCAGGACACTGAGCAGCCCTGTCTGCTGTGCTTCCAGTTGGCTGTTTTGCCAAGATAGTGGCCAGGCAGTCCAGCCACTCTGTTGACAGTGGATCATTCTTTCGATCCAATTTAGTGTACGGCCGTGCTCTGTTGATTGACGTTTTGTCAGAAAATCTCTTCTGACAGAAACGCCTGTTGACAGATGCTTCTACTGTAGCTATACCCAAAGGCAAACCTGAAAAGCAGTGAGGGTGAAAGAGACCCGGAGTCAACAATGGGCAGTAATTATGTAAAAGTTTGCAAATCAATATGACAGAAAAACAAAAGCAATGTAATTTTGAACTGCAGACACAGCAACATTACATCACAGAGCAGGAGATATACAGCCCTAAGTTGACTGTACTTGGAGTAAAGCAGTCAATTTCAGATCTTCTATCACCAGATACACTGGAGGGAGGTTAAGAGAAGCTTACTTACAAGAAAGTATACACAAAGGAAGCAACCTCTCTAACTGCACATAGGTGGAAAGAAACATGAGAGGCACACAAGACAGTACCCCCAAAATTTCCCTGTACAATGGTTTGACAGGATCAACAGAGTCATAGACTGGTCACCTTCACCAAGAGAGGTGAACCTGTAGAATGGAAGCCTAACTATACAAAGAGGAAAGCCAGATTGTGGACAGCACTGGAAGCAAAGAGATCAGCCATACTGGTCCTTGGCTGTTCCAAAAATTATCCTCTTTAGACTATGTGAGCCTAGAACAGGGAGTGGGCAATAATTTTCACAGAGGCGCCACTTTATGAGTTTTGGTACTTGTTGCAGGCCCGCTCTGGGCCCCCCAGAAGGGACAGGGCCTTGGGAGGAGAAGCTAAATGAATTCTTTACATCAGTCTTCACTGCAGAGGATGCATGGCTGGGGGCTACTGAGAGAAACAAGAGAGTGTAAGTGTGAAAGAGAAACACTGTATGAGAGACAGGCTCTGACACAGATTGAGTGTGTGCTGCAGTGTGTATGTAACAGTGACTGTGTGTGTGTGTGTGGCTCAGACTGGGTATGTCTGCAGTGACACAGGGGCATATGCTGGTTCCTGCTGGCTAAATTTCTACAAGAAGCCACCTTCTGACTTTTTAAGGTAAATTAGTCCTGCTTTGTCATCTCCCCCTCCCCTGCTCTGCACACCTGAGCAAATCACTTACCATCATGCTTCAGACTGGAGCATCTCTACTGTGTGCCTCCATCTTCCCAATCCCTGCTCTGCAGAAATGGGATGCAGTGGATCACCCTGACTTCAGCGCTACTCTCCACTCTACCACTCTACCTAGGAGAATCCTAGGAGTGGCTCGAAGGCGGATAGAACAAGGTGGGAGGAGGCGCACCTGAAAACTTGCTGCTCTCTGTAAGTATGCACACTGTGCTCATCAGCTGCATGGACCAGAGAAAAATGTTTGGCATTTTGGATCCAGCCCCAAGGGCTGATTTTGCCCACCCCGACCTATTGCACACAAGTAATTCATGTGTCACACAAAGTAATTCACATGTGTGCCAAATACAATAAGAGTAAATTTGATTTTACTAGAGCAAAATAACAATTCAGCCTGAATCATTTCAGCCCACACTAGCTTAGTGCCATCATGGCCTCCGCTCCCATAGTTACACTAGTCCTGTCCTTACTGTCCCACAGTATACCAATAACCTTTCAAAAATCCTACTTAATCCTATCTAGGGTCAGCATTAGCATTATGGGACAGATAACCAAAACTGAACTGTAAGGATTACAACACACATCCACACAGCTAGAACAGACACAATTAACAGTCTATGCTTAAACCTGTGCAATCACACTGGCTTCGTTTGGGACTGTTCAGCTCTCCAAGTACAGAGTAGGGCTGAGCATAACAGCAGGATACCTGATACTACCAGCCTTGTTGTTCAGAAATTCTGCAGTTTCTTTAGTCACCATGCCTCTTCAAGCATCGTGTAACCAAAAAGTCATTAAAGAGTGATTTGATCCATGCAGAGAAATTAACAGGGTTAGTCAAGATTTTACTCTGACCCTATTAAGAAAATCAGGTTAAATCACCATGTGCTTGGTACATGACACGCAGAATTGATGCCAGGCAACATAACAGTAATACACATTTTGTTAAATGCTTGTAAAACAGAGAAAACAGTCCAATTAATAAAAGCTGACAGTTACCTAAATAGACATAATATCTACATTTTAAATACTGTAGCTAATGATCAAAGAATTTACTCTGAACTATAAAGCCCATGTAGACCCAAATGATTTTGCCTTTCCATAATTAACAAGCTCCTCACCTGAACTCCAGTATTTTCCGTAGTATCCAACTGCTGGTCCTTCTTGATTTTCCATGCCTTTTCTGGGCAAACTGATTGTGATGCAGTTGACTCAACCCACTCAACTGAAGAATCCTAAGGAAAAGTGTCTGATTAATTTGGTAAAACTCAAAAGTGCTGTATTTTACAGAATAACCAAACTCTGAAACCCTGTTATAAATTGAGGACATGCTATTACTAAGAAATTTTAAAAGAAAACACCATTTGATATTAGTCTCTCTCTAATCCATATCAACAGTTTATTAACCTTGTATTGTCATGCAAAAAAACCACAATGACCATTTGCCAGAGAGTTGAAACTGTCCTGCTGATCTTTGAAACAAACAAAACACACATACAATTAAAACAGATAAATTAGTGACAATTTTTAAAAGGCATTTTAACTGTTGCTGGTACCAACATGTTTAAATTTAAAAATGTAATAATTTACATCACCTCTTAACCTTTTTATTGTATCTCGTTCCCACCTAACCCACTCAAAAATACATATGCATCTCTCTCTGAGAGGAAAAGCAGTTTTCTTGAGTGCTGAGATTTTACACTTGCAGCAAACAGCCCACTGAAGACCAGACATTCCCTGTCATTTGGAGGAACCAGTCATGAGAACAGGAGACTATAAAATGTCAGAATCAGAAGACTGCTGCATCTTGGGACTCACTGATGCAATTTGCAGCTTTGGGTGCTTCCCACAGGAAATATGGGGCTAACCTGTGGTTTTGATTAATTCCCACTTATCAGCAAGTGAAGTAAAACCGTCCGTTTCGATGGATGTTCCTGTAGAAAAATCTTGTGCTGTTATATATTCATATGCATGAAGAAGAAAGGACAATTTTCAAGAAGAAAACAATAATGCTACTGTGCTTGCACACAAATGTCCCCCTAAAATGTTACACTTAAACGTAAGACTCAAAACATGTCGTAAACACTCAGAAAATCCAATTAAAACAGGATTTCCCCCAACCTGTTTTCTCCATGTGACACAAACTGAAAAATGAGAATGACAGGAGCTGTGTCATGATATCAAAGTAAGTCTCTGTCAGCTAAAGAAAAATGGGAGCCTGCTGGCCCCAGGCCCATTACAGAAGTACACGTTACACCTCTCAAAACCGGAATTCTTTCGTCTGGCAACATCTGTCATCTGGCAAAACCATGGATGTTACTGGACCAGAGAGCCCCAGCTGCAAGGCTGCTCTAGGGAGTGCAAGCAGGATGCCAGTGACAAGGGGGCTGGCAGACCTGCACAGGGGATGACAGGGACTGTGCTGGCAGCTCAGCTGGGGCCAGAGCCAGCAGGCCAGTCACTGCTAGAGACAGTTGCCTGGCTCCCTGTGAGGGCTCCCCAGCTGGGGCTGGAGCTGGATCCTCAGCTTGAGCTTCTACCAGCTCCCCAGCCAGGGCTGGAGCCGCAGTCATGCAGGGTTGGGGCCAGCAGCATCAGCCCAGCAGGGACCAGGGCCAGCTACAGGTCGAGGGAGGCCACTAGGGCTGGATGGGAGAGGGGGCGAGGCAGGAGAACTCCCCTTATCCAGCAAATTCCCTGGTTAGGGACCAATCAGGTCCAAGGGTGCCAGACAAGGGAGGTGCAACCTGTATGAGAGAAATTGCAGGGGAAAAAAACCACATCTTTAAATTAATTAAATACCAGGTAAGGTATTATGTAGCACTGTCTTTAAGAAAAGGAAAACAAGCTTCAATTTTATTAGCAACTTGTTTCCAAAAAGGCAAATAAAAATTATTTGTTTGGCTCTTTAGAAAAAGATCTTTCAACAGAACATTTTAAGTGTTTCACTTACTGAAGAGCTATCATCTGAATCGTTTTTTTCAGATTTTTGTTTTTTGCTTTTCTTCTTTTCTTTCTTTAATTTTCTTGAGTGTTTATCCTTTTTTTTCTTTTTCTTCACAGAATGTTCCTACACAAGCAAACATTTATAAACTGCATCAAAACAAGTCACGGACAGAAAAAGACCATTAATCAAATTACATACAAAAAAACTAGTTAATTTTAAACTATCAAAATTGAGGACTTATCAAATCATACCTGCACATTCTTATCACTATTTCTATCATCTTTCATCAGCCATTCCATCTGACGGTTTCCGAACAATTGTCATTTTTAAATAAATAAATACTTTTTTAAAATTCAAATAACATGAATATAGTGAAAAAGTATGGCTACACGCTTTTATTATGGCTTAAGCTACTTCTCTTGTGAATCCTTGAATCCATATAGGTCTAAACTTTTTTCAAATAGCTCCACAATATACTGGTCAGGTATCCCAGGGTGAGATCTTCCACTGCCACACTCCATACACATGATGATTTTTCTTGCAGCACATTTGTATGAGGGCTTTCAGAACATACTAGAATTCTTGGATTCGGAAAAGGTCAAAGGGAATCAAATCTCATGATTCCTCTTCTGGCATCCCACAATCTCTTTGTATTGTACGGGCCAGCACCATTTTCAACTTGCTGCCATGCAACACAAACAAAATACTGTGAAGTGTAATGACCCTGACCTGACCTGATCTGATTGTTATTTAGACAACAGGCTTCTCCACACTACTGGATATCATGAGACCTATTAGCTTTGGTTGGTTTGGGAGACAGAGGTGGTGAGGTCATGGCAATGGAGGAGGAGGAGGAAGAAAAAAATCAAGCAGTTACACCTACAGGACTATTTCTTGGAGCAGCTTAACTCCATGCAATGCTGTTTCTGGATTCAATGAGCTAGCACCAACTGGCAGGAAAATAATAGTGCAGAAAAGAATGCAGAACTGGGAGGATCACAGGGCACAACTTAAGAACAACAAAGGCCACTTTCCTAAAAATCTGTTCAAAGCTCACACTGAAACTGCAGTGATGGAATACCACAATGAGAGCTCCCACCAGTGTGAACAAGCACATGGCCCTCACCACAAGAAAGCTTACCTCCCCTCAGCCAGCAGCAAGTCACTTGGGTGTTGGTAATGGTGTTGGAGCTGTTCTTATTGAGGTGTGCACTGCTACTGACTGGGTGTTGTTGGACCACTTCATAAGGCTTGGCAATTCATAGAAGGTATTCCATGAATTTGCCTGGGTGCTTCTACAAGGTGTCTCAACTGGTCATGAAAATCAAGGCTGGGATGCATTTTTCAGCATAGCGAATGAAAAATGAATATACAGTAACCAAGGAAATTAATTAAATGTTTTTGCATAAACATTTTATTAGAAATGTATTGTACTTTAAGAAAGTGAACTTCATTGAAATTTCTTAGCTGAGACTCACAATAACCTTTACTGATTCAATGCAACAGCGCAAACTAAAACCCAATGGAATTATGACAGAATACATATTAAATGCTGCATACACACATCTATATCAATGGGCTCATCAGTGTGCAACACTGAAGGTTCAAAATTACTACCACTTTCCCTGGGGTAAAGGGACTATCCTGATGCAAAGGAAAGGTAAAAAGAATAGCAGGAGGCCAATATGGCTTCATCAAGAGCTTTATAATTACCTGAAAATCAAAGGCTATGGTTACACTAAAGCATTCTGTCAACAGAAGTCACTGCCGGGAGAGTTTTCCCAACAAAACTTCTGCTGACAGAGTGCAGCCACACACAAGACAATCAGGAGAGCTCTCAGCTCTCTCAACAGAGCAGCCAGACTGTCTGGCTGCTCTCTTGACAAAGCAGGCACCCAGAAGCACAGCAGATGGGGCTAGCCACTGTTGTGGATGCCCTGTCTGTCAAGAGAAGGTCCCCCAAAGTGGCCACACTGCTTTTCTGTCAACAGAATCTATCAACATCAGTGTTCTGCCTCAAAGCTTTGAGGCAGAACACTGCTGGCAAAAGGGCTGTGTTCTGTCCAGATACTGTACACAAAATGCATTTTGCATGTGCACACTCCACAAGTTTTGTCAACAAAACCGGGGCCGGCAAAACTTTCTAGAGTAACCATAGCCAAAAAGGAAACTGACAAAAAAGTAGAAACATGGACAAGTGGCTAAGTACAAAACAATAGCACAAGCATGCAGGGACAAAGTCAGAAAGGCTCATACATAAAACGAGATATACCTAGCCAGAGACATAAATAGGCAGAAAGAAGAGGTTCTATAAATAACTTAGGAGCATGAGAAAGGTGAAGGAAAGTACAGGCCCACTACTTAGTCAAGAAGTCATAAACAGATGACATAAAGAAGTCTGAGGTGCTGAATGTTTATATTATTTCAGCATCCACTAAAATAAATTGTGACTACATGCCAAACCCATAATAAAACCAACAAGCAAGAAGGATCTCAATCTAGAATATGGGTAGGACAGGCTAAAGAATATTTCGGTAAATTAGTTGGCAGGGCCTGATGAAATTCATCCTAAGATACCAACTTAACCAACCTCAGAACACTTTGCAATTGTCTTCTGAGAATTCACAGAGGATGAGTGAAGTCACAGAGGAATTGAGAAGGGAAAATACATTATCTATATTTAAAAAGGGGAACAAAGTGGCTGCAGGGAATTATACATCACTCAGCCTAACTTCAACCCCTAGAAAGACACTGAAACAAATTACAAAATGATGAATTTGTAAGCACCTTGAAGATAACAGATCCAGGTGTGAACTTATATAGTGCAGAATAAACATGGGAGGACTGACAGAACAGGATAGTTAAGCCAAAATATGACAGCTGCTATACACCTTCACAAAAACCTTAACCTGGAAAAAACCTCCTGTCAGAAATGAGCTATTTTGTTTCCACTAATGGATTAACTGATACGGGAGAAAACACCAGATCATTTTAAAAAACTTGTGTGGACACAAGTCAGTTTAGCCGGAAATAACCTGAGATTCAAAAAAACACTTTTTTAAATAGATGAGGCTTTTTACACTCAGCTGTTGGGTCTTTCCAAACACAAGACAAACAAATCTTCTACTAAGTACTTCTCTGCAGAGTGTGTTAGTCCACACCAACTAGGGTGTAAATTCTAATGAGCACCTGCACATTGCATGCTAACTGGCCTGCATTAATCCATCTTGACCATGCTAAAAGTTCCCTAGTACACACTAACATAGGTTTATTTCAAACAGTACTACACGTGCTTGGTCCTTCCATGTATGCAGGTGACTGGACTTGATATCCGCTCAAGGTTCTTTCCAGTTCTATTACTTTAAAACAACTAGGGACCTTTTTGTTCATTATCAGTAAAGCCCACGTGGCCAGGTAGTGAGCAACACACTAATGTGCATTAGAATTTAGATGCCCACAAGAGTGGACAAACATGATATAGACAAACCCTCTTTGTGTATAGCACCCTGCACAGTAGGGTCCAAAATATTAACGGGGCCCTGCTACATACTACAATACCAACTACTAACAAAGAATGTAAATGAGAGACTTCATAGCCCATGACCAGATTCAGAGATTCCAAGAAAGGATCACTGGGATCATGCAGTTTAGTTATTTGTTCTGAAAGACAGGCCCTAGAACTTCCCCAAAAATAATTCCTTCTAGAAATACTTCCAGTCTTAATTTTAAAATTGCTAATACACCACAACCCTCGATAAGTTGCTCTCTGCAGTTAATTACCATCACTGGTAAACTTATGAGTTATTTCCAAACAATTTGTCTAGCTTCATCTTCCAGACATTAGATCTTGTTTTATCTTTGTCTGCGAAAGAACACATTATCAAATATTTGGTCCACACGTAGATTATGAACATAACATCCCTTTACCTCTTCTTTGGTTCAAATAAATAAATAGCACTCCTTGAGATTATTACTATAAGGCTTGATTCTAATTCTTCACTGAGTCTAATGGCTCTACTGTAAATCCTCTCCATATTATAAATAAATTATTTCCCGTTGCAGACATCTAGAAATTAAACTTTGTTGTTATATATCCAACTAAGAACTCCAAGTGACTTATATTTCTGGATATATATCTCTGCATGTCAGAAATTAGATGCAAAGCTGAGCTAAAGCAGTACTTCTACTTTTATACAACCAAACCCTAGCAATGATGATATATATTTCCGTTTAGTTGTTACCAATGTTGCTTCTGAGGTACATTTCAGTCACAGATTATTTTCAACATCATTTTAAGTCACTAAATCTTTCAGTTTATTTCAAGATGATGGCAAACTAGCAAGAAATTCAATGATTTACTGCTCCATCACCTTTTCCAGCTCTTCCACACGTTTGTTCACATCTGCAAGCATCCATGTGTCTTCACCTCGCAACCGCTTGAATTCTTTCCGTCTCTCTTCCTTCTCGTAATCAGCTTTGGCCTAATATGAAGAAAGTGGAAAAGAAACAAATAGATTCTGGAAGTGTGGATACAAATGATGGTGCTGAAATTGTCAGGTTGTAGTCTGTCTGAATCTAAACCAAGTGGTCTTGCTTCTGAGAACAATTTCACTTAATTTTGAGGATAGCATTGCAAAATATTGATTGATGATACACAATTGATAAATGCAATTAAAGATTACCTCTTACTCTACCTAGTGCCATTTCCTATGTGCTACTATAATTTGCAGTTAAGCCAGCACTAAACTCAACCTAATTGCACAAATAATAGGGCTACACTAACTTATTTTCCCTCTGAAAATATACCTCTAACTAGCCGCCATTAATTTTCTCACGTGTAATAATGATTGATTTGACTTTCTAACTTTTCAATTCTAATTAATCCCATCTCCCAAAGGCCCCAGCGGGTAGTTTTGGGCAATTACTCTTCTATTCCTGAATATGGCTCATGTGGGAATTAGTTTAAAGATAGCTGCTGAGAGAGAATTCTCCTTGGTGAATTCTCCAGTTTTGGAATTCATTTCCAACACACACAAAACAGTTCAGATCTGTTGAACTGTAAAGTACACTGCCAAAACCTCTTTTTAACCCAGGTTTTTGGTAAACAGGGGACCATTATTAATAACTGGGTTGAGTTTTTCCCTTTTTTTGGTTTTATGGAGTCTGTTGGGTTTACTTTTGCTTTTTATTCTGTAGATTTTAACAAAAAGCAAAGGTATCTATAGTTTTGAATATATTTGTATGAATTATACAGCTCCAAGGCTATGTCTACACAAGCCTGCTCCTTTTGGAAGGGACATGTTAATGAGGGCGTTCGAAAGATACTAATGAGGCACTCTATGAATATGGAGCACCAGATTAGCATAATGCCAGCTGTGGAGATTCGAAAATGCCGCTTTCAAATCATGTGCTGCCCATGTAGCTGGGGGCCTTTCGAAAGCAACCCCAATCTTCAAAAGTCCCTTCTTCCCATTTGTTTTGGAAAGAAGGGCTTTCAAAGATTGGGAAGTCCTTTTGAAAGGCCTCCAGCTACACGGGCAGTGCACAATTTGAAAGCAGCACTTTCGAATCGCCACAGCCAGTATTATGCTAATGAGGTGTTGCATATTCATGGCAGTGCCTCATTCGCATCTTCCAAACTCTCTCATTAACATGCCCCTTCTGAAAGGAGGGGGATTGTGCAGACACACCTGAATTAACAAACAGTAATTATCATATCACTAAGCCATCTCCTACAATGGACTCATTTTAAATAAAAGCACTATGTCCTATTTATTTTAGATGTGTAGATGTTCCTTTAACATATTCAAGGTACAATTAAAATGAATAACAGATTTTTATCATTATGGCATACCCTAACTAGCCCAAACAGAAAGCAAACATTACATAAAAGCATTTAACTACAGCAGGATGCCATATTACACTATACAGTGGTAACAGCATTTTTCAAAGTTGCTTACTTCCTAAGAAAAACATAAAATATATTTTCAACTAAATATGATGTAATATTAATCTGAACACATCTGATAACCTGAATCACAACACAGAAGCCACCACGTTTCAGGTTTTCATTATAAGCAGTAACCATAGCAAACTGCAGATTGAAATCTTTCACATCTGACCTTTAATTTAATATTTGTTTTGTGGAGAAATTATAAAGCAAAGACAGGTTTCATTTTTGGTTTTGAGAGATTTTTTTATTGAGAGATGTTTTCATTATAAACCAATAGATTAGTGCAATAAAGCTGGATTGCCAGGGAATTTCAGGGGATAGATGACCAGCTCAAAGTCCTCCCTTTTTTGCTTCAAACTATTAACCTCAGTCAGTTATTAATTTTCCATGACATATAAAAAGTAAAAAGCGTCCCTGTTCTAAGGTTTCCCATAAGAAAAATAATTACCTATTGTTTTCTCCCCTTGGCTAGTTTCTCTTTGATCGAGCCCAAAATAAAAAATACAGTGTTGCTAATGCTCAGTTTTATCGCAAGTCTTACGGTATTTGAGGGCTTCTGAATATCGTAACTGATGGAATCCTGTGATTAAATGTGACTCTCAACTTCCATTAAAACAATTCTAGCCCTTGCAGTTGCAGCTCTTCAAAAAATGACCCAAATGGTTTGGACTAATATTGAAAATGATCTGGACAAACTAGAGTAATGGTCTGAAGCAACACAGGAAGAAAGTCAATAAGGACATATGCAAAGAATTCCATTTAGGAAGGGACAATAAATTGCACATAAACAAAATGGGAAATCTCTGTTTAGGAAAGAGTACTGTGGAAGATGCCTATTAGAGTAGATCACAAGCTAAACAGGAATCAATAATGTAACAGTTTTGCAAAACACTCATCATTCTGGGATGTATTAGCAGGAGTCCTATAATCAAGGCATGAGCAAAATCAACAAGATGTCCTGTGGCACCTTTTAAACTAACAGATTGATTGGAGTGGGTCTTTGCCCATGAAAGCTTATGCTCCAATCAATGTTAGTCTATAAGGTGACACAGGACTTCTTGTTGTTTTTGAGGATACAGATTAACACGGCTACCCCTATGATACTTGAATACATGAGTAGTAATTCCTTCACAGTGATATGGTCTGATCTGGACTACTGTATCCAGTTCCAGGCATGACATTTTAAAGAAGATATGGACAAACTAGAGAAAGTCCAGAGGAAAGCAACGAAAAAGATTAAAGGACTAGAAAACATGACCTATAAGGGAAGATTGAAAAAACTGGATCTGTTCAGTCTGAAAGAGAGAGACTGGTTATTAGTGGTGTCCCCCAATCCTATTCAACCTGGTTATGAATTATTTCGAGAAAGGGGTAAATAGTGAGGCGGCAAAATTTGCAGATGATATTAAACGGCTTAAGATAGTTAGGAACAAAGCAGACTGTAAAGAGCTGCAAAAAGATTTCACAAAGCTAAGTGATTAGGTAACAAGATGGCAGATGAAATTTAATGTTGGTAAATGTAAAATAATGCTCAGTGGAAAAAAATAATCCCAACTATACATACAAAATGACTGGGACTAATATAGCTATGACCCTTTTTAGCTATAACTACTCAGGAGGGAAATCTTGGTGTCTTTGTGGATAGTTTCTCTGAAAGCATCTATTCATTGTGCAGCAGCAGTTTAAAAAAAAGCAAACAGAATGCAAGGAATCATTTTAAAAGGGAGAGAAAAATAAGACACAGAATATCTTATTGACACTATATAAATCTATGATATACCCACATCCTGAATACCACATTCAGATGTTGTTGCTTCATCTCAGAAAAGATTTCTTGGCATTGGATTACAGGTTTGGAACAGGTGTCATATGAAGAGAAATTAAAAGTCTGGGACTCTTCATCTTAGAAAAGAGACTAAGCGGGGGGGGGGGCGATTAGATAGAGGACTGTAAGATCATGACTGGTGTTAGAAAAGTGAATATTTATTGTTCAAGACAACTAGCCACACTCAATCAGCCAATTAGCCACACTTGGCTAGCACCTAGCATGTTGGACACTGTGGTTTTATACCCTTATCTAAGATACCACTCTGGTACAGAAATAAAGGTTATCTCCTGAAAACAGTCTTCTGAATATAGGAATGCTTTTTATTCAGGATCAAAGACAGAACTATAAACTATCTCATTACTATGTTGTCTTCATATGTGCAATCCCCTAAGACATTAAAAAACCAATAGTGAGAATCGACATCCTGACTTATTATTAAAATATACTAGTAAAATAGGCGTTTATCATTTCCTTTCCATTTTACATAGAGAGCATGGGTGAGGTAATATGTTCTATTGCAGTGTTTCCCAAAGTGTGGTCCGCGGCCCCGTCCCAGTCCTTGGGGGAAAAAAACACTGGTCCTTAGAAAATATACAAATTATTATACACGATCCTATTAATTTGGTGCATTTTGTATTTTCCTGTTAAAATGCTACTGGTTAAATTGTAATTAAGGTAATAATAAACTAGGCACTTAAGTGGTTTAGATCAAGATTTATATTATGTACTATTATTATTGTGAATAAAAATAAACAGTGAAAATTTATTCATTTTTCATTATTTTTTTTAATATGCGTTTATATTTTTGGGCCACAAAAAAGGGTACTGAAAAAAACCCGGGCTCCAATTATATAAAATTTGGGAAACATTTTCTACTGGCCCAACTTATTTTGGTGAGAGAAACAAACATTTGAGATTCAGAGTTCTACAGGCCAGGACACTAGTTCAAAGTAGCACCAGACTATGCCCCGACAACAGCTGCAAAACCTGTAGACACTCTCCTTTGTTATCATGATCAATACACCAGTGACACCAATAAACTACAGCTGAACTAGCTGATTGCTTGTCTCTACAATGGAGAAATACTATCTGTCTTGCCTGATTCAGACTGTTAAAAAAGTGTCCTTACCATCTGTTCCATCTTGCTTTGTTCAAAAATGAGCCACTACTACAGCAACAGCTTACTTCAGCTATGTGGACACAGAAGCCTTATTTCGAAATAAGTTGTTCTGGAACAGCTATTTCGAAATAGGGCTGCTACACACAAAAACGTATTTCAAAATAGCACTTAGCTACTTCAAAATACATTGTCCGCACAAATAGTGCTTATTTCAAAATAGCGCCTATTTCAAAACAGGTGCTGTTGTTAAAACAGGGAATAGTGCTCACTATTATGTGTCTTAACAGCACCTATTTTGAAATAGGCACTTTTCGTCCTGCAATGAGGTTTACCAATTTTTAAATACCACACCAGCTATTTCAAAATTAGTTTGAAAGAGTGTGTGCATAGTGTAGACGACAGCAAAGTTATTTCAAAATAACAGCTGTTATCTTAAAATAATTTGGCTGTGTGGCTGTAACCTTCCATGCCCTTTGGTAGAATATTTGCAGCCATCACTGGAGAACTAGAAATATTACCTTCACACTGAACCTCCCCACACATTCTGAAAGGAGTGGCCATCATCCTGTCAACTAAGAGAAACTAGTTATAAAGTTTTTTCAATCAGTACTATTCCTGAACTGACCAAGTAGTTAACATTGGCAGTCATAAAACTCTCTTCCTTAGTCCTCAAACAGCTGAGCATACCATAATTACAGTCCTTTTCAGAGGCGTGAAGTGAAAGGGACAGATCCTGGATCTCTAATAAAATTTCACACTTCGTAATGACCACTACTTTTTTTATAGTGTTATATTAAAATTAAAGGCAATGCTACACTGGATATTTTAGGACTGCCACTATAAAACAGTAAACCGACATGGGAAAACTGCCTTTCAAAACTTCTTTTTGTTAAAACAAGAAGTGTTACAGGCATCTATACCAGAAATTCTACCTTCTTTATTTCACCCTTTACCAATTAGACCCCACAGAATGCCCACATTTTTATGGCTGACCTGGAACAACACTTCCTCAGTTCTGGTCCCCTAGCGCCCCTCCTCTGCCTGCGCTACATTGATGACATCTTCATCATCTGGACCCATCATCTTGAAGAGTTCCACCGTGATTTCAACAGTTTCCACCCCACCATCAACCTTACCCTGGATCAGTCCACACAAGAGATTCACTTCCTGGACACACTGTGCAAATAAGCAATGGTCACATAAATACCACCCTATACCGAAAACCCATGGGCCACTATGCTTATCTACATGCCTCCAGCTTCCATCCAGAGCACACTACACGATCCATTGTAGGCAGCCAGGCACTAAGGTACAACCATATTTGCTCCGATCAGTCAGACAGACAAACATTTACAAGACCTTTAACCAGGCTTTCCTCAAACTACAATACCCACCTAAGGAAGTGAAGAAACAGATTGACAGAGCCAGACGGGTACCCAGAAGCCACCTGTTACAAGACAGGCCTCACAAGGAAAACAAGAGAACACCACTGGCCTTCACATACAGCCCCCAGTTAAAGCCACTCCAACACATTATCAGGGATCTGCAACCCATCCTGGACAATGATCCTTCACTCTCACAGACCTTAGAAGGCAGGCCTGTCCTTGCCTACAGACAGCCTGCCAACCTTAAACAAATTCTCACCAGCAACTATAGACCACAACACAGTAACTCTAAACTTGGAACCAATCCCTGCAACAAACCTTGCTGCCAACTCTGCTCACATACCTACACCAGCGATGATATCACAGGACCTAACATCAACCATACCATCAGGGGCTCCTTTACCTGCACATCTACTAATATAATATATGCCATCATGTGCCAGCAATGCCCCCACTGCAATTTACATTGGCCAAACTGGGCAGTCTCTACGCAAAAGAATAAATGGACATAAATCAGACATCAGGAATGGCAACATACACAAACCTGTAGGATAACACTTCAATCTCCCTGGACACTCTGTAACAGAATTAAAAGTAGCAGTCCTACAATGAAAAAAAATCAAAAATTGAATGGAGAGAGAAATCTCTGACCTGCAACTCATTTGCAAATTTGACTCTATCAACCAGCAATTAAACAAAGACTGGGAGTGGCTGGCCCCTAACAAAAGCAGCATCTCTGTGATGGAAGTTCTGGCTTGTTTTTTCTCCTCTCTTGACATGTACTACTGATAATAGGCCATTTCCACCCTGACTGGATGGACTTTGTCAGCTCTAGCCCTCCCTTTTACTAGAACCCCACTCTTTAAATACTCCTCTGAAACACGCACGTGCACAGTTTATATAATGTAGGTCAGCTTTCAAAAAGCTTTGACGAAGTCCCTGAATTAGAAGCTATTTAGAAAACTAATCAATCATATTGTGACAAGCGTATGATGTATTAGGAATGGGCTGTTTTCTTGAAAGGCTCCCAAGCAAATAAAGCAGCAAAGCCATGGTCAGTCACTCATTTTTACTCCTTTCATCTCTCCCTTCTAAGCTACTTTTTTTAAAAAGTATATTTCATTTTTTGACGGATATTTCTCTTCTCTCTTCCTCGCCCTCTGCTTCTGGCTCTTCTTTTACAACCTATTCCTCCTCCCCACCTCCCCCCACTTATAGAAACGATCACTGCTCGCATTCTTTTTCATTTCTCCTTTACTTTCTTTCACAATTCTCTTTTGCTCTGATCCTTATTCCTCTGCTGCTGCTAATCCCTCGCTACAGTTGTTCCAGCTATTCCTCTGATTTAAATCTCAATCTCCATTACCCACTGCTTACTCGGGGTGTGTCTACACTAGCCAGTACATTCGAAATCCAAGTCGGATGACCACAGTCTTTCGAAAGAACCCACGGAGCATCTACACACACACACCACGCTCTTTTGAAAGTAACTTCGAAAGAACGGGGGAGTTCCTTTGAAGTTGGTCCTCCACCCCGAGGCAGGAAAAGAACCCTCCTTCAAAAGATTATTTTGAAAGATAGCAAGTATAAACATTCCGTGGCCTGCTCTTCCGAAAGAGGGAGTCCTCCATGGTGGCGATCAGGTGGCGGGCAGTGATGCCATTCTCAGCACAAGCAGAGCTCTATGGCTCCAGCATCCGGCTGCATTTAAGAAAGCAGGCTCCCAGAAATCCTCAGGCAGGAAGCTGACAGCATGCAGGCAGCAGGGAGCCCAGGCTGCTGTTCAACCCACCAGCATCCACGATGCTCCAGCCAGCCCATTGCCCTCCCCGGCACCAGGGCCAGCACCCCCAACCCCCACCCACCCCAGGGGCCCCCCAAGGACACTGGGGAGCCCTGCCAGGAGGGGAGCCAGCTCCCCAAGTGCCAGGCCCGCTCCTGGACGGACGCCAAACTGCAGAACCTCCTCGCCCTCTGGACAGACAAGGAGGTCCTTCACAAGACGGGGGTCTGGCACAGGAATGTAGCAGCGTTCCAGTGACTCAGCAAGGGCCTCACTGGCCAGGGTCACCCCACCCGGACCCCAGACCAGGTGAGGTCCAAGGTGAAGGAGCTGTGCCAGGGCTACTGCAGGGCCCGGGACACGGCCAGGCAGTCAGGGGCAGCACCCACCAGCTGCCCCTACTATAAGGACCTGGACCACTGCCTTGGGCCCAAGGAGACAGGACCCCTGGCCATACTGCTTGACACGGCGGACCTGGGGATAGAGCAGGAACCTGAGACAGGGACTGAGAGGGAGGACCATCCCAGCACCAGGCGCCTGTGGAGGCTGGAGACCACCAACGATGACGAGGGTTCAAGCAAGGAGGCCCCGTCATCGACATCCTATCCGGGCTGTCCAGCCAGGCAGCATCCACCTGTGCCCTGCCAGACTACCTGGAGGGACCCACAGGTGGGTGGTGTGCACACCAGCCACCCTGGGGACTGGGTAGGAGGCATCTGGTCCTGCCTCGGGTAGCCGCAGCCCTCGGGCCTGTGGACCCTGGACGGCTGCGCTCCCTGGGCCTGGGGGTAGCCACTGAGTGGTATTCAATACCATGCGGCCAGGACAGCACCACAGGCCTGCCAGCTGTGGAGGGACTGAGGAGGCAGAGGGAGAGAAGCCCACGCCCTTGGCACCCATGCAGGGAACCCTAGGACTTGGGCATCACAAGGCCACCCTTGGGGGGGGGGAGGGGGCCCCACAGGCTTCTGTGCCTGAGACTCATGGCCCTTTCCCCTCTCCCCTTCTGTTTCCACAGCTCCTTCAGCCAGCACCTGGACCACCCCACCACCGAGGGCGAGGTGGGGCAGCCTGGACCCCATGCCATCACTGCTCAGGCTCAGTGCCACCAGGGTGGGAAGGAGGAGGCGGGGGACACTGCCCACACCGCAGCAGTGCAGGGCCTTATGGGCGTGCTGCAGGAGTGGCTAGCCATGGAGCGGCAGGCCTGGGACCGGGTGGCAGCAAACCTCGATGCCCTGACCCAGGCCGTGGTCAGCCACCTGGCCCCAACTGCCACCCCATCGCCACCCATTCCTGCAGCCGCCCCTCCCACCCCCACAACACCGTCCCCCATCCGCCCATTACCCAGTTTTTTGGGTTTTTTTTTTTGAACCCTCTTAAGCTCCTGGTCTTCACAACATCTTCTGGCAAGGAGTTTCAAAGGCGTACTATGTGCATGTGAAGGAAAACTTCCCTTTGTTTGTCTGTTTTAAACTTGCTGCCCACTAATTTCATTTGGTGACCCTAGTTCTAATGTTATGGAAACAAGTAAATACCGTTTCCTTATTCACTTTTTACATACCTGTAAAACTCCCAGGCTTTTTAATCTCTCTTCCTGAAACACCCATTCCAAACCCCTAATCATTTGTTGCCACTTTTGTCACGATTTCAAAAAATCATTTTTCTGAACCTTTTCCAATTCCAATAGAGCTTTTATAAGATGAGGTAACCACATCTGCATGCAGTATTCAAGATGTGAGCGTACCATGGATTTATACAGAAGCAATAACATTCAGTCTTATTTTCTCTCTCTTTTTTAATGATTCCTAACATACCGTTTGCTTCTTTGACTGCTGCTGCACGCTGAGTGGATGTTTTCAGAAAACTATCCACAAGCACTCCAAGATAATCTAGATAGTGCTTGGTCCTGCCACAAGATCAAGGGACTGGACTTGATGACCTGTCAAGGTACCTGTCAAGGTACCTTCCAATTCTATGATCTCTCTCTGTAGCTAAATTAGTCCCCATCATTTTGTATGTATAGGTGGGATTATTTTATCAGTGTGCATTAATTTACCTTTTTCAATGTTGAATTTCATTTGCCATTTTGTTGCCCAATCTCTTGACTTTTGTGAGATCTTTCTGAAGTCTTCACAGTATGCTTTGTTTTTAATTACCATGAGCAGTTTAGTATAATTTGCAAATTTTGCCACCTCTCTATTTACCTCCTTTCTCCAGATCATTTATAAATAGCTTTAACAGAATAGGACCCAGTATGGACCCTTGGGGGAACATCACTAGTTATCACTCTCCATTCTGAAAACTTAACATTTATTCCCACCCTTTGTTTCCTGTCTTTTAACCAGTTATCAATCCATGAGAGGATCTTCCCTCTTATCCCATGACAACTTATTTTACCTATGAGCCTTTAGTGAGGGAACATGTCCAAGGATTTCTGGAAATCTACGCATACGATAGTGACTGAATCCTCTATGTCTACATGCTTACTGACCACCTCAAAGAACTCTAGCAGATTAGTAAGGCATTATTTCCTTTTATAGAAACCAGGTTGACTTTTTCCCAACCAGTTATGTTTCTATATGAGTATGTGTTTGACAACTGTATTCTTTATTACAGTTTTAATTAATTTGCCTAGTACTGATGCTAGACTTACTGGTCTGTAATTACCAGGATCACTTCTGGAACCCTTTTTAATATCGGCATCACATTATCTATCTTTAAATGACAGGTTACAAATCACAGTTAATAATTCCGCAACTTCACATTTGAGTTCTTTCAGAACATCTGGGTGAATACCAATCTGGTCTCAGTGACTTGTTACTGTTAAGTGTACCTATTTATTACAAAACCTTCACTACCAACCCTTCAAAATCTAGAATATTACCTCAGATTTGTCACTTAAATAGAATGGCTCATGTTTAAGAATCTGCCTAACATCTTCAGCTGTGAAGACTGAAGCAGTTTCTCCACAATTACCTTATCATCTTTGACTGCTCCTTTAGCATTTCAATTGTCCAGGTGCCCCACTGTTAGTAGGCTTCCTGAGTTTGTGTACTTCATAACACTTTGTTATTAGTTTTTGGTTAGCTGTTCTCCAAATTCCTTTTTGGAATTTCTTATTTTATTTTTATACTTAACTTGACAGAGTTTATGTGCCATTCTATTTTCCTCTCTGGGATTTAACTTCCACTTTTTAAAGAATGACTTTTTATCTCTCACTGCTTCTTTAACTGGTTGTTAAGCCACAGTAGCGCTTTTTTGGGTCTCTTAGGGTTTGTCAGCACTTGTCACCAACTTTGAAGGGCGCATGGTAATCAGGGTGATGGGACATTACTAATGGAGTGCTGCTGTGAATATGCAGCATTTCATTAGGCTACTTCTCCCCCGTCAGCAACTTCGAAGTGTCAAACTTTGAAGGGCTGGCATCCATGTAGCCGCCAGCCTTTAAACTGCCCCAAAATTTTGGAGAGTAAAGGCACTTTGAAGTAGCACGGGCACTTTGAAATGCCCGCAGCTACACGCATGCCAGCACTTCAAAGTTTGACACTTAAAAGGTGCCACAGGGGAGAATTAGCCTAATGAAGTGCTCCATATACACCACAGCACTTCATTAGTAATCTCCCATCACCCTGATTACCATGCCCCTTCGAAGTTGGGGGCAAGTATAGACCCAGCCTCATGGTGTTTTTAATTTGGGGTATGCATTTAAATTGGGTTCCTTTTACAGTAAAACCCTAAGTTACACGGGGGTTGTGTTCCTGCAACCTGCATGTAACTCAAATTTTTGCACAAGTCAGCAGTGAAGACGGGTTCCTGGCTCCCCTGGGCTTGCAGGAGCCAGGAAACTGACCACCCCAGTAGAACTGGTCAGTTTCCTGGCTCCCAGAGTGGTGGGAAGCCAGGCGCTGCTTTTCCCTGGCTTCGCCCAGCAGGGCAGCTGTCTGCCAACCAAGCTCCCCCAGCTGAGGAAGCCTGGCAGGCAGACAGCCCCAGAGTGGCTTCAAGTTGCACTTAACTCACATTAAAGTGAGTTAAGAACAACCCGAAGCCACGTATTTTGGGAGTTTACTGTATGGTGTATTTTAAAAGTACCCATGAAGCTTGAAGAGATTTTACTTTTGGCCCTGTATGTACCTTTTAATTTCCGTTTAACTAACCTCCTCATTTTTGTGTAGTTCCCCTTTCTGAAATTAAATGCCACAGTGCTGGGCTGCTGCAGAATTTTTCCCATCATAGGAATGCTAAATTTTATTACATTATGGTCACTATTTCCAAGTGATCCAGTTATATTTACATCTTGGACCAGATCCTGCGCTCTGCTTAGGACTAAATTAAGAATTGCCATTCCCTTTTGTGGGGTCCAGAACCAGCTGCTTCAAGAAGCAGTTATTTAAGGTGTCAAGAAATTTTAACTGTTGATTCCATCTTGAAGTGGCATGTACCCAGTCAATATTAGGATAGCTGAAATTCCCCATTATTACTGAGTTTTTTATTTTGGTAGCATCTCCAATCTCCCTTAGCATTTCAGAGTCACTATCCTGATCAGGTGGTCAAATCCCTACTGTTATATTGTTATTATTAGAACAGTGAATTATCTTCCATATATATTCTATAGGACATCTTGGTTCATTTAAGATTTTTACTTCAATTTGATTCTGTATTTTCTTTCACATATAACGCCACTCCCCCATCAGCACAACCCATTCTATCCTTCCAATATATTCTGTACCCTGATATGACTGTGTCTCCCATTGACTGGCCTCATTCCACCAAGTGTCTGTCATGCTTATTATATCAATATCCTCCTTTAAGATGAGGCACTCCAGTTCAGTGTTTCTCAATGCATGGTACACATACCCTTAGGGGTACGTGAGAGAAGTTTGGGGGTATACACACTGGAGCCGTATGCAGCTCTTTGACCAACAAAGTGTTTAGAGTCATGAGAGCACTGTGCACCACTCTGTGCACAAGTCCCTCCCTAGCACTTGCAGGGAGAATTGCATGGCAGCCATCATGGTGGAGGTGGAAGCGGCAGCTCTGGTGAGTCACTGGCACTGGATTAAAGTCGGGGGATGCCTGGCTCTGGAGGAGAGGGGACTGAGTTAAAGTGGGCTGGGGGAGGGATGGGGCTGCCTGGCTCTGAAGGAGGGGAGGTAGGATTGGGTTGAAGAAGGTGGCTGGCTGTGCCTGGCTCTGGAGGATAGGACACTGGCTTAAAGTGCCGGGGAGGGATGCGGCTGCCTGCTTCTGAAGTTGGGGAGGGGGATTGGGTTAAAGCAGGTGGCTGGGGGTGCCTGGCTCTGGAGGAGGGGAGAGGTATTGGGTTAAAGTGGGGAGCTGGTGGTGTCTGGCTCTGGAATATTATGCTTGTTATCTGAAGTAGGTGATAAAATTGCTATTTGTACAATTTTAATTTAGTATTTATAATTACAACTGGAAGGGTTTAAAATGGACTAATTCCTCATGAAAACAAAGAATAAGACATGTCACCCAGCATACTTGTCTCCAGTTCATTTTTTGTGCTGTACTTGCCAGTACTGAGTACCAGCACCTCAGCAGCCCCAGCCATTGGACTGGCTGGGAGTGGAGGCACAGGGAGGCAGCTGAATACTGGCTCCTCTTTCTTTTTCCCTTTTTTTTTTTTTAATTAAAAAGAAAAGCACTGCTTGTCTTACCTTGCGTAAGTCATCTAACTATCTGTGCCTCATTTTTCCTGTCTATAATAGTGACAGAGATGTAATAGGATGATAATATTCCCACAGTCACAGGGATGAGGTGAGGTTTAACTCAATTATGTCAATAATGAGCCTGAAATCCTTATTTAGAATATGCTATAATGCTAGACCGTATAAAAGGACTATTTTGTTACAGGAGCACACAATTAAGAACATGGGAACAGGCTCCATGAGATCTCTAATCTAAGCACAATTTAAAGTGTTTGTATAGCTGCATCAGAAAAAATTCCACACAGTAACATTCAGCAAACTCCATCACAGTGTCTCCCCCTCCAATCAATTCCTCAGCCCCAACAGGTACAAAAACGAAATTGCTGTCCCAACCTCCTTTACTACAAGATGTGGAGCTAGACATCCTTAGCTACACAGAAAGGGGGCTTGGCTTTAAGGAATTCTGGGATTGCTTGCAGCATTCCCTGTAAGCTGGGTGGTTGGGCAGCCATCTAGGAGAGATTCAGGTGCCACCCAGCTGATTAGCCGAGTACTCACAGCACTCACAGCCAACAGCATATATTTCCACTGGTGGTACACATCCCATATGCATCGGTGCACATACCAACATTTATTCCACCCAAGGATGGAAAAAATTAGAGGGAACCCTGGTTTCTTCCTTCATCACCCTGAAGCTACTAGCCATCTTCTATCTCCAACTAGGCTGCCTCCTTCCAGCTACAGTCATGAGCACTATGGTTGTGTCTACATCAGTCTTTTACCCCCTTCAACACTTCTCACCATTGCTATCTCCAGCATGGCTTCCATGGTAGCACCAGCAGTGGATACAAGACTATAGGCCACCTTCCAGGTTTTCAACCACTGTATCATCTAATCCCACTCAGCATAGATCTTTTATTTTGAAACATGGAGATATACATATCTCAGGGAACTGGAAGGGACCTTGAGATGTCATTGAGTCCAGTCCCTTGCACTCACTGCAGGACTTTCACCATCTCTGACACAGGTTTGTTTGTTTGTTTGTTTTGCTTCAAGGGCCCCCTCAGGGACTGAAGGCACAACCATGGATTTACAAGGCCAATGCTCTAACCACTGAGCTCACCCCCCCAAACACCACTACAGTTAAAACAGCAGTTGCACCAGCACTCCATCTACAGCACACTATCTATTGCTACCATTCATGGAGCAGCACCAGTAGTGGCAACGGTTGGAAATTTTAGGTAAACAGAAACAGAAAATAAGTAAGATCTATGAGATTCTCTCTCAGAAGCTGTGGTTGGCAAAGTTTAATGGGAAGGAGCTACAGAATTTAAAAGGCAGGAAACCTGTAGGATACTACCGAAGTTACTTTTAAAATTACAGGTTTTTCCATTGTTGTTTGCACTATTGTTATATAATCATGTTGCCCCAGGATATTAGAGAGACAAGATGGGTGAAGTAATAGCTTTTACTGGACTAACGACTTTGAGTTTCATCCAGAGATCTGCGAAACTCAAAAGCCTGTCTCTTTCACCAACAGAAGTTGGTCCAACAAAAGATATTATCTCACCCACCTTGTCATTGTAAAAATTGCAGCCTTTAATACAAAACCACCCCATAAAATGGAAGAATTGAAATATAATTGTCTATTGGAAAGACGACAGCATTTTTAAGAGAATGGTGATTATCACTGAGATAGCTGTTAAAATCCCTGGGGTGCTAAATTACTTTCCTGGCATTTTTTTAATATACTAATATTGAGTTAATGATGCTGACTTCACTTTTTTAAAGGTGACTATCAAAGACACTAATATTTTAAGAAGGAGGACTTGGTGAAAGAACAATAAAGAAAAATGCTCAGTATTACAGTGTACAAATTATTGTAGGCAAGAGCATAACAAACAGTTCTTCTGCTGTGGAACAGCAGAGGCAACAATGTTTTAATCCCAGATGAACGGATCATTTCGGGAATTCTCCATAAAAAAGCAAGTGAAAAGTAAATGACAAGGCATCATACCTTCCAGCAAATATCAATCACTGAACCAACAACCCATTAGAGATATAAGAAGAATAACTGACAGGTTCATCTGAAAAAAATGAGAATTTTAGTTTAAGTTCATATACAGTGTACCAAACTCAGCCATCCACATTCTTACAAATTATTTTGTTATGGTTTAGCTTCTTTATTCAATGAATATATCATATAAGTATAAATGTTAGACTACCGGAGACGAGGCTGACCACCTCTCACATTCTTTAAATAAGCACCCAACTTCACAAGAAACCAAAAACCAAGCTCATCTCTTTTCAAAACAAAGCAAAGAGAAGCCAATCCCTGAAAGAAGCTGAACACTTTATGTCACTACATCCCCCCGGAATTCAGTCTGGCTTCTGGGAAAGGGTGGGCCTGGTGTGCACCCCAGAACTCTCTTCCCTTTGCCCCAGCTTGCCAGGAGCCAGTCAAAAACAGCACAAGCCAAAACAAGCAATAAGGTGCAAGCCCAAACCAGCCAGTACACAGCTCACAAGACAGTTTCAAATAGTGAATGAAACCACACCTTTTAAGCCAATTTTTCATACACATCTACGTAAAATAGATAAGTAAAATGCACCATTTGATATTGTGGGTTAAAAGTATTTTCTTAGTAAAAATGGTATTCGATTATTTCACAAACATACCTCTTCATATTGAAATAAAATTGCAATTTCAAATGATGCCTTGTTTATATATCTACAATTTTATGCTGATATTCCTGATATTTTATTGGTCTATAAAGACAGAGCAGTTTCCACTATAACTCCTACTATCTCAAGCTCCCGCCTACCTGCTCATAGCAAAAAAAGCACACATATTTTGTTATCTGTTTGCCTTTCTGAAACACAAATACTTATATATATATTATTAAATTTTGGCTTGAAATTTTAGTTTGGACCTTTTACTTCTTTATAATAAACGCTGGAAAACTTTTCATCTAGGTCTCCCCAACCCAAAAGACAGAAGTTTTACTGAATGGCTTTTTATATGAGAATTTCCAATACTGTCTACACCTCTTTACACTGTCAACTGGAGAACTAGCTTGATAAGGATATCATAAATATCATGCAAGAAAAGAGTGGATTTGTGAAGAACAGCAGGTGGCAGGAAAGATTTATATAAACTAACACTTTTGTTTACACCTATTTAAAATCAAACTCCAGATGGCAGATCACACATTTTGTGGTATTCCAGGGTTCATATCTCGCTATGTACCTCTACCACTGACTTACAATATTAATTTATCTTGCTGTCAGTTTAAGTTCTCCCTTCCTACCTCCTCATTATTTCAACCATCCTCAACTATTATAAGAAAGGAGAGGCTACCTAAGGAAATAGCGGCCAAATCTCACAGGTTTCACAATGTCAACATCAAATTATACACAAATTAATCAGGCTACGTCTATGCCTTGTATTTGTTAGTGCATATGCACCCACTTGGCTGCAGGTGATAGAAAGAAAGCTTCTTATGCTAGCTTCAATTCAGTGATCTCTTCAGTAACTTTTAAATCCAAGTTATATATACTCGGAGATTTTAATGCTAGATTTGGTCAGGACAACACGACATGGCCAAAGGTGTTCAGACATACTGGCATTGAAAATGAGAATTCAAATGGCACTCCTCTTCATCAAACTTGTGCACAGCATGAGCTTGCTATTGCAAGCACTTTCTTCCAACAGGCGAACAAATACAAAGCAACGTGAACGCACCCACAGTCTAAGCATTTGCATATGACTGACTACATCACAAAACAGAGACATCTTTCTGATGTCAAATTGACTCATGCAATGTATGGCACTGGGTCCTGGTCTGACCACTAAATGGTACACAGAGTTGTCTCCTTGAACCTTTCTGCACCAAAACATCAACATTCTGTTGGATGCAGAAAAAAAGCTAGGTGTAGGTAAACTTGAAATACACAATATAAGCACTGTTTCAACAGAGTCTTGACACTTCTTTCGTCATCAGTAATGAAGATCCAGAATGGTCACCTACTACTGAGGATGACTGGATTAACATCAAAGAAACAACCTAGAGAACTGCTGTCGAGATCCCTGATTTCCAAAAACACAGGCATGAGAACGGGTCTGATAACAAGAACAGAGATGAAAAGCTCTTCTTGATAAGGTGCATGTGACTGACATACCTGGCTTGGATCAGTGATAAAGAGAATGCTTCCAGGAAAACAGCATATATTCAAGCCAAGCAGGAGGCATAAGTCAAATTATGACAAACGAAAGAGGACTGATGGAAATATCAAGCAGTTAAACTCCATGATATTGTTGATGGGCATGATCTTAAAGCACTCTATGACAAGCTGAAGGCAGTCTATGGGTCACGCATTGCTGGGTGTACACCACTGTGCCCTGCTGATGGTCTTACTTTGATCTCAGACAGTGCTAAAATCCTTGATCTCTGGACTGAACATTGACACGAAGTATTGAACCAGGCCTCAACTTTCGAGAGCAGCGTTCTTGAAGATATTCCTCTGTGGGCTAATGATTTACAGCTGGTCATACCACCAACTCTTGATGAGGCACAAACAGCTGTTAACCAGATGAAATCTGGAAAGGCACCTGGCAGTGATGCAGTTCCATCAGAAATCTATAAATCTGCTGGTGGCCAGTTGATGTACCATTTCACCCATTTATTTAATGCCATTTGGGAGGAGGAGCTATTCCCTCAGGACTTCAAAAATGCCTTACTTGTACACATATACAAGGGTAAAGGTGATCATGCATGTTGCAATTTCCATCAGGGCACTTCTCTGCTCTCTATAGCTGGTAAGATCCTGTCCCACAACCTTTACAACCAGCTTTCACTACGTGTGTTCAAAAATGGCATCATTCCTGAAAGCCATTGCAGATTTTGTGCTGGCCAAGGCACTGCTGATATATTTGCAGCCAGACAGATACAAGAGAAATGTAGGGAACATCATCAGGACCTCTGTCTATGTGATCTTCATCAACTTGACCAAGGCGTTTGACACGGTCAACAGAAATGGGCTCTGGAAAATACCTGGGCAAATTAGCAGTCCTGAAAAATTTATCAACATTGTTCAGTCTTTTCACAATGGTATGCTTGGTTGTGTCCAAAACAATGCAGAGACATCGGCGCCTTTTGAAATATCAAATGGCACAAACCGAGAACGTATCCTTGCTCCTCTCCTGCTCAACATCTATTTTTCAATGTTGCTGTTACTTGCTTTTACAGACTGGCCACTGGGCATACCTATTCAGTTCCAAAGAGATGGCAGTATTTTCAATCTCCAAAGACTTCAGGCTCGCCCTAAAGTGGGTAGTATAACTATCGATGATCTTTTGTTTGCTGATGACTGTGCATTGTTGGCTCATTCAGTGAAGGATGCACAGGAGCTTTTTGATCTCTTTGTTACTTCTGCTCATCAATTTAGGCTCACAGGGCTTGTCTATACTTACCCTCAACTTTGAAGGGGGCATGGTAATCAGGGCAATGGGGGATTACTAATGAAGTGCTACAGTGAATACACAGCACTTCATTAGGCGAATTCTCCTGTGCAGCAGCTACGAAGCATCAAACTTCGAAGTGCCTCAAAAGATTCATGCTTCCAAGTTGCAGCAGGGGAGAATTAGCCTAATGAAGTGCTACACATTCTCTGCAGCACTTCATTAGTAATCTCTCATCACCCTGATTACCATGTCCCCTTCGAAGATGGGGGCAAGCATAGACCCAGACACAATGAGCCTCAAAAACACAGAAGTTATGTCTAGGCCTGTTTGGAAAGAGCCCAGCACTCCAGTGATCACTATTGTCCTTAAGGCTGTTGATAAGTTCTGCTACCTCACAAGTATACTGTCCTCTAGTATAAATGTGGATCATGATGTATCTGCTTGATTAGCCAAAGCCAGCACCGCCTTTGGAAAATTGAACAAACGCCTGTGGAACGATCATGTTATTAAACTACATACCAAGGTAGCGGTTTATCAGGCATTTTTCCTGAATATCTAGCTGTACGGCTCAGCATCATGGATAATATATCAGTGCCATATTTTGAAACTCCATCAGTCCCATATGCGCTGTCTAAGGAAGATCACCCATGTAAGTTGATGGGACTAAAGTACTTACTGGGTGGTGTAACGGGCCTGGAAGCAATGCTTATGAAGAGACTTTCGCTGGACTGATCATGTTATGAGGATGGATGATACACAGATACCAAAGCTGGTCTTCTATGGCCTGCTTGCTCATAGAAAGCGCTCTCTATCAGAGGTCAGTGTAAGCGCTACACTTTTAAGGCCAAAGTGAAGTCATGCGGCGTATCTCCCAATGATCTGGAAAGACTAGTTCAGGACAGACTGTCCTGGCAGCAAACCACTGTAGAGGCTCTTAATTGTTTTGAGAGTCAGCGTATCCAGGCACTACAAGAAAAGCGTATGATCCAAAAAGAACATACAACACTTGCTGCCGGCGGCTTTTATATGACATCTGTAATCGGCTCTGCCCATCAAGAATTGGTTTAATCACTCACCAACGGCATCGTAGAATATCAGATCCGTCGATCAACAGCTCAATTCAAGAAGTAAAAGATACTACCAAGTAAAGTTAAATTTATTGAAGTCAACTTTGTAACACTAGATTTTTCAAAATCAAACTTGAGTGTCCACAACTACTCACAATGTCAACTTAGTGCATCCTCACTAAATTGCCAAAGTTTGACTGTTGCAACAGTGTGTTGTGGGCACCTACCCACAGTTCCTTCTGCCCTGTTGCATTCTGGGTTTTTTACCAGTGTACTATGGGACAATAAGGCCCCGTAAGTGGCTGTGGGTGTGTGATGTCATCTTCCCAGACTGCATTGTCCTCATTCCCCCATGCCGTTGAAAACAGACAGACAGTTTTCAGAAGTCTTTTTCCCCAATGAAAAAATTGTGAGTCATCTGCATTATGGAAAAGGGCAGCTTTTTTTTTTTTCCCGGAAAATCAGCATGGTCTGCCTTGCCCAGCTGCCACATGGCATGGTGGCGTGGGGGTTAGCCTCATGGTGGGGAGGAGAGGGCCAGCCTGCCAGATGCATGGCACCTTGGAGGAGCCAGCATCCATAAAATGTGCTAGCTTCGTGGTGTGGGGAGGGGGCTAGCTCACCAGGCTCATGGTGCCAGTCGGGGGGGCAACCCCCATACAATGTGAAGCTGAGAAAACTTGTTTCTCACAGGGAAGAAGATTTTACCCCACATCCTATTTATAATTTTGTTGCTTTCATGTTGGAAGTGCACTCTATCAATTGTGCAGATGATTCTCTGCAGCACTCCATAAAGGGCATGGAGTAATTAAC
Organism: Carettochelys insculpta; assembly: GCF_033958435.1. Classification (NCBI taxonomy): domain Eukaryota; kingdom Metazoa; phylum Chordata; order Testudines; family Carettochelyidae; genus Carettochelys; species Carettochelys insculpta. The sequence continues at coordinate 41,663,617 of NC_134137.1, forward strand.
AACCAAAAGGGGGATATGAGAGTCCACAAAAGGGAGGAAGAGTCAGCTGAGACGGAGGGAGGGAGGGGCACACATCATTTTCCTTGGGCTTTCCTGCCAAATCCTGTGCAGGGAAAAAGCCCTCTCTAGCACTGAAACCCTGAGCAGGGAAGGATCTTCTGCTGTCTGCGCGGACAGCGGAGTGGTGGCAGCAGGCATGATGCCTTCGGGGGGTCAGCCCAATAAAACATGCAGCAGAAAAAACAAGTTTATCACAGGGAAGATGCCTTCACCCCATGCAGGGCAGGACATGCCGGTATCTGCAGGAATGGTCCACACTGCCCAGCCACCACATGATGTGATGGCAGGGAGCTAGCCCCGCAGAGTATGGTGCCTTGTGCGGGGGGGGGCAGCCCCATAAAATGTTTGTGGGTGGCTGTTGTAAATTCCAGAGGCTTAAGCTTTTAAGATGAGTTGCAAACTGTGATTATGGTGCCCTTTCCAGCCCTGAAACCTCATGCAGGGCAAGACATGCTGCTGTTGGGGGGAGGGTGGGGCTCGATTTTCACCCAGCATTCCTGAGCGTCCCTGATGTTTACTCAGCACAGATTCATCCATCCACACAGAAATTAGATGTTGGATCTCCTGATGGCTCCATGCTGGGGCTCTTATGCAACCCTGAGAAATCATGGCTAGATGTGATTGCTTGCTAGCCAGAAATGAATTCAAATTGCCTGGCTTCCTGTATCCTACTTCCTGAACACATGGAGGGCAGTGGAGATGAAAGCAGCCAGAACGGACACATCTGGGGCATTGCAGGGTATCTCTGGATAAAATCGATTTAAAGTAACAGTTTCTACACCAGTATTAATTCGACCTTGTAAATTCAAACATGACATTACACCGCATCAGAGGGGCGGGGCAAGAAAATTTACCTTTGAGTCCCTTAATATTGACTTAATCGTATTTGCAGTGAAGACAGTCACATTGCAAAATTGAGTTATATGCCTTAAAATCAACTTTATGCTCTAGCGTAGACATAACCTCAGAAAGTGAAAGATGTTCTGCTATTCAGGTCCATCAAAAACTACATAAACTTTCTTCACACAAGCCATTGCACTGAAAAAAATGCCATACTATACCACAGATTATGGGTAAGGTTATGATTATGTCAAATTTGCATGTTGAAAGATTCTGGCCTTCATCTAAAAGCATCTCTTAACTACTGTTGAAGATTAAAAGCATAGGGTATCACTTGCAACAGAAAGAGGGATGGATAAACTTATTTTAATAAGATAGAGATATTCACGGTTAGCTACTGTATAAAGAGAGCTCATTAGGTTATGGGAAAAGGGATGGTAAAAGATAAAGTATTATTATAAACATTATTACACAATTACATTAAAGACCAAGTACAGTAGCAGAAATACAGACATTCTAAATAATAAATACAACTATAATATTGGGAGTGAAAGATGCATTATTAGTCTTGAGATACCTAATGGAAGCACTGGAACATTATGCTGAGCAAAGTCAATGAAAAAAATTAATAAAAGTAGCAAAGTGGTTTTAAATACAGGTTGAACCTCTCTAACCCAGAACTCTCTCATCCAGCAACACTCATATCCCAGCACGATTTTAGTTAGCCAGATGACCACTTCTCATGAGTGTGGCCAAATTTCCCATGGTCCCATAAAGTTTGTGTACAGCCATCAGTCCTGGTTCTCAGTGTTCTGTGCTATTATTTAGCTGTAAGTTACACCTAAATGTCTTCTGAGAGCCCAGCAAGCAGCAAAAGTGATGGAAATGTGCTAGAAAATATTAACCTCCCATAGTCCAGCAAATTCTCTCATCTGGAAGTGGTCCGGTCCAGAGGGTGCCAGACAAGAGAGGTTCAAACTGTACCTTCTTCTTAACAAGCTAAACAACTCAAGATATAGGGACTTGGTAGCGCCAACCATGTTATGAGTACAAGTGATAGCTGAAAACAGGGGTGGGCAAATACCAGACTGAAGGGCAGATCTGGTCCATCAGGGTTAGTCCCTCACAGGCCTCCAGCTCGATATTTACAGACACCTCCACAGGTGTTGGGCAATTTCAGCTCTTGTTGGCCACAGGTCACAGCTTGCAGCCAACATGAGTGGCAAGAAGTAGTGTTCTGGTCTGCATCACTTCCCAGCACTCCCAATGGCCATGAAATTGTGGTCCACTGCCAACAAGTTTGCAATCACCTGATACCTGCCGACACTCAAGTCAGTAAAGAAGTGGAGCCCTGCCAGGGACTAACCATGGCAGGCTGTTATTTTTCTATTGCCCACCCTTGGCTTAAAAGCATAACTTGTGTTGTACATAAAGAGCTACATCCAAAACCCACTCAACTGAGTGGAAACCAATGGACTTCAATTAATTTTGGATCAGACTCTAAATACGCCAGGAAGTTACTTTATATACATATTTATTTTAAAAATAATACCATTTACACTTTGCTTTGGGGTTTTAAAGCAGCACTTGTAAAAGATGAAGGAAGTCAGCATATTCCTCGCATTTTAAACCACTCTAGCTTAAGGACATCAAGAATATAAATATTTTAATGCACAGATATTATCCTTCTTTAGACATTCATAATTTCAAAAATTAGTTTTTTCTTCAAATCAGGATTATTTTTCTTTCCTCACTGAACAAACCAACTTTAAAGTTTCCAATTTCATCTGTTTTGGAGCTACGTGTGCATAAGATTTTAGTCAGAATGGCACTGCCTGCTCATACTTCAACATAGACCACCAGTTTTACTCAGTCATATCTAAAAATTCATATTTGAGCTCAGACTAAACACAAAATGTTTCATGCAAATAGGAATTTGAAAAAAAAAATCAGGAAGAATTAACAAGACAAATTAGAATGGAAAATGGAACTTATACTCAACTAAAATATAACCTTACAGGCAATGGTGTGATATGGAAAGAGAGGTAATAATTTGATATAATGTAAGTGTAAAATAATTGTAGCTATTTCATCAAATGCTATTTTAAAACTAATTTGCCCTTTCTCATGAACAAGTCTGAAGTTCGCACTTTAGAGTGCTTCATTAAGAAATCTCATTTCCTGATCTCAGAGGGTTAATTACTAGCATTTCCAATTCTGGTTTTGAGTAAAAGACTTTATTCTGGGTACGTCTACACTTAAGGAAAGATCAATCCGTGGGCGGTCAATCTACTGCAGTTTGATTTAGTGTGCCTAATGGGGACATGCTAAATCGAACTGTCATGGTACAGCCTTCGACCCAGTACTCCTGGCAGTAATAAAGAGTAAAGGAAGTCAACAGAAAAGTTTTTCCTGTTGCCCACACGCTGTGTGGAAAGAGGGAAAAATCAATTTTAGATGCGCTAACTCTAGCTACACAATTCTTGTAGATAGATTTGTTTATCTAAAATTGATTTTACCTCCTAGTGTAGACCCAGCTTCAGTGTCAGCAAAATGTAGAAAAGAGATCAATTCCATTTCAGAAAGGAAGTCAGAAAAACCATTGACATCACAGCAAATGCATTACAATACTTCCAAGTGAGAGAATGCTTAATGGACTTTGAATAGGGTTGGTAATGTAGCAAACAGAACGACGTCTCAAAGTAATGCTGATTTGCACAGCTAAAGGCTATTTCATCTCTGCATAGGATGAGGAAAGAAAAAAAAATACAAGACCATGAAAATCCATTTATCTGAACTCTGAATTTCTGTACCAATCCATTAGGATGAAGTTGGAGGTGTAGGAGTGTGAGAGGGAGGCCAGGCAAGGCAGGGGTTAAACGAGGCCTGTTAGCCCAATCAGCCCCACCCTGGTTCACCTGCAGCCAGTGTCAGGCCTGGAGGGTATAAAGGGAGAGAGGCTAGCTCAGTTTGGGGCTGACCAGCGAAGAGGCAGGAGGCCTCAGGCCAGAGCTGCCACCCAGTTTGTTGCTGGAGAGCACAGGCCAGGACCCACCCCCAGGTACTGAGGGGAGCAGGGAGCCTCTTCCCGGGGAACCCCTCTCCTGCCAAAAGAGAGAACAAGATTCTCAGGGCCACGCCCTAAACCCAACAGGCCCTGGCCAGGGGGCCTAGCCACTATGTCACCGGGGCCCAGGTGTGAACCGCTCACAGAAGACAGGTAGTGCCCCTCTTTTCCCTCCAAGGATATGTCTTGCTTAGGATAAGCAGCTGTTAAGGCATTTAGTAAAAGTTTAGCATAGAGTAGTTTGGCATACTTTTGAGATATACGAGAAAACCTTTGGTCAGTTTCTATTTTTGAATCCTCCTCCCCAGGGAATAGTTCAGGTGCTTGTAACTGCTGGTGTTCACAGGTTTTGCATCCTGCGACAGAATGAAACTGATTTTTGTAAGTTTCAGGGCTGCCCAGAAAAGAATGAAACCGACACGAAATAAAAAAAAAACAAATTGACAGGGCCAGATGAATACCCAGAGACCAGCTACTCCAAGATAGACCCAAAAAAGCCAAGAACAGAACACCACTGGTCATACTTACAGCCCCCAACTCAAACCACTGCAACACACTTTAAAGACCTACAACTTATTCTTAATCAGGATGCCATACTCCAGAAGGCCCTAGGTGACAGGCCTGTCCTCTCCTACAAGCAACCTCCCAACCTTATGAGGATTCTCACCAACAGCCACAGTCTATACCACAGAACACCAGTCCTGGAACTTTTCCTTGCAACAGGGCCCGTTGCCCACTTTGTCTACATATCTATTCTGGAAATACCACCACTCAACCTAACCAGGTTATTCACAGAATCATGGGCACATTCTTATGTTCCTCAACTAATATCATATATGCCATCATGTGCCAACAATGCCCACATGCTTTGTATATTGGACAGACTTCTAATTCTCTCAGACAAAGAATTAATGGGCATAAAACAGTCATAAAAACACTCCTGATTCACAAACCTGTCACAGCCAGTTAATGACCTAACAGTCTGTGTTTTACTGAAAAGGAATTTTCACAGCCATTTGGAAAGAGAGGCTGCTGAACTCTCTTTTATATTCAAATTTGACATATTAACATGTGGTTTGAACTGGGATGACAATTTTCTAGCTCATTATAGGGGCTCTTTTAGATACTTTGCTTTATCTAATTCTTGACTTCCCCACCTTCTTCTGCCCTTCTGCCTTCTGATTTGCTTACCTTGATAATAATTTTTCTGATTTGTCAACATTGATTATTATTTTTGGTTCTCTGTGCCTTAAATAGAGTCTGTTCTGGTATGGCTATGATCTGAAAAAGTGAGTCTGTCCCACAAAAGCTCATCACCTAATACATTATCTTGTTAGTCTTTAAAGTGCTTCTGGACTGCTTTTTTGTTTTCATAGTATATAGACTAGCACAGCTATCTCTCTGTTACTAGCAAGATTTTAGTTGGTTTTCATCTGACAGCAGCACATTGGTGGACAAAGAAATGACCATTAACAGAGGCAGTGGAGTTCTACGTTCACAAATGTAGGAAAAAATTCAGCTCACATTAGGAAGATTTTACTGAGTGGACCAGAAACCCTTTATAGATCAAGATATATAGACACAGATAAATACGTTTAGATTCTATAGAAGTTGATGGCAATTTCCCAAGAAAACTATCTACTCTCCACATGCAAATGGATTTTTCAAGCTCTAGTATTAAGTGACATGAAAAGTGTATGTATGAGAATCATCTGTATTTATAGTGAATTCCCTCCATTCCCAGGTATGTTGTGTTGAATATGACTGAATATTTTTCTCACTACATTTTATAACTTATTTGGATAAACAAGACAAAGGCCTAAATTACGTGAAATTCTAAAATTAGGCATTTTAAATGTATCTAAATTCAAAGGTACAAATCCAATAAAACAACCAGCAGTTGGGAAATATGACTGTGGAGCTACACCACCACTAGTTTCAAATTCTAATGCACACACAAGAGTTACAATTTATTAAACTTATCAGAGCCCTTGCTACGTCTACCAGAAGGAAAACCTCTGCCAACATGTATCCAAAGAATGAAAGGTCAACAGTCAAAAGCCTAAAAGCAATACAGAGAAGGTCACCAACGAATCAGCTAAGCCCCCGTTTCTGCTTTAAGTCATCACTTGATGGAAGAAGTAAATGTTCCCTGCGATGCTTCATACTCAATCCAAGCACATTGTCAGCTCCTCCCAAGACCTGTGTAGTTGTAGGTTTCTTTGTAGACGTGTCTGTAACTTTTGTTTTTTTTACAGATAGTGTTGTTAATCCTAAACCAACCCCTTCTACCTGCAGAAGTAGTAATCCAAATTTGTCTGGTCTCTACCCTTTGACCTGTTCAGTTGACCTGTAGCTCCCGCTGGCATTGCTCTCCAGGTCCTTTAGAGACATAAGCCACCTCATCACGACAAGGAATGGACCATGAGGTTAAACAGTGTATACAAACTGATTTGTAATGTGACACGTTTACTACAGGATGTTTACAAACTTTTTACGTATTCTATTTCCTCACATTTTAAATGTGTGTATTTATACCACTATCTTCCTGACTTTCACTACCAAACTACTTTAATTATGCCAATTTTATTTCATGTTTAATTTCAGGTTTTTTTCTTAAAATGTGTGTTACCCTGAGCAGCAGGAATGCCTCAAGATTTTTTTTTAAACCACGCAATTGTAGCATCAGGAGCCACAAAGAAGTCCTTAAAGAGCCATACATTGCTGACCCCTGCCCATGATGAACCACTACACTCAAAATAGAACTGCAGTCACAAAATTCAAAAGTATAATATATATTTCTGTAGCACACATTCAAAGATAAATTAAATATCCTGCAGACACTACCAGCATCTGATCCTCACACATCTCTCTCTGCCTCTTCTCCACCCACTTTCAAAGTCGGTCTCTTCACTACTACAGCACCTGTGTCTTACTGTTCTGATGTCTCTGCAATTCCACTACAGTAATGCCTCCTCCCATACCATTGCTCAGTTAACTCTCATAAAACAGTGAAGGCATTTGATTGGTTAAATCTTAATTCACATGATTTTTTAAAAACAGATTACACATTCATGCCTACTTGAGTAGAGCAGCTAATGTGGAGTTGTGAACATCAAGGGAGGAGAAATCAAGCCGTTTCAGTCAGGCAGGATGTGAAGGTGTGAACATAAAGGCTATGTCTACACTAGCCAAAAACTTCGAAATTGCCATGCAAATGGCCGTTTCAAAGTTTACTAACGAAGCGCTAAAATACATATTCAGCATCTTATTAGCATGCAGGTGGCCGCGGCACTTCAAAATTGACAGGGCTCCTTTTCGAAAGGACCCCGCCTACTTCAAAGTCCCCTTATTCCTATGAGCAGATGGGAATAAGGGGACTTCGAAGTAGCCGGGGTCCTTTTGAAAAGGAGCCTCGTCTGGACGAGCCACATCAATTTGGAAGTGCCGCAGCCACACACATGCTAACGAGGCACTGAATATGTATTTCAGCGCTTCATTAGTAAACTTTGAAATAGCCATTTGCATGGCCATTTCGAAGTTTTTGGCTAGTGTAGACATGGCCAAAGAGGACAGAAACTGCTTTTGTAATGGGCCAGCCAGTCCCAGTCTCTGTTCAATCCTTGGTTGATGGTGTCAGATTTGCAAATGAATTGCAGCTCTGAAGTTTCTCTTTGGAGTTTATTTTTGAAATTGTTTTGTTGTAGGACAGCTACTTTTAAATCTGTTACTGAGTGTGCAGGTAAACTGAAGTGTTCTCCTTCAGGTTTTTGTATGTTACTGTTTCTAATGTCTGATTTATGTCCATTTATTCTTTTACGTTGGCCAATGTAAATTACAGTAGGGCATTGCTGGCACATGATGGCACAAATTAAATTAGTAGAAAACTAAATCACCAATTAGCCTACATGCTCAACATATCAATTCTCCAGTATGTGATGCATTCAAAAAAAAAAAAAGAAAAAAAAAAGGATGATGCCTAACATTTAAGGGGCTGGAACCCACATTTAAAGGATCTTACTTTATTTAAATGAGTTCATAATAGGCAATTCAACTTGCTAGTGACAGGTGGAGAGTATGAAGTTTCCCAGATGGCTTGTAGGGAGAAACTGTCAATTTCACGTTCCAGTTAAAAATACATAATTTCTATCCTTCACTGGTTCAAAAGAAAACTTTGATTGTGGAGACTTCCAGTTATACAAGTCACTGGTTCTCAACAAGGAGTATGTGTACCTTTGAGGGTAAGCAGTGGTCTTCAAGGGTGTACATCAAATCATCTAGATATTTACCTAGTTTTACAACAGGCTACATAAAAAGCACTACTCCAGTCAGCATGAACTACTTGTTTTACTTGTTTATACTACACTATATACACTGAAATCTAAGTATAATACTTAGATTCCAATTGATTTATTTTATAATTATACAGTCAAAACAAGAAACTAAGCATTTTTCAATAATATTGTGCTGTGACACTTTTGTATTTTTATGTTTGACTTTCTAAACAAGTAGTTTCTAAGTGAGGTGAAACTTGGAAGCATACAGGAGAAACCAGGCTCCTGGAAGAGAGTCACTGACCTAAACAACCCTCTGCAGCTTCCCAGGCTCTGCTATTGCTCAAAACTTTCAAAAAATCCAGTGAACTTAACAAGACTGCTTGTTTCATGGATGTTATTCAAAAACCCAGAGATCCATGAAACTGACAACTACCATGACAATTTCATACTACTACTCTAGGTATCATCAGCAGAAGCAAGCGCAGGCAATGACAACATAACTATGGGAGGGACTTCAAACTTATGAAGCATCTGAATTATGAGTGATCAGTTATGATGAAACCAGAGTCCCAAGACAACACACTGGTCGGGATTCCTGCATTCTTCCCTTTCCTATGGCTTTTGTTAATAAGGATGTGTTGCTTTTCAGTCTCATGGCTAAGTGACCACTTATGGTTTTCAATATTTTTTTAAAGCAGCACTTAACGTTATTGCCTAAGCAGGGTATTATCCAAATTAAAACTTGCCAAAGAGGACACCGGGGATAACTCCATCCTATCTCTCCACATTGCAAAAGTCCTTTCCCTTCCTGTCCTGAACTTCCCCTATACTGTTAATAAGCAGCTGCCCGGCCTCGCTCCAGATGGCTTCCTATCAGTGGTGAGAAAAGGGGTCACTAAGTGTAGCTCTTGCTCTGGGGCTCTTGACTGTGTTTGCCGGCTGCCAGACACGATGGGCTATGGCCGGTAAGTAACAGTGAAACGCTCGGGGGTGCGGGATTACACAGGGAGCGATTGCTGCCCATGGCACCGCAGCAGCCGAGGGACAGGCAAGTCCCGCCGCTCGCCTGGCCCGCAGCAGCCGCCCTGTGCACACCGCCCGTCTGAGGAGACTCCGGCGGCTCAACGCGGGCGGGAAGAGCAAGGGAGGCAGGTGGGGCCAGAGCCGGCCCGGGAGCACCGGGGAGCGGACGGGGCTGCAGCAGGAGGCAGCGGAAAGGCGGCCGGGCTCTCACCTGCACCAGCAGCGCCTCCCGCTCCCGCCGCCTCCGCTCCTTCCGCGCCGCCAGGCTACGCTCACTCTCAAACCCGGACGCCATGGCCCGGAGCTGCCGGAAAGCAACGCCGGAACCGGCTCGCACTACGGCGCTGGCGGAAAATGCCGTAAAGTGAGTCGCAGCTGGCCTGGCTTATCGCCCTATCCTGACTCGCGGTTTCCTGCCGGGTTTCCCCGTATTAAGGCGGGGGCCCTTCCAGCGCTTCGCACTGCGCACGCTCCGGGCGGCTCGGTCTCGGGGCGCTCCCCACCCAGCTGCGGCCCGCGGCGTGGCTCGGCGCTGCTCCCCGCCCCCTTTGCTAACTTGCCGTTGTTCCTGCGGCTCGGCTCGGCGGCGGTGCAGAGACACACCCCGGTGTGTGATACTGACACACACACACACACACACGTCCCTTCACGTCTTGTCCCAGAGCCAGTGAACCCCGCCCCGACACACACACACACACACCCCCGCCAGGGTCCTCTTCCCGCCGCCCGTTCGGGAAAGGTCAGCGCGAATGTCACCGGCCGAAAGTGACAGGCTGAGCCCAGTGCGGCGGGGCGGACACGGGCCACCGGCCTCTGGCGCTGGGGCTGCTGTCCCGTGTCAGGGGTCTTCGGCCGTGGGGGCGGCTGCCCCATGGTGAAGCCCCAGGGCTGGGGGCTCCTCAGCCTCCCAGTGAGAGGGCGTGGAGGGTGGGGGCTCTGCAACCTCCTGACAGCGTGGTGGTGCTGAGAAGAGAAGCTTCGCAGCCTCCTGCTGGTCGGGGGTGGGGGGGGGTGGGAATGATGCAGCAGGGGCTGCCACTGTGGGTGCTGGGAAATGGGGCAGCTGCCCCAGGGAGGAGCTCCCTTGCATCAGGAGCTGTCACCCTCAGGTGCAGGGAGCCAGGGAACAGGGCAGCCACCTGGCAGAGGAGCTTCTTGGCAGCAGCAGCTGCTGACCCAAGACACCGGGTGCGAGGGAACAGGAGCCCTGCAAAATATGGAACAGTTTGCCCGTTTTTTTTAAAAAAGTCAGGGTGCCTATGAAACAGATTAAATAAGGGACTTTCCTGGTAAAAATGGGGTGGATGATCACTGCAAAACAACTTTTGAATGTGGGTGCCAACCACTTAAGGCATCACATTGCATCATTGTCATCAACAACCATGGGCTCAGCACTATTTCCTTCCATCTTTCCCTGTCCAGAAATTCATGGATGAATTGATAGGCTGAGAAGCCACATTAATTTTAGCTATTTAGTTTTCCAAACAAACCTGTTCTTACACTTAATATATTAATGTGATTTAGAAAAAAACAGTTTAACGACGTGAGTGAGAGTAGCAAACTGTTTCCTGGAAATATTTAATTTGTTGCTTCAGGTAAAGAATGGGTGAAGTTTCTTTGTAAATCTAATAAATGAGTAGAAAGCAACAATAATTCACTGACTAAATTGTTAGTCTTTAAAGTGTTACAGGACTGCTTACTTTGTTTTGCAAAGACACAGACTAACATGGCTACCCCTCAGAGATTCTAATTCCTGTTTTTCTTTACGTTCAGTTTACTCTATTGCTCCAGTGTGGTCTAGTGCCTAGAGTACTAACTTGGGAGTAAAGAGGACCAGGATTCTTTACTCAGTTCTGCCACCAACATGTAAAAGCATGAGCAAGACACTTACCTTCTGTTTTTCGGTTTATTTAGGCTACATCTACACTACAAAGAACTTTCAAAAGAAGCTCTTCTGGAAGATCTCTTCCAAAAGAACTTCTTTCGAAAGAGTGCATCCACACGCAAAAAAGTGGATCAAAAGAGTGATCTGCTCTTTTGAAAGAAAGCATCCACACAGCCCCCTCTCTTTCAAAAGAATGGTCCAGGGGTCAAAAATAAAGAGTGTTGTTTTGAAAGAATGGCCCTTTTGAAAGGGGGTGCTCTTCTTGAAATGGGAAAGGAAAAGTGATTTCGAAAGGATTGCCACATTCTTTCAATTTACTTTCGAAAGAATGCTTTTTGTGTGTAGACGCTCCATGAGCTCTTTCGAAAGATTCCCCTTCTTTCAAAAAATCTTTTGAAAGAACTTGCTAGAGTAGATGCAGCCCAAACTTAAAAGGGATTCATGAAACTCAGTTTCCCTTGTAAAGTGCTTTGAAGTCTAAGGAACTGGACATGATTATTAATATCCCAGAACTATATGAGATATGGCTGAACATGCCAGTTTACTATATGGCAGTCTTCTTGCAAGGCAGGCAACTAAAACTGAAATTTTGCAACACTAGTAGATGAAAAGTGTGGTTTTTTGGTGTCTGCACACACAGGTTCCTTCATTGCATCATGCCACATTAAAGTCAGTTTACCTCCACACAGGCAGTGTTCAGCTGGCATGAATCCACATTCAGGATTGCAGCCTGACTTCGTGATTTTAATCAATGTATTTTCAAGATGTGTTGCAATGTTTCTGTGAAGGGACACTATGCTTGCTACTGGCCAATTGCCTGCTGCCCAGGATGAGTCTGGGTGGGATGAAAGAAACTAATTAAGAAGATTGCTGAGGCTCTTACATGTGGCAGTTGGCCAAGAGCATGTGCCAGATCCAGAACACCACATAGGTAACAAATATTGGGACAGGGCCATAATCTCTCTGGCCGTTTCTATACATGCCACTTTCTTTGACAGTGGCAGGCTAATAAACGGCCCAAAATATGCTAAGGAGGCACGGATGCAAATTCCCTGCACCTCATTAGCATAAGGTCACGTGACCTGGAGTCCAGAAGATGTTCTTCGACTCCAAAACGCTGTTTAGAAGCGCAGCCCCCACGGGGGGTCTTCTGGAGGGAAGTTCTTCTTCCAGAGGCCCCTTCTTCCCAAAAATTTTCAGGAAGACCCCACCCCGGGGCTGCGCTTCTAAACAGCGTTTTGGAGTCCAGAAGAACGTCTTCCAGACTCCAAATCGTGTGACCTTATGCTAATGAGGCACAGGGAATTTGCATCTGCGCCTCATTAGCCTGTTTCGGGCCATTTATTAGTATGCCACTTCAAAAGTGGCATGCTAATAAACGGCCTCTGAGGCCAGATCTTACCACCTCTTCCTAGATTACAAAATGTATCTTTATATTACCAAGGATGTTGTTAGCAATCAATAAATAACAGCAGCATTATTGGGACAGAGGGCTAGATAACGCATTTCGTTAAGTATCTTGCCCCTTTGCAACCTGAACAGATACTCAAAGTTTGAGGCCCTGTGGATGTTCCAAGTGGAAGTAGAAACTGATTGTAGTGTGGAAGACACTCAGGGGTGCAGTTCAGATTAGTGAGGAGTTATGTCACCACCTGCTCTGCACCCTAGGATGACTCACAATGTTTTGTTGCTTTTAGCTCCCAGCCTGACGTGCAGGATACATCCTGAATGTCTGTACAGCTGCAGCCTCCAAACCACATTGATTCCAGCAGCCTTGGTTATAACTTACAGTGGGACTCCAGTATACTCCCACTCCCAAATTTTCCTCCCAGAACATGGGTTCTGCATGTACAGCCATTTCCTGGACAGTTAGGACATTTGGGCTCTGTTTCTTCTGTAAGGAACAATATTGAATAGGTGCTACTTTATATGGAGTTATCAAACAATTCAGTTTGGGTGCAATACTGGATTTGTTTTGATTAAAGAATAAAAGAAGTTTATTTAACTAAAAAGATACAGATTTTAAATGAGTATAAGGCATTAAAGTCAGAAATGATTACAATAGAAATAAAGATAAAATGCTTTCTAGTGCTAAAACTGAACGAAGAAGACCTGGCTGTAGGTGAAATTCTCACCAAATGCTCCGAACAGCAACGCTTACCAAATTTCAGGTCATGAGCAGTCAAAAGGCTGTTTCCTTTGTTATCTTAAATGAAAAGGAAAGAGAGACGAATAGGGAGAGAATACTTGGAGTGTTCTTTCCCCGACCTTTCTAGTCAAGTCACCCTTTGAACTGGATCAAGCTGAGGATTACTATCATAGCAAAAGTTTACTCAAGTGGCAAAGAATGTAATGTAAAATCTGTGAGTGGCCCCATGCTCTTTCTTCTCCTCGGTGTATGCTAAAATCAATATTTCCCTTGACCTTGTCTTTCACTGTCTCTCAAAGATTTTGTTTATTATTTATATGTAAATTGTGACCAACACATTGCTTTAAGATGGCCCTGCTTAACCATTACCGCCTTGCTGGGGATCTGTGGATTTAAACATAGAGTACCAACCTCAGATAGGAAAAATTAATAACTTTACATATAATGTTGCTAAATATATTTCACCATAATTTTGAACAGCAAGTTTTCAGTTTTCAAGTGTACCTCAGAAGGCATGTTTTGTACAAAGCTGATTAGAGCAACATGTCGACTGTGAACACAGTGGTGCATTTGGTCACAGCTGTTGCTTCAATACAGTTGTGTTTATTTCCAAAGAATGTATAAAATCCTGTGTCTCTGAATGTAGAGAGACTGAAATACCAGGAAACAGATTCTGTTACATCACCAAGAGCGCTCTTTTCAGCCTGTACCCAGGATGCCGTCACCTTCCCAACAAACAAACAAAACCTCAGCCTTAGTTTCTTCCAAGGTCAGCTGGCTGCCTTCAGATCCTTGTTCAGGCTGTCTCCATCAGTTTTTGTCACTGTGCATTCTCTCACACGTGCACACTTGGTCATGATTCACAGTTGAACCTTCGTCCATCTGCCGAGTTTGGGGTCAGATTGTACTAGCCTTGCTTTAGGTTGGGGCCCTTTACTGTATCTTGCAGTTATGCACAAGAATCATTTACCAATTAAAGAGGTTTTAACCATAACAAGATAATACGTTACTGACTAATTCCTGGAGACATTTTTTCAAACTGGTATGAGTCTGTATTTTTTGGCATGCCTATTGCAGTGATGGATTTGTATTATAAGTGAAAATAAATAGTCTTGTACTTATTTAATAAAGTTAGTGGCATCTTCCCAAGAAAAGGCATGGGCCAGGAGAACAGTGTACTGCACATATGTGAAAAAGCTGCCACAAAACCTGCCCACATTTTGGGATTGACTTGGGGTGACTAATAACCCCCCACCACACTCATGCTTCTGATGAAATGGGTCTTTGTCCATGAACGCTTATGCTCTAAAATATCTGTTAGTCTGTAAGGTGCCACAGGACTTCTTGTTGTTCTCAAAGATACAGACTAACACGGCTACCTCTCTGACACTAACAATAGACCCTTGATTTTACCAACACCAGACTTACAAACAACCAATTATGTGAACCACTTTTTCATGACGAAACATAAATAATCGCAAAATGAAAGCGATGTTAATGAAGAACATGTTGAGGTATCTTCACATGGTGATGCTTCCTTCTCTGTGCTGAAAATTGCTTTTAAGAATAAGAAGAAAATGATGCAATGTATCTACTGTTATTTTGGCAATGTCTACTTTTATGAACATTTTGATTTTATGAATACTTAGTCCCCAGTTGGTTCATAAAGTTGGGGTTCTACTGTATTTAAATGGATGGAAAAGGCATCCTAGTGCGTCTGACACACTGACTTTTTTCCTCAGAAAGAATGAAAAAGACACAGTGGCTAAGAGGTCACAAATGAGGAGCTTTGAAACAGAGCAGGACAAGAACCACTTGACATTCAAATCCAGAGAAGAAAGTGAGGATGACTAGTCTACATGTTCTGAAAACCACCATCCAGCATAGTCTGCCAAGCTCTCAAATGGAACCCGTAAGAAAAACGCAAAAGAGGAAGAGCTTGCATAATGTGGGAAAGATCGACTGAGACTAAAGGACAACAACTGAGGTATCCTGGAGTTAAGCTAGAAGTTTTGTCCCAAGACATAGTGAAGTGGAGGAGACTTGTAGATGACCTATGCTCCACTGGGAGTACAGGAGTTTAAGTAGTAGTAGTAGCTAAAACGGGAGCAGCAAGAAAAGCAGCAGATTGGCCTCTAAAAAAAGTGTCACACCATACAAGTAAAAGAGAAGCCAAAAACAGTGTAGTCAGCACTTACGATATTTCATAGACTCATAGAACTGGGACCTCAAGAAATCATTTAGTCCAGTCCCTTGCACTCAGAGAGGGATGAAGTGTTTGACTGGAGTGGACAAGATATGGCTAAGCCCTTGAATCAGGCCCAACCCCCCAAGACCTCAGGCAGGGAGCAGCCCAATGCCACTCAAAACAACTTGCTGCTTCATGTGTCTCTCTGTGCCATGTGTTGGCAGGGGGGGAGGCTTTGCACACTGCTCCCACAGCACAATTTCTCACCTCCCACTGATGAGAAGACCACTCATATCATGCAAAAGAGCTAATATCCCTTTAGCCTTTGTTAAGTTTGTCTGAACCCGGCTAGGTACGTTGGCAAGTGCTTGGTTCTGTTTGTCCTGACAATTTATTGACTGTTTGAAAAATGTTTTATTTTCCCTCAATCTCCTTTTTTAAATATGGGTAAGTAAAATTATCATGCCAGTACAAGCATCCCTTTCGTGGACAAACAAGAAAATCTACTTACAACAGAGAGGGAACAAGAGGCTTGTTGGGCGGAATACTTGCAGGAAGTTCTAAACAAGCCACCACCAGAAGAAGAAGCCAATATTCTAGAAGCGGAAACAGACCTTGACATAAATACCAATCCACCAAAAAGGAAAGAAATTAGCACGACAATAAGATCCTTAAAGAATGGTTAAGTTTGAGGACATGACAACCTCCGTGGTGAATTGTTCAAGGCAGACCCAGAACTTGCATCCACTGTTCTCCAACTGCTTTTTACAGCAATATGAGATGGGAAGCAGGTGCCAGAGGAATGGAATTATTGCTAAGATACCCAAGAAAGGAGCACTTTATGATTGTAATAATTGGAATGGCATTACTCTCCTCTCAGTGCCAAGCAAGATCCTCACAGTGGATCTCAGATGCTGCTGACAAATCACTGAGGAAAGAACAAGCTTGCTTTCGCAAAGGAAGTGGGTGTGTAGATCAAATATCTGTACTGCATAACATCATAGAGCAATACATTGAATGGCAGAAGCCATTGTTCATCAACTTTATTGATTTTGAAAACCGCTTTGACAGTGTTCATAGGGATAGTCTTTGGCACCGTTTGGGAGCATATGGAATACCACAAGTAGTACAGCTCATCATGAGTTTTTATAATAATTTTACATGCTGCATGGGAAACAATGATCTGTGCTTCAAAATAAAGACTAGAGTGAGACAGGGATCCATCATGTCTCTGACACTTTTTAACTTAGTCATAGACTGCATTATGTGGCGTACAATAGAAGATGAACCAAGAGGAATCAGATGGTGCATCTTCTCTACACTAGAGGACCTTGATTTTGCTGTTGACCTCTTGTTGCTCTCCATGTGCACCATCATATGCAAGAGAAGACAAATCAACTCTGAGCCTTTGGAAAACAGGTCGGACTAAGAGTTAGCCAGAAGAAGACAGAAGTCATGACCCTAAACATTGAGGCACCAGCATCAGTCAAGATCAATGGCCACAACCTACTGGCCACAGAGAGCTTTAAATACTTGGGTAATATCAGACAAGATGGAGTTATCAGGAGCAATGTTCAGAGCAGACTCAGTAGAGCTAGAAATGTTGTCATGAGTCTGAATGCTGAATGGAAGTCATCACAGTACAGCATTCACACCAAACTGAAGTTGTATCAGAGTTGTGTCTTATCAACGTTATTATATGGATCAGAATGCTGGCAGATGACAGAGTGTGATCTCGGTAAATTGTTGACTTCTCACACCAGAAGCCTTTGGAAGATGCTCCATATTTTTTGGCCAAGAATAATTTCAAATCAGGAACTGCTTGTAAGGTGCAAGCAATATGGCCTGGCCACCATCATTAAGAAAAGATGCTGGAAATGGATTGGGCCTGTGCTCAGGAAAGATGGAAGCTCTGTCACAAAGACTGATGTGCGCTAGACTCTTGAAGCAGAAATGAGGATGACCCAAGACAACATGGCGCCGGACAGCTGAAGTAGAAATGGAGAGCGTGAATCACACACAAGTGATAGGCTGGCCAGTTACAGACAGACGTGGAGGACCTTTGTTGCTGCTGTACACACCAGCAGGCACAAAGGACAATGATGATGGTGATGTAGTAAAATAAATCCTGAGCTATAATCTACCTCATTGTGTCACTGTGGCACAGAAAGAAAGGGTAAGCACATAGATTTTCCTAGCTGAAGATTCCCTTACTGTCATTTGTAATAAGGTTCCTTTATCATTCTGCCAGCGTAAAGAAGCCTTAAAACTTTTACAGGTTTTATGCTCCTGGGGGAATTGACTGAGAATGGGAACAGTTGGCCAACAAAAGGAACATTAACAATATTACCACGTAGGCAGCCTGCTACATTTCTCTCTCAGAAAATGAGCTCAATTAAGTATCAATACTGCTATTAATTTCTCTTTCACATCAAGAATAGTGTTTTATTTTAAACATTGATACATTTTGAGGAAATGTACAGAACAGACTCTGAGGTTATCCCCTCTCAAGAAAAAACTGACAATTTTGTATCAGTCCAGTCCCCGTTATCTGCTATAAGATGAGCCTCCAGGCAATTTACAGGATAGCACTCGCTGATGACATTTCCAACCCTGGGAAAACACTACTTGCTTCATTGCAATGCAGAACATAGACAGGCTGCTGCATTTCTGCCTCAGGGGACAGAGCCTGCCTCATGCCTAACAACCCAAAGCCCTACACCTGGTGCTCCTCAGTAGCACGTGAGATGGACAGAGTCTGTCATGCTTGTCCATGCTCACACACACCCAACCCTGTCCCTGAGAGCAATTAACATCCACACAGGCAGGCAGGACGGCTGACAGACTTACTGGGCTCCATACTCCTAGAAGGGGTAGGGCTGGGATCAGCCTACCCCTGCCAGCCCTTCGGTGCCAGCTAGCGCATATTGTGCAGGGCTCTGCTGTAGTAGCCCCTTTGAACTGCCAGGCCCTAGGTCAGTTGCCCCCTTTCTCCACCTCCCTTTGTTGGCAGGCCCGCAGGCAGTCACACCCCACCTCCCCGTGCCCCACTTGTTGTGTCTCCAACAACTGATTCAAGCTCACTGGACTACCCGTGTTTCCTAGGCAGCTGGAGAAGAGGCATGTATCCCCTGCAGATTTCTTCTACATTTCCTGCAAAGGGGACCCAGAAAACTATGGACCATAAGAATTCTGCACCGACAGAGCATTCCATCAGGAGTAGCATATGTGTATTATGCAACATTGTCTAGAGCATGGACAACTGGTGAGGAAGAACCATGGAGGTTCTGGGACAGAGTGCTGGGCATGGGCACTGGGCATGGGCAGGGGGTTTGGGTGCAGGGTGGGTGTGGGTTGCAGGCTCTGGGCTGGAGCAGTGGGTGGACACATAGGAAGGAGTGAAGACTCTGGGAGGGAGTAAGGAGTGTGGGAGGAGATGCAAGTGCAGGAGGGAGTTGGTGGTGTGGCACCTGTAAGTGACTTCCACCCCCTCTGGCAGGACTCCTAGGTGGTGAGACTGAGGGTCTTTATGCACTGCTGCCTGCTAGCACTGCGCCCATAGCTCCCATTGGCTGCAGGGATACTCAGGGCAGTGCAGAGACACATATGCACACCATTCTGAGGCTGCATTCAGAAGATGTGTGGAGCAGGGGGGTAAAGAGCTGCTTTAGCCATGCTGAGCAGTGGTGAGAAAAGTGCCTGAAAAGTTTTGAGTGAAAGTGATGCTACTTTGGAAAAATATAATTAAGTAAAAGTCAAAGTATCCTTCTGGAAAACTAATTGCTTAGAGTATCACACTTTATTTGTACTCAAGTACCCAGAAGTAAAAAGTGCCACCCTATGGAAATCTGTGGTTGACCACCCAAATTATCCTAGGGCACCATTATTTTTTCACACACAATATATATGCATGTACATGTATGTGTGTGTATGACAATGTACTATATACAATACACATTTCAAATCTGTAATTTAAATGTAGTCAGACTTCATTTATAAGTGTAAACAGTGACCAAATTAAATACTGGAGTTAAATTACGGAAGTGTATTTATTTCATCCACATTCACAAGCCTGCATTTTTAGCATTTTAATGATTCACTACAGAAATTTTTGTTCAACTTTCGAAGCAATTGATTTTCAAAGTTCTCAGAGTCAAGCCTTGCTGTCCTAAGACAAAATATATGTCCAGCAACATTGAAGAGTCTCACAGACAGCTAACGCAGGCAGAGGTGTAGCATCTCCCTGATTGTAGGAAAGGACTGCAGCAGATCCATGGCGTCTGTTGAGTAGGCTAAATATCCATCAAGCTGCCCTACAGTTTCATTTGCGCAAGACGGCTTCGCTGAAGCAAAGGAGTCCTGTTCATTAGAGGAGCCATTCTGCTGCTCAAGCAGATCCAAGCAAGACATGCATTGGAAAATAAATTAATGAGAACTAATATAAAAATGGGGGTTAGTTATGAAACTCAGCAAACAACATTATAGGAAAAATTGTGCTGCCAACTAATGAGCAATCAGATCCACGTAAAAATGACCAAACTGAAAACATTTTCAGTCAGCCTGTTGAAGCTGTATTGCATGGGTGAGCCTGTATTGGCAGGCTGCACTACTTTAACATAGTCTCATACCTTTTCTAATGAGAGCAGCATCATTAGTTCAAACAGTCTTAAAGTTTGGCAGCAAGATGGCAGCTGTGATCATCTCAGGATCCTCAAACATTTCACCAAAACACTTCTTAATGCCACACTGAAAAGCATCTACAGAACTTGGAGGACAAGTGGCTTATCCCTGTGGTGGCAGCACAGAGGGGGTGGCTGGTGGGGCAGAGACCTTTCCCCAGACTTTAGTGAAGATGGAACCTCATACCCAGAATACTCCTGGAGCCATATAACTTGCCATCCCTGTGAGAGAACACCCTTTCTGGAAACTTCCAGACTGTTTGGGGCACACATTTTCATTCTCTGAGCCAAACATGACTACTGAAAAACACTTCTGGCTATCTGAATTTAAACTACTATGTGGAATTTCCATGCTCCTCTCTCAGTAGAAATCATAAGGTTTCCTTCCTGTCCAGCTTCACTTTCTGAAATTAGGAAACGTTTTAACTCACTGTAAAATTAAAACAATAAAAAGGAAGGCATAGTTTGATGTATAGTCATGGGATCTCAACCTATTGCTCAGAAGTGGCTTAAATGCTACTGAAGCAATGCTCTTAAGGTGTGCGGCTTTGCCCTTGTCACAGTCCTTGACGTTACAATTTCCAGAGAATGTTACATTTTATTTAGCTTATATCACAAATAAAATCAGCTCATCTCATTTTGCAAGCACAAATCATGCTCTAGCCCACCTTATGGCAAGCAGGCAATAGTAATTACAAAATACCCCAGCACGAGTGCCAGGTGATAGACAGGCACTGAATGAGAAAGATGATTGGATATGCCTGAGGAGCTTTCTACTGACTTTGTGTATTGACCTACATGAAAAGCAAATCCAGATCAGGATGGGACAAATGCAATGTCTTTACTGGCCATTGTCAAGTTTCAACCAGTGTCTCTCGCTAGGATTCTAAATATGTTAAGAGGTATAACCTACAAGATGGTTCTGTGTCCTTTGGGACAGTTAAAATAAAACATGTGGAAGAGGGAACAGCATGAAGTTAGCTGCTGTATTTAATACATTTCTATTGAAGGGCAATGTGCTAAAAAGAAGGGACAGAACTATCTAGCAAGTTTCTATTAGTTTCCTAACCAAGCTAATATATCCTCAAGATCAAGATTAATAGAGGCTGCTGATTCATAAAAGCAAATAAGCATGGATAACTGAGGGCTATCCATTCCCAGGTGACCATTTCCCAATTAGGCTCATAAAGTTAACATATGAAAAAAAAAGGACACCGATGAGAGGGAGTGCATCTGTATCCGTATTGACCAACCCACATTGTATTAATGTGCCAGAGTATATCCAGGACCAATGTGAGTTGGTCAATATGGATACGGATGCACTCCCTCCTAGGGGTATCCTATTTGTTTGAAGGTTCAAATATGGTAATCCTAAATATACTCTCCATGCCATATTGTTGTTGAGAATCAGCTCAAAGGGGATCAAGAACAGTACAAGACTTTAGATTACACCAAAATAGCTTTACTCCCCTCCTAATGATACTGGCCCAAAAGGGGAGGTTAAAGATTCATAGACTTAAGAACTGCCCATTTGAGGGGAACTCCAGCTTTTGTGTGTGATTCTATGAATCTCTGTTCTGTCACCCCTCTCTCCCAATGTGCATGTGATACCACTGCAGAGAAAGGACTGATTTACACTACCGTAGTTTTTAGATCAATCCCTGCAGATCAGCTTTGTCCTTACTGTAGTGAGCTCCATCTGGAACAGCCTAAGTGCTGAAGGCTTAATGTTCAGGTATAGTGCACTGCTGTAATCCAGCCACAAGGTGTGACTCACGGAGGTAGGAGATCACAGAAAGTGTTACTTACAGCTGTGGAAGAGCTCAGTGTCAGTGGAAATACCCAGAAGCATACGTAGCCACAGGGTGAACTGACAATTTTGAAGGTGCATATCTTTAACCAAAGTAAAATGCATCATAGCTGCAATAATTTCAAAATGCTTTCCCAGGAAGCACATTACATGAACTCTCCAGGGTAAAACAAAGCAGCAGAAATGTAGCACTTTAACAAAATGATTTATTCGGTGATGAGCTTTCATGGGACAGAGCCGCTTCCAGATGCAATCTGATGTGTTTGAATTGACCTATACAATTCTGTATGGATTTGAAGCCTTGTCACTTGTGAGAGTGGAGGCATCATTCCTTAAACCCCTAAATATGAATGGCTGCTGGCGTGGTGTTATTAGCAGAGGGCCTTCTCTTCCACAGTTCGCTTCTCATGTAGGATCAAAGCTTGAGTCTCCTGCCTTCACAATGTGTTGTGCTAAGTCTTTGTTTACGCACACCGCCAAAGAGGTTTGAGTAAAGAGCTCTATCAAAGAAGGAAATAGCACAAACATGCATACCAGCTAATACATTCAAAATACTTAGTGATACTGGTGGTCCAGTTTTTTGTAAGTGTTGAACGCCTTCTGTGAAAATTAGGCTCCTTTACAGTATTTAAAATCCAAGGACATTAAACTATTTCATATCCAGCAGCCCCAGAACTGGGAGGTTGCTGGAGATTCAAATGTTCTGGATAATAAAGAGGTATACCTAGGAATGCAGAACACTAAAGAAAAACAAAATTAGATAGTAAGAAAACAAAAATGTAACCCGAGTATGTTATTTACCAACAATAGCATTGTACACTGTAAACTTATCCTTTATTCATTTGTATTTACTTTCACTATACTTATACATACTCACTGTACTTATGCGAAACTTTTCTAAATTTTACTTATGGTTATAATGCCAGTTATTTGAGACTTCCAGCTGATAGAATGCTGGTTAAGACAGTTTACTGGACTGGAGACAAGACTTTCAAATGGGCCTGAGCGCATTGCGTTGATAGTAAAGAATTGAGCCCTTTCTCTGTTTCTTCGTGATATACTGTATAAAGGGATGAGCATCTGATGAAGTGAGTCTGTGCTAACGAAAGCTCATGCCCAAAACTTTTCTGTTAGTCTATAAGGTGCCACAGGACCCTTCATTGCTGTTATGGATCCAGACTAACACGGCTACCCCTCCGATGCTTGCATAAAGGCCATGCATGATGATTAGTAACAGAGAGAAAGCCGTGCTAGTCTATATAATATCAAAACAAAAAAGCAGTAATTTTTCTGATTTGTCAACCTTGATTACTATTTTTGGTTCTCTGTGCCTTAACTATTGAGTCTGTTCTGGTCTGGTCTGGCTACGGTCTGAAGAAGTGGGTCTGTCCCACGATAGCTCACCTAATAAATTATTTTGTTAGTCTTTAAAGTGCTACTTTACTGCTTTTTTGTTTTTGTATAAAGGCCAGATTTCCCCCCACCCCAACATTCCACCTCATGTTTATTCTTTTTGCCAGTTTTTCTTTAGAGATAAAAGAAGCTGTGTCTTCTCTTCCCTTTTTTTGGGTTGGGACTTTTAAGACAATACAAACACAAGCAGGGATTTTGGAAATCCAACAGAATAATGCAGAATTTGTTATTTACCAACAATAGCATTGTACACTGTAAACTTACCTTTATTCATTTGTATTTACTTTCACTATACTGTACTTATGGAAAACTTATCTAACATTTACTTATGGTTTTAATTTACAGCTAATCTTTGGTTTTAGCATGGCGTGAAAAACAGTGTCACTTATTCAGACTGTGCAATCTCCCCCCTTGCACTTAATTTTTGAATGAGCTTTAAATTTACAGGGAAGCCCTCTTTGTCCAAGCTAACTGAGACTGGGGCCAGGTAGGATAAATGAAAGAATTTTCTATCCCTTGTTTTAACATGGGGAGGATTTGGGCAGTGAGCCCTGTGCCACGAGGGCTGAAGCAGTCAGCCCTGTGCCATGAGGGCTGACGGCCAACACCCACTATCCAGTGGTGACTTCTGGAGCTCCATTGCTGTCAATCCCAGGTGCCTTGTGGTTCAGTTAATAGGCAGAGCTTGATAGTAGAATATCAGATATATGGGGTTCTACTGTATATCAATAAAACTGTGTTGAACTGATACCTATGTATATTGGGGCCAGGGACACTAAAGTTCAGCATTTCATTTTAATCACAGGGGAAAAAATAACACATTTTAGAGAATTTTGATTTATTTTATAATGGAAAACCAGAATTCCTCAAAATGAGTATAGGGAGAATCTCAGCTGTTAGTTGAGAGAACTTGGTAAACAATCCTTAGGCTATATCCATACCTAAAATGCTACAATGGCACAGCTGCTATAGCATTTCAGAGCTGTTTATCCCTGGGATTAGGTCTGTTTAACTTCTTCTATGAGGGGTGTGGATTTGAATTTTCACTGAATATTAGGCTTTACCCTACCAAGTATTTTGGATCCATTCAATAGGTCTTGAATGACTAAATAGCTCAGAATAAAACTCATTTTTCTTTTAAATGCACTTCACGCCCTTGTTACTTGTGATGTCATAATATGGTACGTCTTCCAGGGTACCCAAGACTTGTCTGTCTAATGTAATCCACCCACCCACCTGTACATTAAACTTTTGCACACACTCCTCCCTGAGAAAGAAAGAAGAAAAAAAGGTGGGGAGCCAAATATTTTCTGCTTCAACAAGGAATTTAAAGCAGAAGAGAAAGATGCATGGCAGACTAAAGCCTAAAGCAGTCTTTTATACCAGGTGTGAATCACTTACAGAGCTTGCTTATATGCACCAGATGAGTCTATCATAAGATCCTTTAATCTACTGCCAAGATTCATTTAAATAAAGTACTTTATACAAGATTCCCTCAATATGCCAAGTCATTCACAATGGTGTCTTGACAGAATCCTTCAGCATACTGTCAGAAGAGCAACAAAGGTGCTTATTGTCACCTTTCCTGTTCATAATCCTGTCCATTATGATCAATAATAGGACAGCTGGCCATCCATGAGACATTCAGTGGACACTTCTCAAAGAGTTAGAGGACATTGATTTCGCTGATGGTGTTTCCCTCCTTTCACACCAACATGAAACCATGAAAGAAAAGGTCACAACACTAGACAAAGGTGCCTCAATGACTGGACTGAGCATTAACAAGGGCAAGATCAAGACAATGATCAACCAGCCCAACACCACCATCACGCTGAGAGGGGATGACTGGGAAGACGTGGAGCAGTTCACCTAGGATAAGGAAAGCAACAGCTGCATTCAAGACTCTCCGTCCCATATGGAGTTTAGAAATAATATCTGCAAAGACAAAACTGTGGATTTTCAGTACAAATGTTAAGAGAGTGTGCTCTTGTATGGACGTGAAGCTTGGCCTACTAAAAAGTCTTCAAATCACAAGCTACAGACATTTATCAACAGATTTCTGAGGTTCTTCCTTCACATCAAATGAGCACACTTTGGAACACAGCAGGACAAAAACCACTTGACAGTCAAATCAAGCGAAGAAAGTGGGGTTGGCTAGTCCATACACTCAGAAAACCATCATCCAGCATAGTCTGTCAAACTCTCACATGGAATCTGCAAGGGAAACGTGAAAGAGGAAGATCTCAGACAACAAGGAGAAGCTCTACTGAGACTGAAGGACAATAACTGGGGTACTTCTGGAGCCAGCTAGAAGTTTTGTCCCAAGGCAGAGTAAAGTGGGGGAGACTTGCGGATGACCTATGCTCCACGCAGAGTAAGAGGATTAAGTAGTAGTAGTAGTACTTTACACAACCTGTCAAGTATCGGACGGGTAGCAGTGTTAGTCTGGATCTGTAAGAGCAACGAAGGGGCCTGTGGCACTTTATAGAGCATCTGATGAAGTGAGTCTGTGCTCACAAAAGCTCATGCTTTATACAACCTGCCACCTGCTGGTTAATTGGGTATAACACAATTTAGCATTTCATAACATCTCCCCCTTAAATTCTACTTTCCTGCCATGTAAAATATTTACATCTTTGAAATTCAGTACCTATAAATATGTCTGATATTTTCCTATTTTTCATTCTCAGGATCAGTTTTCAGGCACCATATTTAGAGCTCTTATAAAACAATCAACATTTTTCCAGGGTTGTTGTATCCTCTGGTGAAAACATGCTTATTCATACAGCACATTTCTCTGAGGTACAAAGTATTCATCAGATATAGCCAGAACCCTTTCATAGTCTTTGTGGCTGTCTTCACTAAAGGCAACATACTTAAAGATGTGTTCTGCTTCCTTCTCCATCACATATATTAAAGAAGAGAGCTGTATATCCCCACTTTCTTTGTGCAATTTGTTTGTAATTCAAAATCTTTCATGCTGCTTCCATTCTGTCCATCCAGAAGGCTTGTCAAAGCTCAAGTTTTCTGCAGTATTACAGAGAGGTATGCTGATTAGATCCTGTACCCTTTTTGCTGTTCTGTCTGTGCGCAACTATTACTGCTTTGTTTTCCCTGATTTTTTTTCTGCCTTCATTTATTCCTGACACCATGTCACATTCTTTTGTACCAGATGTGAACTAGTCACAGAGCTCATTTATGCATGTCAGATGTGTTCACCATAAGACCTGGGATGAAGTCCTGAGATACTCTTTGTGGGTCCTGCACTTTACGGTGGTTAAGGAAATGTCTCAAATGCTCACTTCACCCCTTTAGCTCGACCTCCCAGTTTTCCCAGGGGCAGGGCACAGCCTACTGAGCCCCTCTCATCTGCACGGTCTTAAGCAGGGGGAGGTCCCCCCTGGACCTTGGGTCTCCTCCTGCCCCTTCCAAGCTGCCTCAGACAGCATGGGGTAGTCTGGGGGGAACCTTGTCCCCTTCCACTCCATACAGGTTCCAGACTCCAGTCCAAGGACCCCAGGTAGCTGCTGCTGGAGGGTCTGTCTCCCTCAGCCCACAGTGCACCAGCTTCCTCACTGGACCACTTCCCAGTAGCTGCTGCCCTTCCCTTTTGCAGGCTGTCTCTCTGCAGTTCTTTCCTTTCTCCTCCCCCTCCTTACCTAAGGGAAGCCTATTAAAGGGCCCCCCAGGCCTTAAGGGGTTACAGGTGGTTGATTAGCACCAGGTGCTGGCTTAGCTTGCTGATCCTCAGTCCCTGGGAAGCATGAGCACACTGACCCAGCTGCTCACATACTGAGACATCTCATAGCGCTGGAAGAGACCTCAGAAGGTCATCAAGTCCAGTCCTCTGCCCTGTTGCCTGGACCAAGCACCATCCCTGACAGATTTTTTTTTTTTAAATCTATTTGCCCCAGATTTCTGGGTGGCCACCTCAGGGCTTGAGCTCATAACACTGGGTTTAGCAGGCCAATGCTCAAACCACTGAGCTAGCCCTCCCTGCGAAAGGTTATTACAGTGTGCTGTGAGCTGTCGTCTCCCACAGACCCTTTACTGCACAGCCAGGAATGGCGAAGATTTCTTCTCATGAGGTATTTTTCATGCAGTGCCACCAAGCAGCTGAGCAGTATAATACAATGTAGCATTTAATTATAGGCAAGAATGGCAGCCAGAAGGGCAACGTCTACACCAGAGGGTTTTTTTCAGGCAAGACAGGCTTTTTTTGAAAAAGCCCACAGTGTGTCTACACACAAAATGTGTTCTTCCTGTATTAAAGCAAAAGAAAGTGGCACTTTTTCTGGTGTCCCTCTTCCACTCCCAGATGAGGAAGAGCACTTTGTTTTGAAAAAAATCTTTTGGGGAAACAATGTGTGTGGATGCTGTAGGTGCCCTTTTTTTTGAAAGAAGCGTCCTCCATGGCAGTGGCCACCTGGAGCTTGGGGACACCTTGACCAGCACATGCAGCGCTCTATATGTCCTGCGTCCAGCCACCTTAAAGATGCAGAGATGCTGTGGCAGGAAGCTGAGAGTGTTGAGGCAGCAAGAAACCAACCCAAGCAGCACCATGCCCTCACAGCTGCCCCGTGCAGCATACATTTCCACCATGTCCTAGAGCCAGACATCCCATGACCCCCCAGAGGGCCATGAGGGAGCCAGCCAAGCGGTCCCATGAACCCACCTGGGCTAGTAAATGGAGGTCCCCCTCCTGTGCTGAGCCTGAGCTCTGGGACCTCCTGGGCCTGTGGCAAGATGAGGATGTCCTCAGGGAGAGGACTGGAAAGAGGCAGAACACCCCCAAACTATGGACAGCTGGTCACCATTTTGGCAGCACAGGAACATCCCGCCCAGACCTTGGAGCAAGTGCTTCCCCAGGGTAAGGAGCTGGGCCAGAGGTACTCCTGGGACAAGGATGTGGTCAGGTACTCAGGAGCAGGCCCCTCCACCTGCCCCTTTTATGAAGAGCTCCACAGCCACCTCGGGGGCGAGGACAGCTCCCCCTCACCCAGATTCTGCTCAACACTGTGGTGGAGGAACCCCCTGCGGTGACCAGGGAGGAGCCAGGGCCAGAGGGGAACCAGCATGGAATCCTGCAGCACCCGGCGATGGAGACAGAGCCACCCTCGGATGCCAAGTCCAGAGAGAGGACCCTGTTGACTGCCATGTTGTCGGGATCCTTGAGCCAGGCGACATCAAGTAGGGCATCCCTGGAACGCTTTGAGAGACCTGCTGGTAAGTAACTGGAGTGTCAGACACACCCCAGGGCATGGTGGGGGCATGTGCCCCTGCCACTGCTGGAAGCAGGCCAACCACACAGCTGCCAGCCCCAGCTCAGAAACACCCCAGAAGACCCTGGCTCTCAGCTCACAGACATGCCCACAGGTGACAATCAGCACCTGCTCCAATGGACAGCACTGCAAGCCCCCTACACGGGGAGGGCAGCTGGAGGGAGCCCCAAACTGCACCCGGCGCATGTCCAACCCATACGAGGACCCCTCAGTGTCCAGAATCCCCCAGAGCTGCTGGCCCTTTGGACATGGGGATCGGGGGCACAGCCCTTGGGGCTGTGCTGCAGGACTAACATATTGTCTTTCTCTCCCCTTCCATCCTTAGAGTTACCCCGTCTGAGGGCCAGGTGAGCCCCACCTCACTTCCAGGGCCAGGCTGCCCCATCCACATTGCCAGGCCAGGAAGCCCAGGAACAGCAGCAGAGAGGGCCAGGGCACCCCCACCACCAGTGTATAGGCGGGCCCATGCCCAGAGGCCCCATTGGTGTGCCAAAGACAACGCTTCCACCTACACTGCCACCCTCCACAGCAAGAACAACCCGGCAAAGCGGCGACTGCGAGTGGAGGAGGTGGACTTGGCGTGGTGGTGGGAGTCTTGGGGAGAACTCACGGCCCACCTGAGGACAATCATCAGAGTCCTGAGGGAGCAGGCAGCCCTGCCTCCCACACACCCTGCCACCCACCTATTGCCCCTGCTGCTCTGCTCCTGCCAGAGCTCCCCGCAGCCATCACGCTGGGCTTTGTCCGGTGGCTCGTGGCCATGGTGGACCCTGCTGTCCCATCCCCATTTGCTGCCCCCCAGTCCCTCCACTTCTCCCTCCACTGAACTCAACCCACTTCACCCTTCCCACAGCCATACCTCCCCATGATCCTGGCCCCATCCCAGCCTCGACAGGGACCCCAACCCCGGGATGGTAGGGCTCACAACTCACAGCTCCCCACCCCCTCAGGGGACTAAGGCCCCGCATCCCTTGTCCCAGCCCCCTCCAGTTCATCATTGTACATAGTTATTTCCATAGCCTTCATTCTTCAAAAGATGTGCAGGATTTACTGTGATGGTTTTATCCTAATTTTAAATATTGTCAGGCCAAACGTAGAGTAACTGCTGACAAGAGCTTCAGAAGTCTGCAAAGAACTGAGTGCATCCTGGTAAAGAATGCCTTAGCAGTCCTTTAGTGGGCTTTGTTTGAAGTGTAAAATATTAAAGCCACTCCTGAGAAAGAAGGAAGATCTGAACTGGCAGCTTGCTCAAAGTCCATCCTCTTCGTAAAAACCAAAGGGCGTGTGGTGTATGTGGTGTGAGCACATGCATTTGCACTGAGGGAAAAAACGGTTTCTCATGCTGAAGTTATACAGTGAGTCATATCTTGGTCCTAGAAGCCTCCAGTCAGACAGCTCTGATCAGATCTCCTTAAGAATTCCATGGCCTCCCTCTCTGCCAGAGATATCAGATATCAGACCAGATATCATCTTGCAAACATCTCTGTGCCGTCTTTTATCCTACTTTAAGAACATTCACTCCATTTGCAAGCCTCCTCCCTTTCCTCATTAAGAGCTCCTTGAAAACAAAATGGATCCTTCCAGTTGATTTTTGAGAAGTCCTTAAAAAAATCATTTTGGCCGTCTTATGTTGTTAGAAATGAGAGAAGGCAGTTGGGAAGGAAAGAGCTAAAAACAGAATATTTATTAATGGTTCACAATCAGGCTGGAAAGGCATAAAAAATGGGGTTTCTCAGGGGTCTGTTATGAAACTGGTTCTGTCTGCTATCTACATCAACAATTTAGATATTGGCATAGAGAGTGCACTTAGTAAGTTTGTTGATGATACCAAGCTGGAAGGGGTTGCAGCTGCTTTGGAGGGTAGAGTCATAATTCAAAATGAGCTGGACAACCTGGAGAAATGGTCTGAGGTAAACAAGATGAACTTTAATAAGGACAAATGAAAAGTATTCCACTTAGGAAAGTGGAGTTTCACACACACAGAATGGGACGTGACTGTCTAGCAAGGAGTACTACGGAATACAGTGTGTTGCTGTTGCCAAAAAAAAAAAAAAAAAAGCAAACATGATTCTGCATTAGCAGTATTGTGAGCAGATCGCTAGAGGTCATTCTTCTGCTCTACTCTACACTCTTAGGCCTCAATTGGAGTATTGTGTCTAGTTTTGGGCACCATATTTCAAGAAGTATTTGGAGACAGTCCAGAGAAGAACAAGAAGAATGATTGAAGCTCTAGAGAATGTGTGCTAAGAAAGAAGACTGAAATAATAGGGCTTGTTTAGCTTAGAAAAGAGAAGGGGACATGATAGTGGTTTACAAATACCTAAAAGGGGGTTTAAAGGAGGAGGGAGAAAAATTGTTCTTCTTGGCCTCTAAGTACAGACAAGAAGCAATGTGTTTAAACTGCGGCAAGGGAGGTTTAGGTTGAACATTAGAGAAAATTTCCTAACCCTCAAGGTGATTAAACATTGGAACAAATTGACTAAAGAGGTTGTGGAATCTTCATCCCTGGAGGTATTTTAGAACAGGTTAGATGCACATCTATCAAGGATGGTCTAGCTGTTACTTGGTCTTGCTCTAAGGGCAGCGGACCGGATTTGATGCATTCCTGAGCTTCCTTCCAGTTCTAGTGTTCTAGGATTCTATGTCTTTTCAAGCAATTCCATAATATCATCACCATCATCTTGCCCAGGCCTCCTTTTCTGTTTATGATCCTGGCTCGTGGCAAAGTCAAGTTCTCACTTGTGGGTAAGGAACATCTCTTCGCTTCTTTTTGTGAGGCAACTAGCGCATTCCTGGGCATTTGCATAATTTATGATGGAATTAGGTCAAGTCCTTGGTTACTTTGTTTTAATGGAATCTGCTTTTATTTTGCTGTTAAATCATTGAATCTGTCTCCTAATTTAAAAGCAATATGATGAGGGAGGCAATATCTTTTTGTTAGCCTAGATTTTGTTTGCCCAAGTGCAATGGTAATGGAGCATGATAAGACCAGGGTTCAAAATATATAGGAATCAGGGAGTTAGTTGTCGTGGTGGCAGAGTGTCACTATACGCAGAAGAAATCATAGAGTCAAATGTAGTAAAAATCTTACAATGAACCAAATGCTAAGGCTACACTAGAGAGCATAGAGTGGTGCGGCTACATCCAAGCTCTCCCATTGGCTTAATTAATCAGCCCCCAATGAGAGACATTAGCAACAGCAGTGGGAGAAGCTCTCTCACCAACACGCCTCTGTCCACACTGGCACTTAGATGGTGTCATTTACGTCATTCAGGGAATGGTTTATTCATACCCGAGCAATTTAAATTATACTAAAAACAGAGGTAGCGTAGGCCTAGTTAATGAGTACCATAGAATAGCTATTGAAATCCCATGCTTGAAGATTAAGAGGGTAGGAGTAAATACCTGCTACCAACTACCAGACAAGGACAGTGATTGTGAAATACTCCAAGGGAGTAGAGAGGCTATAAAAATAGAAAACTCAAGTAATAACAGGGAATTTCAACTATCCCCATTTTGATTAGGTGCATGTCACCTCAGGACAAGCTGCAGAGACACAGTTTCTTGACACTGTAGGTGACTGCTGCTTGGAGCAGTTAGTCCTGGAACCTAAAAGAGGAAAGACAAGTCTTGTTTTAGTGTTAAGTGGAGCACAGGGTTTGGCCCCAGAGGTAATGGACAGCTTGGTAATGGTGACTATAGTGTAATTAATATACTCATAAATAATAGTGACCATAGTATAATTACAAATAAAATTCTGGGAGAGGGGAGTCACACCAAGAAGCCCACCACAGTAGCATTACTCTTCATTGGGGTTCCTGCTGTGCAGGGTTGCAACACTCACTCTCAGGAAATTACATTCACTTCATGATAATGTTATTTTTACAGCTGGCAAATTTACAAGCCCCTCAACCCAACAGGGTAGGGAGAATAATACAGAATGTGTTAAGCCTCCACATACACCACCCCATGCAAAACACCATGAAGTGTTAGTTAACATCTTTCTCTTTTCCCTCACCAGTCATCATGCTGTCATCTCCTTAGACACATTGGCCAAGATATAGCTTTTACAATGTGTTATACCAATGCCTCTATGCAGAATGCATGGGTGGTAGGGATTTCAGCCTTTTTTCTTGAGTTGTAGCCCTTCTCCTAAAGGTTATTAATCGTTTTACCTCCAGCTTATTAGCATATGCGTCAATTAGTTACCATGGAATTCTTGTGGTCAGACATCTGCTGATGTCCCTAAATTAAAATATCCCAAGCTGGTGTAAACTAGAATCTTGTGGTTACTTGTCAGCAATTTGTTTGCTTATTACAGTGTTCTGTCTTCTGATACCTTATGAGCTAATGTTTCTTATGGTTATTTGCTTAAGTTGAATGCTTCTGGGGACCTATGCTTTAAGCACTCCAGCTAAGCTATTGTCTTAAATGCCTCAAAGCTCATTGCATTATTGCCTTAACTTATACCTATGCCTCATGGGCTACATCTACACGTGCCCCAAACTTCGAAATGGCCACGCAAATGGCCATTTCGAAGTTTACTAATGAAGCGCTGAAATGCATATTCAGCGCTTCATTAGCATGCGGGCGGCCGCGGCGCTTCGAAATTGACGCACCTCGCCTCGCCGCGCCTCCCATTCAGCTCATGGGAATAAGGGGACTTCGAAGTAGGCGGGGTCCTTTCGAAAAGGAGCCCCGTGGGGACGAGATGCGCGGCGGTGAGGTGCGTCAATTTCAAAGCACCGCAGCCGCCCGCATGCTAATGAAGCGCTGAATATGCATTTCAGTGCTTCATTAGTAAACTTCGAAATGGCCATTTGCGTGGCCATTTCAAAGTTTGGGGCACGTGTGGACACGGCCATGGTGTAAATATCCATAAGCTACAAGCCTAAGGAACCCATGAAAGGGTCTGTTTGTGTGAGAATCTTGTCCTTCTATAGTTTATTTTCTGCTACCCGGTTGCCCATTGTGAGAGGAATGATTGTCCAATGGTTCGTTCACTAGCTAGAGATTTGGGAGACCTAACCCTAACCCTGTTCTACCTTATCTCTGTGGATCTTAGGTAAGTTATGTAGTCTATCTGCCTCAGTTTCCCCTGCCATGAAATAAGGATACCGCCTTGTGCGCTAGAGCGTTGTAAGGATAAACACAGTAAACATTGTGAGGTGCTCAGCTAATATAGCAAGAAGGACCATATATGATAAAAGAGAGCAGCTTTTGCCTCCATCTTGTAGCAGAGGTTCAGGCTGGTCACCAGAAACAGAGACCTCCTGGCCTACAGCTGAGTACACCCTATGAGACTTGTCAGCACATGGAGCTGCAGCTCCTCTCTTGCTTGCCTTATGTTCCAGAAGGTAAAAAACCCACCCCCACACTCTGCCTTTGTCTTACATTTAGGCTTTCTGTGGGAAGATGCTCCCCAGCCCACATGGCCTGGTCCTCTGGAGCTTGTCATTATTACACAGCTCTACATGCCCTCGTAGCTTCCTCTGAGATATCACCCAAACAGACTGAATTCTAGCCAGACAGTCCATTTCCAGACTGTGCCTCAGAAACATCCGTGGCCTAAGCCAGTATGAAGGGGTGGGGTCTCTTCTTACCTTCAATGACAATGACCCTAGTGAGCAAGCCTCTCCTGCACTCTAGTTCCATGTACTTCTGGGGATATAAAATGGTGGCTCTTCCATGGAGGTGTGAGCAGGGACCTTTGTTGGCAAGGTTCGAGGACTGGAAGTCCTGTAGCCAGACAAAGTCTCCCCCTTACAAGCCAGCTTGCTCGCTGCCCCCCCCCGCCCCCACTGAGGAGCACACAGGGCACGGAAACGGCTGCTGACAGCACAGTCTTTGATGCCCTCATTGAGGCCCAGATGTGCTAGCTTATCCTGACCCTGAGAAACAGAAAGTACAGATAGAAGGCTAACAGGCCAGACTGTCAATGAGAGTGGGGGGGGGACCCTCAGGAAATCACCCCAGCTGGCATTGATGAATTTGATGACCACACAGCCATCCCAGAAGGGGAAATCTCCACCCCTGCAAAAAGAATGTCCTGTACTCTCAATTGCTTATCTGCTGTCTTACAAGTGCAAATCAAGTAAGAAATGCCCTTGTAACAAACTGGCGTCACAAAGACAGACCAGTATGATCTGGCACCATAGATAAGAAAGAGAATACGTAACCCAAAAGGGGTATAAAAGGTGGGTCCAGCAGAACTCTAACTTTGAGTGCATTCCACCAACTACCTGCTGGTCAGGTCAGGTGATTGCCTCCTGAGGTCCGCAATGGGGGACGCCCAACCTCGTATTCGTCTTTCCGCGGAATTGAGTGACCGATCCGGCTTGGCTACGCTGGTATCGAGAGACGCAGAGAGGGTAAGATATACCCATGCTAGGTCTTCGTTCTTTTTTTGTGCACAGCTAAAGAATTAGAGCTCTGTAACTAGATGTCATTGTGTCAAGATATCATTGTGTTAGATGGTAACAGATATCTTTGTATTGGATTGTAACGTAACTTGTTAACACCTGTACTTTGCTAGCATATAAGAAGTAGACAATAGCCTTTTGTAACCACACGCTTATAACTGTAGCTTAATAAACTTGTAACTAGTTAAGATCTGAGCCTGACTGCTGTTAACCCTTTTGTTACTCCAACACAGCCGGCACAACAAAAAGAATTGTAACCGTTTGGTTACCACAGCCTGGCCATAGGTGACAGTGCTAGAGCTCCCTGCTCTAACAGTAAAAAAACTGGGTTGTTTAGGACCCAAGGGCATAGTTGGTACCTCACCGCACATCACCCGGCCACCAGCTAACAGGCCCTCAATTACAAGACACACCAAATTTATCACAACGAGCACTTCTGTTCACCACACTAGCTACCATGAAATCACACAAGCGGTTTGCTCAGACACTCCAGTTCTTCTGTGCCACCATCAGTACCAATCCTTAACCAGATGAGAGGTTATGGAAAACAATCTCACTAAATAAAAAGGTTCTTCGGATCCCAAAAAGCACACTGGAGCCCAGGGGTCAGCAACCCCTGGCACAGGTGCTGACAGCAGCACGTGAGCTGATTTTCATTGGCCCGCAGGGCGGGAGTTCAGCCCTTTCCCTCCTCCGCCATGCAGCTGGAAGCTTGCTCAAAGGCATGCTGCCTATGGATTAACAAAAGACCAGCTAATGCTACAAACCACAAGCTACACACTAAAGCTATGAGAATGTATTTATTAATGAAACTGCTGTAAGTAGGGCTATTAGTGACTTTAATAGTCACTAATAAGACAGACTGTACGTAGAAGTCAAAAGGACAACTGGGCACTCCCCTTAGAAAGGTTGCCAACTCCTGCTGTAACCAAACCATTAGAATCTAACATCTAAAGGTTTATTCATATAAGGAAAGAAAGAGTAAGAGTTAAAATTGTTAAAGGAATCAAATACATACACCAATTGCAAAGTTCTTGGTGCAGTCTTGTACAAGAGAAGAAATAAACTGCTGTCTTTAATCAAGCCTCTGGAGTATGTCCACACTGGATGGGCCATTCAGTTTTTTGTTCAGAGCTTCAGTTCATAGCAAGTATCCTCCAGAGATGAGAAGTAGGATTGAAGACAAAATGGAGAGGCTTCCAGGGCCCTTTATTTGTCCTCAGTCATATGCAGAAAATCCCAGCGTTCTCTCTGCACAAAAGCATATGAGCAAGTTACCTGTCCATGCAGGCTTCAGTTCTTTGTAGGTGAACATGATTGCTCCCAGGCTGGTCACAGAAAAGCTCATCAGATGTGGATTGGCACCTCCCAAGACCCACTATCAGTCAAATACGTCTAGTCACTTGACTAGTACTCCTGCCACAATAGGCTGGCCAAGCTCCTTGTTGAGGTCTCCCAGAAGCAAACATTTGACATTCATATCCATTACTTATGCCTTTGAATGCAAAAATGATATATGCACACAACTAGTGAAAAGAGAACCCGTGAATCATAAGCTTTTTATAGACACCTGACTTGGCACACTTTGTGCAACATTTATTACAAAAAGATGGCACTTGCCCCCACAGAGTTTACAATTTAAATATAAGACAAGAGAGAACAGGTGGCTAGAAGACCAGCTGGATACTATAAAGAAACAGTATGGGTCAGCATGATGGACAGTGACTTAATGTACCAGTAGCCTAACTGTTGTCAATTCTTTGTAGGTATCACAGTGGAAGAGACGGGATTTGAAGGAAGGCAATGAGATAGCTTTGCTGATATATCCTGTGGCACTCCTCCTAAGCATGAGGCAGCAACAAGGGAGAAAGCACAACAATGCTTGTTTGAAAATTTAACAAGAGGGCAATGGAGGCCGTCATTCTGGACCCATCAGAGATGAGAGCCTGCTTTTGGATACTTAATGAGAGATGATTGATGGGGAGAGGCTACACCCGGAGAACTTTGAAAATAATGCAATCAGCTTATATTGGTGCAGTAGAGAAGGGGAAGCCAGTGGAGGGAGGCCAAGACAGGAAAGACAAAGTGAAAGGGAAGTGATTTTTGCAGCAGCATACTGAATGGACATGCAGAGAGCATGATTGCATTGAACATAAGAACAGCCATACTGGGTCAGACCAAAGGTCCATCTAGCCCAGTATCCTGTCTGCCGACAGTAGCCAATGCCAGGTGCCCCAGAGAAGGTGAACCGAAGACAATGATCAAGCGATTTGTCTCCTGCCATCCATCTCCCACCTTCAGCAAAAGGCTAGGCACCATATCTTACCCCTTGCTAATAGCCATCTATGGATCTAACCTCCAAATATTTATCGAGCTCTTTTTTAAACTCTGTTAGAGTCTTGGCCAGCACAGTGTCCTCTGGTAAGGAGTTCCACAGGTTGACTGTGCATTGTGTGAAGAAAAACTTTCTTTTATTAGTTTTGAACCTGCTACCCATTAATTTCATTTGGTGTCCTCTAGTTCTTATATTATGGAAACAAGTAAATCACTTTTCTGTATTCACTTTCTCCACACCATTCATGATTTTATATACCTCTATTCGCCCCTCAGTCTCCTCTTTTCTAGACTGAAAAGTCCCAGTCTCTCTAGCCTCTCCTCATATGGGACCCGTTCCAAACCCTTAATCATTTTAGTTGCCCTTTTCTGAACCTTTTCTAACACCAATATATCTTTTTTGAGGTGAGGAGACCACATCTGCACACAGTACTCAAGATGTGGGCGTACCATAGTTTTATATAGGGGAAGTAAGGTATTCTTTGTCTTATTTTCTATCCCTTTTTTAATTATTCCTAACATCCTATTTGTTTTACTGA
Source organism: Carettochelys insculpta (assembly GCF_033958435.1). NCBI lineage: Eukaryota > Metazoa > Chordata > Testudines > Carettochelyidae > Carettochelys > Carettochelys insculpta. The sequence goes on from NC_134137.1 coordinate 41,701,585, forward strand.
CTGCCGCTGCACACTGCGTGAATGTTTTCAGAGAACTATTCACTATAATTCCAAGATCCCTTTCCTGATCTGTTGTAGCTAAATTTGCCCCCATCATATTATATGTATAATTAGGGTTATTTCTCCCAATGTGCATTACCTTACACTTACCCACATTAAATTTCATTTGACATTTGGGCAAGGCTGAAGGAAAGGGTTGTGGCTGCAAGTAATATGTGCAGTGATGAAAGCTATAAAATATATTAAAATATAAAATAAAATATTAAAATATAATTGGAAATACACATCTCCTAGAAGCAGAAGGGACCTTGGGAGGCCATCTAGTCTATTCCCCTGCCCTCTTGACAGGACAAAGCACCATCCCTGGTATCTATTTGCCCTAGTGGGGCTCCTTGAGAGTTGAGCTCACAACCTGGGATTTAGCAGGCTAATCGCTCAAACCACTGAGCTATCCCACCCCTTGGGGGTAGGCTTTGGACTAGAGTTTTAGCTATGTGGGTGGATGGGAACGGTCATGTCTCAGATCCTTTCTGAATAATATTAAGTTTTAGACATACATTAGATGTGAGGGTTTTAGAAAAGGTATGAGTCAAAGATGACACCTAGATTACAGGCATGAGTGATTGGCAGGATGGTGGTGATGTCCACAGTGACCAAGAAAGGAGGTAGCAGGGAGTGTTTAACTTAGAATTACTAGGCTACTTAGTGTTGTTCCACAAAGCCCTACCCTTCATTCAAGAATGTTCTCAATAAATGGCAACAGAAGCTAGAATTCTGCTTGTTAATACCACATTGTGTGAATTTCAATTGTTACCGGTTGGCAATTCAGCCGTCTTGGGCCTTTTTCCTCTGTTTCTGAGAAGTCTTATTGTAAATTTGCCAATGTATCAGTAAAGAAAAATATTTTAGCACAAGAAATATTTTTGACAGAAACTAACATCCACTGGAAATTTTGAATCACAGAAAAGTCAGCCGTGTGTGGAGCTCATGGAAGGGTTGCATTGTATGAGCATTTTGTCTGAGGTCTGTAGATATTCTTCTGCTCCAGGTTTGTCCATTGATAGCTCGGTGAGACATCAAGGCTACTCCAGTAGCTAGCTCAGTAGCTTTGTTATTTGGGAAAGAATAGCTCAATTCTTCACTTTGCCCCAGATTTCCTGTGTGATCTCAGACATGTCACTTAGTCTCTCTAGAAAATGGGGATAATACCAACATCGAAGGGGTATTGTGATAATAAATGGGGCCAATGTAAGACATAACAGAGCAGAATTTTACCAAACTAACCACCCCTATTTGTCCTGAAGATGGCCGAAACCATTTATTTATTTTTCTGTATCAAGTTGTTTGCTCGGACAGAAAACTATTATAAGAGGGGAAAAGATTATAAGTGGAGCTGTTGGAAATGTTTTCACCCCAAAAGGATTTTTTGAAACAAAAAAAAACTTTTTTCAGAAATTACTTTTTACACACACACACAAACTTGCTTACTTCACAGCATTCAGCTTTCTGTGAAAGTTAAACAAAACCATGTTTAAAATGATAATTGAACACACTCAGCAGCAAATGTGACTGATAACTGCAATAAAAATGTTGTGGCATCACTTGCAAAAAATACAGAACATTGGTTGGTTTTGAACATTCTGAACAGGAACAGTTTGACGCTTCCCTTAAGAGTAATCAGCTGGATGGTGATATAAAGTGTCAACTTCTCAGTGTATATGATCCACAATAAATATGTTCCAAATACATGCTCATGCTCCCAGTAAATCTCTCAAGAATTCCTCCCCTGCATTTAAAACTAACCTCAAACCATTTTTTTTTAATTCCAAACCACTTAGAAAACTACTTTTCCTTTCATACCCTCACACTACCCCCAAACCTGTGTGGTTTGTGGCCAGCATTGAAACCAAAAGTGCTAAAACACAGTGAGGGTGGCTTCTCTTTGTACTATTCCTGGCCAGGCCATGCCAAGGCCTCTGAAAAGGAACCAGGGCCCAAATCTGTAGCGTGATGAGTGCCCTCAATCCTTCTAGCAGAGGTAGAAGTAAGTGGGTGCACCCTGGTGTGCAGTTCTGGCTAGAGCTGGCTGAGCTGTAGCAAAAGCCTGCAGGGAGCTATTGAGACAGCTGGCAGGAACCTGGGTTGCAATAGGTCAGCACAGCTGTGTCTACACTAGAGAGTTTTGTCAACAGAAAGGGCCTTCTCTCGACATCAAGGAGCTTCTACACACATAAAGAGTTCTGTCGGCAGAAGTGCAGTGCAGACACTTTGTCAACAGGGAAGGCTTTGGGTTCACCAGGCAGCCTCGGCAGACAGAGCGGATTGCTCTGTCGATATACTTTTGTGCGTAGATGCACTCTGTCGACAGAGTTTTTATCGACACAATTCTGTTGACAGACGTTACTGTCGACAGATGCTTCAAGTGCAGACGTAGCCCACCTATAAGATTTTTTAAGTTACTTTCACCCATCTTATAGTAAAATCCTGGTCCCACTGAAGTTAAGGAGAGTTTTGCCCTTGCAAATTCAAGTGGCAAGTGCAGGGACTCAGTGCTTGTCAGATCAGCCCTTTAACCCCGGGGCCAGCCAGGGACTAAGGTATGTATTTAACTTTAAGCATGTAAAATAATGTTAGACTTCAATCCTTAAAATTAAGTACATGCTGAAGGGTTTTGCTTTGTCAGCGATGTGGCTGTCAGGCAATCTTTTCAAAAGGAGCCTGGGAACAGGACATGAGGAGCCAGGTTTCCACCCCTAAAACAATCTCTCTCTGTGGATGGGCATGGTAACATACATTTGTCTCTAGGTGCTCAGTATTAAACTGACAGCTTAGGGCCGATTTGGCTTTGAGCCATGTCCATTGTCCTCTAGCAGCATTCAGGGCGGGTCAACCAATAAAATTAGTTAACAGCCACTACGAGGGCCTTAGTCTTTTCATCCAAAAGATTTCTAATTAATACATAACAATTATACAATCAGTTTTGTCCTTTAATTAATTCACAAAAGAAATGTAATGTGAAAACCCATGGCCCATCAAGCCTTTGACACCAAGATCAGACTCCTGGCCCTGAAGCATTTCAGCTCATTACATGTCCAGGAGAAGAGGGGCAGCGAGTGTTACAAAGTGTGCTTGTGGGTGGCAAATCACTCTTCTAATGAGTATTTCAAGTTCATCCTTCAAATGAGAGCCCTTCACACCACCTCTCTGTAATAAATCTGTCGCCACTTAATCGTTATTCTGCCTTGTCATTTTCTCCTCCAGTGCCTGCTTATTCTCTGGAGCACCACAGGAGACTGTCTCACCTTGACTGAAGAAATCTTTCCAGAAAAAGCCAATCCTCTGAGGTACTGAGTGACAACTGCAAGAGTATCAGAGTGCCCTCAACTCCCAGTAAGGTCATAGGGGGAGTTGAATACTCTTCTTGCATACTTACCAAACCAGACTGCTGTGGGGGAACCTACCGCTGGATACTTATGTGTTCTAAGCCTCTGGATTTTAAATGCAATCTGGGTACTGCCCCCAGTCTTGAGGCTTCTCGATCCACTCTCAGGGTGCAGATCCTCTGTCTTAGCATGAGTCTTCACAGTCCAACTGCCAAGGACTGGACCGACACCCCAGACTTACTCCATAGCTTAACTCACTGTTTCCCAAAACTCCCACCAGGTGGGTGTTTTGGTCCATAGTTAAACTCTTCAAGGGTATGTTGCTAGGGTGGCCATATTCTCTGAGGGAAAACAGGGCACCGTAGTGCTCATCCGAAGCCCTCACTGCAGGGAGCTAGCTCAAGCCATTCGCCAGCAAGCCCCCTCCCAGGCATAGAGCTGGCCTTCGGTCTCTTAGCTCTCCCTCCCCTGGTCTAAGCCACCAGGAATCACTGCTTGCCTAAGCCCCATCACATGAAGTAGGCATTGCTGCTTACCCTTCCAAAATTCCTCCGCACCCCAGTAGTAGAGCACACTCTACTTTTTGTTTTTTGGGGGTAAAAGCTGGTTATTTTGGGGGAATCAAAGCTGTTCCATTTGCTTTTGAGTAAGCAGGACAAATGCATAGTTTTAGGGGGGGAAAATGGGATGCCTTGGGACAGTGCTGGCCAAAATGGAAAGTCTGGTCAGTCTAGATATTGTAGGTGGAACACAACACACAGACTTTGCGGAGAATTCTAAGACATCGTTGTTCAGTTGTGAATTGCATAAGCTGTATGCTTTCTAAACAAATACTAAACTCTACACACATTTCCCTGCCTCAGTTTCCATGGTGTTCTTTGGGCTGGAGTCAGAATCCTATGGGACCATCCAGAGTTGTTCTGCTTCGGGGCATGGCTTGTCTTAGTCATGGAGCTTCTCACTTACTAGCTCAGCTTGCTCTTTCTGACCTTGGCTGGTCCTGCAGCTAGACTAGTCCTCCCACTGAAGCAGCATGCCTAGTTCTTCCCCTCCAGCACTGGCCCAAATCTTATTGTGACCATGTGTGTTTATATATCCCATCACCGTCTGACTCATTTGTTCTGCTTGTGGGAATTTTCCACTACTCTAAACACCAGCCCCAGTTTGAGATGAGGGAGAAAACTGGTTCTCCAGGCTTCAAGCTATTTTCATCTGAAGACATAGGTTTTACCCACGAAACCCAATAAATGTGTTAGTTTCTAAGGTACCATTGAACTGCTTGTTATTTGTGAAGCTAGAGAGTAACACAGCTACTCCTCTGAGACAGCCAACCTATTGTTAAGTCAGGGTACAGATATTATGGTCAACTGCACTCCATTGCCCCCAGTGTGATGAGGGGGTTCATGCCACTGGCGCTGGTGAAGTCTACAATACTGCAATTTTTGTAGTGATAATTTCATGTCAACCTGAATCCATAAATTGTATGAAGTCCTCAGCTCCTGAATACCCTCCACTCCCTTTAAAGTCAATGGGACTGGAGGAAACTCAGCACCTTGTGGAGTCAAGCATCTGGGTGATTAACAACACTGTATTCTTCACAGGCTCACAGCCAGCATCTTTCCAGGGTTTGTTTGATGAATCCCATCATGAATAATTACCGTGGAATGTGTGTTACTATAAAAGAAATACTCTGAAGAGGTATTTAGCTTATTTTTATGGAGGTGGGGGTGTTAAAATTCAAGGTGTCATAGCCCAGTAATCCCATTGCTAATAATACATTCTGGGAATGGTAACAGAAAGGAAGCCGTGCTAGTCTATACACTATCAAAACAAAAAGCAATCAAGTAGCACTTTAAAGACTAGCAAAATAGTTTATTAGGTGAGCTTTTGTGGGACAGACCCACTTCTTCAGACCATAGCCAGACCAGACCAGACTCAATATTTAAGACACAGAGAACCAAAAACAGTAAGTAAGGAGGACAAATCAGAAAAAAATAATCAAGGTGAGCAAATCAGAGAGTGGAGGGGTGGGGGGGAAGATCAAGAATTAGACTGAGCCAAGTATGCAGACGAGTCCCTATAGTGACTCAGAAAGTTCCCATCACGATTTAAACCATGTGTTAATGTGCCGAATTTGAATATAAAAGTCAGCTTGTCCACTTCTCTCTCTAAAATGGTGCGATAATGTCTCTTCAGTAACACACATACCTTTAGGTCATTGACAGAATGCCCCATTCCATTAAAATGTTGACTAACTGGTTTGTGGATCTGGAGTGTTTTGATGTCTGTTTTGTGCCCGTTGACCCTTTGTCTAAGGGAGTTAGAAGTCTGTCCAATATACAAAGCATCTGGGCATTGTTGATGGCATATATCATATCATGCTGCACATGATGGCATATATGATGTTAGTAGCGGAGCATGAGAAAGTGCCTGTGATTCTGTGAGTAATCATTCTGGGAATGATTCTCTTTTCATGCCTGAGAACCTCTATGGAGTTTCAGCAGGGAAAAAGCTGAGAGAGAGAGAGAGTCTGGCTTCATTTACAGCTCCAGCACCTCAAAGCCTTTACTCAGAATCAGAAGGGAGGAACTTACTCTCTGCTACAAGGTCAGAGGCAGCAGCAACGTTCCAGGGGAGCTGTAAAAGCCCAAGAAGATGCATTTTCTTTTGAGAGCTAGGTCCACGCCTGACTCCTCAGCGTCAATTCTTCACTTTAGCCCCGGTTGGCACAGCACTTATGCACATGCTCAAATTCAAGACAATGAAAGAGGAGCATGTGATTAACTGCTTTGCTAAATTGGGCAGTGGCACTTTGCAGGAGGAAGCACTCCCTGTGCTCCAGTCACTACATCACAAAATGAGGATCAAGGTTTACAGTGGGTAGCTTTTTGATCATGGCTTGCATTTCCTACCTATAAAGGACACATCTTACGGACATACATCCGAAAGCAGATGCTGCAGCTATCGTGTATCAGCGGCAACTTGGGCACTGCTGTGCAAATGGCCAAGCAGTCTGTGTGGAATTAAAAATGGAAAGGCCTGTAGCATACCCTAGCTTGGAGGATGTAGAACAAGCATATAGAAGATGTTGAATAACTAGTAGAGGGCCCTCTGTATGTGGGCACCTCTAGTTTTTGCTGTGGGTGACAATCTGTCTCTAGAGATTCCAACTCCCATGAGGCTTTGGGAAGGAATGGGGGCTTTTTGGCTAGTCTGAAAAAGAAGATGGTGGTCTCCTGTTGTTGGAGAGTTAAGGTTGACGGAAAAGACTGCTTCAAGGCAAGTGTGCAGCCTTCTCCCAGGCAGAAACTGCTCTGGGGAGCTGCAGCTTGCTAATGAGACACCCTGCAGGGAAGGAACTTGATCTGTGTCTGGTAAAGTGCTGCAGAGGCCAGTTCCAGCTCAGAGGGCCTGGTCTGCCTGTTGCTTTGCCTGGACTGACACACACAACCCTCCCCAAGGTGTCTGCGATCCAGTGAGCAACAGCTGCATGCCAACACAAGCCAGTAACCGGAACTGTGATAATTAAAGAGTATACGCTCTGGGGTGGGAGAAGTGATGGTAGTGTACACGCCGGGTATGCTTCATTCATTTCTGTGCACATTGATAATTCATTTAATCATGTTTAGTCTGTAACCCTATCTCCTTAAGTTATTAAGTAAAGGTGTGAGTTGATTCTTATGTTATCTATTAGACATATACTATTCATGATTACTGTTTGGGAGTTAAATCTAGATTATAACTGAAATAAGTTTCCTGGCAGTTCCCAAGGCACACCATTGAGTGTGTACAGGGGCCAGCCAGGTGGAGGCACCACCATTTTACAGAGATTTAGAAATCAGGGGTGGAAAGGGGATTCCCAACTATCCAACATCACCACTGGGACACTCAGGATCTCCTTTATAATTGAACCCACCAGGCGCATAGACATACAGCTGAGTGCTGCCTGCTCCTGATTAACCAAGGGAGGAAAGAAAAGGGGTCACTAGGAGTAATAGGCACATGGAATGACTGGTGACTTAGGTGCTCTTCGAAAGAGAAATACCTCCACAAATAAAGATCACAACCTCTTTGCACGCTTTCAACAGCAGAAAAAAAATTAACAAGGCAGTCACAGAATGCCTGTGAATACAGAGTAAGTCCCCATTTCCTCATCTTAGCCATGAAAGTGTGGAGGCATTAATTATATGTATGAATGGAGCCACAGCACAGAATAGGCCAGTGAAGTGGTAAGAGCCAGGTTTTGCCCAAAGATTTAGTGTTCATAAGTGGGTTTAGAATTTCCAAACAGCTCAGTTCCTATAATTATTTGAATTAGGATAGCACTTGCTGACAAGGGTCCCACTGTGTTTAAAACCTGTAGGAAAAACCCATAAAGAGAGAGCTTGCCCCGTGTCACAGAAGGAGCTGAGTATTTGAAAATCTGGCCCAAAGGGATTAAAGTGAACATGCTGTCTTAGTAATGAATTGTTATGCACAGCTGAACAGTACTATTTCACAGCAGCAAATATAAAGCATATAATGGGCTGTCAAGCTAAATGATAATATCCATCACATTTTCATTGTCAATGCACCATGTTTATCATCTTAACTGTTCCTTGTTTACAAATATATCAGAGCCATGTCTTGTCCACGGGTATTGCAACACAGGTTGAACCTCTCTAATCTGGAATTGTCTCCAACAGCAAACTCCATAATCTGGCATGATTTTAGTTAGCCAGAAGACCCCTGATCATGGGTGTGGCCAAGTTTCCTGTGGACCCATAAAGTTTGTTTACAGCCACCAGTCCTGGCTCTCAGTGTTCTGTGCTGTTATTTAGCTGCAATTTACCCTGAACTGTCTTCTAAGAGCCCAGCAAGCAGTGGAAGTGTTGGTGATGTGCTAGAAAATACTGACCTCCCGTCATCTGGCAAAGGGCAAGTTCTGAGGGTGCCCGAAGAGAGAGATTCAACCCATAAAATCAGCTTTGCAAACTTTGTCTCCCAAACGCTGCCCTTTACTGGATTTAGTGTCATTAACAGCTATGTTCAAATGCATAAGAGCAAGTCAGCGTCTAGAGGCCTATACCTTGGTCCCCTGAACAATGGGTAAGGAAATGGAATAGGAAAAAGATGAAGAGGTAAGAAAGCAGGAACGGAAAGAGAACGGAGCAGGGGGAGAAAAGTGCAAGGGAAGAGGAGTGATGAAGGAGGCAATAAATGGAGAATGGAAAAGAAAAGGAAAAATGAAGAAGAGGCAGTTACCTCTGCTGTCATAATTCTACTACACTGTGAATGTCTCACTGGCATCACTTTGCAAAAGTTGTCATGAAAAATGTCCCATGCAAGACAGAAAACGTGTTCACCTAAACTTTTACTACAAGCAGGAGAATGAAAACAAAGTACATAGTTTCCTTACCAGCCCCAGCCTCGAGCCCACCCCAAAACAGCTCAAGCTGGGTGGGCAGAATGTTACCAGGGTGAATAGCAAGGTGGCTGGGATCCCCCCCATACACGTTGCACTGACTGCTGGAGGATGGATGTCAGACCTGTCCAAGTGTCAAGGGCACATTATAGCCTGTGGGCCATATCTGGAATATCAGATCTATTACTCCAGCCCTTGAACTCTCATGGGGTTTACCCTGTTCCACATGCAGCTCTTGAAAGCAGGGGCAGCCGGGGGCTCCACATACTACCCCCTGAGCCAAGTGTTGGTTCTGCAACTCCCACTGGCCAGGAACTGTGACCAGTGGGACACGGGCGGGGGGACAGCAATTATGGAAGGGGCAAAGCCTCCTGGCCACACTGTTGTGTGGGAGCTGGAGTGGGGACATGCTACTGGTACCAGGAACTGCCTGAAATAAGCACCGCCTGAAGCCAGCACCCCAGAGTCACTCCCAGGCCCCAGCCCTGATCATCTCCTGCGATCCATCCCAGACTGACGCACACTCCTGCATGCACCCCAAGTCATTCATTCCCCATCCCTGCCCCAGAACCTGGCCCCCAACTGGAGTTCTCGCCCTTCCACTACACACCAACCCCCGTCCAGCTTGATCCCTCTGCTGACCTCCAAACCCCTGGGCCCCAGCCTAGAGCACCCTCCTATATCTCAGCCCCCGCCATCTCTGGCTCCACCTTAGGTTCCAGCATGGACCAACTGACACCTCTGAGTGCTCACTATAGTAGCTGCCCAAGAATGTGTAGAAATCTTGGAACTATCCTGAGACAGCCATGAATTTCACAGATTATATCTATAACTCATTAAGACAGGGTATGCAACGGAAACGAGACCAGGAAAGAAAGGAGTTAACAGTGTGTTCTGGAGACCAGATACAGATCTGGAGCACAAATACTACTGTTACAAAGGCAACATTGCTCCAGCATTAAGGCACTATCCTGGGACTCGGAAAAACCTGAGTTTTAGTTTCACCTCTGCCACTGACCTGGGGTGACTCATTTCACTTCTCTATGGCCCTGTTTACACTACAAAAATAACTTTGAAGTTGCTTACTTCGAAGTTCAACTTAGAAGTAACAGACTTTGAAGTTGAGTGTCTGCACACACCCTACCTCTAAGTTAAAGCCTCCCTTACTTCAACATTAACTTTGAAGTAAAGGAAAATGTGTGTAGACTCTCTGCTGGCTGCTTTGATATAGTGCCTAACTTTGAAGTTAACTTCAAAGTTAGTTCCTAGTGTAGACGCACCCTCAGACTCTGCTTTTGCTCCACTCTGTTTTGGGCATGTAGACTGACTACTCTTTCCAGAGGGACAGTTGTGTACAGTGACACACACAATGGGGTCCTATGTCCAGTTAAGACACTCCAGTTCCCATAACAAATATAATTACTACCAGCATCCATCAATAGGGACTAATAACATTAGGGTTCCTCATATCTACCTTTCACAGGGTTGTTGGAACACCCATTGCTAGTTTCTTTTCTTCTTATGCAAATATTGAATAGTGGCATTCAGAGGCTGAGTGACCGTTTTCCAAGAGCCTGCCTACATTTTCCACTATTGCAGATCCACTAACAGCAGTAGTGCTAGGACAGATTGTTAGGTCTAGATGACAAGGGTCAAACACTTGCAGTCAGTCTACATTCAAGCTCTCAGCACTAGAGCTGCACCAATGGGAAGTCAACGATGGAGAATTCAAAGAGAAATATTGCTAGAGATAATGGCTGAGCAAACAAGAAACTAGCAGTGCGGTGTCTCTCACTGCCTGTGCCAAAGTGCCTAACTGTATGTTCTTTCTACTTCACCAGCCAGAAACAGCACACTGACGTTAATTTTCTTGGTTCTCTGCTCCTGTACTATCCCAGTGTAATGCAGCGTTCTACCTGTCAAAGTTTGACTCAGACTCACAATTTATCAGACCACTCTGTTTTATTAGCAAAGCCACTCTGCTAATACATTTAGAAGTGAGCCCCCCCGAGTGGGGCTTGTCTCTCTTAATTTATACAGTTTTTTGGAGAACAAGTTACAGACAAAAGAAGAAAAAGATTTTAGTCACCACCCTTTGAGATCCCTGAGACCAGTCACGTATCTTCAATTACCTCCACCCTTAACAATCTCCTTTAACAGCTTCCAGTTAACTTAACTAATTGCCCTTCACACCTTCCATTCTGATGCCTGCTTCTTAGACGTGCTGGCTCCATCTTAATTGCTTCTCAATTCAAAAGCTAACTGTCCCTACGTGTGCTCCCTCAGATACTTTGTAACATGTTTTGGCATGCCCTCTCATATACAATGTATCCAGCATGTCCCCTTATACAACGTTATACTTATACAATGTTATACTTCCACATACCCTTACCAAGGTCAGTTCAGTTACACTGGCACAGAGTAGAGAATCTGTTCCTGTGTCTTTAGAACTGTGTATTCTCTGGATGAAATCCTGGCCTCACCCAGAAGTCAATGATAGTGTTGCCATTGACGTCCAACAGTCAGAATTTCACACACCCCCCCTTTCTCTTCACTACTGTGAAAAGGAAAACACATTTCTCTGTTAATACCAAATTTTATCATCATTTAGTAACACATGAAGACAACTACCACAATCTAACCTTGGGTAATGGCTTAAAATAACAGTGTTTATTATACAATTTAAGACGGTGACAATTGCAGGATGGGTTTTTAAATGGCTCTGCACAGTACTATCAAAGACTTAGGCTGAAAACAGCATCTGTTTCTGATGCATTGGAGGAAATGCAATGGGTTACTGCTTTTCAAGAACCACACACCAGTTTCCCTGATCATAGTAACACTCTTGAATTCTTATGCAATCCAGGATTTTGCAGGCTGCTTCTAGTTCTCCTTGACAGAACACATGATAATATCGGTGGAAGACAGGACTGAATTCTTGCAATTCCTTGGAACCAGCTGAAAACTGAAGGGCTTTGACACATTCCCCTTTCTTGTTGGTGTCTCCTTTCAGGTGCCAGGGAACTAGCACATCCTGAGACTGAAAGGACGTTCTGTTAGTATGAACAGGCAGCTTGGAGTTAATCACCTGCTTTGCATTGCTGACTTTGTCCTGAGAGTCATTAAGGACTCGGTCAGAACATGCTGAGTCTTGGCTGCTGTTGTCAAGCATTTGATCATGGAACAATTCTCTGGCCACATTGGTATTGATTTCCTCTTCTTTCCCTTTACTAGCTCTCTTTTCCTTAAGGTACTTTGACTTTTGTTTGTTGTATTCTTGTTCCATTGCCCAGACATAAATGAGTGCCTTGCCGCCGGGTCTTAGGAGCCGGGCTAATTCACGCACAGCAGCCAGCCTTCTCTCCTACAAATGGAAAGTCTCAGTGAGTGCATATGAAGTTAGTACATAAGCAGGAACACAATGAAATGAAACTGACAGCAACACCACTGCTGCCATGAACAGAAATGATTCCTCCCTGCTCTACCCCCAGGTATAAAATAGTTCCCCCCCGCCATCCAACTCCTTGGTTATGTGTTCTGAGCCTGACAGAAGAAAGCATACACCCCACTAGTGGGGGATGATGAGTAAGTAGACAGGGAAACCATTCATAATGTAGTCAACCACTAAGCACATGGGCTAGGCCAAAGCTGCATGGGAACTACATTTTGTTTATGTTATGTAGCTGAGTTTACTTCTTGTATTCTGAATCAGCTGAATTTACCTCTTGTATTCTTTTATAACAAGTAGCACTGAGATACGCTAATTGAGATATAAGCTGCACTATGCTAAGTGTTAGAAAAAAGTCACAATCTAAATAGATGAAGTGTTGTGATCCCCACTTTATAGATGAAGAACCAAGGCACAAAAGTCTCAGACTGAGCCAGGAATTTAACCAAAGTCTCTTCATCCTAATCCAGGGTCTTCCTCTCAAATGTCATTAAATTGTATTGAGCAAAATGAAACACAGATGTCTATACAATCACAGCAAATTCTTAAGGGCAAATGGTATAATACGTGGGAGATCTGCACAGAGTGGGAAAATAACATAGATGGCAGTACCGGTGCAGGTTCTGATGTCTAAGGAAGTCTTTGTGTTGTAAAACAGGTATGTTGCAACCTGATCACATAGAAGGGCACCCAGCAAGCAATGGGAAGTGACTTGGGAAACCAAAGTAGCCGATAAGAAGGGGGAAACATAGGAACACAATAATTTCTAGGAAGGAGCATAAATGAATCAGGTTAGCTGATGTGCTTGGCCTGCTGATCATTATACTAAACTCTGTCATTTTTCTGTCTATCAGCTCTTTCTTCTTCAAAACTTTCATCATTTGCTTGGACTGGAAGCTCTTACACGCTCTACTTCTTGTGTGCAGTTCAAACAGTACCTACCACATTGGCACTCTAGTTGATGGATGACTCTGGGAGCTACCGCAGTAGTAATTATTTTTTAGATTTGTATTATAGCACTGCCCACTGTGCTAAGCACTCTATAAAGACACAAAGAGATGATACCTTCCCTGAAGAGCTTACTACAGGGTGAACCCCTCTAGTCCAACACTCTCTCATCTGGCAACATCTGTAGTCCGGCATGATTTTAGTTAGCCGCACAACCACTTCTCATGGGTGCGTCCAAGTTTCCTGTGGTCTCATAATGTTTATTTCCAGCAACCAGTCCTGGCTCTCAGTGTTTTGTGCTGTTATTTAGCTGTAATTTACCCCTCAATTCCTTCTGAGAACCTAGTATGCAGTGGAAGTGTTGGTAATACTGCTAGACAACATTGACTTCCCATGGTTTGGCAAACTCTCTTGTTCAGCACCAGTCAGGTCCTGAAGGTGTTGGACACAGGGAGGTTCTCCCTGTATCTAAGTAATATAAACATATATTAAAACTACATAATAAAATCAAGATGCAGCTCAGCCCAATCTTATCAACCAGCCTATGTGTAACATCTCTTCACCTCATGATCCTTTTAATGCCAGAGAGTGGGGCAAGCGTTGCAGGAGACAGAAGAAATGAAGTGGCTATATGCATCCTCTCAACCTTCTTCCTCCCTGCCCATACCTTCTCCTCTTTATTTTGCTCCCACATTCTCTCCGATTTTCAGATCCCCTTTTCCATTCACTTTCCAACGGGACAAGCTGAAGTCCTCTTGTGAGCTCTACAGATGTGAGAGTGGACTTACCAGTGTTGAAAAATGGTGGATTACAGCAATAGAGATGCAGGCATCACAAGAACTATTTCGAACTGGCACAGACAATGCGTCGCAGACAAATGCTTGGAATTTCTTTTCTCCACAGATGTCCACCAGGTTGTGGCTACGATCACAGCCAATCTGTAACAGAAAATGTTTTGCTGAACGATAGGTTTTCACAGAAAAATAGTTCCAGGAATGGCTCCCTCAATCTCTTGAGTTCATTACCCTGGATACATTTTAGTGCGACATAAATTTTAGATAAAGGGAGAAAAAATAGTCCAAAGTATGATTTTGTTTCCACTCATTTAAAATTGACATGAGAGATACTAGATTCTAAGGGAGTTGATTATGGATCCCTGATACTAAAAAGCATGAATTAGGCTACATCTATGCTACAAAACAAAATAAATTTTAATAAATTTGACTTTTTAACATCAATTCCATAAATTGAAAGTCAGTTGTCCACAAATGTTCCATAAAGTTGACTTATTGTTTCTCCATGTTGACTTACCGCATCACCATTGCCTTATCCAAGTTTGACTTTGCGCGCAATGCATTGTGGGTACCTATCCCACAATGCCTTAGCCTTGTTGCATTCTGGGGGTTTTGTATGATTGGGTTGTGGGAGAAAAAAATTGCTGCAGTTGCTTGTGGGTGTTTGCTGTCGCTGTCCCAGAAGGCAAAGCACTATTCCAGAATTCAGAGCACATAAACAATCGTTTCATAAATGTCCGTATTTCACTTGGAGACTTGAAGTCTACCTGCCACTGACTCCTCTCCCCAAACAGCAAGGAAATCCAGGATCTCATTATGGTATTATGCTGGAGCTCTTTGCAGCCCTGAGAACTCAGATCAGAAACTTGACTATTCAGGATGGCAAGAGATGGCTACTGACGTGATGAGAAGGCTACCAATACAATGGCTAGAAAGAAAGTCAGGCTTCTGGGTGCCCCTTAAATTTCCTGGGCCTCCTGGTGATTAGTTCAAATTTGCAGGCTTCCTGTAACCTACTTCCTGCGCACCCGGAGAGCAGCAGAGATGGAAGCGGCCGGAGTGGACAGCTGTGGGGCATTGTGGAATACATATGGGACACCTCTGGAGGCCAACAAAATCGATTTAAAGAAATGGCATTTCCACACTACCATTAATTCAACCTTTTAAATTCTAACTTGAAGCTACTTCAACCTTAGTGCCTCCCTAAAATCAACCTAATGGTATTTACAGTGAACATAGTGACATTGTAAAATCAAGCTAACTACCTTAAAATTGACTTTATGATGTAGTGTAGACATGGCCTGACAGACATTTTGGAGCATAAGCTTTTGGGAGCAAAATCACTTCACTAGCCCAGTAATATGGTGAAATTTCATGTTCATAAAGCATTTTGGAGGCAGAGAAGTGCCCCATATTACCATGTAGCAGACCCTCCCCCTTACATTGCCCTCAGATTTAAAATAATAAATAAGAAAATGCTCTGTGTGTGATAGGAAATATTTTAGTTTTTTCAGGATAAGTTTCTAAATACTGTTTTGTTCAGAAAGGGATACTGTCCTCACGGTTATCTTCTAGAAGAGGGGGAAGGAGGGAATTTTATCACCAATTACTATTGTGTGTCCAAAAATTGGGTAGTAACCTGACAAAAATGTGTGACGGCATCAGGCAGTCGTAAGTGGTATGCTGCTGAATGGTCTCCCACTTGCATGTCTGTGCAGCACCTAGCCCATCTGGTGAGCTATCACAGTCTGGATAAACAATCATAGTCCTGGAAATTCCTGGTGTCCTTGGTTAGTTCGTTAGCTGGCATCTTCACCTCCTGCTTATTCTTCTACTCCTCTGGCTCTCACTATATGCTGTCTTTGAAAGACTTCAGGGTCTTCTCCCACTTCTGCTCATCTCATTTATCTCCTCTTCTTACACATTATGCCAGGTAACCCCACCTCTTTCCAGGATTTTTCACTTCAGCCAGAGCTTTTAGGATTTAAATTCAGTCTCTATAGGAATACCACAGTTGACAGGGAAGCCCCAGTTCTCTTTTATCTTGGCCTGTCCCAGATGTTTTGGCAATTCCACTGACCTTCCTTTTTCTCCCCAGAGTTCCAGGGGAGCATGTCCCTCTCTAATGATTCTTAATAAAGGAATATCTTCACAGCCTGTGCCAGCAAGCCTCCAAACCCAGGCTGATGAACTGAGTGAGGCTCCTGGCTCTCAGACTTCTTTGCTAAAAATAAGTGTGAAGATACCTTACATCTCAAGCTGGAGCTGAGGCTCTGAAACCTGGGGCAGGGGATGGGCTTTATGGCTTATGCCACAGTGTAAGAGTGCTTTCTACACAGCTATTTTTATCACAATAGCGTGAGCCTCATGAGCCTGAGGCTGTCGACCTGAGCTCAGAGGCTCTCTGCTGCTGGCTGACAGACATATCTTATGTGACCCTGGTTCTCATGCAACCAAATGACTATATCCCTAAGGCAAGACCTTGCCGTTGACTAGAAAGTGGCGTGCTCCGTTTGAATGAATAGGAGCTGCTTCCTCTTTACCCGTCTTTTTTTCTGCAGGATTTCCATATACAGAGTTATACATTTCCTGACCCAGTATGATCACCTAGAATAGAGCTCCTGCAAAACACAGACTATAAAATTTCCCCCAGTGATTCCTCCATCAAGCCCAGCACTTCTGGTTGAGCAAACATCTCTACTGTAAATTCATTAAATCTTGACTTAGATGTTTCAGGTGATGGAGAATCCATCATGTCCCTGTGTAAGATGTATATTTTTAAAGATTTTCCCTTTTCTTATTCCACTTTGGAATCCTTTCAATCTTAGATATTTAAGAAAAATCAAGCTCCTTACTTTGAACCACCTGAAGTCCCTTATCTCTATCAGGTACTGAAACTGAATGTTCACTGGAGCATGCCTCAAGTCTAACCATTCTAGCAGCCAGGCATTTTGCGCCTTTTATTATTTCCCTGAAGGACATTTGGATTTCAGGTTTAACTGGTTTTATTTTAGATCGCAGCCCGCTATCACCAGCCATTGTGGGATGCACACTCCTTTCTTTCTCCATTATTCTTTGTGAACAGAACATTGGCCCACAGGGAGCTCCACAGTGGATGCTGCTGTGTCTCTCTGGTAGCTTGCAAAAAAATCACTTAAATGTAAGTATTGCATTTCTGTGCAATCCTTTGAGGGCTGCAATCTTGAGACACTTGTTAGTAGGGGTGTAAAAGTTTAACCGATAAGCATTAAGCTTACCAGAATGCTTACTACGTAACCAGTTAAGTGAACCTTTCCCCAACCTTTCCCAGCTCCAGCTGCATCAGACTGGCCAGCAGGACCCTAGCCATATTGGGGTGACAGATGGGACCATGTGGAGGGCAGGTGGAATAACAGTTACAGCTGTGCCAGAGTGGCTCCAGCAAGCAGACTGATCCCCCCATCCCAGCTGTGCCAGATTGGCCCTGCTGGGCAATTAAAACCCTAGCCACAGTCGCACTGGAGTGGACTTGGCCCCAGCTGCTGTTGGCAGGCTGATCAGGAGCAGCACCAGCCACACCTGCCCAAAGCCCTGGTGGGATCCCAACCCCACTGCCCTGTGCTGGCCCATTAACAGTTAACCAGTTACATGATGTAATTTTAATCATTTAACCAGTTAACTCTTTTGACCAATATTTACATCCCTACTGGTTATTTGGGGTTTCAGGGTCTCCTTGATTTGCTAAGGAAGGCCTCTCTACACTGCAATTTCAGTCACTGATGTAGCTGCAGCAGGGCAAACCACTTAACACAGATATGGGATTATTATGATAATTAAAGAACTCATCTTCAAACACTTGGAAGGTGGTAAGCTGATAGGGAACAGCCAGCATGGATCTGTAAAGAACAAATCATGTCAAACCAATCTGATAGCTTTCTTTGATAAGACACCAAGCCTTGTGGATAAGGGAGAAGCAGTGGGTGTGGTTTACCTAGACTTTAATAAGGCATTTGATACAGTCTCCCATGATATTCTTATCAATAAACTAGGCAAATACAACTTAGATGGGGCTACTATAAGGTGGATGCAAAACTGGCTGGATAACTGTACTCACAGAGTAGTTATTAATGGTTCTCAATCCTGCTGGAAAGGTATAACAAGTGGAGTTCCGCAGGGGTCTGTTTTGGGACCAGTTCTGTTCAATATCTTCATAAACAATTTAGATATTGGCATAGACAGTACGCTTATTAAGTTTGCAGATGATACCAAGCTAGGAGGGGTTGCAACTGCTTTGGAGGATAGGATCAGAATTCAAAATGATCTGGACAAATTGGAGAAATGGTCTGAGGTAAACAGGATGAAGTTTAGTAAAGACAAATGCAAAGTGCTCCACTTAGGAAGGAACAATCAGTTCCACACACACAGAATGGGAAGCGACTGTCTAGGAAGGTGTATGGCAGAAAGGGATCTAGGGGTTAGAGTGGACCACAAGCTAAATATGAATCAACAGTGTGATGCTGTTGCAAAAGAAGCAAACATGATTCTGGGATACATTAACAGGTGTGTTGTGAGCAAGACGCGAGAAGTCATTCTCCCGCTCTACTCTGCACTGGTGAGGCCTCAGCTGGAGTATTGTGCCCAGTTCTGGGCACTGCATTTCAAGAGAGATGTGGAGAAATTGGAAAGGGTCCAGAAAAGAGCAACAAGAATGATCAAAGGACTAGAGAACATGACCTATGAAGAAAGGCTGAAAGAATTTGGCTTGTTTAGTTTGGAAAAAAGAAGATTGACAGGGGGACATGATAGCGGTTTTCAGGTATCTAAAAGGGTGTCATGAGGAGGAGGGAGAAAACTTGTTCTTAGTCTCTGAGAATAGAGCAAGAAACAATGGGCTTAAACTGCATCATGCCTGAACAGGTTGGGCATTAGGAGAAAGTTCCTAACTGTCAGGGTGGTCAAACACTGGAATAAATTGCCTAGGGAGGTTGTGGAATCTGCAGGTCTGGAGATATTTAAGAACAGGTTAGAAGAATGTCTATCAGGGATGGTCTAGACAGTACTTGGTCCTGCCATGAGCGTAGGGGTCTGGACGCGATGATCTCTCAACGTCCCTTTCAGTCTTAGCATTCTATGATTTTACGGTAATATATCCAAACCTGTTTTACAGCAGAGTAAGCCGCACTGGAAAAAATCCTATCTGCACTTGGGTTTGCAGCTGAGCAGGTGATTCCCCATTATAACCAAGGTCTCTGTCACTTAAATTGCCACATGTGGACTGTGGAAGAGCAGTGTTGCTAAGGAACAGTCCATGTAAGCGATGAGACTGAAGAAAGAAATGACAAAAAGCCCTGTGGCACCTTATAGACTAACAGATATTTTGGAGTATAAGCTTTCGTGGGCAAAGACCCACTTCATCGGAAGAACAAAGGGAGTTTATAGGAAAAGGATGTGGGAATTGAGAAAAAAGGGGGAGAGTGGTGATTAGTCAGTATTTCCAGCAGCCCCATAGATAGATTCTTCAGGGTGCGATGGGCTGAGGTGGGGAGGAGCACGAAACAGGCCTACTGTCACTCTTGAGCTTCTAGCAGCTCAACTACCTCAGCATCATTCAGTAGTGGCCGAATTTCTGTGGTGAATAAAATTATTCTAATAGTATCTAGTCAATAAAGTGATATGGAATGGAACTTGGGAACAAAAGGGGCTAAATCATGCTCTTAAGAACATAAAAATAGCCATATTGAGTCAGACCAAAGGTCCATCCAGCCCAATAGCCTGTCTGCTGACAGTGGGCAGTGCCAGGTGCCCCAGAGGGGTGGACCGAAGACAATGATCAAGCGATTTCTCTCCTGCCATCCATCTCCAGCCTCTAACAATCAGAGGCCAGGGACACCATTCCTACCCTTGGCTAATAGCCTTTTATGGACCTAGCCTCCATGAATTTATCTGGCTCTTTCTTAAATTCTGTTATAGTGCTAGCCTTCACAGTTTCCTCTGGCAAGGAGTTCCATAGGTTAACTATGCGCTGAGTGAAGAAGAACTTTCTTTTATTAGTTTTAAACTTGCTACCCATTAATTTCATTTGGTGTCCTCTAGTTCTTGTATTATGGGAACAAGTAAATAACTTCTCCTTATTCACCCTCTACACACCTGTCATAATTTTATATACCTCTATCATGTCCCGCCTCAGCCTCCTCTTTCCTAAACTGAAAAGTCCCAATCTTTTTAGCCTCCCCTCATACAGGACCTGTTCCAAGCCCCTAATCATTCTAGTTGCCCTTTCCTGAACTTTTTCAAGTGCCAGGATATCTTTTTTTAGGTGAGGAGACCACATCTGTACACAGCATTCAAGATGTGGGCCTACCATAGATTTATATAGGGGCAGTAAGATACTCCTTGTCTTATTTTCTATCCCTTTTTTAATAATACCTAACATCCTATTTGCCTTTTTCACTGCCTCTGCACACCGCTTGGATGTTTTCAAGGAACTATCCACGGTAATTCCAAGACGACTTTCCTCATTAGTTATAGCTAAATTAGTCCCATCATATTGTGAGTATAGTTGGGGTTATTTTTTCCAATGTGCATTACCTTACACTTACCCACATTAAATTTCATTTGCCATTTTGTTGCCCAGTCACTCAGTTTGATGAGATCTTTTTGAAGTTCTTCACAGTCTGCCTTTGTCTTTACTACCTTGAACAGTTTAGTGTCATCTGCAGACTTTGCCACCTCACTGCTCACCCCCTTCTCCAGATCATTTATGAATAAATTGAACAGGATTGGTCCTAGGACTGACCCTTGGGGGGACACCACTAGTTACCCCTCTCCATTTGGAAAATTTACCATCTATGCCTACCCTCTGTTTCCTGCCTTTTAACCAGTCCTCAATCCATGAAAGGACCTTCCCTGTTATCCCATGACAACTTAATTTACATAAGAGCCTTTGATGAGGTACCTTGTCAAAGGCTTTCTGGTAATCTAAGTATACTATATCCACTGGATCCCCCCATCTGCATGTTTGTTAACCCCTTCAAAGAACTCTAACAGATTAGTAAAACATGATTTCCCTCTGCAGAAACCATGTTGACTTTTGCCCATCAAATTATGTTCTTCTACGTGCCTGAAAATTTTATTCTTTATTATTGTTTCAACTAGTTTGCTTGGAACTGCTGTTAAACTTACCGGTCTGTAATTGCCAGGGTCACTTCTAGAGCCCTTTTTAAATATTAATGGCATCACAATTTGGGAGAAGCTAAGTCCTCAACGAGGATTAGGTGGAGACAGATAACTGCATTATGTTGCTGTGACAGAACACACCTCTGGAGTCACACCCTACATACTGTAATAATGTCCACACAAGGTATGCCTTGTGAGGTATCATTTAAAAATGCATAACTTGCTGATCAATAATAGGGCAAAATGCACATAGTGGTGTTGTATATAAAGGTATGCACGTAAGCTGAAATCATGAGTGGCATATGTCTTCCAGGGGTCAGTAAGGCTGTTGGACCATTTCCTGACCAGTGGCCTTTCTTTGGTAGGGAAGAAGGCAGGGACAAAAAGGTATATTTTAGCAAAGAAACAGCATGGAGTTTTCTTTCCTCACCTGATTGTGTATAGCCTTGCTTCTTTCTGGAAATGCCTCTCAGAGGGAGACAAAACTATAAAAGAAGGGGCAGACACCTTCAAGACACCCCTCTCTTTCCCTCCCACCTCATTCTTCCCACCTGAGAAGACAAAAGGAAACAGTCATATGACTCTAGAAGGGTCTAGCTCTGAGCGTTTGGTCAGTAATCTGCTAGAGCAGTGTATCCCCAAGAGTGGTATGCTTACCACGAGTGGTACGCGCCAGGATTTCAGGGGGTACGCAGCAGAAATGAATTACTAAAAATCAGGAGATAAGCACTGTGAGGGCACTGGGAGAGGGGGTATGCCAGTAAAGCCAAAGTCCTGAACGAGTTTTGTGATCGTATGACTGTTTTAAGATTGGAAAGCACTGTGCTAGAATGTGGTGAGAAAGCTTGTTTTGCAATATGTTAGCTTCTCACTTAGATACTAGTAAACATTTTATCTTCATTTCGCTTGCAACTATTCTGACTTTTATGCCTCATTACTTGTATTTATTTAACATATCTCTCTTTGTGGTTAACAAACTGGTTTTATTGTGTTCCCTAAGCCAATGTGTTTCAATGGAAGTGTCTGGATACCTATATAAATAAGAAAATGGTACATCATTCCTCTAAAGGAAAAACAGATTTAGTATATCGTACAGCCCAGGAGTTGGCTGGACAGTACAGGACATGCATTTCTGCGGGCAAGATCTGGGTCTGAGGGTGTGTTGTGTGTCGAGTAATATCATCAACTTGGGCATTATCGTCCCCGTTGGTCAGGGTATTTGCATGATCTCATCTACAGTGGGCTCGCTGACAGGGAAATTTACAAACTCATGAAACTTTAAATTGTTATTAGTTGCCCATTGGCAATACTGCAACGGTTCAATTTTGACTGGTAGCTCCCCCGAGACTTTAAATTGAGTTCAAAAGAATCATGAATATGCATGAGCTGATCACACTACTGATTATAATATAAGAAAAATGAACGTTGTGATTGGTCAAGGGGCCAATCCCCCCAGAATTCCATATGCAAATTATCTTATACATATGCATAAGACACTTCCATATAAACGGAGCTCAAAGCCCATTCAGGAGGGGCCCTTGATGGGAAGGTGTGGCTCTACGGGGCATCCACCAAATCCCTAGGCCAGCCCTTTGGGGCGAAGATACAAGAAAGAAGACTGAAGACAGAGGCGCAAGACCGTCGCCATTCCTGACCTGAGCTGAGGCGCAAGACTGTCGCCTGTCCTGACTTACCTGTCAGTGCGGCAGCAGCCGGCTGGCTTAGACTGCAAGGTAGTGTTCTGCGGGTGCGCTGTGGGTAGCAACCTGGCCTGCTTGCAGGTACAATCAGCAGACTAATTGATGTGGCTATCTCCTCCACGCAAATCCGATACATGGAGCTGACAAGTGATCCTAGCCAGTTTCGCGATTCCCCACATACTGATCGGATCATTGGGCACTTTTAGACTTCCCCCAAGGAGGGCAAAAGGTGCTGGCATCACCACAACCTTGCATTCTGGGATGTAGTGTGGTGCATCGGGGGTGGAATGTAGCCAGACAAAGTCTCCCCCTTACAAGCCAGCTTGCTCGCTACGCCCCCCCGCACTGAGGAGCACACAGGGCACGGAAATGGCTGCTGACAGCACAGTCTTTGATGCCCTCATTGAGGCCCAGATATGCTAGCTTATCGTGACCCTGAGAAGCAGAAAGTACAGATGGAAGGCTAACAGGCCAGACAGTCAACACATGAGGTGGGGGGGGACCCTCAGAAATCACCCCAGCTGGCATTGATCAATATGATGCACACACACAATCACCCAGAAGGGGACGTGCCCCGCCCACACAAAAGAATGTCCTGTACTCTCAAATTGCTTATCTTCTGTCTTACAAGTGCAAATTAAGTAAGAAACGCCCTTGTAACAAACTGGCGTCACAAAGACAGACCAGTATGATCTGGCACCATAGATAAGAAAGAGAATACGTAACCCAAAAGGGGGTATAAAAGATGGGTCCAGCAGAACTCTAACTTTGAGTGCATTCCACCAACTACCTGCTGGTCGGGTCAGGTGATTGCCTCCCGAGGTCCACAGCTGGGGACGCCCAACCTCGTATTCGTCTTTCCGCGGAATTGAGTGACCGATCCAGCTTGGCTACGCTGGTATCGAGAGACGCAGAGAGGGTAATGTTGGCACGGGAAACGTTATTATATTCTGATCTCATAGAGACATTGTTTTGTAAATGAATGCTTATTGATGTTCTCATAAGGTTCAATATTGAATTTAGCATTGTTAGTGAATCCTCCTTAATTTTCAGTATTGTTTTGTTAATGAGATCCTGTTCATGTTCTATACGACCAAATAACTCTACCTTCCTGTAATTTACTTTTTGTTAATAATCTATTGGTACTTGACCTCCTGCTCAATAGGGAATTACCAGAGCGGAATGGCATAAGACCAGTAAGAATTCAGTTTGAGCTGGGGGAGTGGATAAGGGAATTATGAGAAACTCTCCCCTGGTTTGTTGGGAGGGGGTGAACAAAGGAGGAGAGAGGTATAAGTATTGCACACTGCTTGTTGCAAGGTGTGCAGGCTTTGAGGAGAGATCCCCCTGCACCTTACTTGGCATGCCAAATAAAGATTCTTCTTCCACTCTCGGTGTGTTATTGGGCCAGCGTTGCATACCAGGCACGAACTGCCACTGTGCCACCTTAAGAAGGAGGCAACAGTTTTGGCGTCCCTGGGTGGGCATTCTAAATTAAAGCCTTGCCTGGCTCGCCTCTTGGCGGGGGTAGCGGGAGATGGCGTCGGACTTCCAGCGCGCACTGGTAATTTTACTGGGGAACTCAGCGTCCGGGTTCCGCAGCCCCTGCTGGGGACGACACAATGGTGCAACGCAGCAACGTGGAAGAGAGAGAGGAAACAGAGGGTGGAGCGGCGAGAGCCGGACCTCTGGACAGGTAAGACCCAGTCCCTTTTTGTGAAAGGGACTTCCGGGACGCCGGACGGCCAATACAGGGTTGGGGCAATAGGTTGTGATAAGGATGGGACTAGGTCAAAGTAGCCCCAAGGATAATACTCCCTTGGGTTGTGTTTTGAAACTTTGGAAAATTATAGGGGGGGACCCCACAACCAAATCTAGACTAAGGAGACTGTGCACAGTAGAGTGGCCACAGTATAACTTAGAAGGGCAGGAGCGGTGGCCACCAGAGGGATCCCTAAATTATAACACCATATTGCAGCTGCTTTTGTTCTTACAACGTACTGGTAAATGGGAAGAACATATGTATGGCCAGTGTTTTGAATATCTTAGAAATAGACCAGACTTGCAGGAAATGTGTGGATTAACATGTGTAGTACAACCAATTGTAAATAAGCCTAATGTAAACTGTCACCAGGACCCCCCTTCGGCTTCTGCACCCACACCCCCTCCATATAGGGAAAGGGTTTCCCATGATTCAGAGATAGCCCCATCGGCTGGATTATATCCATTAGTGACTGAAACAGTGGTTGACAGACCGGGAGCTGCAGATCGGCAGGCTACTACTATGCAGGTGTATTCCCATGTGCCCTTTAATCCGATCGATTTGGCAACTTTTAAACCCCAAGCCGGGGAGTTTTCCACGGATCCTAGCCGCTTTATTTCAATTTTCAAAGGGTGTTTAGCCAGTCACAAGCCTGATTGGAATGACTGTCAGGTCCTAATGAGAACCCTGTTGTCTGAAGTGGAGAGTAACCAGGTTGTAACAAAAGCCAGGGAGAAAGCAAGAAAAAGGCATGAACTTGGCAGGAGCGAAAAAAAGCAATTTGTCAAATCCCTAAGCCCAGCAATAGGAAACAACTGCGTGCCTTTTTGGGAACAGCAGGATTTTGCAGATTATGGATACCTGATTTTGGGGTACTGGTTAAGCCTCTGTACGAGTGTGTTAAAGAAAGTAACAGAGACTTGTTCTGTTTTAAAAAAAAAAAAAGAGGCTCAACATGCATTTAAAGCTTTAAAATTGCGTGTAATGGAAGCTCCAGCCCTAGGTCTATCAGATATTACTAAACCATTTCACTCGATTTATGTGCATGAAAGGAAGGGAGTGGCCCTGGGAATATTAACTCAAAAGGTGGGAAGTTGGAAGCGACCTGTGGCTTACTTCTCTAAACAATTAGATACTGTTGCTAGAGGTTGGCCAGCGTGCCTGCGGGCGGTGGCGGCTGCAGCCATCGTCTTAGAGGAGGCAGGAAAACTTACTTTGGGAAGGGAAGTTGAGGTCAACACCCCACACGCTGTCCAAGCCCTGCTAGAGGCAAAAGGAGGGCTTTGGCTCACGCAAGCCCGACTCACAAAGTACCAAGCGTCGTTGCCAGAGAATGCAGAAGTTAAGTTAGTAACCAGTCCAACTTTGAACCCAGCCACCCTTTTACCTGAAAAGGGGGCAGAGGAAATTGAGCATGACTGTTTAGAGACTATTGACACTCAATATTCGAGCCGCCCTCACCTTAAAGACCAACCACTTTTAAATGCGGACTTAGAGTGGTTCACAGATGGCAGTTCCCAAGTGATAAACGGAAGAAGGAGAGCTGGATATGCGATAGTCAGCCTGCACGAAACTATTGAGGCCCATCCTTTACCAGTGGGTACATCAGCTCAGCTAGCAGAACTTATAGCCCTCACTCGAGCCCTGGAAATGGCTAAGGATCTGCGAGTTACAATTTGGACGGACTCTAAGTATGTATTTGGGGTAGCACACGCCCATGCTGGAATTTGGAAAGAAAGGGGAATGCTCACAGCTCAAGGGGAGCCGGTCAAATATGGAGAACAAATCCAGGCTTTCCTCCAGGCTATACAGGAACCAAAGGAGGTAGCTATTGTCCATTGTCGAGCTCACCAAAGGGGGGATGGAGATGTAACTAAAGGTAATGCCCGGGCAGACCGAGAGGCCAAACGGGTAGCGAATACGGAAGATATTGCTCTTTTGCCTCTGATTCCCACTCTCCCAGATCCCCATGAGAAGCCAGAATATTCTGCCCAAGAACAGCAGTTAGCTGAGCAGTTACAGCTGAACCTGCGAGAAGGATGGTATGTAAGTGAAAAAGGACAAGTGTTGCTTCCTGGACCCTTGATAAGGCCGACAGTTATGAGTTTTCATCAAGGGACACATGCAGGTCAGGAGGCCCTGATCCAATTAATAGAGAAGTACTTTATAGGAGATGGAATAAGAAATGAAGCCAGACGGGTGGTTAGAGACTGTATGGTATGTCAGAAAAATAATCCCCGAGCAGGAAGACCCGTGGTACCCTCCCCACTACCATCAGCCCCGGGACCGGGACTCGTGGCAAATTGACTTTACTAAACTACCTCGCGCCAGTGGGTTTCGGTACCTACTGGTACTTGTGGATCGTTTTACAGGATGGATAGAGGCATTTCCATGTAAAAATTGTATGGCCAACACGGTTATCACTAAAATCTTAAAGGAGATAGTACCCCGGTTCGGAGTACCAGAATGGATTGAATCAGACCAAGGAACCCATTTCGCGGCCAGATGTGTGGAGAAAGTAGCAGATGGACTCAATATTCCATGGAAATACCACACTCCATATAGACCGCAGGCCAGCGGAGTGGTGGAAAGAGGGAATCAGACTTTGAAAAGACATTTGTCAAAATTGTGCCAGGAAGCTCAGCTTAAGTGGCCAGAGGCCCTCCCCTTAGCCCTCTTAAGGACCCGAATATTACCCAAAGGGAGGTTAGGATTAAGCCCATTCGAAATCTTGTTTGGGCGACCATGGCCAATGAATGGGGTGCCTGGTACAGGTATAAAATGGGGGAATAGGGGAGGGGTTTTTAAAGAAATATTTGCTGTCGCTCTCGTCTGTTATGTCTTCAATCCACAGGTTTGTTCGTGACAATCAGCCCATTCCGTTGGACCAACCCCTTCACGATATTCAGCCAGGAGACAGCGTGTTGCTTCGGACGTGGAAAGAGGAGCCCCTTCAAGAGAAGTGGAAAGGACCCCACCTCATTTTATTGACCACAAAAACTGCTGCTAAACTAGAAGGAGTCAAACCGTGGGTCCATTTCACTCGATTAAAGAAGGTCAAACCGGCTGAGGAAAAGGAGTGGACTGTGAGCCGTGTCACCCCAGAAGCTGAAGAGGATTTAGGACTGAAATTGTTGTTTAAGCGAAAGTAATTCTGTATGCTGTAGCAAAATGCGTTATTTGCTAATATGTAACTGTTTGTTAGGATTCAAGTAGGTTTGCCATTATTTAAAGGGTGTGTTGACTTTTTCCACCAATCAGTGGGAATGCATGTATTAAGAGATAACAAAATGGGAATGCTACCTATGAATCAGGTTTTAAGTAAGGAATATGAGAAGACTCAATATGGGACAACTTGAGTGTTCTCAAAGGGGGGAAATGTTGGCACGGGAAACGTTATTATATTCTGATCTCATAGAGACATTGTTTTGTAAATGAATGCTTATTGATGTTCTCATAAGGTTCAATATTGAATTTAGCATTGTTAGTGAATCCTCCTTAATTTTCAGTATTGTTTTGTTAATGAGATCCTGTTCATGTTCTATACGACCGAATAACTCTACCTTCCTGTAATTTACTTTTTGTTAATAATCTATTGGTACTTGACCTCCTGCTCAATAGGGAATTACCAGAGCGGAATGGCATAAGACCAGTAAGAATTCAGTTTGAGCTGGGGGAGTGGATAAGGGAATTATGAGAAACTCTCCCCTGGTTTGTTGGGAGGGGGTGAACAAAGGAGGAGAGAGGTATAAGTATTGCACACTGCTTGTTGCAAGGTGTGCAGGCTTTGAGGAGAGATCCCCCTGCACCTTACTTGGCATGCCAAATAAAGATTCTTCTTCCACTCTCGGTGTGTTATTGGGCCAGCGTTGCATACCGGGCACGAACTGCCACTGTGCCACCTTAAGAAGGAGGCAACAGTAAGATACACCCATGCTAGGTCTCTGACTTTTTTGTGCACAGCTAAAGAATTAGAGCTCTGTAACTAGTATCAAGATATCATTGTGTTAGATGATAATAGATATCTTTGTATTGGATTGTAACGTAACTTGTTAACACCTGTACTTTGCTAGCATATAAGAAGTAAACAATAGCCTTTTGTAACCACACGCTTATAACTGTAGTTTAAATAAACTTGTAACTAGTTAAGCTCTGAGCCTAACCATTTTGTTAACCCTTTTGTCACTGCAACACAGCCGGCACAACAAAAGAACTTTAACCGTTTGGTTACTACAGCATGGCCGTGGGTGAGTGTGCTAGGAGCTGCCTGCTCTAACAGTAAAAAACTGGGTTGTTTAGGACCCAGGGGAATACCTCACCGCACATTACCTGGCCACTGGCTAACAGTACTGCGTACCCACAGCTGCAGACCTCAGAGCCTGCTACCAGAGTGATGACATTTCCATCAGTCTGCGTCCGCAGGGAGCTGACCCACACCTCAGTGACACCAACCCCCTAAACTAGCCGATGCCATCTATAAGACAGTATCCTTAAGCCATAAAGGCAGTTATATTTGTGTACCTACCTGTTATATTAATAGTTATTAATTGTTAGTTTTTTAATTAGTTGTAGATTAATAAGTTTGTTATTATAAGAAATTGTTAGTTAAATTTATTAGTAGCTTCTAAAATCTGTTAATAGAAATTGTAAGGTACTTATATTAGACAATATATGGTAAGGCGCAGCGGAACTCAGCCTAGCAACCTGAGTCCATTAGAAAGGTCAAAAGGTAACTCGTTTGGGAGCGTAGCAACCTCCCGTTGGTCACCCTTCCTCCCGGTGGCCTGGCAGCCCACCAGGGGAAGGCACAGAGAGGACCACGGGTGCAGCTACCACGGGCCCTGAAGAAAAGTGGGCGTGAGCTGTACGGAGTCTTCTAAGGAGACCTTGGGCCAAAAAACCATGTTTATTGTAATAATAGTAAGTACTTTATAATTTAAATAGTATATTAGGAATATAAGATAATTGTGTTCAGGGTTTATTGTTCAGTGTTTAATAAAGTTTTATAGTTGTTTTTCAAACATATATACACTCTCCTTTCTTCATTTCCTTCCCCTGGGTTTCCCTGGCACCTGGTGGCTCGCATTCGGCAACAAGCCTCGGGTTTCACCAGAGCTTGAAATAGGGCTGCACAACCACAAAAGGACATGCGTGTTAGAGCACCAATTAGGCCACGCACCCAAGATGGCGGCAGTTGTTGTGCCCCAGATTGGAAGCCGCAGCCACATTGTGGTCACCATACCGCAGAGCCATGGCTAGTACAAGCCAAGGTGAAGCTGGCTAGCTGCAGCAACAACAGACATAGCTAGGAGTGACTCACATGCCAGAGAGAGTGAGCATGTCAGGTTGGAGGCTCCCATAGCAAGGCACT
This sequence comes from Carettochelys insculpta, assembly GCF_033958435.1. Taxonomy (NCBI): domain Eukaryota; kingdom Metazoa; phylum Chordata; order Testudines; family Carettochelyidae; genus Carettochelys; species Carettochelys insculpta. The sequence goes on from NC_134137.1 coordinate 41,731,550, forward strand.
GTAAAGGGCACCCCAGGGTGACACAGCTACCCATTAGCCTGGACCGTACCCTGGTAGGTTATAATATCCCACCATTATGTATATTCTTTGTACTCCACCTCGTTATAACTAACTCCATCTGGTGGAATTAGTTCATTTAACTCTCTTGGAACCTGATTGATTCAGCTCATCAGATGCTGATAAAGAGAACTACATCTAATTCTGAAATCCAACCACCAAATGAAATTATATGGCTCCCCAGAGAACCATTTCAGCTATAACTAATAGCATGAGTGTCTTGAGGAACCAAATTACATTCCAGCAAGCGGGCGCACACACGCGCACACACACACACACACACACACACACACACACACACACACACACACACAGAGCAAGAAAAATGACAGTACACAGCGAAAGAAAAAAATTCCCTTGCTTCAGCTGGGCTGAGTCAGACCTTTAGCAGTTCTTTCACGTAGTGTTTTGTTTTCTACCACCCAGAACTGAGCTGCCTTTAGAAATAATAGGCTGTGTCTAAAATGGGAAGTTCATCTCTCCCTGGCATAATATCAAAAATAAACTCATCTACACCAATATGTTCACTTGTTTTATGCTCCTTGCTCACCTGTTCTGCCAAAGTTCTCCCTTCATCCTCCACCTACCCACCCTAATAGCTTCTTCTCTTCAGTTGTTCTCTGTTGGGGGAGCTGGGCAATGGAGACTGTGTTTAGCCAGTGCAGTCTGACCACTCCTCAGCACAGAGAGCTGGCTCCAGGGATACTCGGTAAGTCAGTTCTTCCAGGGGGGCGATAGGGCAGCAGATTTGCCAGGCCCCTAGGCAAGACTGGAGGGGGGCTCCATACCCCCAGAAGGAGCTGGGTCTGAGGTGGAAGGTTGGCCTGGGGCAGCCAGCCCTCAGTACTGTCTGGAGGGCACCGTACTGCATCACCTACTCCCTGCAGCCAGCCCTGAGCTGCCTTGAGCGCGCCATCTATGGCTCTGGCAGCAATTTACTGGACCCCAGGGCAACTGTTCTTCACCCCTTTCCAGCTGGCAGGCCTGGTTCTTCCTATCTGTTTTCAAATGCCACCGGGCTCACTAAAATGCTATCTGTTCTGGGAGGACAGTAGTAGATTCAATGCTGTAGCTCTGTGGGGGTGCCACACTTCCCATTTGCATTCACCCCTGCTTTGGGATGCTGGAAACTGGAGTCAGCTCCACATCTCCCTGAATTCAATGGGAGTCTTTGTACTGACTTCAGTGGGCTGTGAATTTAGTTCATGAAGTGGTGCAGGCTGAAATATGGCATTATAAGAAAACAAAACCCATGGACAGAGATATCAAATTTGTGCTTAAAAACAAAAGATATACATGTAACAAAAGCTAGCCAGAAAAAAAAACCCTGATGAAATCAGTTTCTCTGGCTCCTTTGCATACATTATAACAATGAAATACCCATGGGAGCCCAACAAACACTGGGATCTCATATTTTATTCTGATGCACAATCTTCTGTCAGTTTTGTCCTGACTAAATGAGGCTTTGATTCAATCTCTCACTCAAAAATTCTTCAGCTGAGTTTCTGATTGTCATGCAATTGCTATTCTTTATTGTAATAGGATAATACAACCATTATGGCATAGCTGGTTTTGTTGAGTATGCCTGAACTCATGCTAGTTCCATTGTCCTACAATAATACCTGACTAGACAAGGCTCTTTGTGATCATCTAAAAGTCAAGCAAACACAATACCACAGACAGCTGTGGGGACATTTTCAGACAGTGCCTAGAGATTAAAACACCGTGAATTGTACCTTAACTTTGAACTGCTGTTAGAGCTGCTATTTAAAGTACCCTGTCTAAAAATATACCCTAACCTCTACAGCACACTGCCTACCTGCAGACACTACTTAGCTCTGTTCCTTCTCTTTACTTTCCAATATCTGCAGGACAAAATATATCAATGCTGCCATGCAGCCTAAAGTATTTGTGCTGTAATAAAATAACTCAATTTTTCAGCACTGTGGCATTGCCTCTTGTCCTACAGAGTCTGGACTGAGAGTTCTGAATAGGTGCTCTGAATACCAAGAGACTTCTTGAAAGATACTAGTAAGTGCTGTCATGAAAGGGCAGATCACAGTTACTGAGAAAAATTCCAGGTCAAATTCCGCCCTCAGCCCAGGGGAGAAAAGGAGAAAAGCTTTGATTCCCTGCCCCTTACTCCTGGGGGACTTGGACATCAAAAAAACCCTAATAATTCTGCACATAACATTTTAATATTTTGCCAATGTTATTTGTCAAAATAACACTACATAATCACACCAGTTTCAATTATTTGGGTAATTTATCTCAACATACCTGTCGGCAAGTACATCTGTAACAATACAGACAAACATAACAATTCGCCCTGGAGTAGACAGTTAAAGATAACCCTATGACAACCCACTTTCTGTTTCTCTGCTCCCTTCCCCACCCACAGCCCAGCTGGGGGATCAGGCACCCACAGTCCCTTACCCAGAGTCCAGTCACAGAGGCCTCCCCAACAGCCAAGACACTATAAGCTCCCTGCCCACCCTGAGCATAGCCATGGGGGACCCCCTCGGCCACAAACCCACTTGCCCTTCATCCCAAAGCCCAGCCACGGCTTTGTAAGCCCAGACCCCCCTGCCTCTACCATCTACAGCCCAGCTATGGCCACTGGAGTCCAGACACCCATCTTCCTCCCATCTCCCTTCCCTCCCTGAATGCCCATCCCTAGGCCACAAACAAGCCATGGCCCATCAGCCCAAACTCATGTTCCCCTTATCACCCAGAATCCAGCTGCATTCCCCAAAACCCATACATTCGTCCCCCTTTCTCCTAGTGCCCAGGTAGGGGCTGTGCAATCCAGACATCAATCCCCACCCCACAGAATCTCCAAGGACACCCTGGTACTTTTCCTGAATGGATTTAGAATATGTAACATTTATGAGTGGTTTAAATTCTTTCTTCCAATCCGCATTACCTTGCATTTGTCAACCAGTTCCATCTATCATGCTGCTGAGTCACCAAGCTTTATTAAGTCCTGCTGAAATTCCTCATAGTCATCTAGCCTTGACTATCCTTAATAGTTTTGTTTCATCTGCTAATTTTGCAAAATACACATCAGTGATGTGAGTCTTGAACCTTGGTCCAAAGGGCACACCAGCACAAGAAAACTCCAACCAGCCCCCCAGTGGCCTTTTAGGTATCATCAGAATAGGTCCCGACTGATTCACAGTATCTATCTAAACCCAGCTCAGGAACAGGAAAGTTGTCCGTGTAAATGGGTTCTCCCTGCTTTTGACTGTTTCCCTGAAATATCTGCTCCTACTGCCTGCTGCTTATCTCCCAGTAACCTGGCCCTATCTGCCTCCTGACCTCTGCAGTCTTGCCTGTCTCAGACGCTGAGCTCCTAGTATCAAACCTGACCTGGCTGCAGAACCTGACTTTATGACAGTGCATCATCTGTTGCCCAGAGCCCACCTCTTAGCTGTTAGAATAGTATTTCAAAAAGTGAAGCTGACTTAGCTGTACCAGGAGGTTACCAGAGAGGTATTGTCCCTAACTGTATTACACGCAGGTACACACATGCACACCTGGTGTCTGAGTCCAGAGATAGGCCCAGTATCCTAAGGAAGAGTATCAGAGGGGTAGCCGTGTTAGTCTGGATCTGTAACAGCAACGAAGGGTCCTGTGGCACCTTATAGACTAACAGAAAAGTTTTGAGGAAGGGTAGGGAGTCTAAGATATCAGAAATCCAAGTGGATTCTGGATATAAGAGGCGCTGTTGTGACCAAGAGAAGTGTCCATCCGGCCAAAGAGCATCTTCTGGTAAAATCCTTCCTGCTTTGGCTGAGAATGGATCACTACTCAATGTGAATGTTTTATGCCTGATGCCCATCCAAACACAAATCTGTGAACTGTGGTCTGGGATGGGGTGCCTTGTTACACTGTTATGTTGCATTAGAAGATCTGGAAATGGTCAGATGCTAATGGCGGGGGGGGGGGGGGGGGGGCGCTGATATCCTCAAGAGACCTGAGTAGTGGAACTGTCTCAGCCAGTGGGACAAAACAAAGATAATCTAAGTTTTGCTATGATTAATCTTTGGCAGAACTTGTAGTTTTCATGGGGTATGAGGAAAGCTATATCTGAGGTGGTCCATCCAAGGCAGCAGAAGGGAATCACCCTCTGAGCTCTTTGGAGCAGAACAGGGAGAGTTTGTTGTTCATCTTTAAGGTGAAGATGCCCTTACAGAATGAAGATCAGATCACTGAATTCCACATTCATGGTCCATATAAAAATGTCTGCTGAGACTGTCTGACTGGGAGTTCTCTGCACCAGACAGGTATACTGCCAAGAGACTCATGTCTTTTCTAACATAGTAGACCCTTGATTTATGCGAGGGTTCCGTTCCCACATGCACTCACGTAACCTGAATTTCACATAGTGTGGGGGGTAGATTTTCCCTGGTGGAACAAACGTTTTGCAGCTGGGAAGCAGCAGAAAGGTAAGTCTAGGGGTTGTGGGGGGGAGGAGGGCAGTTGTGGAAGGTTAAGCCTGGCAGTGGGTTGGGGCCATGGGAGGGGGGCTGTGGGGCAGATTAGGGCTGCAGTGGCTGGAGCTGAACCAGAGCTGCACAGCAACAGGGGCGACATTTTGAGTTGCGCCTAACTCACGTTAACATCAGTTAAGCGCAACTCGAAATTGTGCATTTTGAGGGTTTACTGTACACTTATTCAATTGTTTGACTGGTTCTACACACAAAGGAAGGGCTCTTGTTCCTCACCACCCTTCCGTCCCATTTATTTACATAGGACACAATGGTTATGTTGTCTGTCATCATCTGGATGTGGCAGGCAGAATCGGATGACTGGAAAGAACGTATCGTAGGGTAGATGCACTGTTCTTAACTTCAGTCGGTCGGGATGCAGTTTGTCTCTCAAGGGGGTTGAGGTGCCTGGTACACTGTGCCCATCGATTTGGGCCCCCAACTAAGAGGGAAGCATCTTTGGTCAGAGTAGAGCCTCGTGTGTGGGTGTGAGGAAAGGAACTCCTGCACAAATTATTTTTGGATTGTGCACCAGCCAAGAGAAACCACGACGTTGACTGAGACTGTTGTTATAACTCTGAAGGTAAGTAAATGGACAAAAGCCAGGTTTGTAGGTAATGGAGGAATAGCCCAGCAAAAAGCGATGCCTGGGTTCATAAGACTAAGAGCCTAGAAGGGAAAAGCAGATCTGCATGTAGTCTGAAGTCAGAGGGTGATATGTTCTAAACAGTTTTTCTGGGCATTGTATCTGTCCACTGGGAAGTATGCTCTTGCTGTAGTAGAGTCCAGGGCTGCTCCTATGACATTTATGGTCCTCATGGGAATCAGAATAGACTTTTCTTCACTGATGCAGATTTTGAGGCAAAACAGGCAGAGTAGGAATAAGGTTGCTGAGAAGGTCCCTATTGGATCTGCATGCCAGGGATCCAATCAATGAAATACAAAAGTCAGTAAAGCCATATCTACTCTTTCAGGCTTCCACCACTCAAAGGGCTTTTGTAAGAGCTCTAGATACTGTAGCTAGTCCAAATGGAGGACTCTGGATTGACCAAAGAGGAATCTGAGGAACTGTCTGTGGGACAGGTGACTATCTATGCCAGTGTAACGATGAAGAATTTTAATATTTGGAAGAAGACATTTATTTGTTAGTGGAATATTGCTCTTCCTCCTCCAGTGTTTTGGAGGATTAAGAAATATGGCGAGCAGAATCTTTCCTATCACATTGAGGTGGCATTTGTTCTACAGTTCCTTGCTGGACAAAAGAGTCCACCTCCTGGTAGAATTTCCTTGTGAGACTAGTCCCTGAGAAGAGTTGTGAAGGGATTTGCAGGTAAGAGTTGAGAGAAGCTATACAATGTGTTACATAAAAGCATTGTTGAGGTATTTAGACGACCTCCTCCATCTGGAGCTCAGATGCCACTCTTAACACAACCATCTGGCACTGCCTGTGAGCATCAGGGAGAGATAGTGAAGTGGAAGTAAGGTGAAATTGGAAGGAGGAATGTTGGTCCAAACCACCCTTTACATTTTTGGACAGAACTATGAGGAGAGCAACTGCATATGTTCAGAACAATAGATATTGTTTTTTAGAGACCTCTGGACTCAGGTGCATATCCATGGGTAGAAGACCATCACCTGAAGAATTTTTTCACTCTAGTTAGATGTGCAGATATTTCCTTCTGGAGAGCACTCAGGAATGAAAGACTACTATGTACTTCATATTCCAATGGACTAATCATTATTTTCAGGCTAGAAGAGTCAGGCATAAATGTGCCTGCTTATAAATTAGCTAGTTCTTTTTGGCTCCTAATATAAGTAATGAAAACACATGTGTTACAAATACTGGCAGGGCTTTAAATAACAGCTAACATTTTATAGCAAAGTATAAATAGTAGGACAAACTCCCTGCAACAAATAAATAAATCAGACTTATGTTGTTATCAATGAATATATTTTACACTGTATGGATGTTCTCAGCCTGAAGGGTTCCAAGAGGTTTTACAAACTAAACACAAACAGGAATCAATTAATTGCTCAAAGACAGAAATTTCTGGGGTGAAGAACACGAGGATATAGCCCTTTGTATAACAGAGGGAACTGTAGTTTTAGCCAGAGAACCAAGGGAAGCCTGTATCTCTAGGAGAAGCATCAGGATATTTTTAAAACTTTGAAATATCTGCATTTCTTCTGCATCGAAAAAGAATTATTTGTCTAATATTTGTGTGTATAGCATTGTTCTCAGAAGGGAGGAAAGCAAGTGTGTGGGGCTTCCAAGAGAGTAGAAGACACAGTTGATTGGCAGAATCCAGGGGACATTAGTGGATGTTAATGATAGGGGCTGTCTTTGATGAAGGAAAAAAGAAAGGGATCAATAAGGAAGATGAGAGGAAGGAGGAGTGATCAAAGTGGAGCAAGAAGCCACAAGAACACAGCTACAACAGTGAAAGGAGAAAGGTCGGAGGAAGAGCAAAGACGCCATGGAAAAATTACACATCACAGAAACTGGTATGAATGAAAAACAAACAAATGTTATACCAGGATTTATTGAGCAGAAAGGAAAGTAAAAGGGAGCAGAAGCAATAACACATAGGAACCCAAGCAGGTTAGAGCTTTAGCTGGCATAAATCTGTGTAGCTCCATTGAATTTGAAGGCTTTATGACAATTTCCACAAGTGAAGACCTGGCCCAATTATATTTGGGTTTTTAGAGAACTACTGAATAGTATGCAACATGTCAAAGGTCACATTAAATAACCCAATAAAGAATAAAACATGGATAGAAAAGATGAACAAGGAAACAGGAGGACTATGTTGCAGGAAGTTCACCTGGGGCAGAAAATTACCTACAGCTGTCCCTTTATGCATGCCAGGAGGAAACACTTTGAATGTGTTTTGTTTGCACTCTTTTCCTTATTTATTTATTCTGAAACATAGGCCCAAAACCTGCAAAAGGGGTTTTAGACTACAAGCTCTACAGGGGTGGGGGTGTGTGTCATCTTCATCCTGTGCAGAGTTCTTAGGCACATTCAAAATAAATACCATTGGCAGTATAACCCACAGAAGGTGTGGCATCTACTATTAATTATACCAGTTGATGTGACACACTACAGGGGTCTGACATCAGATCCAGTTACACTGGCAAGAGGCACTCTTCTGCTATCTACTAGAATACCTGGAAATTGGATATGTTCAAACAGGTGCCTCTCTCTGGCACATTTTCGAATAATTCTGCTGTTTGATTATTCATTGGGTAAAGCTGTATCACTTAAAAAGGGTCAAATGCTCCCCTCCACTGTGTAATGCAGAAGGAAACAAAACAGCATAAAGAAGGGGTGAAAGGTCACAAAACAAAGAGATGGCTTAGTAGCAGCTGCTTGCAACCCTGAGAACTCACCAAAGCCCCTCGGAGTGTGCTACATGGCTAGGTTTGGGGGGTAAAGGACTGGGGAGCAGTCCTTTTACAGGCTCCCCTCAAAACTGGGTAGAGCTCTAATTGGACAATTGTGATGAAATTGATGCTGCTTGACAGTTCAACCTTCTTCTCTGTGGCTGCTTCTGTACACACTCAAGATGTATGTGTAGGTGTGCGGGCTGGGGTACAGTTGTGACAGTGCCAGCCAATGGCAGCCAAGTTCCCAAGTAAGTCATGTTGCCAGAGAAAGAGGACAAGGGTGCTGTGTACAGTGTGCCTTGCACATATGCCTTGGAGACCTTATTGATACTGCAGTTTCAGAGATATGTCCCACATCCCACCCACCTACCCGTCACGGGGACAATGAACTGAGACACCTGGAATTATTTGATCATTTGCCCCTTTAGCAAATTTTTCATGGCAGTAGTAAATACAGACCACTGCAATTATTCACTACAATTTTCTAACATGACATGTTTTGATTTGAAGGAAGGAAAGGGAACAGGAAAGAAAAAAGGAAAAAAAAAAAGATGACATATTGAAGGTAAACGTAGGACAATCACTATTTGCTCTTTGGGGCTGAGCATACCTTCTAGTTCTGTGTTTGTACAGTGCCTAGCACAATGGGGTCCCAGTACACGACTGGAGGGCCTCCATCACAGTAACACAAATCATGAAAGAAGCCAAACAACGTCGGTGACTTACCATGTACAAGTCCTTGTTGACGCCAAGATATTTCCCATTCCCACAACCTATGTCAGCCACAATAGATCCTTTTGGTAAAGCTCTTAGAAACTCAACAATTTTGGGCCACGGACTATGCCTGGTGCTGCTGAAGTGTGCTGCAATCTCTTCATAGACCTTGTGTACATACTCTTGTTCCAACTTTGAGGCCTCTTTTTCTCGGTCATGGAATGAGGGTGCTTCCTCTCTTCGATGGCTTTGCTGACTGTCACATACAGAAGGGTAAGCTAGGTGTAGGAATAAGAAATCCAGACGGGAAACTTTTAGCTTGTTAGTTACATTTACTTAATAGAAAAAAAAAATCTTAAAGCACCTGGGTTGGAACAGACCTCAGGAAGTCATACACCCCAGCCCTAAATCATCCTAGGCAGGGTTTTGTCAAGCCTGGCCTTAAAAACCTCGGTGGATGCAGATTCCACCACCCACCTAGGCAACCCATTCCAGTGCTTCACCATCCTGCTAGTAAGTAGTTTTTCCCTAATATCCAACCTAGACCTACCCCACTGCAACTTGAGACCAATTGCTTCTTGTTCTGTCATCTGCCACCACTAAGAATAGCCTGGCTCCATCCTTGATGGACCACCCCCCCCCTTCTTCTGATAGTTGAAAGCTGCTATCAAACCACCCACTCTTCTGCAGACTAAATAAGTCCAGTGCCCTCAGCCTCTCCTCATATATCATGTGCCTCAGTCCTCTAATCATTTTTGATGCCCTTCACTGTACTCTTTCCAATTTCTCTACATCCTTTCAGTAGTAGGGGGCCCAAACGTGGACAAAATACTCTAGATGTGGCCTCCAGTGGCAAATAGAGGAAAAAAATCACTTCCCTTGATCAGCTGGCAATGCACCTACTAATGCACCCCAATATGCCATTAGCCTTCTTTACAACAATGGCACATTGTTGATTCAAATCCAGCTTGTCATCTACTGTAATCCACAGGTCATTTTCTGCAGACCTGTTGCTTAGCCGGTCCGTCCCCCACCTGCAGCAGTGCATGAGAGTCTTCCATCTTAAGTGCAGGACTCTGCACTTGTCATTTTGCCCAATCCTTCAATTTGTCAGGGTCCCTCTGAACCCTATCGCTACCCTCCAGTGTACCTATCTTTCCCTGCAGCTTAATGTCATCCATGAACTTGCTGAGGGTGTAATTCATCCTGTTTTCCAGATCATTTGAGAAGTTGAACAAAACCACTCCCCAGAACCAATCTAGAGGCACTCCATTTGATAGCAGCAGCAGTCTAGCCAGCCACCTTTCTATCCATCTTATAGAAAATCCACTAAACCATTGGCATATCATGAAAACTTTGTCAATGGTGTGTCAATAATATATCTGAACTGCAGATCAAATTGTGAAAATCTGAAGAACTTCAAAGCGAACAGCCAGTATATTAGTCATCATACTGGCTTGCCAGAGGCTTGTATCAAAATGATCATCTGTCACGTTATCCAAGTTTCCCACTAGCATTTGCTTCAAAAAATGATACATTACCACAAGTGTCAAAGATCATATTCTTGCTGTAACAGAGCCTCTGCTAGAGAGTGTAAGTTTTTAAAGGCAAAGTTTACCACTATACACAAGAGCTAAATACCATTTAAATTCCTACTATGAGGGCTTAAGTGGTACATAGGTCTTGTGATCTCTACCTAAAATACCTACATAGTCCCTATCATCTAGTATCCACACACCTCACAGTCTTTAATGTATCTATCCTCATAACACCCCAGTGAGATAAGGAACTATTATTGCCTCCTGTATCGTTTACCCCTTTAAAAAAAAAAAACAGATGGGCAACGGAAGTACCAGGAGATTAAATGACTTGACTAGCCCAAGGTCATATGGCAAGTCTGGTATGGAGAAAAGAATTGAATCTATGTTTCTGGCATCCGGGAGAGTGAGCTCTCTGACAACGTAACCCAGATTCTTTTTGGATAGATGCTGATGAATAGGAATATGACAATTTGAATAGAATATGCCTTATGAAAAACACTTCATGTAATGTATCATTTAAAAAGTTATAATCTACTGAATGTATATATTCTATTTGCATGCATGTTTCATTCCTGTATTTCAAATTTGAAATACAAAGTATAAACTGTTTACTGGTCTACACATGCTAAATGAGGGCCATTAATAGTACTCAAAAAGCTTAATGGCCCACTACTTGTGACAATCATTTGTAAACAAGTAGTCTTGTTTTTCCCTGTAAGCCTCAACTACAGTTGGTCCTGACAAGACATGCAGCCAGGTCACCTGATGCTGGAACCCTTTTGGATGCTGTACTTTTCCACTGAAAGTGTGAAAAGTTTAAACTGAACACAAAGGATTCCCACCCTGGGGAAAAGGAACATAAAGGTAGGAAACCAAACAACAGCGGAAGTTGCCAAACGCCAGAACACCGCTGCTCACACTCAAGATAACTGCTGGAAACATCTACAGCTGAACAGTGAGAAGGATCACACCCAGATAGGGAGGTTTCCCAGCTTGTAAGCAAAGATGATTAGAACTACTGTTAGTGTAAGAAATTGCTTGTAACAAGTTTCTTAGAGTATTAGGCTTAGCTGGCATGTTTTATTTTATTTTGCTTAGTAACTCATCTTGATCTGCCTGACATCATTTGTAACCACTCAAATCCTACCATTTATACTTAGTCATTTATGTTTATTAATAAACCCAATGACAATAACTGTTTCTTGGGGGGAGGAACAGCTCTACACTCTTCTCCATTGATAAGGGGATGAATATTTGATGAGCTTGACCTGTATAAAGCTTTATCCAAAGTAAGAAAGATTTATCTGAATTTCTGGTCCCATTGGAATCACAGAATCCAAGGGCTAGAAGGTACCTCAGAAGGTCATCGAGTCCATCCCCCTGCTTCAAGCACGATCAACCCCAACTAAGTCATCCCAGCCAGGACTTTAAAACCTGTAAGGATGGAGATTCCACCACCTCTCTAGGCAATGCATTCCAGTGCTTCACCACCCTCTTGGTGAAGTAGTTTTTCCTAATATCTAACCTTCTCTTCTCCTTCTGTAACTTCAGACCACTGCTCCTTGTTCTGCTGTCTGTCACCACTGAGAATAGTTTCTCTCCATCCGTTTTAGAGCTCCCCTTCAGGAAGTTGAAGGCTGATATCAAATCACCCATCAGTCTTCTCTTATGCAAACTAAATAAGCCCAAATCCCTCAGCCTCTTCTTATAGGTCATGTGCCCATTGCCCTCTGCTGAACTTGCTCCAGCACATCCACATCCTTTCTATTGGGGTGGGGGGGAACTGGACACAATACTCCAGATGTGGAGCTATGCTTTCCACATCTGATCAGAGTGCTGGTATTTCTCTGCTGTGGGCTGTGACCTTAAGTCTGTGCCATTGCTAGAGGAGACCAGGGGGTCTAGCTCAGTAGGACTGGGTGACGGGATCCCCCTCAGGGCAGTTAGGCAGATTCAGTGGTATTTCAGTATCTTAAGTGACAGTCTCAAGAGGATCTCTGCGACTAAACCTGTCACATCCTCTGCATGGGACCATGTCTTGTATTTTGTCTTAATTTCACCCAATAAGTGAAATGGGCTTCAATTGGCTAGAGAGCATCAATTTGATATCTCTAGATGGCAGCCTACCATCTGGCTCTTCCTGCATTCATTTATCTTACTTTTCATATCTGGACAGATCAGCCCAAAAATAGAATCTGACTAGAGTCAAGCTGATTAGGAGCAATCATGTTCTTTTTTAGGAACTGTCCCAGACATCGGTGTCATTAGAGGAGGTTTTTGGAATAAATGGATAATTTAAACAGTTACAAAAGTCTCCAAAGACCAGATAGCATTCACCCAAGAAATCTGAAGGTGATCAAATATGAAAATGCAGAGCTACTAAATGTGGATATACTCTATCATTTTAAATGAGCTTCTGCACCAGATGACTGGAGGATAGCTAACTTGACACTAATATTTTTTAAAATGCTCCAGAGATGATCCTGGTGATTACAGGCTTGCAAGTCTAACCTCAGTGCCAGACAAACTCATACCCTTCAGATTTCTTGGGTGAATACTATCTGGTCTTTGGAGACTTTTGTAAGTATAAAAATAATAGACGTATCAGACACGCAGAGAAACACAATTTTGAGGGGTAGAATCAACATAGTTTTTGTAATGGAAAAATCATGCTTCACCAATCTAACAGAATTCTTTGATAGACTCATTAGGCTTATGGACCCAATGGATATACTGTACTTAGATTTCCAGAAAACCTTTGACAAGACTCCTCACCAAAGATTCTGAAGCAAAGTAAGCTGTCATAGAATAAACAGGGATGATCCTCTCATGGATTAGTAACTAATTAAAATATAGGAAACCAAGAACAGGACTAAGGGGTCAATTTTCAGAATGGAGAGAGGAAAATGGTGTCCCCCAAGGGCTTGTAGTGGGATCAGTAGTATTCAACATATTCATAAATGATCTGGGGAAAGGGGCAAACAATGAGGTGGAACAATTTGTAAATGATACAAAACTACTCAAGATAATTAAGGTCAAAACAGACTGCAAAAGAGCTACAAAGAAATCTCACAAAAATCAGGTCACTGAGCAACAGAATGGCAGATAAAATTCAATACTGATAAATGCAAGGTACTGCACGTTAGAAAACAGAATCCTAACTAGACATAAAAAGTGATGGGGTATAAATTAATTTTTATCACTCAAAAAAAAAGAGGCCTTGGAGTCATTGTGGATAGTTCACTGAAAACATCCACTCAATATGCAGCTGCAGTCAAAAAGCTAATAAAATGTTGGGAATCATTAGGAAAGAGGTAGATAATGACACACTATATCATGCTGCCTCTCTATAAATCTCTGCTATGCTCACATCTTGAATACTATGTGCAGATTTGGTTATCTCAGCTCAGAAGAGATATACCAAAAAGTGAAAAAGATACAAAAATGGCAACAAAAATAATTACAGATATGTAATAGCTTCCATATGAGAAGAGATTAGTAACACTGGGACTTTTCAACTTGAAAAAGAGATGAGAAAGGGGGATATAACAGAAGTCTATAAAATCATGACTGGCATGGAGAAAGTAAATAATTAAGGGTTATTTATTCCTTCTCACAACACAAGCACTAGGAGCCACCAAATGAAATTAATAGGAAGCAGGTTTGAACCAAACAAAGGTATTTCTTCACACAACACACAGTCGACCTGTGGAACTCTTTGTCAGAGGATGTTGTGAATGACAGGACTATAATAGGGTTCAAAAAGGAACTAGTTAAGTTCATGGAGGGTATGTCCACCAATTGCTATTAGCCAGGATGGGCAAGGATGCAAAATAATGCTTTGAAGTGTCCCTGATCTCTGCTTGCCAGAAGCTGGCAATGGGCAACAGGCAGAGCCATCCCACCAGTAGAACAGTTCGGGGCAATTGCCATGAACCCCACAATCTGGGGGAGGTGCCTGGGACCTAGGGGGCTAGCTCGCAACAGGGATCAGGCTGTCCCTGCACTCTCCAAGAGTGGCAGGAAGTGGAGATACCTGGCCCCAGCCTGCTCCGCCCCACCCCCCAACTCCCAGCCATGTTGCTCCACTTCCTGCTGCCAGCCAGTGAGAGTGAAGGCAGACCAACCTCAGCAGCCTGCACTAGGCTCCCCACTACTCCCCCTGGCCACATCACTCTGGGGGAGGCAGTTTAGGGGAAGAGATGGAGTGGGGGCAGGATGGGGGCAAAACAGGGGCAGAGCACAGCTTATGAATAGGCGGTAAAGGGAGTAGAATGGGGTGGGAAGATGCTGGATGGGAGGGGAACCTGGGGCAGAGTTGGAGTGGGTGGGTTCTCCTGGGCCCTGCACACCCCTAGGGACAACCCTGTTAACAGGTGATGGATCATTTGATGAATACCTGATCTGTTCACTCCCTCTGAAACACCTGGCACTGGCCACTGTCACAAGACACGATACTGGGATAAGTGGGCCATTGGTCTGACCCAATACAGCGGTTCTAATGTTTTTTGTGCTACACAATGTTTTTCTGCGAAGGACACGAACATGGGGAACAGTATCCATTCATTGAAGCTTCATCATATTGCTTTGAACAGGCAAGAGTTCCAGGTAAACTTTGTTCTCTGCCTACACAAAGAAAATGCAAGCTTTGAATGTGAGGGCTGTTCACAGAAATATTAAACTTTAATTATACACAATTTCAGGTAACAGTACTTAAAAGGTCTGCTAAAAAGGCAACACACAGGAGTCAGTGATCAACCCAAGAGACTTACTGCAATTGCAAGGGCTTCTCCTCACTTTCCTAAAAGTAAACGATGTCCTTGTTTCCCTCCTGCTTAATGTCAAATCTCCAACATCAGGAGCGACTGATCCAACTTTTTGTCTCTCAGATGCATGAACGATGTCAAACTTTCGAGGAGTGATCCTAATGCAAAAAGAATGAGAGTATTTAATCTGTACTGGGAAAACTGCTCATTGTGACAGATGGAGCAATTTCCAGCCATATCCTTGAAAGCCCTCACTAAATTTAGTTTAAATAGCTTTGGGGTCCATTGTATTATATGAATGGTAACGATTATTGTGAGCTGGGATTGTATGTAAACTCTCGAGGGGTAGCTAAACGTAAGTTCTCTGCCTCCAGTTATGCAAAAACCCAGCCTTTTGAAGCTATGCCCTGAGGCATCCACAGTCTGACTTCTTTCTCCTGGAATCTGAGGCTCAAAGGCACAAGCTGTACAAAGGAAAAACTGAACTGTTCACGTGTATGCCAGTTCTCAGCTACGGCTGATATGAACTTGTAACCACAGGAAAAGCCCTTTGTGGCGTTTGAAGGACTGACTCCCACCAGAGCACGTTAGAGATTGGTAAGCTTATTAGCATACTTGTACATTCTTTTATTGCTTGTAATCTCTCTCTCTGTCATGCAGTCACCTTCAGAATAAATGTGCGTGCTTAATGTAGGTAAGTGTAAGGTAATGCTCATTGGGAAAAATAACCCCAATTATACATACAATACGATGGGGGCAAATTTAGCTACAACAGATCAGGAAAGGGATCCTGGACTCATAGTGGATAGTTCTCTGAAAATATCCATTCAGTGTGCAGCGGCAGTTAGTAAAGCAAACAGGATGTTAGGAATAATTTAAAAAGGGATAGAAAATGAGACAAATAGCTTACTTCCCCTGTATAAAACTATGGTACACGCACGTCTTGAGTACTGTGTGCAGATGTGGTCTCCTCACCTCAAAAAAGATATACTGGCATTAGAAAAGGTTCAGAAAAAGGCAACTAAAAAGATTAAGGGTTTGGAACGGGTCCCATATGAGGAGAGGCTAGAGAGACTGGGATTCTTCTGTCTAGAAAAGAGGAGACTGAGGGGTGATATGATAGAGGTATATGAAATCATGAATGGTGTGGAGAAAGCGAATACAGAAAAGTTATTTACTTGTTTCCATAATATAAGAACTAGAGGACACCAAATGAAATTAATGGGTAGCAGGTTCAAAACTAATAAAAGAAAGGTTTTCTTCACACAGCGCACAGTCAACCTGTGGAACTCCTTACCAGAGGACACTGTGAAGGCCAGGACTCTAACAGAGTTTAAAAAAGAGCTCGATAAATATTTGGAGGGTAGGTCCTGTTGCCAACCAGGCTCGGGTTCCCCAGAGACGAGGCTGCACCCAGAAAGTGAGTGCTATATTTGGTTTATTGAAAGCATGTGACACCCGCAGCGGGAGCCCCGGAGACGCCGCAGTCACCCGTGGGGGAAGACCTGACGCGCCAAGCTTCGCTCGGGGAGAGGCTCTGTAACAGGCCTTCTAACACTAGCTGATAAAGCTGAGCTCATTAACATAAGATTGCCTAAAATTGCCTATGCATTTCTTATCACTCTTTTTAGTGGCCTACTGCCAGCGTAGCCTTGAAGTTTTGACAAGCACGGCTTGTGTTGTGAGGCAGGAGGAGTTGTTTTGCAGCTTTTCACAAACTGGTTTTGGTAGCCTTGAAGCCTTGGCAGCATGCCTCCGTATAGGATTCCTCTAGGGGTTCACAGAGGGGTCGACCTGCTCTCAGAGACCGTTACAAACTCTTCTCACACCCTATAGGTCCACAGATGGGTATTAGCAGGGGGTAAGGAATAGTGCCTAGCCTTTTGTCAAAGGCAAGAGATGGATGACAGGAGACAAATCGCTTGATCATTGTCTTCGGTTCACCTCCTCTGGGGCACCTGGTATTGGCTACTGTCGGCAGACAGGATACTGGGTTAGATGGACTTTGGTCCGACCCAGTATGGCTGTTCTTATGTTTATTAAGAGCTGTCTGGTAATTTAACCATGGCAAGTACACTGTTTATAGCCTTCAAAGAGAAAGCAATGTGCAGATGCTGGCCTGGGTGGGCAATACGGCTTGCCAGGATTACCACAGGGCAGGCAGGGAACTATGCAGCCTGGAAGAACCCTGGTCAAGAGGGAGAGAGACGAGTCTCTGCCCAAGAAAGGTAACACCGGGGGAGCTAGGATTCTAGAGTGGGTGCCTGTGAGTGATCATGGAGGAGGAATACAGAGTCAGTGGCTATAACTGTAACTCTCATAATTGATTATACTTTTAGAGGACAAATAGCCCCGGCCACAAACTTTATTCCAACATGCTATTTAACGTGCCATAGCTTCTCAAATTACACACACACAACATACAGCCCATCCACATTATACATGCCATACCAAGCAGTCTCTGTCAGGGAGGCAGGATTTCCAACAGTTACCATGCAGCACTGAGATACCACAGCTACCCTCATACTTGCCCATCTCTAATACCAATGGATAGTAGCTCTTAGCAAGTCCTTCCTCCACCTGTGCGAAGGAAGGACAACTTGACTAGTACTGAACAGGGACAAAATGAATAAGACTATATAGACATTTAACAGCAGAATTACTCATTCAATCTACACATTGTAACAGAAAACAAGATCTTTGATGCTGGATTTGCGGGGGGGGGGGGGCATGTTAAATGAAGTCTATGTGACAGAATATTTTTTGTTAACTTTTATGGGCTTCCCAAGGAACCTGGCAACGTATAGATTTAAGGGGACATATAGAAGCTCCCACATCACTCAGCCCTATGTGCAGTAGAGCAGGAAGCTGCTGCTCCCTCTCTTATAGAACAGGTATGGAAAAGATGGAATCTTAATGCTGCTCCCACATCAACATCCTGGCCAGCACTGAACTGGCAGGGAGGGAGAAATGAGGTTCACTAGGGAAAAGACTGAATTGTGACCCTCTGAGGCCCTGCCTCTGCCTGAGGCTGCACTGTTGTGTGCAGACCCTTACTCAGGTTGGACTGCAAAGGGCCAATCTGGCCCTCAAGTGCTGTACCATATGGGTTTCAACTGCAACCTCGAAAGAATTAGACTCCAGGGGAAAGCGAAAGGTAGAACAGGAGGCAGCCAAGTTCACCAGTTACTGAGGAATTTAATTTTTTATTACAAGCAATGACATTTCTTCTCCTGCCCCCGACTCCCACAGGGTTTGCTGTTGCTGTGATTGGTTCTTTTCATCCCAGAAGCCTATCCTCTGAACCACAGAACGTGAAAGATGTCTTGAGAAGAACATTTTTGAAAGATAAGCTGTACTATCTGATACTGGTGATTATTTTATTTGTAGTTTTGTGGAAATAATGGCTCTGCCTTGGTAAACACCACCCTTCCAAACCCCTGGGTTTCACCATGAAGAGGTTCAAAAGGGGGAATTTTGTGCAGTCCTATTCCAACGAGACCTGGCTGCAGGAAGCACAGAATCATGCCAAAAGTATGAGGAAGTAAAGCAAAGGATATAGGAGGTAAAAGGAACATAGCTACGCCCACATGTGCTTTCTCATGGCTTTCACACAGAATAAAGTGGATAATGTTGGAATGCAGTTGAGATCCTTTGGGGAAATAGCTAAACACTTCAAAGATGTTATTGTCAAACTGCCACATTTCCTGAATTTTTTCCATCATAGAGATTATTATAGAAATTTCCTCAATAAAAACAAGAACTAATCTTTGAGAAAATTGCCTTGTACTGAAGCCCCCTCAGAACTGTTCATTTCAAAGTGAATGCTTGATTCTCAGCAAGAGAGGAGGTCAATCTAAAGCTGACTTCCACACTGGAGAGCTGACTTTAACCCTCCTGGGACCAGTTGAGAAGATGGATATTAATAAAGTATTTGTGAAGCACAACCCCATCTCTTCATCTAATCTAATTTCTATTGTAACTGTTTCCAGGTAACTCCAGCACCAGTCAGTCTTTATATATATACCTATCTGAGAAGACAGTTGTTCTGTGGATCTCAAACCCACTCAAGGCCACATGCAAAGGAGCAGATATTTTTTTTTCCAAAAAGAAGGGGAGCGGTTTTGCATTGGTGCATACATCATGGTCAGCATTCTCTCTCTCATTAACATACACAAATCTCCACTGCTGGCATGCTCAATGAAGCAGCCTCTTGTTCTCTACCACAGAAAAACAGGAGGGCCTTAAAACCAGAATGCAGCAGATTAATTCTTGGCCTGAAACCTCCACAGGCTTAGAGGGGAATAATGAGGCAGAGATGGGAACAGAAGACTCAATAAAGGCAGTCAAGGGAAGTTTGGAATCTGTCGAGAAGCAGCTACCTGTGAGCCAGCAGGGAGAAAACTCCAAGAACGCACAGCTCCAACTCCAAGGCCCCTTGACCTACATCAGCCTAGCTCCACTGAAATCACTGCTGTGACGGAGTCATGTGGCGGCTAATTGTACCAACTTACACATCTGTACTTGACCAAAACTTAATACCCGTTGCAACCAAAAGGAAAAACCCATAATGAAGTGCAAGGCTAATTATACTGACAAGGCACAATGAGCACTTTGCCCTCCCTATCACCTTTCTGATATTGTCCAATTTGTTTCTTGACCCTCTACTGCTCTCAGAAACAAGAGCTCCTTTTGAAACAGGAAATAAATTACTTTTCCCCTATGTATCTTGTTAATAGGATTAAATGAAGTCTCTAATTTCCCTGGCTTCCAGCTACATAGAATGAAAACATTTCCAAAATGATTTCAGAACTGAACCTCTTGCTCTCAGTAATTTGATTTGTAAGAGGTAGATAAAAAGCTACACAGATGATCTTAAATACATCATGATTAGATATATTTGCAAGTGAAATGACTATATTCACTTCCACGGCAATTAACTAATTTTGTGGAGACTGCAACTGCATGCTTCACTGGAAGGCTATACACCACACCCTGTCTATCTTGTTATGTCTGCTCTGCTTAGTTTCCTTACTCAGAAGGATGAGAGGTTAAAAGTGTGCATTTTAAACACAAACGGACAAATCCTTATGTGGTACAAATGGATGCTGCTCTGTTGATTGTAACAACTGGCATTCACGAATAAAACAACTAAGGGGAACACAGACAACTAGAAAGTGCTATGAGGTGGGTGTTTTACCTCCTACGCGTATCTTTGAAACAATGGAGCTGTGCCAATTTGCATCAGCTGAGGATCTGGCCTTTCAAAAAAACATATGTGGATCCCTTCGAAAATGTGGGACAAAGCATTTTAGGATTTAGTATTTTAAGTGGAAAAAGTATATCAAAAACCTGGGCCAGGAATTACTGCGTCATAAGAACATAAGAATGGCCATACTGGGTCAGACCAAAGGTCCATCCAGCCCAGTATCCCGTCTGCCAACAGTGGCCAATGCCAGGTGCCAGAAAGAAGGAGAACAGAAGACAATGATCAAGTGATTTATCTCCTGCCATCCATCTCCTGCCCTTGTACTGAAGGCTAGGGCACCATACTTTACCCCTGGCTAATAGCCATTTATGGACCTAACCTGCAAAAATTTATCAAGCTCTTTTTTAAACCCTAATAGAGTCCTGGCCTTCACAGTCTCCTCGGGCAAGGAGTTCCACAGGTTGACTGTGCGCTGTGTGAAGAAAAATTTCCTTTTATTAGTTTTGCACCTACTACCCATCAATTTCATTTGGTGTCCCCTAGTTCTTGTATTATGGGAAAAGGTAAATAATTTTTCTATATTCACTTTCTCCACACCATTCATGATTTTATATACCTCTATCATATCGCCCCTCAATCACCTCTTTTCCAGACTGAAAAGTCCCAGTCTCTCTAGCCTCTCCCCATATGGGACCCGTTCCAAATCCCTAATCATCTTAGTCGCCCTTTTCTGAACCTTTTCTAATGCCAATATATCTTTTTTGAGGTGAGGAGACCACATCTGCACACAGTACTCAAGATGTGGGCATACCATAGTTTTATATAGTGGAAGCATGATATCTTTTGTCTTATTATCTATCCCTTTTTCAATAATTCCTAACATCCTATTTGCTTTACTAACTGCCGCTGCACACTGCGTGGATGTCTTCAGAGAACTATCCACGATAACTCCAAGATCCCTTTCCTGATCTGTCGAAGCTAAATTTGACCCCATCATGTTGTACGTGTAATTTGGGTTATTTTTTCCAATGTGCATTACCTTACACTTACCCACATTGAATTTCATTTGCCATTTTGCTGCCCAATCACTCAGTTTGCTGAGATCTTTTTGGAGTTCTTCACAATCCCTTTTGGTTTTGACTGTCCTGAACAACTTGGTGTCATCTGCAAATTTTGCCACCTCACTGCTTACCTCATTTTCTAGATCATTGATGAACAAGTTGAACAGGATCGGTCCCAGGACTGACCCCTGGGGAACACCACTAGTTACCCCCCCATTGTGAAAATTTACCATTTATTCCAACCCTTTGTTTTCTATCTTTTAACCAATTCCCGATCCATGAAAGGATCCTTCCTCCTATCCCATGACCGCCTAATTTACATAAAAGCCTTTGGTGTGGGACCGTGTCAAAGGCTTTCTGGAAATCTAGGTATATTATGTCCACTGGGTGCCCCTTGTCCGCATGTTTATTAACCCCTTCAAAGAATTCTAATAGATTAGTTAGACACGACTTCCCTCTGCAGAAACCATGCTGACTTTTGCCCAACAATTCACGCTCTTCTACGTGCCTTGCAATTTTATTCTTTACTATTGTTTCTACTAATTTGCCTGGTACTGATGTTAGACTTATCGCTCTATAATTGCCAGGGTCTCCTCTGGAGCCTTTTTTAAATATGGCGTTATATTGGCCGTCTTCCAGTCATTGGGTACCGAAGCGGATTTAAAGGATAGCTTACAAACCACTGTTAATAACTCCGCAATTTCACATTTGAGTTCTTTCAGAACCCTTGGGTGAATACCATCTGGTCCTGGAGACTTGTTACTATTCAGCTTATCAATTAACTCCAAAACCTCCTTGTAACACGTCCAAAGACACCCAGCCCCTTGGCCTAGGGCGGGCAGCAGCAAAAAGGGGTTAGAGCACCAGCCCGTACTCAGTTCGGGCGGTCAGCGGCTCACCGCTACACCACCATACAGGCCCCAGCCCTCAACCTGGGGCGGGGCCGCAGTTCACAAGAGTAGTATAGTTCTGGGCCCAGCCCTCAGTCCAGGGCAAGGCAGCAGTTCACGGGTGATAGTACAGTTCTAGGCCCGGCCCTCAGTTCAGGGTAGGGCAGCAGTCCCCAAGTACTAGCACAGTTCTGGGCCCAGCCCTCAGTTTGGGGTGGGGCAGAAACACAAGGTTTAAACACAAGCCCAGCCCTCAGTTTGGGGCGGGGCAGCAACCCAAGGGTTTAAGTGCAGGCCCAGCATAGGCTGGCCCTGTCGAAGGGGGGGTAGGGGGTCGCAGGCCCTCCCACTCCACTGTGACCCGGCCCGGGGCCCTGGGGGTCGCTCACACTCAACCCCGGCAGTGGGGATCCAGACCGCAACACACCGCCATTGGTTCGTGAGCGTTGTTCCCCGGGCCACTTCCTACCTCACCCTCTGCTGGCGGAAGGTCCCAGTCCATCTGGTCGAGGGGTCCCCCTAGGTCGGTCTCCTCCGGGTCATCCACCTTCGGGGGCTCCGGCCAGTCGTCCATAACAATGTCGTTAGGGTAGTCGGGCGGCGGTAATACAGGAGACGCGAGGCGATCCTGGGTCTGAGTGCTGTAAGGATCCGCCGGGACTCTGGGGCAGCCCGCTCCTGGGGCCTCTTCCAAGGTGGGGGGTCTCCGCCGGCGGGAAGGTCCTGGTAGGTCTGGGAAGTCCGGGTAGTCCCCTTGGGGCATATGGACCCGGGATTGCTTGGAGCCTCTGGGGGCCTGCTCCTCCGGCCTGGCCGGGCGGCCGCAGGCCCTCTCCCTTTGGTGCCGAGGAGCTCGTGCAGGCATGTGCTCCCTGCCCAGAGGCCCAGGCCCGAATGGGTCCTGAGTCCCGCCTTTGGCTCTTCTAGCCCTTGGCCCCGCCCTCTGAGGGGCGGGCCTCTGGTCTCCTGGCTCCGGCCCCGCCCACCAGGGCCTCTGCATAGTCTCCCCTGCCTCCGGGTCTGCAGGAGGCCATACTGACTCACTACATTCCGCCCCCCTCAAGTCCGTCTCCCATGCCATGGGGGCGGGCTCTTCCATTTCCCCCAGGCGGGACAGGAAGTCTGCATTTATGTGGTCCTTACCTGCCCGATGACGTATGTCGAAGGCATACGGTTGTAATGCCAAATACCAGCGCATAATGCGGGCATTCGTATCCTTCATTCGCGACAGCCACTGTAAGGGTTCATGGTCTGTAACTAGGGTGAAGGGGGCACCCAGCAGGTAGTACCTAAGGGCGTCGCAGGCCCACTTCACCGCCAGGGCCTCCTTTTCTATGACGGCGTAGCGCTGTTCCCTGGGGAAGAGCTTCCGGCTGATGTAAACTACTGGATGGTCCTCTCCGTCCACCTCCTGGGACAGGACAGCTCCCAGGCCTACCCCCGAGGCATCCGTCTGCAGGATGAACGGACGGGTGAAGTCGGGGCTGTAGAGAACCGGTTCCTGTATTAGGCATTGTTTCAGTGCCCGGAATGCCTTGTCGGTAGCCGCAGTCCAGACCACCCTTTGTGGCTGGGTTTTCGTCAACAGCTGCGTCAGGGGGGCTGCAATTGAGGCGAATTCGGGGATGAAGCGTCGATAATATCCTGCCAGTCCCAGGAACTGTCGTACCTGCCGCTTGGTACTGGGGGGAGGGCAGGCCGCTAGGGCCTGTACCTTGCCCACGAGGGGCTTTACCTGGCCCCCTCCTATGGTGTACCCAAGGTAGGTCATCTCCTGCCATCCAATCCGGCACTTCTTTGGGTTCATTGTTAGGCCCGCGGCCCTCAGAGACCTAAGGACCGCAGCCACCCGGTCTAGATGTTCCTCCCAGTGACGACTATATATAACGATGTCGTCGAGGTAGGCCGCGGCGTAGTCCCGGTGGGGCTGAAGGAGATGGTCCATAAGCCACTGGAAAGTCGCTGGGGCACCGTGGAGACCAAAAGGCATCCGGGTGAACTGATATAGGCCTGATGGGGTCACAAAGGCGGTCTTCTCTCGTGAGGGAGGTGTCAGGGGGATCTGCCAGTACCCCTTACTGAGATCCAGGGTACTAAAGTAGCGGGCGGCCCCCAGACGTCCCAGCAGCTCATCGACGCGGGGCATCGGGTACGCATCAAATTTGGAGACTGCATTCACCCGCCTGAAATCGATGCAGAACCGCTGAGTGCCGTCGGGCTTCGGGACGAGCACCACGGGGCTGCGCCACTTGCTTTGGGACGGCTCTATGACTCTCAGGGCCAGCATCGCCTGTACCTCCTCCTCTACCACCTCACGCATCCGAAAGGGCAGTGGGCGCGCGGCGTCGCGAACCACCTTCCCAGGCTCGGTGCAGATGACATGGCAGACCAGGGAGGTGTGTCCTGGGAGGGCCATGAAGTTCTCCCGGAACGCCTGGAGGAGGCACTGGGCCTGTTTCCGCTGCTCACCAGTTAGCGTTGCCCCAAGGGCCGGTTGTACAGGTTCCTCCCCATGAGGCACCTGGGGTCCTAGTTCGGGGTCCGGGGGGCAGGGGTTTATCATGAAGCCCTCCCGGTCCAGCCATGGTTTTAAAAGGTTAATATGATACCGCTGCGTCTTCTTGCGGCGGTCGGGTTGGCGGACTTCATAGGTGACCGGCCCTACGGCTCGAACAACCTCGTAGGGTCCCTGCCACCTAGCCAACAGCTTCGATTCGCTGGATGGCAGTAGGACCAGGACCCGGTCACCTGGCTCGAAGCTGCGGCTCCGTGCCTCCTGGTTGTATGTTCGAGCCTGGGACACCTGCGCAGTTCTCAAATTTTCCTCTGCGAGGATCCCTACCTGTTCCAGGTGCTTCTGGAGCTGGAGGATGTATTGCAGCAGTCCTTTCGAGGGAGACGCGGTCTGTTCCCAGACCTCTCGCGCCAGGTCAAGGACTCCCCGGGGACGACGTCCGTATAACAGTTCAAATGGCGAAAACCGTGTAGAGGACTGGGGAACCTCCCGGATGGCCAAAAGCAAGGGGGGCAACAACTGATCCCACTGTCACAGGTCTTCTGGGGAGAATTTGCGCATCATTTCTTTTAGCGTGCGGTTAAATCGCTCGACCAGGCCATCCGTCTGAGGGTGGTACACGGAGGTGTGTAACTGTTTCATCCCCAGGAGGGCACAGACCTGCTTCATCAGGCGTGATGTGAAATTAGTTCTCTGGTCCATGAGCAGTTCCCGTGGTAATCCTACCCAGGCAAAGATCTTCATTAGTTCCCCCGCGATGGTGCGGGCCGTGATATTGCGCAGTGGGATCGCCTCCAGGAAGCGAGTGGCATAGTTCACGAGGACCAGCACGAACTTATAGCCAGCTACGCTCTTAGGGAGCGGGCCCACTAGGTCCATAGCCACCCACTCGAACGGGGTCCCCACCACTGGCATTGGAATCAAAGGGGCCCTAGGGACCCGCGGGGGGGCAGCAAGCTGGCACGCGGGACAAGAACTACAATAGTCCTTCACGTCTTGGTAGACCCCGGGCCAGAAGAATCGGGACAGTGTTCGGGCCACGGTTTTTTCTTGGCCCAGATGGCCGGCAGCAGGGATGTC
The DNA here is from genome assembly GCF_033958435.1 of Carettochelys insculpta. NCBI lineage: Eukaryota > Metazoa > Chordata > Testudines > Carettochelyidae > Carettochelys > Carettochelys insculpta. Next base: position 41,757,266 of record NC_134137.1, read on the forward strand.
ATGGGCCAGCTTCATCACGGCCTGTCGGTGGCATTTCGGCACCAGAAGCTGTGCCCATTGGCCCTGGGTCTGGGGGTCCTGATTCACCCGGTAGAGCCGATCCTGGCGTAGCTCAAAGTGGGGCCACTGCGTCATGAGCTGGGGGTTTGTCACCACTCCGTCGATGGCCGCCACCTGAGTATAGGCCCGACTTAAGGTGGGGTCGTCTTTTTGATCTCGACAGAAGTCCGAGGTTGCCCCGTCATCGGGGCTGGTCCCTTTTGGGCCTTCGGCAGATCTTTCCACTGGGGGCTCCAGGCTCGACTCCACACTCTCCTCGGGTGGGTCCTTGGGCGTGTTCCCCTCTAGAACAGGGGCCGCCTCTCCCTTGAGTCCTGTGGCCAGCTGGAAGATGCCTGTGAAGCCTGGCCAGTCCCGACCCAACACCACAGGGTACGGTAGTTGGGGGGCTAGGCCGACGACCAGATAATGGGTCACCCCTGCCACCGTCAGGGGCACTCGTGCGCTGGGGTAAGGGCGCACATCGCCATGGATACATTGGAGCCGGATAGTCCCTAGAGCGGGGTCAGCCTCTAGGCCGGCACGTTGTCATGTCAGAGTCTGGCTGCACCCCGAGTCCACTAAAGCGATCATGGCCTTGGCTCCCATGAGGACTGGGACCGTAATTGTGGGTGCCTGAGGGGGTCGCGCCCTCTTTTCAGCCACCCACACTCGGCCAAAACTACAGACGCCTTCCAGGCAGTCCCGTTGGAGGTGCCCCCATTGACCGAAACTGAAGCAGGGTCCTAACGCTGGTTGGGACCGCCCCTGGGTTTGGTGCCCTTTAGGACCTGGTGGTCGCGTGCTAGTAGCCCCCTCCATTCGCCCCTGGGATTTACTGGGGTCTGGCTTTAGCGGTGTTGTCCGACGCGGATTGGGTGGCTCCCGCAGCTGGCCGGACAATTCGGAGCGGGGCTCCTCTGGCTTCTCAGCTCCCCGACGCGGGGGCCAGGACGATGGGACCAGGTCCGTGGGTGCCTCTGGCTCCTCCGCCGCTAGGAAGTCTTCCATGAGGTCCACAGCAGCTTGCACGGTGGCAGGGCGGTGGCGCTGCACCCAAGCCCGTCCTCGAGGTGGGAGGATGCAGAGGAGTTGTTCTAGGACAACCTGCTCCATGATCTCTGCGGCGGTTCTCACCTCTGGTTGCAGCCACCGCTGGCACGCGTCCCTCAACTCCTGTGCCACGCACCGCGGCCGGGCTCCCGGGGCGTAGGTCAGGGACCGGAAGCGCCGGCGGAAGGTCTCCGGGCTGACGTCCAATGCGTCCAGGACGGCTGCCTTCACCCGGTCATAATCTCGGGCGTCTTCCACCGACAATGCCTGGTAAGCTCTCTGGGCCCCCCCGGTCAAATAAGGGGCCAGTCATGTGGCCCACTGGCTCCGGGGCCACGTGGCCACCACTGCTACCCGCTCGAAGGTGACCAGGAAGGCCTCTGGGTCATCCGCGGGGCCCATCTTCATCAGGCGTACCGGCGGGACTGATGCTGGGCCCTCCCCTGGAGCTTCCTGCCGTGGTTCGGTTGGTAACGGCACCAGGGCTGCCAGCTGCTGCAGACACCGTGGCTGGTCCTCCTGGCTCTGCGCCATCAGTTCCGTCAGGAGCTGCTGCTGCTGCTGGGCTCCCAGCTGCTGGATTAACTGCTGCTGCTGCTGTAGTTGAGCAGCTTGCTGCTTTTGCTGGCTTTCGGCCAAATACTGCAGTAACCTGTCCATCTCCATTGGGGAGGCAGGGTTAGCAGCAATACACAAGAAACCACAAAACAAGCACCAGAGAGAAAAAAAAAAAAGATAGCGGACAGTGCCCTCACTGTCCAGGGATCCTCCGCTCCGTGGGTCTGCGCCCACTTCCTCACCCCTTACGTCTGGGGTGGGGATCAGGTACCCACATTCTCCACCACATGTAACACGTCCAAAGACACCCAGCCCCTTGGCCTAGGGCGGGCGGCAGCAAAAAAGGGGTTAGAGCACCAGCCCGTACTCAGTTCGGGTGGTCAGCGGCTCACCGCTACAACACCATACAGGCCCCAGCCCTCAACCTGGGGCGGGGCCGCAGTTCACAAGAGTAGTATAGTTCTGGGCCCAGCCCTCAGTCCAGGGCAGGGCAGCAGTTCACGGGTGATAGTACAGTTCTAGGCCCGGCCCTCAGTTCAGGGTAGGGCAGCAGTCCCCAAGTACTAGCACAGTTCTGGGCCCAGCCCTCAGTTTGGGGTGGGGCAGAAACACAACGTTTAAACACAAGCCCAGCCCCAGTTTGGGGCGGGGCAGCAACACAAGGTGTAACCACAGGCCCAGCCCTCAGTTTGGGGCAGGGCAGCAACCCAAGGGTTTAAACACAGGCCCAGCCCTCAGTTTGAGGAGGGGCAACAACCCAAGGGTTTAAGTGCAGGCCCAGCACAGGCTGGCCCTGTCAAGGAAGCGGGGTAGGGGGTCGCAGGCCCTCCCACTCCACTGCGACCCGGCCCGGGGCCCTGGGGGTCGCTCACACGCAACCCTGGCAGTGGGGATCCAGACCGCAACACACCGCCATTGGTTCGTGAGCGTCGTTCCCCGGGCCACTTCCTACCTCACCCTCTGCTGGCGGAAGGTCCCAGTTCATCTGGTCGAGGGGTCCCCCTAGGTCGGTCTCCTCCGGGTCATCCACCTTCGGGGGCTCCGGCCAGTCGTCCATAACAACGTCGTTAGGGTAGTCGGGCGGCGGTAATACAGGAGACGCGAGGCGCTCCTGGGCCTCAGTGCTGTAAGGATCCGCCAGGACTCTGGGGCAGCCCGCTCCTGGGGCCTCTTCCAAGGCGGGGGGTCTCCACCGGCGGGAAAGTCCTGGTAGGTCTGGGAAGTCCGGGTAGTCCCCTTGGGGCATATGGACCCGGGATTGCTTGGAGCCTCTGGGGGCCTGCTCCTCCGGCCTGGCCGGGCGGCCGCAGGCCCTCTCCCTTTGGTGCCGAGGAGCTCGTGCAGGCACGTCCTCCCTGCCCGGAGGCCCAGGCCCGAATGGGTCCTGAGTCCCGCCTTTGGCTCTTCTAGCCCTTGGCCCCGCCCTCTGAGGGGCGAGCCTCTGGTCTCCTGGCTCCGGCCCCGCCCACCAGGGCCTCTGCATAGTCTCCCCTGCCTCCGGGTCTGCAGGAGGCCATACTGAGTCACTACACTCCTCTAATGTCACTTCAATCTGGGAGAGTTCCTCAGATTTGTCACCTAAAAAGGCTGGCTCAGATTTAGGAACCTCTGTAACATCCTCAGCTGTGAAGACTGAAGCCAAGAAATCATTTAATCGCTCCGCAATGGCACTGTCTTCCTTGATCGCTCCTTTTATATCTTTATCGTCCAAGGGCCCCACTGCTTTTTTAGCGGGCTTCCTGCTTCTAATTTATTTAAAAAACATTTTACTATCTTTTTTGAATTTTTGGCTAGCTGTTCCTCAAAATCTTTTTTGGCTTTTCTTACTACATGTATGACACTTAATTTGGGAGTGTTTATGTTCCTTTCTATTTTCCTCACTAGGATTTGACTTCCACTTTTTAAAAGCCGCCCTTTTCTCTCTCACTGCCTTTTTAACATGGCTGTTAAGCCATGGTGGTTCTTTGTTAGGTCTCTTACTGTGTTTTTTTATTTGGGGTATACGTTTAAGTTGGGCCTCTAGTATGGTGTCTTTAAACAGTTTCCATGCAGCTTCCAGGGATTTTAGTTTAGTTACTCTACCTTTTAGTTTCTGTTTAACTAGCTTCCTCATTTTAGTATAATTCCCCTTTTTGAAATTAAATGCCAGAGTGTTTGACAGCTGCGGTGTTCTTCCCAACACAGGAATATTAAAAGTTATTATATTGTGGTCACTATTTCCAAGCGGTCCAGTAACAGTTACCTCTTGGACCAGAGCCTGCGTTCCAGTCAGGACTAGATCGAGAATTGACTCTCCCCTTGTGGGTTCCTGTACTAGCTGCTCTAAGAAGCAGTCATTTAAGGCATCAAGAAATTTAATCTCTGAATCCCATCCTGAGGTGACATGTACCCAATCAATATGGGGATAATTGAAATCTCCTATTATTACTGTGTTTTTTATTTTGATAGCCTCTCTAATCTCCCTTAACATTTCAGCATCACTATCACTGTCCTGGTTAGGTGGTCAATAATATATTCCTAATGCCATATTCATATTAGAGGAATGAATTGTTATCCATAATGATCCTATGGAACATTTTGATTCCTTTAGGATTTTTGTTTCATTTGATTCTATATTATCCTTCACATATAGTACCACTCTGCCACCCGCACAACCTGTTCTGTCTTTCCGATATAATTTATATCCCGGTATGATAGTGTCCCACTGATTTTCCTCATTCCACCATGTTTCTGTGATGCCTATTATGTCAACTTCCTCCTTTGATATGAGGTACTCCAGTTCACCCATCTTATTAGACAAGGAAGATCTCTGAGATCTCTGTTTTTAATCTGGCCCAAGTCCACAGACCTAGAAGACTATGATATCTGAAGACATGGGAAATAATTTTAATCTGGTTCTCAACTGACACATGCCCACAGCATAAAATCCTCCTGAGGAGGCACCCTTGTTTTAAGTCTCAGCAGTGAGACAAAGGATGCAACTGATGGTGCAAATGAACCATATTCTCAGCCCTGGAGATGAGGCAGAGGAAGGCTGAGAGAGTTTGACATAATAGCACTGCCCTATTGCTGAAGGGCACATTGGATCTAGTTTGCAATAAAGAAAGGGTTTTGCTGAACAGAGCATTCAAGTATGAGATTACAGAGAAAAATGATCTGATCCCCTGTCAGTTTCAGTCCTATGTGTTTTCCATTTATGCATGATCGTAACAGTGTTTCTCTAATCTCTATAATAAATAGCACCTCAAGATGTATTGCATTCATCAAGAAATCCCTACTACAGGAACCCCACTTTGTTAAGCCCTCTTCGTACTGTATAACCAGTCAAAAGTGGCCTTTACCTAGTTGGAGATAGCCAGCACAAAGGCCCACTTTCCCTGTACTGAGAGAGGTGGGTCCTCAGCATCCTGAACCAAACCCCACCCAAACACAGGCATATGGAAGCAGTGGATGTGTCGGGGTCAAGCATGGGCTGAGAAGGTAGGGTATAAAATGGAGTTCTGCTACACCCCATCCTTCACCAGCATAAGGTCCCTGAGCCATCTCATCTCCGCTATTAACTTGTGCTAGGGCCTGGTAGCTCAGAATCAGGGAGCAGCAGATGATTTCCTATAACTCACTGGTTTTTAATTTGTCTGAGCACACCTTGGGCAGAGGGGAGAATCACGGTCTGCACATTTAACTGGAACATTCAAGTTCATTTCTTTCTGAACAGATTTAAATACATTCTGTGGGGAGGGAGTTGTAGCATCTTTTTTTTATGTAAGTAATGCAGTTAACACAGGAGTTTCCACACATACCCATGAGTCCACAGATATCTGGATTCTCCTGTCATCACCAGCAAACTCCGTCGAGGCAGCATAACTGCCACTGTTTGGCCATCTGGGTGTTTAAAATCCATCACAACCTAAAAACAAAGAGAAAATCCCCCAGAAGTATTGGTCCTTATGTAGTCCCTTGTAACAGCATGGCACTATGCAGACAAACAAAGTGTGCTGGGCCAGATCTTCAGCCACTATCAATCAGTGTACATCCTTGGCATATCTACTTCTTTCTCTGAGAAGCAAGAGCCTCCAAGTCTGCCCGCACCCCTTACTATCTCCACCTCTTCACTTGCGCTAACCTCAAGCACTCAAAAGTCTGAAGTATGACCCAAAAAATCATGAGATTTGGTTTTGGTTTTTAAACCCCAAAACTTTAAAAAAAATAAATGCTACCTCTCTCAGGTATTTTATATGTTCCCCTTCCAAGCAGCATCTGATCATCTCAGTTTTTATATATTCTCTCAAAACCTATACAAGGCAGGAATGAACTCTTATTCCCATTTTAGAGATGGGAAATGGCAGTAAAGAGACTAAATGACTTGACAAAGGTCACACCCACATTCTGTGAAAGAGTGAGGAAATCCCAGACTATCAACCTGACCACTGGGACATCCCTTCCTCTCTTAAGTTACTTTCTGGTTTCTAAAGAATTCAGATGAATGTGGGGTCACATTTTCAAGTACAGCCCTTCCCATTGTAGAGAAGAGACTTTTTCTTTAAACAAAAGCTGAGATTCCACAAAATCAAATACCTCCAGAAGCTGAAAAGCAGCAGATATCATGAAACTTGCAACAAAATAATGAGACCTGGCAACACTATTAACTTTGTTCCTAGCTTTCTACTCCCGGAATTTATTGGTACACATTTTCCAAACTGGGCAAGGCCCTGAAGAAGAAGATAAGGAGCAGAACAGACAGATGGCACTTAAACAAGAGCAAGAGCAGACTTATCCTGAAAGAAAGATGGACAAAAACCACAATAGAGGCAATATCTCCAACTATACTGGAGACCAAGTGTCATGTACTATCATGTTGCCACCTGATTGGAAACTATCAAGCGTGCAATTTAAAAGGAAAAAAAAAAAACCTTCTTACAGTATGCTTAATACAAACAAATTAAGCCATGTCCAGCCTATGGATGTACAGGGAAAAAAAACCAGGCAGACTGTTATATTCATTCTGTGCTCCAAATGCTATAAGTTAACAACTGAAATATTGTTTTTCTTAAAATATACTGTCACCAATGTACACTAGGAAATGCATAATGACATTTAAATACATTGGAAGGGCTCAGGCCTCATCAGGCTGTACCAAGAGTTGTAGGAACACATACAATGATATTGTCCCTCCCTGAAGAATTTACAATCTAATCTGAGACAAGAAACGATGAGTTTCACAAACCATAGTTTTGAAAGGGGAAGGAGAAGGAGGGTACTAGGAAAACATTTACTTGACTACTGGTTACCTTTGTTTCGCTGTTTGATGGTTCTGAAGCATATGTGCACATTTAAATGAAGAGCAGCCCCTACCCTCACACTTACTGGTATGGGAGACGTGTGTTGTGAGGAAGAAGAGCCTTTGTATGGGAAAATGATTCCAGGGGTTAAGGATGGCATTAAATGCACCCTTAAAGCTGCTCTTGCTGGCAGAGCCAACTGGAGCAGGGGAAGACTAGGACTGTCTGCACTTACTGGGAACGTCAACGGCTGCTATACAATTTTAGGTACGCAATTGCATACTTAAAATCGATTTTGCAGCTATCAACATTGGTCCCTGTTCTCGCGGCAGAATACTGACGGGACCTCTCCTCCCACCGGCATTTCTTAATCCTTGCAACTCGCAAGGAGTTCTGGGATCCAACACTCACCCTGGAATGAGCCATTTCGCGCATATGAAACGGCACCCCGGAAGGTCCAACGTAAGTGTTCGATCTTCCATGGCCGGTGTAGATGTAGCATAGCTAAAGGTTAACAGCAGTGAAGCAGGGAGGGGCAGAATTGTGAAAGCCTTTGGGGAGCAAACGTAAGAAGTTTTAACTAGCTGCAATGGAAAAGGCAAGAGGTGGGGCAGTGCATGACAAAATGCTTGAGATGACACACCGAGAAGGCAGAGGACCTAAGCAGCTGAATGTTGAGCTAACTGGATGGGTTTATGGGGATATTAGGGAGGAGAGAGAGGAGCAGGTCAACAGGGCAGGAGAGCATGAAGACCTGGATGAGAGAAGTTTAGCTGCCAGGACAATGAGTGAAAGGTCTATAAGCAATCTCACGCTGCAATCAGTTTTGGTTCACGCCTCTCTTCTACAGTTTATATTACCTGAAACAAAATCAACATATGACCCTTTCAATCTGGAGTCAGAGTGCCCACATGCAGGTGTGCACCAAACTATAAAAAGTGTGAACTATATCAATTCAGTTCTTTCAGGGCAAGTCTGTATGTAGTCCAGCCCTCAGAAAGGCCAGGTCGACATTACAGGAAAGAGATCAATATTAGATATGCAACACGAGGTATATAAGCTGTGTAGTTGGAGTCAAAATATCCTAAATTGACTTTTCCTGCCATTCCCACAGCTGTAGGTTGGTGGGAGAATTTCCCCTGTCAATTTCCCTTTCTCCTTGTGACTGCAAGGAGTACCACGGTCAATGGCAGAGCCCTGATCATTCCATTTAGCTCAGCTCGGACAGGCAGGCTAAATCAAATCCCGCACTGATCTTCTATTAAGTGTGGATGTACCCATAGGCTGTGGAGAAAGAAGCAGTGGGAACTGGACAAGGCCTGCACAAAGCAAAGCAAAGACTAGGGCTCAGTTTTCAGGCCAGGGTGCCAAGGGGGGCAGTACTCAAGGGAGAACGAAAGAAAGGGGCAAGTTTTGACAGAAAATCAAGAGTTCCATGTGGCCATATTAAGAGCAAGAGGACGGAGTCACCCAGGAGAAGGTGACAGAGAGAGGCTGAGATAAATCTGTTCCTGCTCAGAGCTCAAGTCCTCAGGCCCTGTGCAGCAAACAGAGATGGGGCAGAAGCTGCATCCAAAGCTAAAGCCCTGCTATTGCTCCTGTTTTGGCTTATGGAGTGAAATGGTAACTTTGGTCCCTCCACGCTTCTCATGGCCTAGTATCCTCATGTGAGAACAGCATAAGCATGGCTCCAGGAGCCCCTCTTCCTGTACTCAGTGCTCATGAGCTTATTTAGGCCTGGCACTGAGGCCCATGCATGGCTGTTCCATTTCTGCTCACTCCCTTCTCCCTGGAGGGCAAATGCAGGACTTAAACAACATAGGAGGCTTGTGTGGATTCTCCTCACTTAACTGAATTTAACCTTTATTGCACAGCCAATGCCCATTCCACAACAGATTAACCTGTCACATTTCAGGAGTTACTGATAAAAGATTAATTTACTTGGCAAAGAGTAATTATAGCTCATGTACATACTGACAGTAAAGGCAGGAACTGTCTCCGGTTCAGAACCATGGACCAGAGGTCAGAACAATGGCTTTCTTTGGGGGCACATGTTACACGCTACTTATTCTCACTGGGTCCAATACTGACTGCCACAGCATTCTAAAATGGCCTTAAAATAAATAGGAATTTGGCCTCACTGTCTCAATTTACTCATCTATCTAACAGATAGATACTCATCTACTCCATAAGTACTTAGGAGGCACAGACGGCTATTACTTGCAAAAGCCATCTGAGCTCCTCAGATGAAATCCCCTCTGAAAGTGCAGTTACTAACAATAAAAAAAAACTTAGTAGCGGATACATCTAGATCAAACGATAATTTGACTTTTATTGTCTCGGCAACCAATCTGAAGATCAGACTGAGTCAAAATTTAAGAACAAGCTCTGTACAGCTGAGGGAAGTGACTGCAATTTCTATGTTAGTGTTTCTTTTTTCCTCTAAGAATCATCATACCTGAAGACATAAAAACCAAAACATAATTTGTCACTCTTAGACTACACTACAGTAAAGAACATTTAACCCTGCAGAGATTTCGAAGACATCTCATCTCTGAAAGAAGTCCTGCAGACTGAAGTAGATAAAACATTCTCACACATCTGTGTGTCTTTATCCTATCAGAACATTCAATTGTTGCAGTCAGACACACAAAAAGGAGAGATTAAGTCATTTGGTCCTCTTTTTAATTCACTAAGGACTCACAATCAATAAAGCTATTCTGCCACCACTGAATCAATCTGCTTCATGACAGCTCTGCTACACAGGAGCTATTTCCAATTACTATTTTTGTTTTTACCCATTTTCTTTAGTCTCTGAGGTGGCAAAGTCAATAAAGATCAAATTTCCAGCTAGCCCACGGTGCATCACTGGGGATGACAGCTCATAATAAAAATGCTGGATATTTTGCTCTTATGCAACCTCTACAATCTTTCTTTGAATCTATGGGAAAAATACGCCTCCACGCACACCAAAACCTGAAAGATACGTAAAGGAGCTAATAATACCCCCTTATAGAGGTAAAAACTACGTCATGATGCTGGGTTATGTAAAGGGATAATGTTCATGCTGATGGAGCATATGAATCAGTCAACAGCTTTCAAAGATGGCTAAACATCAAAGCAAAGCAAACGCCTACATCCTAAATGCTGGTCCTATTACATAATATAGAAAAATGAAAAGAAAGTAAAAGAAAAGAGAAAGAGAAAATAAAACATGGAGAATTTTTTTTTTTGAATCCTAACACTATGAAAATTTTGTGCTGCCTATGGCTCTGATGTTGCATTTCATAAAAGTCATGGAGGACCCACGTGAATAACTGTTTGAGACTCTAGAAAGTGCATAGCTGTCCAAATGAATGATGCACCTGGATTTAGACCATCCCAACATGAATTTCATTGTCTATGAAGGGACAACTTCCTGTCTTTCTGGGATTTGACTCTGGTGTAATTTGTATTTAATATTAATCTAAAACTTTATAGCAAGCATGGTTTAGTGGTTAAACACTGGGCTGGGCGTCAGAAAATATGGATTGTTCCCAGCTCAGTCATTGACATGCTGAGTGACATGGGGTAAGCCACACAACTTCTCTGTACCTCTGTTTTTCAAAATGTAAAGTAACACCTTCCTCAGAAGGCTATTGTGAAACTAGATGACCCTATCCTGCAAATAAGTCTGCTTGAACAGAACCCCTGTGCCCACACAAAGCCACAGCGAAATGGCAGGGTTTCATGTAAGTGCTGGAGACTGTCTTCAGAGAGTCACCGGAAAGACTGATGCCTAAAATACTACTGTTGGTACTGCGCTGTGAAGCAAATAGAATATTAAATGTCAGCATCCACAAAGTCACACTACCAGAATTCTGAGCAGTACTAGAATATGGGGGGAGATGTCATTTCCCCAAAATAATCCACTCATTTTAATCATATCAGATGAAGCAAAAACAGGATACCTAAATCTAGCCAGATATTTATGCTGCACACATCACCATAAAATCTGAACACGCTCTGGAACATGAAACTATGATGAAGCTGATATGCTTCAGCACTTCTCACCCTCAAAACCTCAGTGCACAAAAAAAATAAATAAAAAAACCCAAGCTAACACTATCTGATTTATGCCAAAACACATTAACAATGACTGACTACTTAGGTGCATAGATACTATGTTGATGAGAGTCAGATAACTACTTAATAGATTTTCTTTCCTCAAAAAAGTGTGTTCACTTTTCTCTGAAAATGATGCAGATCATTCTTTTGACACTTGGTTTCAATTCAGTCACCCTGTGTTCCTTATATTAGTGTTTCTTAATGGGGGTACAACAACTCAACCAGATATTTGCCTAGCTTTACAACAAGCTACATATAAAAAAAATAGTAAAGTCAGTACTCTAAAAGTTAATTCAGACAGTGCCTTGTTTCCACTGCTTCATATGCCTTACATTGAAATATAAGTACAATATTTCTATTCCAAATCATTTATTTGCTAAGACGGTAGAAAGTCAGCAAGTTTGCAGTAGTTGTCTTCTGTGATATTTTTGAATGCTTTTCTAAGTAAGTACTTTTTAAGTGAGGTGTAACTTGATGATATGCAAAACAAATCTGACTCCTGAAAAGGGTACAGTAATCTGGACAGGTTGAATGGCACTCGTTTCAAAAACCTCAGATTACCTTAGGACCGTGTTTCTCAAGTGGTAATACATGTACCATTAGGTGCATGCTACAGAAGTCTGGGAGTACATTTTTTTGTTTTTTAAATAAAAAGGGGTACTGTATAAAAAAGAAGAGAAACACTGGCTTATATTGCCCATCCTGTTTTGTCAACCCTTCTTTTTAAGGCCAGGTCTATACTAGAAGGTAAAATTGATTTTAGAAATGCAACTGCAGCTATGATAATTTCATAGCTGGAGCTGACATATCTCAGATCGATTTTAGCCAGCATCCACACAGCAGGAGGTCGACAGGAGAAACTCTCCCATCAACTTCCCTTACTCCTCATGACTGCCAAGAATACTGGAGTTAATGCTGGTTCCATGATAGTTCAATTTAGCGCATCCCGATGAGGTGCACTAAATCGAACCCCCAGAAGATCAACTGACAGTGAGTTGATCTTCTGTTAAGTACAGACATAGTCTTAGTGTAGTCGATTACACTGATTTTTGAAGCATTCTTTATTATTTCAGATACATTATTGGCCTCATTTCAGTCATTTATTTCCATGAGTTTACACAGCTAGTGTTTTCTTGATAACCATAAGAAAGGCAGCATAGCTAATGATTAGGGCTGGGTACCATGATCAGGAGTCCAAGACTCCATGCCCAGCAACTGATGTGTGAGCCAGACTCTCTGTCTGCTCTGCTCCCTTTGCAATCTTCAGATGGTGCAAAGGGAATGGAAGACAACTGCAACATCCCCACAGGGGGTTGCCCGTGAATACTCGTGCTGTACACAGCTAAAAGATGGCTCCTTATGAGCAATAACCAGGTAGTGCAGCTGAAACTGGTGCAGCACTGAGCAAAGCAGCAGGCAGCTGCCACTATCTCTCCCAGCTCCCGCACTCCACGGTATCTGACTCAGCACTGAATCCTGGCCACTGGATTTGGGCTATTCACTGTATTTTGTAGGGTGTCAAACCTAGCATGGAGGATAAACACTGCTTTTTTTCAGCAGCATATTGCATGACTGAACTTGCTCATGTTGGTAACGTCTTTTGAGATGTTTGGCTGAAAAGTGACGTAGAAGTTCAAAGCATTAGTATTCCTAACCTCTAAAGTCACACTTCTACCAGATGGTCTGCCATTGCCACAGCCCATCTTTCCGCAGCCCTTTGTGATGTGTTTGCTTCCGCTTCACCAACCATTCAGCCTCTCCAAACTCCCACATGATCAGTAGGTTCTTCTTCCAAGTCTTTCCTTTGCTCTGCATGCTGGAATGGAATTCATCAGACCCTGGCACCTCACCAGCTTAACAACAACAAAAGTGGCTAAGCCTCAAAGCATCTGATGGTAGTTTTGCATGAGAGAACCCCACTTCCTATAGTGGAGAAATAAATCATCTCTTTGGCTTGTTCTCTCCTCAGTTGCAGTTATAACCTAATCCCCTCCAGAAAATGTCATCCAGCCCCAGAATGTGACCTTCATTCTGCTGTTTCTGTCATTGCTGAAACAAAGACAATCAGGTTCCCAGCAGTGAAGTTTATTACATTTCACTAGCTTCCCACTCTCTAACTCTGGGCTCAGCAACTTGCTTGCTTTGCACTAAGAGTTTAATGGTTTAGTCCTCAATTTATTTCTTCTAGGGACCTAGGTTTTCTTTGCAATATTTTACATGCTTGACAGTGGACTCCATACTCTGGGGCACACCCCCATTGAAGTGGTGACAGAGAGGGAGCCATGTTAGTCTATATACTATCACAACAAAAAAGCAGTCAAGTAGCACTTTAAAGACTAACAAAATAGTTTATTAGGTGAGCTTTCCATGGGACAGACCCACTTCTTCAGACCATAGCCAGACCAGAACTGACTCAATATTTAAGGTGCAGAGAACCAAAAACAGTTATCAAGGAAAGATCTTGTAGTTTTTGGTCTTTGTCAGTTGGATCAGAGCAAATGAGATTGTACCTAAGGGCTTGACTGTTTTCACTGTTAGTCCCTTGCGTACAATGTCCATTTTCTTGCATTTGGAGAGAAAGATGATGTCTGTCTGGATATAGGCGAGTTTTTTATCTCCATGCCAAACGGCTAAATGTAGTGCCTTGCATGTTGAATGGTAACAGAGAGGGAGCTGTGTTAGTCTATATACTATCAAAACAAAAAAGCAGTCACAGAGCACTTTAAAGTGTGTGAGGAGGAACATGCTGGGGGTTGAGGGGAGATACAGTGGTGCCCAGAGCAGATCCTGGAGAGGGTGGAGAGAATGCACCATTCAGCCGCTCTGGGCTGGGTGTCAGAAAACATGGAATGCACCATTCAGCCTCATTCTGCCCTCAGGACACCTCTGGCCACAGCTGCACTCCTCGCTCTGCTACGCCCTCAGCTCAGCTTTGTCCTCATTTCCTCTTTGCCCCCAGGCCAGCTCTGCTTCTGACCCAAGCTTCTCCGCCATCCACAGTTCTGCCCCAGCTCCACCTTCAGCCCATGCTCCTCTGCTGAGCCTACTAAGTAGTAATGGAGGAAAGGGACTGACAGATTCCATTATTGGTAAGGGGAGTCCTGACAGGAAATGCATGTGCTTTCTCCAATGCTGCCCTTAATTCTTTGGGAGAAATCCACCCCCCCGCTCCAAACATCCACCAAACTATCTCACTACCTTCCTTCAAACTTTCTTTTGTTGTGGTATCTACAAAAGCTTGGTGTGCTGAGACAACTTGCTAACATGAGAACCAGCATTCTCTTAGTTCCTTGTACTACCTGTCAGCATCCATCTCTTATTTTACTCTTCAAGTTTAGAATTTTCTGGAGCAGGGACATTTTGTTTTGTGTCCATACAGCACCTAGCACAATGGAGTCCTGGTCCATGACTAGGAGGTCCAAAGCAGCAGAAGAGCGCACATAGTAAATAATTTTCTTTATTACATCATTATTAGTGTTCTAACAGTCTACTTACAAACTATTGTGCTTTTATTTCACAACAGATATGAACATAATAGTAATGGTTAACAATATGCAAAATGACCATGTGTGCACATGAGTTTCTGTACATATAGGCTACGTCTACACGTGCAGCCAACATCGAAATAGCTTATTTCGATGTTGCGACATCGAAATAGGCTATTTCGATGAATAACGTCTACACGTCCTCCAGGGCCGGCAACGTCGATGTTCAACTTCGACGTTGCTCAGCCCAACATCGAAATAGGCGCAGCGAGGGAACGTCTACACGTCAAAGTAGCACACATCGAAATAGGGATGCCAGGCACAGCTGCAGACAGGGTCACAGGGCGGACTCAACAGCAAGCCGCTCCCTTAAAGGGCCCCTCCCAGACACAGTTGCACTAAACAACACAAGATACACAGAGCTGACAACTGGTTGCAAACCCTGTGCCTGCAGCATAGATCCCCAGCTGCCGCAGAAGCAGCCAGAAGCCCTGGGCTAAGGGCTGCTGCCCACGGTGACCATAGAGCCCCGCAGGGGCTGGAGAGAGAGCATCTCTCAACCCCCCAGCTGATGGCCGCCATGGAGGACCCAGCAATTTCGACGTTGCGGGACGCGGATCGTCTACACTGTCCCTACTTCGACGCTGAACGTCGAAGTAGGGCGCTATTCCTATCGCCTCATGAGGTTAGCGGCTTCGACGTCTCGCTGCCTAACGTCGAAGTTAACTTCGAAATAGCGCCCGACGCGTGTAGCCGCGACTGGCGCTATTTCGAAGTTGGTGCCGCTACTTCGAAGTAGCGTGCACGTGTAGACGCAGCCATAGTAGCATAGAGTCTATGTAATTCACACACACACACCCTGTGCCAACTCTGGGACAAGAAAGGTCAGCCAGCCTGAGTAGAAAAACCCATACAACTGTGGGGTCATGGGAAAGCTTTGTCTCAGGACAAACCTTTTCCCTTGCGAAAATTACTGCCTGCTCAGGGACCTTTAGCGTCCAAAAAACAGAATGCCTGAGTTTACAAAATGATAATACTTGGTAGCTGCCATCTTACTAAGGCTACAAATGTATGCAAATATACCCATCTTTGCTGAAACCTAGTCCTCACCCCAGTTATTCGTTGCCCCTTGTACTGAGCTTTATCATCTACACTATTATAAAAGGAGAGCTGTTTCTCCATCCTTCCCACTGTATTCATGACCATCCCCCAGGGCTGTCGTGGTGAACATGAGGCTGCACAGTGGGGTCATCTCTGTGCCCACTGGTGAGGTGCAGAGCCAGGGAGGGGTTCGTGTGGGGGCAACTCCTCTGTCCACCTCTCTGCACCTCAGGAGGCTACCAAGGAAAGGAAGGAAGACACTGTGGAGCCAAGGCAGCAGCTCTTGGGAAGGAACCACTCCTAACCCTGTGCCTCCCTCCTGCTCTCCTGCAGACCCCAGGCTGCACCAACCCAAAATAACTGAGACCCCCTCTCACAGCCTCCCTGCCTTTCCTCCCCTTTATAACCTTGCCCATCCCCCCACTTTCTCTGCCCTACAGCCCCTCCCTGTTTCCCCTCTTACCACTACACTTCTATGAGCCTGAACCTCTGGCCCCTCAGCAGATTAGCACAGAAATCTGAGAGAGTCATCGTTCAAGCCATACCACTGTGTCATAAGAACAAGCACACTGGGTCAGACCAAAAGTCCATCTAGCTCAATATCCTGTCTTCTGACAGTAGCCAGTTCCAGGTGCCTCACAGGAAACGAACAGAACAGGTAATTGTCAAGTGGTCCATCCCCTGTCACCTATTTCCACCTTCTGGCAAAGAGAGGTTACAAACACCATCCCAGCCCCTCCTGGATAACAGCCATTGATGGTCCTACCCTCCATGTCCCCAGCACATTGCACCTGAAACTCCCACTCAGCACACTGCATCATGTCCATGTCTCAGCCCAGACAAAAGGCTAAACTGACCTAGCCTGGATTGGAACCTGTGGCTGTAAAGCAATTAACACTTCTCTGACTGGCACCATCTTACAAGGACTCGTCAGGAGCAGTTTCAAAAGGTGCATATTATAAGAGCACAAGTCACACATACACAGACCCCCTCCTGACCCTCACATGCCCCTTGCAGGAGACAGGTGGCATAGCATTAAGAGCTACCCCAGGGCAACAGGAATCACTGAGCGGCCAGGTAGGACAGCTTTATGTCCTCTTTGTTCTGCAGCGTTGAATACAGGGGACACAGGGGCCCAGAATCTGGCCCTAGATATAAAGAATAGTTAAGCTACACAAAAGTAAAGTCTTTCCTTAGCAATGAAAAACCTACTGCTACCGAGAGCATAAAAATAATGAAAGCCATCTTCTTGGCCAATGTTGTCTCACCAGGCAGAGAAGTATAATTCAAACACAGCATGACTTTCTTAGAAATAGATTTCTTTAAACTTTGAGGAGATTGCTTTAGCCACTTCGTGCTGTAGCTGTGTCTTCTCAACTTCTCCAAAAGTACTACCGATCCCTGAAAAGTTGTGAAATGTAACGTTTTAAATAGGTTAAAAAAATCCATAAACAGCTACACAGCCAGGATGCTGAGATCACTTATTATTCTGACCAGTAGTTCTCTGGAACTATTCCCATCATTCTGTCTGTATCTTTTTATTTTCTTCTGCTGTATACTTTACTGTAGCCACCTGTTATCTATATTGTTACGCTTTGATTGGGGCAAGGACTGTGCCTTTATTATATGTTTGCCTAGCACACTAGGGCCCTGGCCTCTGGACCACACCACAACACACACAATAATAAATCATCTTATGTTCACTATATATATGGGCGAAATCTTAGCCTGACTGAAGTCCCTCCTCTGATGGATTCCTATATATTTTTCTGGAAATCAAAATGAAAGAAAGAATAACATCACTTCACAGTCCAGTTACAGGAATTCAAACTATTTTGAATCCCATTTCTAGACACACTTTGACAAAAACATTGAGACAAAGAATGGCAGACCATTTCATCCAGCCCGCCCCTTCCCTCCACTCCTTATTTGTGCATTTGCTTCTATTTTATTACTGTAACTCACACTCTAATGGGCTCTATTGAGTACTATCTGGTCTTGCTGCTTCAATGAACTATAAAATTACCTGATTCTACCACAAATCCTGGGAAGCACTTAGAAAAACAAAGTCATTTACCTTTTTGTACTTTTCATTTTCTGTTTCTTCATGACAATCAATAAGAAAATAAATCACAAAAAAACCCAAGTAAAAAAAGACAGTTGTTTATAACAAAGAAACTCATAACAATTTACAAAATCAATGTTCTATGCAGTGCTCTCCCAAATATCCACTCTACAATCCTCACCCCTGCAGTCAAAGATTGAATGAATAGTTAAGTTGTTCCATAGCACCATTGGTAGCTGGAGCATCAAAAAAAAGAGAGGTAGTGAAGTTTTAACCATCAGGAAATCCTTCCCACTGCAGTGGTATGAACAGGTTTTTACAGTAAAAACTGTTGTACTCAGGTGAAGATGAAGGAGCAGATGCCTTGGGAAGGCACAGGTAGCGGTGACTGAAACAGAACTATGGAAAGTGGACAAGGAACAGGGAAGAAAGGGTTCTCATTCTCACCACTATCACCCATGCTCTCAACCTCACAATGAACCCCTGGATCCTTCCAAAAACTCTTCTTCCCTCATCAAAAAAAAAAAAGACCTCAAGTTAACTCCTCCACATGCTGGAGCAATGGCCTGTTGTGGGCTCATCAAGCTTGCTTGTTGCTTACAATCCACATCTAACTCCCCCACCTGTCCCAACATCCCTTCCCATCCTGTGACTCTGAACCCAGGTTTAATAAGTCCAGTTTAAGTGCACTTCAAAAAGAAACTGGCATGAAATGAACACACACATCAAAGCTTCACCACAGTTTAAAGAGCTCTGATATTTTAAATTAGCTAAGTATATACCTCTAAAAGTCTAAACACAGCTGAAACACACCCCGATTACAAAAATGGATGCAGAAGATACTCTAGCATGCAGACCTCTCTGCTTTGAAAAGACAGCATAAAGGCAGATACATGTTGACCTCCATTTGTAAAAATGTGTTGAGATACTCTCAAAGACCAATTTAAATCCAGGAGAGACAATATGCCATGCTATGAGCTTAACAAATTAAGCTTGTTTCTTTGCCTAAAGACTAATTGTGACTGGTTCTTATTTTATCACATGGTGGCCTCATCTGTATGCGTGAACTTTTAAATGAAATTTGCCACAGTTCTAAAATAGACTCCTATAACAATAGGGAATGACATCACTGACAAGACGGAATTAGCTTTCTTTATTGAATTCCAGAGCTGAAATATTACTGAAATGCTGCAGCTAAAGATAATGACTTTCTAATGCCCTAGAGTTCAGCTTGCTCACTGTTAATTTGTAGCAGGCAACAGGGGTTTCAGTTCATGCACCATGTACTGATCTTCCAAAAATAGCATGAAGAATGAAAATGAGAAAGCTCTTCCAAAAATTAAGATTTCTTTTTAAAAAAATCTCACTACATGTCTACTAACAGATAACAACATTGATATATCTAAGATCAGATTTAACCCTTCTACATTCCCAGGAAAGGTTTTGGATTCTCAGGCTTCAGAGAGAAAAGCTACATACACAGCTACATAAAATGTAGGGTAATTTAAATCGCAAGCTGTTTGAGCTATGACCCATTACCACAACTTTTATGGGATCACAACTAGGATTTCATACTTTACTTAAAAGAAGAGATCCCATTACTAAAAATATAATCAGATACCATAGTGATAAGCACTGAGGGGACAGGGAAAGGGGATTTAATTTCATTCATTTGTAAATTACACAGGTGCGCTATTGCTCTCTCATTTGAAATAAATACATACCGGATCCAATCTATTTACCACTTATGCCTATGGAAAGGCACTATGGTACTTGACCTTCCCCCGCAGGTATGAAACATTTTAGGATACCAGCTATAGTCATACTACGTATTCAGGGGTGAAAAGTGAAGGGTGACACAGGGAGCCACCTGCCATGTGACAACTCCCCCGCAACCTGGGGAACAGCTTGGACACGCCCTCTCTGCATGGATCCTGTCTCTCCCCTCCCTCACCCTGCCCCTTCTCTGCCCCCTCTCCCAAAAATCAATGCAGCCTGGGGGACTAGCAGGGCTGGGCATCTGGCACTGGAAGTAGGACTTCAGCCCCCACCCGCAACCCTTCTGACAAACACACATACACACACTTACCAGCAGCAGGGGAAGCAGAGCAATGTGGCCAGCTCCTGCTCACTCTGCTCCACACACTACATTGGTTTGTTTCCCGCCTACGAGTGGGGGATGGTCCCACCCCCTCCCCGAGTGACATGGCTGGGAGAGCAAAGAGAGCTGGGGCAATGTTGTTCCACTTCCCCTGCCACTGCCAGCGAATGAGTGTGGGAGAGGGGAAGGCAGACTCTTGATACGGTGTCAGGTCCCCTGCTGGTTTCCTCAGACACCCAGGAACCCCAGCCGCCCTGGCGGTTGGATAGCTCTTTGCTCCTGCTACCAGCTGCTGGTTGGCTCCTTACCCCTCTTGCCTATGGCATTTGGGGCAAGTGCTCCTTCGTCCCTTCCACCCCCCATGTTGCCTATTTGCACTGCATGGCAGACAAATTCTCCAAGTTGAGCTACGGAATAAGAAGACACTGTAGTAAGCTGGGTGGATTCCACCAGAAAATTCCATCTGCATATTTATATATCCCACTAAAGCCTGAACGCCAGGCAGCCGCAAAGTGGAAATGAAATGATGTTGCCTCAGCATGCACGATAGGAAAGATCAGATTGACACCCTATTAGAAACAGCAGATAGGCTTGAACGCAATGGACAAGAATCAACAATGCTCTGTTAATGCAATATCAGGTCAACAAACCAATTTTGTGGAAGTTTTGCTGGTTTGGTAAAAGATGGAATGGTTTCTCAGACGATTGGCAATCCCTTGGCAGATTTCCAGTACTGAAAAACATGTCTGCTTCTTCTGAGTAAGGTAAATTGTCAGTGTGGTTCCTGACATATTTCACCTGTACTGTATATTTTTCAAAACGCTTTGAACCGTTGCACTCAGTATCCAACAGGTTCTTCTACAGCCTAGTCTCTTATCAATTACACATTTGCTGTCTCACTTTCAAAGTGTTGGGTTGGGGGCTGGTGAAGCAGCTCAGTGGTGCTATGGTGAACACAAGTAAGGTTTCCTTCACCCTCATTCAACTCTGAGCGGAAGGAGTAGAGCCAGGGGGGGTATTTACCTGATAGCCTCACCAGAGAACAACTGGGACAGGAGAGGAGCAAGGAAAGGGAGGGATGCTGGCTCCACAAACCAGCCAGGGTGGAGAAGTAGTAAGCTGCTCCAGCAAAAGTGGTGAATTAACCTATTTCTCCCCGACAGCAAGAGAGAAGGAGAGCTACTGCGACTCACCAAGTCACAGTTCATGCTCTGCTCCTGGAGTGGGGAAGCTATATGTTACTCCTTACTCACAGCAGACTGTAATATTCTCAATCAATTCATGGGCAAATAAAAAGAAGGATCCCACCAACGTTGGGTAGGAAGCTCATGGTTTGCTGGTGAGAGCAGTAAGAGAAAGTTACAGAAGGAGGTTCTGTGATGGTCTATGTTCATTGCTTTGCAGCTTTCTGACAAATTTTGTACAGAGTATGCCTTATGAGACATCATTTGACAACTCAGTCTGCTGCACTTTGTTGTCCTGAAAAATCAGTGTACTAACATTGTATGTGACGTGATAAGATTGCAGTAACCTACTCCAAGTTAGAAAAGCAGGCCCAGCCCAGTTTTCAGATGTAAAGACACATTGGCACTGCAGCCAGATATAAATATCACCTGCTTAAGCAGACATCCCTCACTGACCTGGCCTGCAAGTGAGAAGAATTAAAAAAAAACAAAAAAAAAAAACCAACACACACCCTCACAGATGTGGCTCCAAACAGAGACACAGGGATTAAAAAAATATATATAACAACCCTCACTCCCCTTAAGCTCCAACCTCACAAGGGGTGTGGGTTGGTAAGCTCCAGGGTTGACCCTTGGGCCAGATTAACTCGTGCAGACTCAAGGTTAGTAGATTTTGTGAGACCCCCCAGGGCTGTAGGTGAGGCCAAAAATGAGGGTGTGGCAGGGTGCTTCTGGGGGAGCAGGTCAGAGTATAGGAGTAGGATGGGAATACAGGGCCTGGGTGGGAGGGAGAGCAGTGGGCTGAGGTGGGAATGCGTAGTTTGGTAAGGAGGAAGGGTGAAAGAACAGGCTGGAGGAGTTAGGCAGGAGGTGGTGTTTGGGGGTAGGGAGGGCAGTGCAGGAGAAGGCTGGGCATGTAGTGTAAAAGGCATTCCAGGTTTGAGAACTGAGTAAGCACAGCTATTCAGCAGTCCCAACTGTACTGAGTATGTCACCAGCTCCTACAGAAGAGAGAGATGAGAGCCACATTTCCTCAGCTGCTCTCTCAGGTGAGGCCTTCAGCAGCGAAAACAAATGTTCTAAGGTTCACTGTACCTCAACAAGCATGAAGAGGCAACAGGGACTCAAAGAGATTTACCCAAATAGGAAAAAAATAAAATATTTTTAAAACATCCTTTAAGATGTTTTTATTTTAGCGTACAATTGGCTTTGTGCCTTTTACAACAGCAAGTGGGATGGGATGAGTTAAGAATCAGATGCTGTATCTTGCTTCACAACAAATTACTGTCAAATTGCTCCCAGAGAAATGATAGGAGCACCGTAATTCGGGTGGCAACGCTGTATGAATGCTTGTATTGATGGCATCTCACTGTGAAGCAAGATCTCTAAGTAGACTGCAGCCACTTTCATGACACAGATACTTGGCCGTGTCTTAACTCACATTGGGCACCCGCAGCTATTATTTGGCTAACTGAGGAGTTGCCTAGAAGCAGATGACTCTATGAGATGGGAGAAAGCAGAGGCAGGGATTAGGAATTTGTGGTGTGGAGTCCTATTTGAACAATCAACGTGACAGAGGAAACCAGAGCATCCAGAAGCCCTGCAAAGATGAAAATAATCAGGTGGAAGCAATGGGATGATACAAAAGTGATGGAAGGAATCTTTAATAAAAAGGGAGGGAAAGAGAAAACCAGACATGAAAACCCTGGGAATAGTACGGTTTTCTGAATATCATATTTTTGCCCTAAAAAATAGGAAAAAAAATATGGCAAATGTTCCCCTGCAGAGCTGTGGGATATGTTTTAGTCCCCTTCTCTGAGGGGAAAATTCAACACCTGTTCAAGTCAACAGGGAGTCTGTCCTCTGGCAGACTTTATATCAGGTCCAAGCTCAGCGTGGCATGCACACTGCTGCAGTATAGACACGAAAGACACACATATTCAAGGAAATCATCACATGAACACCAGTTGAATTAAATGGTTGCCTTACTTGACTCTACAACAGTTTGGCATGTTCACAGTACAGCATTTTTTGGCACATCCACTCCCAGCATGCCTTACAACTGTGATTACGCCAATTCTAGGATTCTTGAACCACCTCCCTCATGAGGCTCACGACCCCTGATGGAACAGGTTAACTACTTCCATCTATGAGCTACTGTTTTGTGGCACACATTCTGCGGAATTGAACTAACAAGTGCACCAGCAATCCTTGTGGCTTCTCCCTCTAGTGCAAAGAAACCATGAGAGTGTGCATGAATTCAGACACCCAACAAATGCTAGTAAAAGGCCTGGGATGACAGTTCTATGAAATACAAGGCATGATATCCTCACTGCAAGCTAAAGAGAGTCCATACAATGGTTTGAAGAGGTGACTTCTCACACAGTGAAGACATGTATCAGAGAGGTAGCCAAGTTAGTCTATATCTTCAAAAACAACAAGAAGTCCTGTGGCACCTTATAGAAAGCTTATGCTCCAAAATATCTGTTAGTCTATAAGGTGCCACAGGACTTCTTGACCGTAAAGACAGACCCTTCTTATTTCAAGCACAACTGCTTGGATTAACTCACAGGTCTTAGTCAAGGTTAAACTGCAGCCATTAAAATGTTAAGACTGATATTTTTACAGGAAGATACAAAGACTCTAACAAACTTTTTTTTAAAGAATGTTTGCTTTTATTTAACAATGTCACAAAATACAATTATGTTGTTAGTGTGACTAGGTGTAACAAGTCCAGAGACGCCCAGCCCCTTGGCCTAGGGCGGGCGGCAGCAAAAAGGGGTTAGAGCACCAGCCCGTACTCAGCTCGGGTGGTCAGCGGCTCACCACTACAACACCACACAGGCCCCAGCCCTCAACCTAGGGCGGGGCCGCAGTTCACAAGAGTAGTATAGTTCTGGGACCAGCCCTCAGCCCAGAGCAGGGCAGCAGTTCACAGGTAATAGTACAGTTCTAGGCCTGGCCCTCAGTTCAGGGTAGGGCAGAAACACAAGGTTTAACCACAAGCCCAGCCCTCAGTTTGGGGCGGGGCAGCAACCCAAGGGTTTAAACACAAGCCCAGCCCTCAGTTTGGGGCGGGGCAGCAACCCAAGGGTTTAAGTGCAGGCCCAGCACAGGCTGGCCCTGTCAAGGAGGGGCGGGGGTAGGGGGTCGCAGGCCCTCCCACTCCACTGTGACCCGGCCCGGGGCCCTGGGGGTCGCTCACACACAACCCCGGCAGTGGGGATCCAGACCGCAACACACCGCCATTGGTTCGTGAGCGTCGTTCCCCGGGCCACTTCCTACCTCACCCTCTGCTGGCGGAAGGTCCCAGTCCATCTGGTCGAGGGGTCCCCCTAGGTCGGTCTCCTCCGGGTCATCCACCTTCGGGGGCTCCGGCCAGTCGTCCATAACAATGTCGTTAGGGTAGTCGGGCGGCGGTAATACAGGAGACGCGAGGCGCTCCTGGGCCTCAGTGCTGTAAGGATCCGCCGGGACTCTGGGGCAGCCCGCTCCTGGGGCCTCTTCCAAGGTGGGGGGTCTCCGCCAGCGGGAAGGTCCTGGTAGGTCTGGGAAGTCCGGGTAGTCCCCTTGGGGCATATGGACCCGGGATTGCTTGGAGCCTCTGGGGGCCTGCTCCTCCGGCCTGGCCGGGCGGCCACAGGCCCTCTCCCTTTGGTGCCGAGGAGCTCGTGCAGGCACGTCCTCCCTGCCCGGAGGCCCAGGCCCGAATGGGTCCTGAGTCCCGCCTTTGGCTCTTCTAGCCCTTGGCCCCGCCCTCTGAGGGGCGGGCCTCTGGTCTCCTGGCTCCAGCCCCGCCCACCAGGGCCTCTGCATAGTCTCCCCTGCCTCCGGGTCTGCAGGAGGCCATACTGACTCGCTACACTAGGGAATAGCTTGGCTCAAACTCTTAATGATTACCAGAACAATTAATCAATCACATAAGATACTACATGCCGCTTGTGAAAGAAACAAATGAAGCAAAAAAAAAAAAAGGACCAAGCACACGCTAAATTGAACAGGCATCTGAAGATAAGTAAAATACATTTGGGACAGAGTAGCTTACATGAAGGTAAACAGTGTATGTCCAACTTGTCTGAATACTTAAGAAAGAGTTAATAGGACTGCATATAAATGAGAACC
This sequence comes from Carettochelys insculpta, assembly GCF_033958435.1. Taxonomy (NCBI): domain Eukaryota; kingdom Metazoa; phylum Chordata; order Testudines; family Carettochelyidae; genus Carettochelys; species Carettochelys insculpta. The sequence goes on from NC_134137.1 coordinate 41,782,360, forward strand.
ACAAGATGTAATCTAGAGGTTCAACAGACTTCTGACAAATTCCCTCTCAAGAGGCTGTTAAGAAAACTTGGTTTTACTACAGGGTGAGAGGTAAAATCCTCTCAATTTCTGTCTTAACCCATATGGATTAGAAAGAGATTAAAAGATAGGAAACAAAGTACAGAAATAAGTAGCCAGTTCTCAGCATGGAAAGAGGTTAATAGTGGGATGTCCCATAGGGTTCTAAGTTGCTTATGAATACCTTTAAAGATTCTATGGCCTCTCTTGTTCCGTTCCCTGCTTCCAAGATGCTAGACAAAGCTTCAATTGATCTTAAACTAAAAGGACAATTTAACAACCACATTTAGACTATCAAGAAGAAGTTCTAAGATAAATGAGACTTTGGCTGAGTTTAGGGACACACCAAGTTCTCTGCTCCACTTCATAAGCCTGATCATCTGTGGCACCTTATAAACGAAGATACTGTGTTGCATCTGATGAAGTGGGTCTTTGCCCACGAAAGCTTGTGTGCCAACGAATCTGTTAGTCTATAAAGTGCCACAGGACTTTTTGGCTTTGTAGATACAGGTTAACATGGCTACTGCTCTGTTACTGATTAGCTGAACATTCTGAAACTTCTCTTGTTTGAAACAAATGAGGCCTGTTGTAAACAGAAGATTCCACTTCACTGTGAGTTGCACGGCATGATTAAGCGTAGGAGATCAGAAGTCAGGAAAGAAATAAAAGGCCATCCCACGATACAAAGTTATAATTTGTTTTCTATAGGAATCTTCATGCCAAAACAGACCATTGTCAAAGACATGACATCGAATGAGATCTATAATTGGCCTGTTATATAACAATTCCTATGCTTCTACCTTTCAATAATGGATCAGAATCTAAATGGGGCTCATTTGTGACACTGTTAAATGTCAAATTAAACCACTATCAGGAAGCTCAAAGAGGAAAAATCTTCTTTCACAGTCACTTCAAGTCTGCAAAAGAAATCCTAATTCCTTTCACAAGCTAAAACCACAGCTTCTAAGATCGCTGCAAAAGCAAGTCTCAAACTGAACCCATCCTCTTTTGATAGGAGGCTGTAAAACTTATGCATCTCTGGAGACACCATATGGCGGCAGAGAAAATAACAGCCTCCCCAAAACAGTGGAAGTTATTTGTAAAAGAGCTTCTCTGTCCCCTTTTGCTGCATTTTGTTCAAACAACGGACATTTTCAGGAAGAGGAGTTAAATCCTTAGAATTTGTTTTGTCCCCTTTGCTTCTCTTTTTCCCCCTTTTGTGACATTTTCTCAGTAAAGAAAGGAAAGTTGAACTAGTGCTCAGTCTTCTCTTTCACATTATTATTGTTTTTTATATTGTAGTCATGCTAGAGGCGGGGGAATATATTGGTTGGGATGCTCTATGGAAGCTAGGATGTTTCGGTAGCCTCACGCTATCCTCTAGCTACCCCAAGAGAAGTGGCTTGCTCCCATTTGGGAAGATTCTGCAAGGTGCTGGCCACTTCCTGATAGTTAGTTGGCCTCAGGTCCCTCTGAAGCTCAGTGGGAGACCAGACTGCTCCACTCCACAGGTTCATTCACTTCTCAGGATTCTTCACACACACACTCTCTCAGTCCCTCCAGCCCTCCTTTACTCTACTGTGAACCTATCTTCTTTGCGCTCCTGCTTTTCCATCAAGGCCTGCCCCGTAGCCTTACCAGAGCAGTGTGTGCTGCCGTAAATGCAGTAGGTATTATTGTCTATATTGTTCTTTCCCTTATAATACAGATATACAGGCCTGCTGACAGAGGTGAGGGAGACGGCAGAAGAGGCCAAATGGGGCAACTGCCCCAGAACCCAGAAATTCAGAAGCTGCAATTGCAGCAGCAGCCAGCACCAGAACCCTGGGCCTTTTAAAGCACTGCTGGAGCGCCAGACTCCAGGTGGCTCTGGGGACTGGCTGGGAGATGGGGTCCCAGGGCAGCACTGGTTGGCTGGCTGCCCCAGACTCGCCCCTTTGCTGTTCCAAGCAGAGAAGGCACTGCAAGCAGTGGATATAGATGCTCTGATTCCACTGTGGTGACCAATCTACAAGAATTGACTCTCAAAGCAGAACAGAGGGAAAATAAAAGTGTAAAACTGTGAAGAGGGTACTAAGAGCAGGAAAATATGGATGTTATTCCCAGATCTGCCAACGTCCTGCTGTGTCCTTTCATTTCTCTGTACCCCCATTTCTCTTCCCACCCTGTGTCTGTCTAGAATGTGAGTTCTTTAGAGCAAGGGCCATCTCTAGCCATGTGTCAATACAATGTCCATCCAGTAGAGCCTCTAAGAGCCACTGTAATACACGCAACAACAACAGGACAGAGGCTCGGAAAACCAGAGAGAATGTTACAGGAAGAAGTGGGGTAGAAGGTACAAAGAAAACTGAGGAATGGCAATGGAGAATTGAGCACTAGAAATTTAAAACAGTTTAATGGAAAATTTCATTCCACGTTGAAGTCCTAGCCCTATTACAGGTACTCAGCTGTTGTTACAGATTACCTTAGCATGCTCGACTGTGACATGGAGGAGTGAGAAGAAATGACATGTAAAACACAGAAACTTTTATCAAGACCTCCTGAGATCTACACTAAGGTCTACGGTCAGGCGTCATCAAAATATAAAAAGAAATATTAAACATACCTCAGCTCCCAAACTCAGAGAGATTATTTCATCCTCAAAAGCAGAATGAGTATCAATATGAGGGGGAATTCCTGCAACACAAAATCCAGGGAACAAATAAACAGCCATTGCAATTATAATGACATACAGGTTAAACCTCTCTCTCATCCAGCTCCCTCAGGAACTGACTAGTGCCAAACAAGAGGATTTGCTTGACTATGGTGCATCAATATGTCTAACAGCATTACCAACACTTCCACTAGTTACTGGACTCTTAGATGTTGAGGGGGTAAATTACAGCTAAATAAAAGCACAGAACACTGAGAGCCAGGACTATAAGCAAACTTTATGGGACCATGAGAAACTTGGCCACACCCACAATAAACAGTTGTCCAGCTAACCAAAATCATGCTAGATTGAGTTCTGGATAGAGAAAGGTTCCATCTGTACCATCACTTTTAATGTAATCTCCTAGGTCCTATTTTCACAGCTGTCTACATGTAAACCTAGATAAATTCCTGATCCATACCCTTCAAAACAAAGCCTCATATATATCAAAGAGCTACATTACCATGCAGAAATGGATTTGGTGCAGCTACAAACATGAACTACCCACTCGATCTGCACCCCACGCTCAAACAGTAGCAGTACGTGCGAGTTGGAAGGGCATTCTGCATCCTGGCAAGTGAAAAGAGCACAAGAAGGGTCTCACCTTACTTCAGAATTAAGTTGGCCTATGCTACAAATACAGCTGTCTCAAGTCATTATCACAATATGGTTCCAGTTTGTAGTTTCTATGAGACCTGCCCATGTGCCATAATTGGGCTAAGCCTTCATCAGGACATTCATTCGTGTGCTGTATGTACAACTGAGAACGGTGACCCTCTCCTCTAGTGCCATCTAGTGCTTTGGCAAAAGCATGGCAAATGGTCCCCATCCCTGATGTCTCCATCTACAGCTCCATCCTGTGGGGTCCCCCACCCTTTTTTTTTTTTTTTTTTTTTGTGGCTGAGCCCTAAGGCTGGATCCCCCTTTCCAGTCCATCTCTTTTGGAGCCTATGAAAAGAACAACAGAGAAGAGCTTTAGGTCTTTCTCCTTAGCTCCACGCTTCAGGGTCTGGACTCTTGTGTATTCTGGATTCCCCACCAAAGGGTAGATTCCTATTGCTATCCCAGATTTAGTGGTTGCTATGGAAGCCTCAGCCCACTTTCTCCAATGGGTTCCAATCCAGGACCTAATGACAGGCAGCTAAGTTCTTCACCCTGAGGTGCTAAATAGCTGCCTTCCTAGATCACGTCCTACCAGTTCATGCCTCTTCCCTCACACGGCTAATTAGAAAACGGACCCAAAAATCAAGTTTCCAACCTTCTCAAAGAGTCAAAAGTCCCTTCTCTGCAGGTTTGGGCAAATCAAGGTGGCCAGATCACAAGAAGGAAGTGCTCGTGAACAGTACTGCAAGGTGCAATTCTGCTCCCTTCTACTACTTGTTCCCTTAGGAGCTGCTTGGCTTCTATTTCCAAGCTTTGTCTCCAGCTTGCACAGGCTTTGTAGGAACACTTGGGCAAGGTCACCTGGGCCCAGAGCTGCTTCTCAACTCTTGCTCTCCAGCCTGGGATTCACACATCACAACACAGAACCCTTGTGATTTTTATGCCCAATATGTGTAGTACAATACTACAGCAGATCAAAATATGGAATTTCCTTCCCCTCCCATGTGAAATTCTGATATTTCAACAACTGTTTTAATCCCAAATCAACATTTGTTTTCAAAAGGCACTCAGCAGGTGAGCCACAGAGAGATTCCAGTGCATCATGGGAGACAGTCTGGCCAGAGAGCAGGACGCACAGGAAGAAAAGGGATATGAAAGACTTGGAAATACAATTTCCATGAAGTATGACAGCTGCTGAGGCAGACACACAGATTAATGTTGACCTGGCTCCAAATGAAACATTTTGTTTATCTTCTCCTAATTGAAAATTCTGTCAAAAATGTATTTCTTTCTGCAGAAGGTTTTGATTTTTTCAATATCCCATTTTCCATCTCAAAATGTTTTGTTCTAATTGTTTTGACCACTCCTCTACACAGTACTAATATCAGACACCAGATTTTGCCCTGATGCAAATGTATTGACTTTCATTCATTTCAAAGGAAGCTAAGTACTTCATCTCTTACAGAATTACACAGATGAAGTTTCTTACATCAAGCTTGCTATGTTACGTTGTTACACTGTGAAGTGTAGAAATTCGGCCCTGAGAAATATATTGAAGTCAACCTGATTTAAAAAAACATGTCCATCTATCATTTCTTTATAGCAGTAGACAAATTCTCCAGTCAGGATCTCACTGTGGTAGAAGCTGCATGAACACATGAAGACAGACCAGGGTCTAAATTTTTGAAAGTGAAAAGAGATTTCAGGTGCTTGAATTTTGGGACCTTCAACTGGCGATGCCTTATAGAGGCCTGATTTTCTCAAAATGACCTCAGAAAAATCAAGACCATCTAAAGGTAACCACCCAAAAACTGAGGTTCCCAAAGCCACTAATCAATTTTGAAAAAAAATGAAGTCAGTGTTCCTGCCTTGAAAAGCTTGGAAGCTAGGGATAGAATTTAACTCGGTACAGATACTAGATAGCATTTATATGAATGCACTGGAATGTACATATTGTCAGCTAATTAATGTCCTAAATCACAAGTGCTTAAGAAACTTTATATATATACACTGTATCCTAGGAAGAAAATTACAGTTCATACTAATTAATTCAGATAACCCAGCTAGCAGCACATGACCATACCAATTTAATTGGCTGTCAGATATGTGGATCAACAGGGTCAGAAGTTGAGACCGTAGGATGGCAGGTACTAAATACATTGCCAGAGATTAATTCTGCAAAGGAACTATTTGTCCTTCATTCATAAAGGACAAAGCAGCTATGTTCCACAGCATAAGAATGGGTAGCTTGCCTTGATGATTGAACTCAGCAAAAAGCACAGTCTGCATTTTACCCTGTCAATGCCCAAATGGAAAGAACTACCTCTTCTGTCCTACTGACTGTGGAGCAGCATTCCTTCCTCCAGGATGGAAACACAGTTTTCATAACCCTGAAGATTCCCTCATATGTACTAAAAGAAGGGGATTCTTGTTGCAGGCAGAACATGGCAAGAAATGTTGGGGGATTTGGCCAGCCTGTTGAAACCCCAACAGTTTCACTTGGGCCAGGTAATTTTCCTGAATCTTCGGATTTGTCTAAACTACTTGCTAGATTAACAGGCAGTGATCAATCCAGCAGGAGGCGATTTATCACTTCTACTAGACATGTGAAATCAACCAGATCTTTCCTGTCAACTCCAGAACTCTGCCAGAATGAGAAGCGCAGGTGGAGTCGACAGAAGAGCATCAGCTGTTGACTTCCCGCAGTGAGGACAACGCAGTAAGTTGATCTAAGTATGTCGACTTCAGCTACCTTACTCACATCGTTGAAGTTGATGGCTCTCCAGTAGTGTAGATCAGGTCTTAGTTTCCAGAAGTGAGTGAAAAATACGTTTGGTTGATCCTGTCACACATGGACTGTTTACCTCTCCACGTTACCAACTCTTTCATTACATGATCAGCTTCCATGACCTGGCCTCAGACCTTTGGGCCAGAATCTAATCTCTGTTGCAGAGTTTCAATACCATGGTATCTCTAAACATGAATTCCCAAGTTAGGAAGACTGCATCCAGTATCATCATCAATTCATGAAAGCATCACTTCTGGACTTGGCAATGCTGACATTCTGGTTTTCAATCCTAGACAAAATATTGAGTTCCAATTTTTTAAAAGGGCAAATGCACTTACCTTGTCCAGGTTCATACTGGTTTATTGTCAACTGATCAGGCTTGTGTTTGATATATCCCTGCTTCAAGCACTTCTCCAGAAGAGTGCTGCAAATTTCTGGAAGCCCTATTATTACAAACAACAGTATAAGTCAGATGTTTTGTCGCTCTTTATTCCTGCTTTCAGCAACACAAAACCCTAACAACTGGACAAAATATACACAAATATGATAAAATATCTACAGCCAAAATGAGGCTAATAAGTATGTGCACGCGATCATCTACACAAGCAAGTTTGTCCTCACTGTGATGTATGCATGAAAAGAGCGGGTCTAATTCTGCAAACCTTCTGTACACATAACTCACACAGACTATTAGGCATTCTTAGATGCCTTCCACACACACAGAGGTCTGGCCGCACGGGGCTCATTGTTTGGAATGTGCAAATTCTGTTGTCTATGAGCATAAAGAAATGGGTGCCAAATTCTGTAATCAATGGTAAAATCTGTACTTGCCCCAATAGGTACACAATTTCACCCACATACACCCTGGCTTTTTGCAAAATTAAATGCTGAGTTAAGATCCTGCCTTAGGGCAGACCCCTCCTGGAGCACCCATCCTGTGGCAGGCTGCTGCATAACAATCATGCCTGCCTCAGTTTCCCTCCTGCAGCCTCCCCCCAAAATAGTCCACAGAATCAGAGGACAAATTTAGTACTTGTGGGGTTATCTTATTAAAAAGTATAGTCTATATAAATCAGAACAATAGTCCCACTTTCATAGTACATTTTTTCCCTGGCATAATCCAAACGGTACATGCAAGACACAGCCCTGGCATCTTTCACCACACCCTAGCTCTCCAATGCAGCCCTCTCCTGCCCTTGTGTAAGGGCAGCCACGTGTCCCTTCCAATCAAAGTTCAATCCCGCTTTTTCCAGCTGGTACCCTGAGAGCCTTTCTGATGGAAATATCCCTCATACACCCCAGCCCTCTCACAGTTCCTCTTGGACTCCCTCTCTGGCCCTAGGGTTCATTGGGTAGGTCCCTCAGTTGTTACACTGCTGATAGCCCCCTCCACTCTTAGCTCCACCATGCAACTCCCTCTGCTGCTCCTCCTGCCTTCAGCCTTCTCCAGCCTTTCGGAGATCTCCTTTTGGGACCTCACTTGCTGGTCTCCTGCCCTCAGGTCCCAAACCCAAACATAGTCTCTGATTCCTCCCACTTCCCAGGAATGATTTTGTTGGGTGCTTTCTGCTCCCTGCAGCATTTCCCCAAAACCTCCTCTATTCACACCAGGACTCTCTCCCAGAACTTCCAGAGCCACCAGTGCCTCATGGGAGTACCTGTAGTGGCACACGGGAGCTACTTCATGAAAGCTATGAGAACTGGCTACCCTGTGATAGACCTCTTGAAAAACTGACCCTTACAGCCTGTCACCAGTTAAAATGTTGAACTAAATAAGGTCTCCTGTTACACCTACTGAATTTAGAGTATTTTATCAATAATATGTAAAAATGAAACCTTTAGGGAGTCTGCACTTCGCCACTATGGCAGATGAAAACTGAATTGGAAAATTCAACTAGGTACAGCACGCTTGAATGCTGTGCTAAGAAATATTCCTTTCAGCAATCTGTCAATATTGATGGTTATTACTGTTTTTCCTTCAAAAACTGTTCCATCCATTTATGTTTGTCTTGCACACAGACCATTCAACCTCCAGCTGGGAGGCCACAAAACAGCAAGACGAATATCAACACTTAAGTACAGATTAAGCACAGTTTCAGACATTGAAATACAATGTAATTTCCATCTTTCCAGGTATGACATTACTGAATTTTGACAAGCAATGTAAAGCCATGTCTGTGACCATTGTACTTAGTGGCACCAAACCTTGTGCCAGGTGGCTCAAGTGAGGTGTCTAATGAAAGCTGATAATGCCTTGAATCTGTTTATGTTACTTGTATACCTGTGCCATTATTGTATGTAAAGTTATGGATATTGGCTCTATAGCTGTATTATAAATGTTTTAATATTGAGATTCACCATAGGAGGTGTAATCACCTCCCCCAGCCAGAATGACGGACCAAACAAAGGCTCAGACGTCAAATACCTCTCAGAAATTTGGGACTTGTGCTCTATTATGCAGCCCATCTGGTCAGGTGACCTGGCTGAGCAACAGGGTTCAGATCAGATGCCCAGAGGTACATTCCACATGCCAAGTAAATGGACTGGGATGTGCTGGTGAAACCAGCAACCAATGGCAGTTTGCCATAATAGCCCACCTGGTGAGGTGGCTCCATGGGCTATGGGAAAGAAAAAGGACTTTTTCCCTCCACATTAAAAAATAAAATAAATAACCTACAAGATGGCCCTGGAAGTGACCACCTTGGTCCCAGGCTCCAGTTCTCCAGTCTCCAGAAACTAATCTGAACAGGGTTCCCATCCTTCCTGGGGTGTGTTTTCAGAGACTTTCAATAAATTTGCATACAACATCAGTGGTCTGCATCAATAACTGTAATTGACGTATGTAAATGTATTACTTTAACAATTTTTCTCTCACTCTATTCCTTCTTTGTTAATAAGCCTTTAGATTCTAAAGTATGGTACAACATGCTGCTTTGGGTAAGATCCAAGTATACATTGACCTGGGACTGTGGCTGGACCCTTTGGGGCCCGGAAGAATCTGTGTGCATTTGGAGAAATAGGTTTAAACAACCTCTCACTGAGTAAAGTGGATGCTGACTCCGGGTGTTTTGAAACAGCTGGAGAATCTGTGGGTTTGCTTGTGTGGCTTCTGGCTGGCCAGTGAGGCTAGCAGAAGTACTTTTGTGCCTGGATAAATTTGCCTTAGTGAGAAGAAAACCACAGCCTGAGCTGTAAGTGGCCCAGTTTCAAGCAAAAACACCCTGGGTTGATTCCCTTAGCTGTGCCAAGAACCCCCGTCATATTATACCAGAGAAAACTGTATACTTGTCATCTAAAACAATTGTGTTCAATTTTCAGCTTAACTGAATTCCATGTTTTATTGTTTATACAGCTACGTTGTAAGCTATTTCACTTTGTTTTCTCTGACTCGAAGCTCTCAGACCCAAAGCAAATTTTTCAGCAAGTTTCCATGAATGATTTCTGCACAAAGCAGAGTTGTGTTGCAAATAATTAGGAAAATGTATTCAGCCATTTTCAGGTTATTCAATTTTTTAAGTATTATATTTTTACTATCTTGAATAATTTGAACATCATCATATTACGTGTGTGTACACCGCTTTCTTCCAGTATAAAAATGAATTTGAAATTTTCCTCATACAATTGCTCAGAAATAACCCAAATTTAGAAGTTCAGAACCCACATTAGGTTAAACCTTAATTAAGATTGGCAGCTATGAGTTTTTTCAAACTATCTTTAACATACAAAATTAAAAATGATTGAAATGGGTTTCAGATATGTACACTAAAATTGATTACTAAGGCACTGATTCAGGAAAGTATCCCTACTCAAAAAGGGTGTTTAAGCATGTCCTTACATTCCATTGACATTAATTGGATTTACACACCTGTTTACACACCCTCCTCAATCAGGACTTTTGTTATACTACTTCCTGGGACCCTATACTGTACTGCCCTTAGGTTCCATTTGTATCTGCTGGAAACCAAATGCCATTTTAAAATGCCTTTTCATAGGAAAGTTCTCACCTCCAGGCAATGGTTTATCTTTATCTACATTGTTGTTATCATATCGAAACTCGTATCCAAAATGCTTTACCCTTCTGTGTTTTAAAGACTTCTGGGCTGTGAAGCACAAAAATTAAACAATGTAAAAATATTAAAATATACACAATATATTTATTGACAGTTTGCTATTTGCAGGGCATTTGCCTATTCCATATAATCATCTCAAGAACTATTCAACAGTATTCTCAATGTCCAGCCATTCTCAATATCCAAACTCAACTTCTCCGAGTACTAAGAGTGATAACACAACACAGAGCTATAGTATCACTGCTCTCCAAAGTCAGAACCTGATGTTTTTATGTAGCGCCACAATCCTACAGATGTCAAATTCTTCCACATGATGGGAAGGGCTATAGGTCTCTGGACCTTGTGTTTATCTCTCTGACAACAATACCAATTTTCTTAAGTCATGGCTGACGCTTCTTACAGTCCTGATACATTGACAAGCTCATGAGTTGGATGTAATAGGAACTTTCACTTCCTTGCATCATTAAACCACACATGAACTAAAGTCAATATAACACTTGTGATGTGCCGAGGAGTAGAAGTTAATTTGTAATCTGGAAGCAAGTTACTAAAACTAACCGGTTTTGTTCATAATTGAATTCCACGGAACTCATTTGAAACTACATGCGCAGCTAAGAAGGGAGCTTCTTTGACTTCTCTCTGGTGCTACAGAATCTCCTGCACCCACATAGGCTATTAAATCACAGGTGATACATTCTCAGACCAACTCTGTTACTGAAAATGTCTCTACCTAACTGCTTCTGAAAGCAGGAGCACAATTTAAATTAACCCATTAATGGAGATCATCACTTTATACCACATGCTTCCGACTGTTTTAACAGTATGCCATAAAACTCAATTTTAAAAGGACAAAACAGAATGATATTAAGGAATACATTCGCAAAGATGAAGACTTTTTGCAGAAATTAAATTAAACAAAAGGACTATTTGCAGTTATTTCTAAAGGTCTCACTTTCTTTGGTTCTACTAACCATTATGAATTACTTCATTTTCGGTCCAATCAATACTTTCCAACATCTTTTGTTCTTCTTCAGGAGACACAAGCTCTTCCACCATCATCAGACCTGGAGGCAAGCTTATAGGTTTAATGTGCTCCCAATGCACTATGGATATAAAAACAAAAACAGTGCTGCTGCTTATGGAAATGATCCACTTGTGTTCTTTTAAGCTATGATTAACATGTACTTGTACTGCACAATAAGTGAAACAACAGACTGATCGTCATCTGAATTAATTATTCCCCATGGTAGCATAAAACAAACCCCCATGTTCTCTGCTATACACCTCAATTTTCAAATCTTTCTGTTTAGGACACAAGAGACAGTGTTTTACACTACCAAAAAGTATCTGACTTCTCTGTCAAAACAGAGCTCAAAACATTCCCATGCATTTCAGAAGTGTTTCTAGTTGGATTTGTTTTTATCTTGCCAGGACTCAGGATTTGACACAACTTGTGGACAACAAGCATAGAGTATAGTGAAAAAAGTGGATCTGAATGCTGTATGCTGTTTCTTAAATACAATAAATTATTTAAAATTAAGATGGCCCTTTTTAGCTCTGCAACCAGATGTGATGAAATAGTCACTGCAACACTTATCTTAATGCAAAATTATTTACATAACAGGCTCCCAGTTTGCAGCCCTATGTATTACTGTTGAAGATTATCTGTTCTATAATAGAACTTAGAGGCCAAGATCAGGACTTGATTGTGCTAGGCGGTCTGCAAACACAAAGAGATGGACTTTACAATCTAAACAGACAAGTGCTATTGTTTATATTTTGCAGATGAGAAACTAAGCTGCAGAGAGACCAAGTGACTTGGACATGGTCACAAAGGAAGTCTATATATAATTGGAACTGATCTCAGAGCTCCCAAGTCCAAATCTATTGTCTTAACCACAATGACCATCCTTTCTCTCCAGCAACAAATGATATGGCTCCATAATAACACAGACCGCCTCCCTTCCTCCCACTACAACCACATGTACTCATGAAGGTATTCGAGCTGCAGTCTTTGATCATTAAACACAAAAATGCTGTTAGCAGGACATTTTCTGTTCAGAATCCTTAGTTCTGGTATTTACTCCATGGCACAGTCTACAGTAGTAGCATCCTTCAGTCTACGTAAACTATGGATCTCGCCCTTCGTAGTTCCATTCAGCATCCTCATTTGCAGCGTCAGCTGTGACTGTGAAGACCCACACGAGAGTGACAGTCCTTGCTGCATCTGTTGCATGTGTAATGGGTGTCTGGCAGGTCCTTGCCGTGCTTTCTGTGGGCTCTCTTCTCCTTTGCTAGCTGTCTGATCCTCAACTCACCCTTCTGAAGGCCCTTGTATAGTTCCTGTCTCCATCTACTGCGATCGTCTGCCAGCTCCTCCCAGCTGTCTGGCTTGATGTATACTTCCCTGAGGTCTCTCTTGCAAACATCTTTGTAGCGCAACTGGGGGCGTCCGGGAGGTCTTTTGCCAGAGGCTAGTTCGCCATAAAGAATGACTTTTGGGATCCTTCCATCATTCATCCTGTGGACGTGGCCAAGCCAGCGGAGCCGACGCTGCCTGAGGAAGGTGTGCATGGTTGGGATTCCAGCTTGCTCAAGGACGGCGGTGTTGGACACTCTGTCCTTCCACGATATTCCAAGAATGCGCCTGAGGCAGCGTAAGTGGAAGACGTTCAGCCTCTTTTCCTGGTGGGCATACAGGGTCCAAGTCTCACTGCCATAAAGGAGGGTGCTGAGGATGCAGGCTCTGTAGACTTGCATTTTGGTGTAAGCGTAGAGCCTGTTGTTTTTCCACACTCTCTTGCTGAGTCTGGACAGAGTTGTGGCTGCTTTACCGATCCTCCTATTTAGCTCAGTCTCCAAGGACAGGGGTTCAGTGATGGTGGACCCGAGGCAAATGAACTTGTGGACTACCTCTAACATATAGTTGTGAATGCTGATTGATGGAGAATCAGCAACATCCTGAGCAAGTACATTTGTCTTCTTTAGGCTGATGCAGAGCCCAAAGTCCTTGCATACTTTGGAGAACCGATCCAGCAGCTTCTGAAGCTGGTCTTCTGTGTGTGACACGACAGCAGCATCATCTGCGAACAGCATCTCTCTGATGAGGACTTCCCGCACCTTAGATTTAGCTTTCAGCCTTGCAAGATTAAACAGTTTCCCATCAGATCTTGTGTGCAAAAAGATGCCCTCTGTTGAAGATCCAAAGGCGTGTTTAAGGAGGAGTACAAAGAAGATCCCAAACAATGTCAGAGCAAGGACACATCCTTGTTTGATGCTGCTCCTGATGCGGAAAGCATCCGATAACGTGCCATCATATTGGACAGTTCCTCTCATGTCTTCGTGGAAAGACGGGATCCTCTTGAGTAACCGTCACACAGTCTACAACAGAACAGATTTCAGGGCATGCTGAAAGACCCATCTTTTTCTCCTAAACTTTGATTAACGAGGAAAGTAGATTATTGCTCCTATTATTGTTTGCTTCTCTTGATAAATTCATTTTGCTCTTCATGTTCTTTATATGTAATATATGTATTCATATATTTTATTTAGCCATATAAAAATATTGTTGCAAGCATCCACAGATTTCACTAAGTGCTATACCGACTATATAGTTGAGTTTGTGCACCAGTTTATCTGGGCCTCCATCACCTGTAAGTCCGTTTTTTCAAGAGCTCCTTCTAAATAGTAAGAGGTAGGACCACCAATTTTGGTAAGCAGCTTCCTCTTATAACTTAAAGCGGGGTGGCCAACGCATGTTGCTTGAGCCACACGTGGCTCTTTGCTCAAAAACTAAATGCAATGCACCCAGAGTGCTCACCGCCACTCTGCGCACATGCCCCAGCACTTAGAGGCTGAATTGAATGCTTAATCCATGAAAGGATCTTCCCACTTATCCCATGACAACTAAATTTATGTAAGAACCTTTGGTGAGGGACCTTGTCAAAGGCTTTTGGGAAATTTAAGTACACTACATCTATTGGATCCCCCTTGTCCACGTTTGTTGACCCCTTCAAAGAACTCTAATAGATTAGTAAGACTCGATTTCTCTTTACAGAAGCCATGTTGACATTTGCCCAACAAATTATGTTCTTCTACGTGTCTGACAATTTTATTATTTACTATATGGTTTCAACTAATTTGCCTGGCACCGATGTTAGATTTAGTGGTCTGTAATTCCCAGGATTGCCTCTAGAGCCATTTTTAAATATTGGTATTACATTAACTATCTTCCTAGTCTTTGGGTACAGAAGCTGATTTAAAGAATAGGTTACAAACCACATTAATAATTCTGCAAGTTCACATTTGAGTTCTTTCAGAACTCTTGGGTGAATGTCATCTGGCCATGGTGACTTGTTATTGTTACCAATTAGTTCCAAAACTTCATCTAATGACACTTCAATGTGGGACAATTCCTCAGATTTCTCACCCACAAAAGACAGCTCACATTTGGGAATCTCCCTAGCACCCTCAGATGTGAAGACTTAAGAAAAATATTAATTTAGTTTCTCTGAAATGAGTTGATCATCTTTGAGTGCTTCTCTTTTATTTTGATCGTCTAGGGGGCCCACTGGTTATTTAGCAGTCTTCCAGCTTCTGACGTACTTAAACATTTAGTTATTGTTTTTTGAGTATTTTGCTAGCCGTTCTTCAAACTCCTTTTTGGCTTTTTTATTACATTTTTACACTTAATTTGGCAGTGTTTATGCTCCTTTCTATTCTCCTTGCTAGGATCTGACTTCCACTTTTTAAAAGATGCCTTTGTATCTCCACTGCTTGCTATACATGGTTAAGCCCTGGTGGCTCTTTTCTGGGCCTCTTACTGTGTTTTTTTCAGTTTGTGGTATACATTTAAGTTGGGACTCTATTATAGTGTCTTTGAAAAGTTTCCATGCAGTTTGCAGGGACTTTAGTCACTTTCAATTTCCATTTAACTAACCTGCTCGTTTTTGCATAGTTCCACTTTCTGAAATCAAATGCCACAGTGTTGCACTGCTGAGATGTACTTCCCACCACACGAATGTTAAATGTTATTATAATAGGGTCACTATTTCCAAGTGGTCCTGTTACAGTTACCTATTAGACCAGACCCTGCACTCCACTCAGAACCAAATCAAGAATTGCCTCTCCCTTTCTGGGTTCCTGACCAGCTGCTCCAAGAACCAGCCATTTAAGGTATCAAGAAATTTTACCTCTGCATCTCCTCCTGAGGTGACCTGTACCCACTCAATATGTGGATAATTGAAATGTCTGATGATTAGGAAAGCAATCAAAATAAAAAAAATCAATAATCTCCTTTAGCATTTCATAGTCACTATCACGGTCAGGTGGTCTACAATATAACCTTACCTTACTGCTATAGTCGTATTTGAGCATGGAATTTCTATCCATAGAGATTCAGTGAAACATTTTGATTCATTTGAGATTTTTTACTTCATTTGATTCTATATTTGCTTTCACGTATTGTCCCAATCCCCCACCTGCACGATCTGTTCTGTCCTTCCGATATATTTTATACCCCAGTATGACTGTGTACTATTGATTGTCCACATTTCACCAGGTTTCTCTGATGCCTATTATACCAATATCCTCCTCTAATACAAAGCACTCTAGTTCACTCATCTTATTATTTAGCACATCTGCTTCTAGTACATCTGCCTATAAGCACTTTAAAAACTTGTCACTATTTATTCCTCTGCCCTTTCCTGACACATTCGATTATTTTTCATGTGATTGTTTCTCTTCTGATCCGGCCCCCGCTTTATTCTCTTCCATCCTCTCCTCCTGACTAAAATGTAGAAAATGTTTATCAACAGACTCTCCTCTAACAGAAGTCGCTGTCCAATCCACTTGCTTCCCTGCACCAATCTGCTTTCCCCCATCTCTTAGTTTTTAATGGTAAGTGCCAGCAGTCTAGTTCCACTTTGGTTCAGGGGAAGCCCATCCTTCCTGTATAGGCGCCTCCTATCCCAATAGTTTCCCCAGTTGCTAATAAACCTAAACTCCTCCTCCCTACACCAACCATCTTATTCATACATTTGAGACTGAATTTCTACCTGCCTGCCTCGCCCTGCATGTGGAACTGCCATTTTTGAGAATGCCACAATAGAAGTCCTGGATTCCAGTCTCTTTCCTAGAAACCTAAAATTTGGCCTCCAGTCATCTCTCCTACCCTTCCCTATGTCATTGGTACCAATATGTACTATGACCTCTGGCTCTTCCCCAGCACTACACATAAGTCTATCTAGATGCCTCAAGAAATCCACAACCTTCACACCAGGTAGACAAGTTCCCATATAGTTTTCCTGATCATCGGAAAGCCAGCTCTATGCTTCTAATAATCAACTCTCCCATTACTAACACCTGTCTTTTCCTACTGACTGGCGTTCCCGCCACCAAAGCGGCATCCTCAGTGAGAGAGGATACCATATCACCATCTGAAAGGAAGGTCCCACCTATGGGATAGTTTCCCTGTGCTTCTGTTGACTGCTCTCCTTCCCTCAGCCTTTTATCCTTCTTAGTGCAGGGGCAGCCTGACTGGAAGGATGGGGACAATTCTACAGTGCCCCAGAAAGCCTAATCAACATAGCTCTTTGCTCCCTTATCTCTTCCAGTTCAGCCACCCTGGCGTCCAAAGCCCACACTTGGTCTCTGAGAGGCTGGAGCTCCTTGCACCAAATGTGCACATAAACTACCTGACCGTGGGTAGGTAATCATACATGTTACATTGGATGTAATAAATAGAATAGCCCCACTCTGCTGCTGGGCTTCTGCCTGCATTTTCTATGCTACATAGATTATATATGGAGTTATTACTTAAATGTGGTAGTCTGGGATATAGTTTTAATATAAAAGTTTTAAAGAATGTCAAAAGTAACTAACTCTCTCTCACCTCCCACTCTGAACTCCCCACTCAAAACTCCTCCTGTTTGCAATCAGCCTGGTCGCTTGCTAGCAGGCTTTATATAGATCTGACCTTTCTGATTGGCAGATAAATAGACAGATAGATAAAAACAAATATATAATACGTGGCTTTTTGTTCTCTACCCACAGCTATTTTGGCTCTTAGACTCTAAAAGGTTGGCTACCCCGCCTTAAAGCAACATAAAGGTTTGGTTGTGCCTGGTCAATGGGATGTGTCTGGAATGGGATTGTTTCTCCTCAAACGAAAAAAAAAAAGTGGGAGGGGGGTCCCAGTAGAAGGGACAATTATACCCCAGAATGACCACAGGGGGGCAGTAAGCAAGCACACACCCCCAGAGCCCGGGAGCAGCTGGTGGCCAGGTAGTGCAGCCTACACAACCCCAGGCCATCCACAGGGAGTGGTTGCACCAACACCTCCCCCCAGTCCCTCCACCACCTCCCCGAGCCCCCTCAACTCCCAAGCCCCTACCCTGACTCCTGCACCCCCACCTCCACCCCAGTCCACTGCCCTGAAAGACTCAAGCAATGCCAAGCAAATCTTCTGATGATAAAATAAGACAAAAAAACAGAATGAATAACCAAACAACCAAACTCAGTTCAAAAGATATAGGACAAAATGTTGGCACCTCTGAACTCAATGACAAAACTTCCAATGATTCCAATGAGACCAGAATTCATCAACATTTCTACTAGATCAACTAGAAAGCAAAGGAATAACAATGATGCTTTGTGGGATAGCAGAATATTGATACCTTCTTGCACGCAGTTAACATATAGAGTAACTGGTTGGTTGGAATCCTCAAGTGTTATCTCTTTCCCATTGAGAGCGTTGTAGGCTTTCTTGGCGTCTTCCGTGGACCCATATTTCACAAATGAATAGGGTTTGTTTGGAGGCATCAAGAGTTCTTCCACCAATCCATATTCCTCTACTAGCCTGAGCAGCTGGTGTCTATTCACACCATTACCCAGACCTCCATTGGCAATGACCAAGCTCTAATTTAACAACATTAAAAACAGACATATTAGCAGTCATCACTGATTTGTTTACCTGAAAATAGCATTTCACAAACACGTGTCATAAAGAGAAATGAAGCTATTATCTCAAAATTGGTCTGTGATTCTTGTTGACATTCCAAAGGAAACATTGACATTGCAATTAGTCTGCGGCTAGCTGAGGCCTAGAGCACGTTAGTATAGCACACATTTAAGCAACAACCTTTACAGAGCAAGAACATTCCAGCTCCAATAGGAATAACATGCTTCGTTTGGGGGTACAGTTGTGGTGCCTGCACACCAATGGGCTATAAATGAGGGGCGAAGGGGGGAGTCTACACATTTACAGTAAGTTCAGGTCATGTGCAAGGCACGTCATTAACATTCTTGTCTCAGCTACAGAGTTCATTTGTATTTACAGATTCCATAGCTAACAGTTGTGTCCTGCAATATCCTTGAAAGGGCGGAATAAGCATACTGGGGTTTACTTTAACCGTCTCTGACTGATTTGTTTCATGACACTCAAGTGCTATAGCTCCCACAAGTCGGGGAGAGATAGCTCAGTGGTTTGAGCATTGGCCTGCTAAACCCAGCATTGTGAGCTCAGTCCCTGATGGGGCCATTTAGAGATTTGGGGCAAATAGAAAAAAAAAGGGGGAATGGTGGTTGGAGTTGTTGACTCCAGTTGCATAAAGTCCAAAATGACAGCTTGTCAGCATGTATTGGCATGCCATGGCAATTTCCCGTAATGTGTGGAATGGACAATTAAGTTTTCTCTGCTAAAATGGCCATATTCTGGGAAGGCATTAGATAGTTTGGCTTATTATTTGTTGGATTCAGATCTAAGTACTGCAGTACGGATGCAGGTGCTCCAGTCTGGGTCCCAGGCTCAAAAATTCTTAACCTAAGGTAACCAATAAGTGTGGACACACTAGCCCTGAGCTTTCCAACCCAGAGTGTACAGATTCAAGTCTCACTAAACCTGGGATTGTATTACAGAGTAGACATATGGTCAGCAGCCCCAGCATTGCTTCTTGGCACACAGGAGCAGTAGTATCAGGGCAGCTCTCCAACTAGCAATGCTTCAGCACAGACAGATTCCCTCAATCACAGGCTGCCCACAAAGTCCCTGTCTCCCCCATGCCATGAGGTTTATCAAGAAAAAAAAAAACAACCTCAAAACAGATGCTATCTGAGCTTCTAAGACTGGTTCGTTATGCAACTTCCCATCATCTTTCTTGGATGGAAGAAAAAGAACCCTCCTTGTAGTTTATATAGGTTAATTTGAGTAAGGAGAAATCACCCTGGAGTGTTTAATTTTAGAATTTCAAAAGTGGCTGGCAAGCAGTGTCAGTCCGAGGAAATTAGAGGTTCAGGATGGGTGAGTTAATCTTTTATTGGCCCAATTCTGTTGGTGAGAGATGAAAGCTTTTGAGCCGCATGGAGCTCCTCCTCAGGTCTGTGAAAGGCACTTTGAGCATCACAGCTAAATATAAGGTGTGGAAGCATAAGATGTGACATCGTACATAAAAGAGTTACATTATAAAAAGAAATTAAATCACACTGATACAATGTTGCTTCTAAGCTGAAGAAGGGGAGGTTATGCTGATTTAAACAGAGCCAGGTGTGCCTGGAAAAGCAGGAACCAGAGCATTAGGTGCTAAACGGCGATTAATTAAGGTAACTAAGGAGTCATTGGCAGGGGATTGCTGAGGGTGATATGGAAATGAAGGTACCTGACTGGTCTCAGGGACTATATGGGGTGTGTGTGTGTCTGTTTTTTTTTCTTTTTTCCTTTGTCTATTAACTTGCCTTCTTGATCTGTATAAATTAAGAGACCTGAGCCCTGGGAGGGGGCTCACTTTTTCTAAATGTATTAGCAGAGCAGCTTTGCTAATAAACAGAGTGGTCTGACAAATTGTGAGTCTTGAGTCTAACTTCGACAAAGGTCAAACAGATGTATTAGCATAAGCACTTAATCCAATCAACCATTCAGGGGGAAGTGGCCCATTAATACTCTCATAATAATTGGACAAAAAGGGAGGGTTAGTGGGTTATAGATTGTCAGTGAGCCATACATCCAGTGTCTTTGTTAAAGCCATGATTTTTACTATCTAGCAAAGTAATGAAGTTTAGCTCCCAGAGTCATCATCTGACAGTGTTATATAAGTTCCCTTTGAGGATGACGACTGATAGGTCACCATAATTTGTTAAACAGACATGCCCTCTCACAAGAAAATAATAAAAGACAAAAACACCTCATCATCTGTGAGTGAATGCTTTTCACACAGCAATCACTCTACATCTGACCTTTCAACCTTCATCCTCTGTAGCTCGAAAGCTCATCTCTTTCAGCTAAGAAGTTGGCCCAATAAAACATACAGGCGGTCCCCGACTTACGAACACATCGACTTATGACCATTCGTACTTAATGACCAACCTCCAGCTCACCCCCAGCTCCCCTCCCCCAGCAGAGGGGCTCCAGCCACACACCAGGGGCTCCCCTCCAACCCCCATGGACCTAGTTCAAACCCCCCCGTGCCCCAACCCCCTTGCACACCCAGGCCTTGACCACCCACACACCCAGCCCCTGCCAACCTGGACCCAACCCCCCCACCCCCCAAAGCCCCAGATCATGCACAGGACTCCAACCTGGCCCCCACTCAAGCACCCTGCCCCGTGTACCCCCATTCAAACCCACTCCTGCCTGGCTCAACACCCCCCAGCAGCCCCAGCTCACCCCCGCCACGCACAGGGCTCCAAAATCAACCTGTGCCTGGAGCTCTGGTTACTAGCCCTCGGTGGGAATCCCAGCCCCCTTTCACTCACCCACCCCACCCCAGTTCACCGCCTCATTCAACCTCCCCCCCTTGGCTCAATCCCTCCCTCCCACAGCCCCAGCTCACCACCCCCATACTTGGGGCTCCACTGTCAGCCGCCACTGGCATGCACAGGGGCTCTATCCCCCCCCGCCAACTCAAACATCTTCCACCCCAGTTCACCCTGTTCAACACCCCCATCACCAGCTGACTCCCACACCTGGCACAAGCTGGGCTGTCAGCTGCCAGCATGCACAGGGCTTAAGCTGTCAGCCACTGCAGGTGCATGTGGCTCTACCCTCCCCTCAGCAAACCCCCTGCCAGGGTTCATCCTGTTCAGTCCCCCCTATCCCCCACAGCCCCAGCTCACACTCCCCAAGATGCGGGGCTCTGGCTTCACCCTGCACCTGGGGCTCCCAACCCCCAGTGCGCAAGGCTCCAACTCCAACCCCTGCCCCAACCCTCTGCTGCCCAGGTCCAACCTCCTACAAGCCCCAGCTCAACTGCACCCTCCCACCACCCCTGCCGCCCTAACCCACCCCAGGCATAACTCCTTTGCCCCCTCCCAGGGCCCCAACTGAGGCCCTCCCCGACTTACACAAAATTCAAAGTACACAAGGGTATTTTCAACTTACAACCAAATTGAGTGACGACCAGGTGTTCAGAACATAACCCATTCGTAAGTCGGGGACTATCTGCATTATGCCACCCATGTTGTGCTAACTTAAAGGTAAATTAAATGTGAACTTAAATGTGGAGCTGATATCAATGCCTTCATATAATGGGCAAGCGTGTACTGTTATTGTCCCTAAAATGGTATATCTGCTGTAGTAGGAAGACAGCCTGAGTCATAAGTTCTTGTGTGAGAGGCAGAACCTGCTCACAAAAGTTATAAGAAGAAGAGTACTCAGGCAAACACATCCTGGTGTCAGTTTGTACCAGAATATCCCAATATCCAGGACGGTACAAAAAACACAAACAAACAAAAAACTTTCCCCAAGAAAAATGGGAACACACTGAACCTTCCTAAAAGAAAAGATCCGGGTGACAGTATGTAACAGAGATGTTTTGATCAAACCAACACCTACAACGTCATGGATAATAACCAGCCACGTTAAGGGGCAGTAACGATGTCAGAAGCAGGTAATAAATTGTTTGAATCCAGGTACAAAGATAAATCTCAGAGGGAGTATCTGTCTAGCTGTGGCAGGGTCAGGAATGAAAAGTATTGCCATTCACTGAGTTGCGTTAACAGTCACAGACATACATGGATTAGGATACTCGTAGAGTTTGCCAGATATTACTGTGCTTCATCAACAATAAACCTGGCCTGGTGACTTTGTGCCTTAACGGATCTGGTGGGCATTGGGCAGTCCATTCTGTGTCTGCAGTGTCAACTCTCTGGACAGAGCTGGGAAGCGCGCATGCGCACGCACACACATGTATCAACATCTGCATTTCAGACACTGTTTTCTCTTCAACATCTTCCCCAGAATGATGTAGCCAATCTTTGTCAATGGCATTTCTATAAATGTTCTATTACCTTTGCTGAAAGCAAATGCTAAAAGTGTTTGTTGTTTCAAACTTTATAGTCTCTAATTTTTCCAAAGGGACACAAATTGGCTTGAAAATTAGAAGGAAATGTTTAATAAACGGAAAGGGATGACAGCAGCTTTAAAATCTTAGCAACAAGTGCCAGGTGACATGACAGAGGAACTACTGAGAGATATTTCTATTATGAAGTCTCAGGACAGCATCAGTACTTCTATAACATCACAATTTTCAGAGGTTTACTAAGCAACCATAAAACAAACAAAAAATTGTTCTAGTTGGAAACACAGAAAACAAAATCTCAGTAAAGAATCAATTTCAGGAGAGTCTCTTCATTACCTAATCTGGGTACCACAAAGTTCAGAGGGATTTCAAAGTCTCTGTGTTCAATTAATTTACAAATTCTGGACTACTATTATTATTTTTATTTCTGTAAAATACAAGCCTCAACCATGACAGACCAGAATTCTATTGTGCAAACACAGAACAAAAAGGTAATTCCTTCCCCCAAACAATTTGCTATCTGTACTGGGTTTTCAAGTCAATGTTTACCTACATTCTCCTGTTATTCTAAATCTCAGTATAGAACAGGTCCAACAACTTACCTTAGAACAACTGCCACAATTGCAATGACAATCTCAAGTACTAGAATGAGGAAAAGTTTGCAGGACTGAACCTTGAGACAGACAGGGCAAGACACGGGACAACAGTTTACCTATGAAAAACTGAAGTGCAATTACTAGGGAGGATAGGGTTAGTGTTAGAAAAGATTTCTAAGAGTGGGTTTTAATAGGGAGTCTGAAGGAGCAAGGTTATGCCTTGCAGAGCAGCATGCTGGGAATAAATGAAGGTCTGAAAATGAAAGCAGAGCAGACACAGAAAACAATAATGTAAAAAAGAACAGGTAACTTTAACATATATACTAATTGATGGAAGCAAAAAAATATATTAGTAACAATTACTGTTATCAGAACTTTTCCCAGGCACATCAATAATCCCTTCAGCCTAAATTTTGGCTAAAGCCCAAAGTGCAGCTCTACTGTGGAATCAACATAACCCACTCAACATGGAGTCTCACTATGCCCTTTTTTTCTGACCCTTTTCAGAGAAGAAATGCTTTTTAGCCATAAGGTGAGGCTAGGATATGCATAAGCTGTTCATTCGGCCTCACATAACTGGAGCTTCAAGTTACCTGGGTGATGTCAGAGACACACTTGATGCCCTCACGCCTCATTAAAGTGTTTCTGGCCTTGATCTGTTTCCTCAATACTTTCTTCTCAGTTTTATTCCATTTCAGATTCTTTTGACCAGTGTCATCCATTTCCACACTAGTGATTTGGAAAGATAACGTCAAAGCAGAATGCAGAAGATGCTCGTGATCCCTTTAAAAAAAAAAAAAAGCCTGAATGTCATTTATTTGAAAGGCCATTTTAAAATAATGTTCAAAGACTCACTGACAACATAACACTCCCATATTAAACAACAACAAACACCTTTGTTTCTATTACTAACAACACCTTTGTGCTAATCTTACCTCCGTGACAAATCCCTTACAGATCTTGGGGGACCATCTCAGTATTTTACTCATTTGAAGAATGGACAACAAAATGCAGTTCACTCAGCTCTGGTGAGATTATTCACTTCCCTCACAAGTTATTTTTTCACATAGGAATGGGGAACTTCATTTAGTTCATGGTTTCCCTAATCTTACAATTTTAGAAGGGGTGAGGAAGAGAAGATCATAAAATTAACTTGAATACAAAAATGGGTTTTCCCCTTCAATTCATGCCCACAGGATTTTTTCCTGGGGAATGAGTCATGCAAAACAAGACTACTCTATTAGGGAATAAAAATTTTTCAACCAGCTAGGCTGCCATAACATACAATGTTGAGGGAGAGCAGGGTATTTCAGTGTTTAACCTCCTTCCCATGATGTTCCTTTATTCACAAGCTTGTGGCATTAGTTCTCCACCCTACTAACTCCTTCTCTACATTTTTCATCCTGTTATTTCACTGGGTTTCTCTCCCCTCCTCCAATTTATCAGGGCAAGAACCCATAACTCTCCAAATCTGAGTTGAGCTTCCATCATTGCAATGCCTGATTGGGTTTGAAATCATGTACCTATACAACACATGTCTGATGCCAGGCCCCTATCATTTAAAGGAATGAAACAGTTGTGAACTGCTTATTCAATATGGCATTCAACAGAGTGAGAATAAACAACTTTTTTAAAAGCTGACACACTCCCCTTCCCTCTTTATGTTGTATTTTCTTCTCCTTCCTGGGTTTGTTACATTTTCTTACCCATCATAGATCTAGGGTTGTCAGCTTTCTGATGGCACAAAACTGAATATCCTAGCAGCGCCTCACCTCTTCCCTGAAGCCCTGTCCCTGCTCTTTCACCCTGGGCCTCACCCATTCCAGACTGAATGCCATGCGCATAAAGGACTTTGAAGAGTGAAAGTCCAGGAAGTGTCCATTCTGTGATGTTGACATTATATATCACTAAAAATGAAATTTCAAAAAAATGAAATAAGCTTTTTAATGAAAAAAACCCTACCAAATACAACAAAAAAAATTTCACACTCTTCACCTCTGTAAGTAAAAATGCAATTCATAATAATTGCTAGGGCCAGTGTAACATCCATTAAAATTAGTCTGGGTCTTTGTCCCCGCTCTAATGACTGACACAAAGAGGTTTTAAAGACTAATAAAATGATTTATTAGGTGATGAGCTCTCATGGGACAGAACCACTTCTTCAGATCTACAGAATTTCCAGTCCAAACATAGTTATAAAGCACAGAGGTCCAAAAAAAAAAAATGGCAAAAAAAACCCTGACAAATCAAATACATTAAACAGAAGGAGAAGAATGGTCCTATAAAAGCTCATCACCTAATAAATCATTGTTAATCTTTAAAGTGCTACATTACTTCTGTTTTGTTTTGTTCGAATACAGACTAACATGGCTATCTCTCTATTACAAAGAGGTTTATAAACCAACAACTGACTAATTGGAGCAATACAGTAGCTTGCAAACCTACAGAGTCTGGGCTCAACCCTCACAATAAAATTATTGGACCAAAATACCTACTATGAAAAAACAAAAAGATTTCTGAGGTGGTGCTAGGAGCACATCTCAAGCACAAGAGACACTGCTCAAATGATACAGTATTAGCATCCTGCAGTGCAAGTCTGTGCACAGTTAAGTCACCAAATACAAAGCTACAGATACAACCACTAAAATTTGTAAAAATCTGGAAAAAAAAAGATGGTCAAATGAAACATAATTTGTGTAGCTGATAACTTTGTGTGATACTTCATACTGATATGATTTTGTTTGTTCTCTTAGCAGATGCAAGTATAATTGTTATAAAGCACTAAAGAAGCATGCAGTTTATAATTATATATTACTTGTTACTGTTTTAATGTTACTGACTTAAAATACAAACAACTATGCCCCATATTTATAAAAGTAAAATCTTAAGGGGACCCATAATTAATAAAAATTGGAAATAAATTTTGAACCTAGAAGTGAACAAATCTCTTTTCCTTCCCCTTCCTTCTTTAACCTTAAGGTGAATAAAAGTGCTTCTGGAAGGAAATGAGCTAGCAAAGGAATGTGATGTATTCCATCAATAGAACAAGTTCCAACAGGGACAGCTGCAACAATTCTGTTCTGAAAATGTGTTTCAATTGATTACTAACAGAAGGGTAGAAGAATTTCTATGCTCATTCAGTCCTTGACCTCTTTGCCAAGCAGTGGCATGCAATCTTTGAATACCCAGGTTCTCATATTTATAACTGAACTGAAAAAGGGGGTTCTCTGCTAGTGCAGGAGCCCTAACATCAAGCTGAGACACCATTTTAGGTGAGAAAAACACTACCTAATGAAATATGAAACATGACCACAAACACAGACACTGAAATAGAAAAGCTCTACGAAGCTACCTAATCCATCTTCTTACCCATAGGGGATTATCTCTTATATAATTGTTAGTGGCAGTCCAATTTACTTTTAAAAGTCCTCAGCAATCGGACATTTACTGTCTCCCTTAGGAGACTATTTCAAAACGTAACAGAGTGCAGCGTTGCACACTTTTGGCCTATACTCAGTTCTGCCTCTCCTCTCCAGTAGCCCAGTACTCCTAATTTTAGTGTAAATGACCACTTTCCCTCCCTGAGGTCTCTCATAAATGAATAAGCAAGAGGGAGTTATAGCTCGGTCCACAGCAGTGTCCCTTGAAAAGTGATCATCTTTATAAAGACTGTACGTTCAGAATACTTTCCTTATCTGAAATAGATTGGTTTGTTTACAACTGCAGTGAAACATTTGGAGCATAGCAATGCCTGTGCTCTGCACTTCAGAATACAAGAAAACAAGAATCAGCCAGGTAAAGAAAAGGGAACACATAGATGCCTAAAAACAAAAATGCAGTAACTTTAGTTTTCACTTGGGAGAGGAATGCACCAAGAAAAATTTAAGAACAAAGTTGAAAATCTTTGTAAGAACAAATTTTGAGAAATCAGTTACACAATTTTCCTTAGAGACATGGCACTAGACTTTTTTTTAATCGCTGGAGCTATTATTTGTAACTAGCACATAGAATTACAACTAGAGAGTGGAAAGAAAGTCTCTGACAAAAGTAGACAAAGACAAGTTAGATGAGCACACAAATAAGAAATAAAAAAGTTCCTTCTGCTGAAGTGGGCATCTGTTTATTCCAAGGATTTTAGCCTGATTTGCTAATCTCTTCATAATCTGCCCTGGCCTGGAATAGCAAAAGCAAATATGAGCTGGGATATATGGACAATAGTATGGAGGACTCTATAATCCACAGACCAAATCTACACTGTCAAACATTTGGATCCGACCCACCATGACCCTCTGGGTCACTAATATCCCGTTGCCCAGTGGGGCACTCAGGTAGCCTTGCCAGCTTGCATGCCACTGCCATACGCACTGCTCAGAGCAGCTGGTTGCTGGGAAAAGCATGTCTCTTCTCTGCATGGCCCTTGGGAGACAGGACACAGTGGGTCTCTGCACACTGTCCCCATCCCCATCATTACAGCTCCCAGTGGCTAGAAAATGGTCAACGGGAGCAGCAGGAACAGTTCTGGTCCCCTTCTCCCAAGGGATTTGCAGAGCCATGCATGTCTCGGCAGCTGACCACTTTGAGCAACATATAAGGGGTGGTGCCTGAGCATTCTGCTGGGCTGAAAACCAGTAGCTTCATATGATAAGCACCTCCTGGGAGCGAGAGCTTACACCTGGCACTCCTTCTCGCACCCCAACTCCCTTTTACACCCAAACCCCCTCCCAGCCCTTGCCCCAGGTCAGAACCACCTCCCCTGCCTAGAGCTCTTGCCTATACTCAGACTCCAGACCGCTCCATTAATATAACAAAGTGCAACCAGTGACCACATAACAAATTCGTGGACTGGCTCCCCTGCAAAAGTTATTGCTCACTTCACTCTATAGGAAAACTTGCATAGTGTCTCCATGCACATACTGAACCTGATTCTCCACAGTCTTGTACATTACATAGCCATTTACAAACCAGTTCTGTCTATTGAAAACAATGGCAAAGTGCCCATTAATTTTAATGAAGCAAAATCAAGTCTTTAGACCTGAGCTCGGTGAGTGAAAAACTCTATCTTCACATTTTGTAACATTTTTTACGCACTTTGCCCAGGTCAAAATGATCATAAAATGTACAAGGCATTGGAGCATCAGACCTATTACGGACCTTAATTCATTCGCATTGAAAACAATCCCTCAAAACGCATCAAAATAAAAACAAAAGCAAAGCCACAGTCAGAGAGTAGTTATTAATGGTTTTCAATCCTGCTGGAAAAGCATAACTAGAGGGGTTCCACAGGGGTCTGTTTTAGGACCGGTTCTGTTCAATATCTTCATTAACGATTTAGATATTGACATAGAAAGTACACGTACTAAGTTTGCAGATGATACCAAGCTGGGAGGGGTTGCAACTTCTTTGGAGGATAGGGTCACAATTCAAAAGGATCTGGATAAACTGGAGAAATGGGCTGAGGTAAACAGGATGAAGTTTAACAAGGACAAATGCAAAGTGCTCCACTTAGGAAGGAACAATCAGTGTCACACATACAGAATGGGAAAGGACTGCCTAGGAATGAGTACAGCAGAAAGGGATCTAGGGGTTATAGTGGACCACAAGCTAAATATGAGTCAACAGTGTGATGCTGTTGCAAAAAAAGCAAACATGATTCTAGGATGCATTAACACGTGTGTTGTGAACAAAACACGAGAAGTCATTCTCCCGCTCTACTCTGCGCTGTTTAGGCCTCAGCTGGAGTATTGTGTCCAGTTCTGGGCACCGCAGTTCAGGAAGGATGTGGAGAAATTGGAAAGGGTCCAGAGGAGAGCAACGAGCATGATCAAAGGTCTAGAGAACATGACCTATGAAGAAAGGCTGAAAGAATTGGGCTTGTTTAGTTTGGAAAAGAGAAGATTGAGGTGGGACATGATAGCAGTTTTCAGGTATCTAAAAGGGTGTCATAAGGCAGAGGGAGGGAACTTGTTCTTCGTTGCCTCTGAGGATAGAACCAGAGACAATGGACTTAAATTGCAGCAGGGGAGGTTCAGGTTGGACATTAGGAAAAAGTTCCTAACTGTCAGGGTGATCAAACACTGGAACGAATTGCCAAGGGAGGTGGTAGAATCTCCATCACTGGAGATATTTAAGAAGAGGTTAGATAGATGGCTTTCAGGGATGGTCTAGAAAGTGCTTCGTCCTGCCATGAGGGCAGGGGGCTGGACTCGATGGCCTCTCAAGGTCCCTTCCAGTCCTACTCTTCTATGATTATGTGATTCATGCTCCATGGACAGTTTTAATTTTGAATATAGTGATCCACATCATGCTACACTGAAATTAACTGAAAGAGTTCATAGAGTTTTGCTTAACAGCCTGGGCTGGCTTCATGTTTCAGGAACAGTTGGTGTTTTCTTCAGAAATATCAATTTAGCTTGTAGCTAGCAACATTAGGTACCAGCAGATGGAGCACTATGACCACTTATAAAGAGGCTTGGATCTGGTTTGTTTTTTTTAAATAAAACAAAAAAGCAGTCAAGGAGCACTTTAAAGACGAACAAATAATTTATTAGGTGAGGTTTCATGGGACAGACCCACTTCTTCAGACCACAGTCATACCAGAACAGACTCAATATTTAAGGCACAGAGAACCAAAAACAGTAATCAAGGTGGACAAATCAGAAAAAAAAGTGATCAAGGTGAGCAAATCAGAGAGTAGAGGGGCAGAAGTGGTGGGGGGGAGAGTCAAGAATTAGATTAAGCCAAGTATGCAAATGAGCCCCTATAGTGACCCAGAAGATTCCCATCCCAGTTCAAACCACATGTTAATGTGTCAATTTGAATATAAGAGAGAGTTCAGCAGCCTCTCTTTTAAGAATGTTGTGAAAATTCCTCTTCAGTAACACGCAAACTCTCAAGTCATTAACTAAATGGCCCACTCCATTAAAATGCTGGCTAACAGGTTTGTGGATCAGGAGCATTTTTATTGTCTGTTTTGTGCCCTTTGTCTAAGAGAGTTTCAAGTCTGTCCAATATACAAAGCATCTGGGCATTGTTGGCACGTGATGGCATATATGATGTTCGTTGAGGAATATGAGAACGTGCCTGTGATTCTGTGAATAACCGGGTTAGGTCCAGTGATGGTACCTCCAGAAAAAAATATGTGGACAAAGTTGGCAGAGGACTTTGTTGCAAGGAGAAGTTCCAGGACTGGTGTTCCTGACGTATAGACTGTGGCTGTTGGTGAGGATCTTCATAAGGTTGGGAGGTGTCTGTAGGAGAGAACAGGCCTGTCACCGAGGACCTTCTGGAGTGTGGCTAGGTTGTTGGTCTTTAATAATGAGTTGCAGTGGTTTGAGTTGGGGGATGTAGGTGATGACCAGTGGTGTTCTGTTCTTGGCTTTTTTGGGCCTATCTTGGAGTAGCTGGTCTCTGGGTATTCATCTGGCTGTGTCGATTTGTTTTTTTTTATTTCTCCTGGGGGGTAATTCAAGTTTATGAATATTTGGCAGAGATCTTGTAGTTTTTGGTCTCTGTCAGTAGGATCAGAGCAAATGCAATTGTAATTAAGGGCTTGACTGTAAACAATGGATCTAGTTACGTGTCCAGGATGGAAGCTAGAAGCGTGTAGGTAAGTATAGTGGTCAGTGGGTTTCAGGTACAGTGTGGTACTGATCAGGCCATCCTTGATTTGTACTGTAGTGTCCAGGAAATGTATCTCTTGCGTGAAGTAATCGAGGCATAAGTTGATGGTGAGGTGCGGTTTGTTAAAGTCTCTGTGGAATTCTTCTAGAGTCTCTATACCATGGGACCAAATCAGAAAGATGTCATCAATGTATCTTAAGTAAAGGAGGGGTAATATGGGACAAGAGCTGAGGAATCGTTGTTCCAGGTCAGCCATAAATATATTAGCATATTGTGGGGCCATGCCAGTGAGGCTCTACCTGTATGAGACAAGAAATTTATAAAACACACTTCCACTTCCTACAAAAAGAAAAGAAAAGAGAATATATTTTCTACATTACTTCATACCTCAGGATACTTCAACTTACTGTTTTTGGTTCTCTGTGCCTTAAATATTGAGGTCTGTTCTGGTCTGGCTATGGTCTGAAGAAGTGGGTCTGTCCCACGAAAGCTCACCTAATAAACCATTTTGCTAGTCTTTAAAGTGCTACTTGACTGCTTTTTGTTTTGATAGTGTATAGACTAGCACAGCTTCCTCTCTATTACTACTACAATAACAACAGCTCAACTAACAATATTGTTAACCTTCCCAGCTACCAACTCAGCCCACTAGAAAAGTCTCTCTTATCCCGGGGTCTTTCCTTCTGCCCTACTTCCTCCACAAATTTAATAGAACTCTGTGGTGACCGTGAAGCCTTCTTTTGCCGCCTCTGTCTAAAGGAATTCTTCCAGCACACCTATGAACAACAATCTGACTCTCTTGAGCTCCCCACCAATAACAAAAGAAGAACTCTAGGTGGACTCCCCCGACGGTCATAGTGAAAGTCTGGATTTCTACGTAGAATGCTTCTGCAACCGTGCTCAGACTGACATTATACACAAACAATGCCAAATGAGACACAATCTCAACCATGCTGAACGCTGTGCTGTCCAGAGTCTCAAAAATAACCCAGACATTATAATCAAACCAGCTGACAAAGGGGTTGCTGTTGTCATCATGAATAAGGCAGACTATGAACAGGAGGCAGCCAGACAACTCTCCAACACCACATTTTACAGGCCTCTCTCCACTGATCCCACTTTGGAATTCCAAAGGGAATTACAACTACTTAAGGAACTCCCTGCTGCTACTCTGGACCTTATTCACTCAGACACACCATTTGAGCCCCAGCCTGGATTATTCTATTTACTTCCCAAAATCCACAAACCTGGAAACCCCAGAAGCCCTGTCATTTCAGGTACTGGCACCCATGCCACCGGCCTAGCGCCAGTTGCTTGGACTCCCTCCTCAAACCCT
The DNA here is from genome assembly GCF_033958435.1 of Carettochelys insculpta. Classification (NCBI taxonomy): domain Eukaryota; kingdom Metazoa; phylum Chordata; order Testudines; family Carettochelyidae; genus Carettochelys; species Carettochelys insculpta. The sequence goes on from NC_134137.1 coordinate 41,814,412, forward strand.
ATGCCACCAACACTCCCAGCTATCTCTGAGATACCACTGACTTCCTAAGGAACTTACAAAACATCGGAAAAGTTCCTGACGACGCCATCCTTGCCACAATGGATGCAGAGGCTCTGTACACTAATATTCCACACACAGACAGATTACAAGTGATCAGGAATACCCTCCCTGATGCCACCACAGCCAGTCTGGTGTCTGACTTCTGTAACTTTGTTCTCACCCACAATTATTTCTGATTTGGGGACAATTTATACCTCCAGATTAGTGGAACTGCTATGGGCACCCGCATAGCCCCCAATATGCTAATATATTTATGGCTGACCTGGAACAACGATTCCTCAGCTCTCATCCCCTATTACCCCTCCTCTACTTAAGATACATTGATGACATCTTTATGATTTGGACCCATGGTATAGAGACTCTAGAAGACTTTAACAATCCGCACCCCACCATCAACTTATGCCTCGATTACTTCATGCAAGAGATTCATCTCCTGGACACTACAGTACAAATCAAGGATGGCCTGATCAGTACCACACTGTACCTGAAACCCACTGATCGCTTCTAGCTTCCATCCTGCACGCATAACTAGATCCATTGTTTACAGTCAAGCCCTTAATTACAATCGCATTTGCTCTGATCCTACTGACAGAGACCAAAAATTACAAGATTTCTACCAATATTCATAAACTTGAACTACCCACCAGGAGAAATAAAAAAAAAACAAATCGACACAGCCAGATGAATACCCAGAGACCAGCTACAACAAGATAGGCCCAAAAAAGCCAAGAACAGAACACCACTGGCCATCACCTACATCCCCCAACTCAAACCACTGCAACTCATTATTAAAGACCAACAACCTACCCCTAATCAGGATGCCACACTCCAGAAGGCCCTAGGTGACAGACCTGTTCTCTCCTACAGACACCTCCCAACCTTACAAGAATCCTCACCAACAGCCACAGTCTATACCTCAGGAACACCAGTCCTGGAACTTTTCCTTGCAACAAAGTCCTCTGCCAACTTTGTCCACATATCTATTCTGGAGATACCATCACTGGACCTAACCAGGTAATTCACAGAATCATGGGCACATTCTCATGTTCCTCAGCTAACATCATATATGCCATCACGTGCCAACAATGCCCAGATGCTTTGTATATTGGACAGACTTCAAACTCTCTTACACAAAGAGTTAATGGGCACAAAACAGACATAAAAACACTCCTGATCCACAAACCTGTTAGTCAGCATTTTAACGGAGTGGGCCATTCTGTTAATGACTTAAGAGTCTGCGTGTTACTGAAGGGGAATTTTCACAACACTCTTGAAAAAGAGGCTGCCGAACTCTCTTTTATATTCAAATTCGACACATTAACATGTGGTTTGAACTGGGATGGGAATTTTCTGGGTCACTATAGGGGCTTGTTTGTATACTTGGCTTAATCTAATTCTTGACTCCCCCCCACCCCCTTCTGCCCCTCTACTCTCTGAATTGCTCACCTTGATCACTTTTTTTTCCTGATTTGTCCGCCTTGATTACTGTTTTTGGTTCTTTGTGCCTTAAATATTGAGTCTGCTCTGGTATGGCTATGGTTTGAAGAAGTGGGTCTGTCCCACGAAAGCTCACCTAACAAATTATTTTGTTAGTCTTTAAAGTGCTACTTGACTGCTTTTTTAAAGTGCTACTTGACTGCTTTCTCTCTGTTACTGTTTTTTTTTTAAATGGTAGACCCTAGGACTGACAGATACAATATAAAAGTCCAATTTTCAGGCGTGTTCTTCACCTGAGACTCCTCTCTGACAGCAATCTGACTTGTGAGTGCTCAGCACTTATGGGGAAAAAAATGGAAATGAGACGAGAACTCTTAAAATCCTATTATCTATTTTTTCATAATTTCTTTGTTTTCAATAATGCACATAAAATGTAGTGGATCATGGTAACTGCTGATCCAAAACATAACATTTCATAGACACAATGGTCTTATTTTACACTTTAACCATTAAGCCCCCAGCCTGCAAAGAGATGCATGCAGGCAACTTCTGCATCCATACAGAGCTGCACTGACTTCAAAGCCAGTCTAGGCAAACACATTGTCTTAAACAGAGCCTTACTGTCAAAACAAAAAGCAGCCCAGTAGCACTTTAAAGACTAATAAAATAATTTATTAGGTGATGAGCTTTCATGGGACAGGAGCCAGCTTGCTTCACATCAGTGCACTCCCACCAGGAGCCAGCTCCCCACCACTCACAGAAGCGGAAAAACTCATCTGAGCTGCTGCACTGGTCAGTTTTTGGGCTGCCCGGAATGGTGGGCAGCCGAAAGCCAGGTGCCATCTTCCTGCCACTCAGAGAAGCTGCTGCCCTGGTCAGTTTCTCCGCTCCTGACAAGAGCAGCAGAGGAGAGCCTGACTCTGAACTGCTGTCACTGACAGGAGCAGGGAAACAACTCCTGTCAGGAGTGGCAGCCTGACTCTCACCATCCCTTACAGGAATGTTTCCCCACTCCTGTCAGGGAAGGTGAGAGTCGGGCTGCCATCCCTGACAGGAAGCAGTTTCACAGCTCCTGACTCTTGGCTGCCACCCAGACACCCTCCAGACTCTCAGCTGCTGCCACTGACAGGAGCAGGGAAACTGACCAGTTGCAGCAGGACTGCTCAGTTTCCCCTCTCCTATGGGCAGCCTGGCTCGCTGCTGCCCTCCACTAACAGGAGACAGGAAAATGGCCAGTGCTGTTGTGTTGGTCAGTTTCCTGGCTCCCCCACTTGTGCAAAATTTGACTTCGGCGGGGCTGTGCCAGAACGCCGGGGTCTATTGTACAGCAGCCCACGTGAACAAGTACCTACCGGGGGACAGAGCAACACAAAGCCCTGGGAGAGCCCCCGGCTCTGCCCTGGTGCGCTCCCTCCACATTGGCCTCCCTGGGGCAGCACGCCAAGGCTGAGGGCGGGGACGGGGGGAGACGAAGGGTCCCCCAACGCCCCAGTTATCCATGCCACTGAGGGGCCCGGACCCCGCGGCTGTCAGACCAAACTCAGACAGAGGCACATCCCCCTGTCCGCGCCCCGCGCTGCAGCGCAGACCCGGCACCCAGCCCGACTCAGCCGCAGGGTGGGGGGGCTGACGACCATCGTGCTAATGCAGTGGGGGCCACGGGCCGTACCCCACCTCCCCTCAGCAGCGCCAGCCCCGCCTTGAGCCTGGCCCCCGGCTCAGCAGGCGGAGGAAGCACCACGCATTACCTGGCTGGAGGCAGCCATGCCTGGGAAACTCCGACTCCGACTCCAACTCCAACTCCCAGGAGCCTCACTGCCTACAGCTCCCATCATGCAGTGCGCGGGGCGGACCGCCGCTCTCCCTCGGTAACCCGCTTGTCCCCGGCGCGCTTCGCGCTCTCCTCCTCCACTGAGCGTGCGCCGCCCCCAACCTCCCGCGCTGACGTGACGGCGGCGTGTTGAGTGCTCTCCTCAGGGGGCGCTCTCTGCAAGGGCTGAGCCCCGCCCCTCAGCGTGCTCGGAGGGCCTCTAGGCGAGACACCAGCGTGGTGGTGCCTTACAGAGGGTCGGTCAGCCCACCCCCACCCACGGTCCAGTAGTGTCTGTTTCCAGGTGCATTTGAGGATCAGACTTCCAAAGTGAAAAGGCAAAGGTAGCTGTGGGGGAAGGCGGGCAAGAGAGGTGAAAGCTGGAAAGGGGGAGTAACATATTCCCCACTCCTTCCATGACCCTTTTGGAACAGACACACCCCACATTCTCCCCTGCGAGCAGCATAAAGAAGCATAGAAGGAGTCAGATTCTGGCATGTTACTTTTATTCTCACTTGAATAGTACCAGAGAGGTAGCCCTGTTAGTCTGTAATCTATCAGCAGAAACCAGCAGTCATGTAGCACTTTAAAGACTAACAAAATGATCTGTTAGGTGATGAGCTTTGATGGGACAGACCCACTTCTTCAGATCTACTTTGCTGTTTGATATAACACTTCCCCACTCCTCACCCCCCTCTCTTGCTCTTCCATCTGGTTTGCCAACAATGATAACAATTTTTCTGATTTGTCAATCTCAATTACAAGTATTGGACCTCTGTGCTTTATATGTTGAGTTTGTTCTGGTAGGACTGTAAATCTGAAGAAGTGGGTCCGTCCCATGAAAGCTCATCACCTAATAAATTATTTAATTAGTCTTTAAGTGTGCTACATGACTGCTGGTTTGTTTTTAGTCTCACTTGGTCTGACTGTGACTTTATTTCTGATCCTGTCTCTATATCTGTTCCTTCCTCTTTTTGCTGAGGTGGAGATACACGTGTGGTAGAATGTGAAAAAAAAAAAACAAAGATACAAAGACGTTCATGGGTCACCTAAATAAAAAGCTTAGGAACCATTGCTCAACACATTATTTTTTCTGTCCTTCCTTCCTTCCTTCCCCATTCTAGGTGTTGGGCATTTGACATTATAATTGGAGATATATACCTCCTAGAACTGGAAGGGATCTTGGGAGGTCATCTAGTCTAGTCCCCTGCCCTCTTGGCAGGACCAAGCACCATCCCTGACATCTATTTGTCCCAATCCCTAAATGGTCTCCTCAAAAATTGAACTTACAACCTTGCGTCTAGCAGGCCACTAAGCTATCCCTCCCCACCTCTAGTGTAACTTTCTCTCTCCTCACTACAGTGTAACTTCCCCTCAGCACACTATTATCCTCCTGACCTAATTTCCCACTCCTGACACCCACAGCATCTCAACCACCCACTCCCCTGCTCTGGTTCCTGTCTTCTCACTTATCCCTTCTAGCTTGCTTCCTGCCTTGTCTCTCCCAGGCTGCTCCTTCACACCCTCCCACCTCACATCCTGCTTAGAAACTTCTCCCACTTTTTCCCCTGATTCCTGTTCTCTTCACCTCCCTTTGCCTTCTACTTTTCCTCTGTCCCCATTTGCTCTCCACATCCACCCCCTAAAACTAATCCCATATTTATCTATCTGCACCCAGATTCTTTTATGTAGCTGTTCCCTCCAGCACAGTGTCAGAGTAGAGGGTGCAATTTGGTAGCAGGGTTTGAGTCCTTGCTTTTCTTTACAGCAGCATCTGACACCTGAAGTTGGATTTTTCAGACAGGCTGGCTACAGCAGAGAAATCTCCAGTGGGGATGTGGAGAATGTGTGTGACAATGGCCATATACCAGATTTGCTGTGATCTAGGAAAGTTGGTCCTTAGGAGTTCAAAGGCTTATCCTCAGGCATCAGCCTGCTATTTCACATGATCTTCTCCTCACCTATGCCAATGGTGCGCTGTTCTATGGAGAACATACATTTTTCTTGCTTTCCTTATTTTGGGATAACACACCCTTTTTGGTAACATCATCTTACATATTCAGTATTTCTGACAGGAGTGGTGTATAGAATAGTAAAACCACATGAAGCATGCTTTGGACAATAAACGTCGGGAGTAACGCTGGTGTGGAGTAGTGCTGAAAGATGAAATTCACGCAAAGGATCTTCATCCTCAAAATATCAGACTATATCCACTGAACTAGATCAGCTTCGGAAGGAACTGACATGCCAGCAGAGGGCAGTATAGCACACACAAACCAATACAACCCTTTCTCCGTTTCACATTAGCTAAAATAATTTCTTTATGCGCAGTAGTACTGATTATTATTACTCATTATTTATGAAAAACAAGAAGTCTTGTGGCATCTTATAGACTAACAGATATATGCCACAAGACTTCTTGTTGTTCTTGAAGCTACAGACTAACACGGCTACCTCTCTGATACTTGTCATTATTTATGCAATGCCCAAACATTTGCCTTATAGTGCAAATAAAAAGAGACATCATTCCACCATAGAGATCATACAGTCCAATCCAAGATGTGATGTAATAAATGAAAATTAAAAACACTGTGGGAAAAGGTAGGGAAGATTAACCTGCACCGGTATGGCAGGGGCAGTGGTGAACCTAATGGAAGTTGAAAAGACATGGCTGTTTGTGGCACCTTTCAGCTCTTCATACAGCACATGCAGAGTACTTGAGTGAACCTGCTTTGCTAAAAATAACCTGCATCTTAGCATGGTAGAGAAAGTTTCCCCTTGTCTCATGCACCCTATGTGCAGGGAACTGACCCTTCACAAGTCTTGCCTTCCTCCTTCTCTTCCTCACTTTACAGTCGTACACAACATCCTGGCATGACTAAGATTTTGCAGCCCACATCCAGAAATGCTGAAGGCCTGGAATCACTGTCCCATCCCTATGGCCTAGCCTGATGTCCCTTGCTCTTCGTCCCAGGTAAACATTCATAAATTCCAGCACTGGCCTTTTGGCTTCAGTTTTCCCATATGTAAATGTGGGATGATAACTACCTACCTCAGCCCATGTGAGAGTTAGTTAACCTTTGACAAGTATCAGAGAGGTAGCCGTGTTGGTCTATATCTTCAAAAACAACAAGAAGTCCTGCGGCACCTTATAGACTAACAGAGTTTTGGAGCATATGGTTTCTTTGCCCACGAAAGCTTATGCTCCAAGCTTATCTGTTAGTCTATAAGGTGCCACAGGACGTCTTGTTGTTTTTAACCTTTAACAGTGCTTTTGTAAGTTGAAGTTAATAGTGGGGCAACAATGTCCAAATGCAATGCTCACAGCTGCTATCTCTATCAGAATATTCAGTGAGAGCCACAGCAGGGAATCAATGAATGCTGAAAAGGACTTGCAAAGTGGTCCTGATGACTTAACCTGGCATTTCACTACCAATCTCTAGCATGTGGGAAATACCTGCTGACCAGAGGTTCTTTCTGTTTCCTGGTTGTAGCCACCTGCTTTGCACCTCTGAACTCTGGATCGAAGAGAATCAACAGGCACTGGTTTCTCTTGCCTTGCTGTCTGATACACCCTGTTATTCATGATCTGATCATTAAAATGCAGGGGAGAAACAGGATGATTGGGATTTGTGTAACATGTAAAAAGGAGGACATGACCACTATCATCATGAGAAGATGCTGGAGATAGATAGGGTACATGATGAGGAAGGAGGCAGATACCATTGTAAAGATAGTGCTTCACTGGATGGCTGAAGGACAATGGAAACATGGGAGGCCCAAGACAACATGGCGGTGTACAGTTGAGGTAGACATGCAGAGAATGAACTACAGCTGGGACACGCTGGAGAAAATGGCCAAAGACAGACAGAAGTGGAGGACCTTTGTTGTTGCCCTACATGCCAGCTGGCTTAAGAGGCTTCAACTAACTAATTAAACAGCTTGATTCTTGGGGAGGAGCAGCTGGTTGCTCTGGATGTTTCTCTATCACCCTTTGGATGAAGATGCCTTGTCATCCTCTGTGGATCATTTGCCAACAGGATGACAGAGGTATTATATAATTTGTCCAAGAGGTGTCAATTTAAGGTTGGCATTGGTCTGAAAATTGTGCACATTTGGAACAAAGTGTTTCTGTCTTCTTTGCAAACATATCAAGAACTTAGTAGTAAAAAGTTAGTGAAGTTTTTCCGCATGAATGAAAATTATATAAAAACTACTTAGGGATACTAGTACCATATCTTTCTTAAGTAAGAACCACAAATACCATGAGATAAAGAATTAAGCTCTGAGGCGTCACATAGCCCCTTTTTGTACAGTAACAACCACACCCGTGAACATAGATACCAGACTCCTCAGTGATCACCCTTAAACAGGCAACTGTATTTCCATCTACATTATCACTAACATACAATCTCTCAAAAAACTGGGAATTAGTGTTATCTGAAAGTTCATCTACGGATATTTTGGACAAAAAAATAGCTTTTCAAGTACAATTTGTGCATGTGTGTGTGTGACCATATGCGGTTGTGTCCAGTTTTTCAAAACATGAATATGTTCAGGTAAAAAACCCTAATTCCCAGTAAATATTTTTGCAGTGTGGTTGATTTTTTTTTAACCAAAGATGGTATTCTACCAAAATGTTTTTGTTTTAGCAGTTCATCGAAAAATTGCAAACATTTCCCTCCTGAAGCTCTATTTTCTCCTTCCTTCCCCTTGCTCCAGGTGTAGGAAGTAAATTGCTGTTGATCTCTCTGAGCAGAAAATTATGACACTCCTCCCCGTGGCTACAGCATTAATAGATGCCATTCCAGGGGGCTTTGTCTATTCCATTTCACTCCCTGTCCACTTCATGAGGGAGTAAAGATGCATGCAACACCAATGATGTATGTAATCTTGGCCCAAGGGGTAGTCAACAAAAGAGTGGAAAGGGGTTCTAACTCCACTGCCTGGGTGGACACACAAAATCATAATTAGGGCCCTACTAAATTCAGGGCCATGAAGAATACATCAGACTGTGAAATCTGGTCTTCCATGCATAATTAGATTATATATGGGGGTTGTTATTTAAATGTGCTAGTTTAGTTTAGGTTAAACTTTCAAAGAATGTCAAAAGGAACTAGCTCTCCTCTCAACTTCCTCTCTAAACTCCCTTCACAGAACTCCCTCCTGTTTGTGATCACTTGCTCATACGCTCCCTGGTCACTTACTAGCGGAATTTATAAGTTCTGGCCTTGATTGGAAGCCCCACCCCCTGGCTACAGCTCAACCAATGAGCACAGGGTTCTATATTTCAAATCCTAACTGCCAGCCTCAGCACACAGTCTTTCAAACAAACGGCTTAGCACATGAAACAGCTCAGCACATTGGCCTGCAAACACACATATAACACAAGCCCAGTACACATTTAACACATAACCACCAAACACAAACACACAGTCCAGACAGCCACTTTTCCCAAGGTCCTGTGAATTGCTCCTCTGTCACCTGGAGAGCACCCCTCTCAAAACCCCCTCTTTTTTGCAATCACCTGTAATTGCCATGGTGACTTCTGTGCTGCTGTCTGGACTGGGTGGCCATATTGTGACAAATAATGACGGAGGCCCAGCTGTGCAGGCAGCAGCGCAAAAGTAAAAATATCAATACCATATTACACCACCCTTATTTCTGCATTGCTACTGGTGGGGGCTCTGCCTTCAGACCTGGGCTTCCACCAGCTCAGAAGGCAGCAGCACAGAAGTAAGGGTAGCTGTATGGCAACCCCTGCCTACAAAACCTTGTCTCTCCCTATGTGTCTCTCTCTCTCTCTCTCTCTCACACACACACACACACACACACAAAACCTTCCTTTTTGGGTTGAGCCCCCTACAATTGCAACACTGTAAAATTTCAGATTTAAATTGCTGAAATAATGAAATTTACAATTTTTAAAATACTATTTCTGTGAAATTGACCATGAATTTGGTAGGTCCCTAGTCATAATTTTGCTCATTGTGACCTCCCCACCCCCTATATCTGCTATATTCCAGTCATTATTGCCATCTGAAATTAAATCCATTACAGAAACAAGAAGAGACCTGTGACCTGCGTAGAACAACACCAAAATAATAGTGCTGAAGAGTATTAATTATAAATGATGAAACACAAGCAGATTGTTTCAGGGAAATATTAGTGCAATAGTTAGGAGCTTTGGCAAATATTTGCTGACCTACATTCAAAATGTCTTACAGCTGCCACTCAGGACAATAACATTTTCCATAATAATTCTTTACAATGCCAAAGGCTCTTATTCTACAGGAAGATATCCACTGACCTCTGTGTTGCATGTCAAGTTGATTGTGCATTTACGTTCTTTAGTACTAGACTTTCATAATGGAGGTTTTTTTTAACTATTTCTTTATTTGGGAAATTTAACAAGTTCACAAGTTCTTCCATGTAAATACAAAATAATTACCATTACAAAAGTGAACTTTTGTTTATAGAATCATTATACAGTGTAAGAATGTAGTCATCAGATCTCTCTGTTTAAAAGTGTTACCACATTGCAGGGTGAACATCCTTAAAGTGTTTATAACAAGTTATTTCTTGTGATTTTATTAAATATTGTGACATCTCTGATTTCATATATTTTACAAGGCAGAGACATATCAAATGTTCATATTTTAAAAAATGGACAAGTGAGCTGGTTTTTGTGCTGGTGAAGGTACATTCATAGAGTGCTGAATAAATGGTAACCAAATACCTAAGTATCTATTTCTCCTTGGTCTATGTTGCCGGGTATGTGACTGGTACATGATTTTTTCAAAACAATCTTCCACTTTTTTAAGAAAAATATTTCTCTAGAGTTGACTATTTTTTTCCAGTGAAGGGCTGTCAGTAGCCTAGCAGCCACTTGCAGATGAGAGAGTAATTTTTCATCTCCTTTTGGGTGACCACTTCAGCTAGAAAGCCCTGAAAAACTTACCAAAGAGTAATTTGGAAATAAATATCCAACAATTTATGTTATTTAGGTATGAATTGCATCCCAAATCTAATGACTTTAAATGGCAGCCATACAGGTATAAAATCCCCTCTTTCACCGCATTTTCTCCAACACTTATTCCCATTCCATATACTTAAGCTGATTGGTATGGACTACCACTGAAACAATATCATAAAGAAATGTTCTTCTACTGTGCTATAGAGTGAGGTTGCATGCTGGTCCTCTTTTCTAGATCAAATCCCATTCTTCTGAAATAAGTTGTCTATCTGGACCCTTTTCCCATCGTAACACATAAGGATATTTTTGTTAGGAAAGTTGTCTGCAAAGATTGATATGAATTAGTTGTATTTTTTTCTTCCTGAATTGACACTTTGACTTCTATTAAAGATACCTTTGGCTACGTCTACATGAGAGAGTTTCGTCAACAAAACTGGCATCAACACACAAAATGTGTTTTGTCGACAGTCTGTTGACAAAACTTGGCCCTTCCGCCAACAGCAGTGTGCCTCTCCACAATAAGGAATAACGCCTTTGTTGAAAAAAAAAAAGTAGATGCTCCAGGGGGCCCCTTTTTTCAACAGAGAGGTCCTCCGTGGCACTGGCCAGCTGGACCCAGGAGGCACCCCCTCCACTGCAATCACAGCTCTACTCACTCTGCCTCTGTCTGATTTTGAAGGTGCAAGGAGCCCCCGAAACCCATGGCAGAAAGCTGAGAGCATGTGAGCAGCAGATTCACCACACTGCCTGCCGCACATCCTCACAACTGCTCCCAGACACCGCAGGCATATCAGAGGTCAGCCAAGACCTCTCTGAACCCTTGTGGAATGTGCCCAAGGGGTCCCAGGACCCAATCTGTGGGGGGGGGTCAAAGAATTGGGCCCGCTCCTGGTCTGGGCTGGAGCTCTGGGGAGAGGAGGCCATTCTTCTGGACTCCACAACCAAGCGCCAGAATGCCTGGGGGTCGTCCACCTCACTGCAGCCCTGGCAGAGCATGGGCACCCCACCCACACCCAGGAGCAGGTGAGGGCCAAAGTGAAGGAGCTCTGTCAGGGTACATGTGGGTCCCGGGATGTGTGGCAGAGGTTGGGGGCAGGGATGTCCACCTGCCCCTTCTATGGGCAACGCCACTAGGTTCCAGGGGGCGAGGATGGCACCCCCTAGTACAGTGGCTGTCAACACAGCCAAGGAGGAACCCCCAGTGCAGCCGGAACCAGAGCAGCTGAGAACCCCATCGGAGCCACTCTCATTCTGGTGGCATTTCAAAATTGGTGGGACTCTGCTCAGCAGTTGATTTATTGGGTCGATACTGGATATTATAACTCGACTCCTATTGCATCAATCTCCGCCTGTTGATCTGGAGGGTAGTGTAGACAATCCCCAAGTTTACCAATGTCAGGACTGTTGATGAGGGGGAGAGAAGAGGACAGGTGTCCCAGGGCCCTGTGATTTAAAAGGGCACTGGGCCACTTCCACTGCTACTGTGGCAGCAGCAGCAGCCAAAGCCCCAGGCCTTGTAAATTGCTGTTGGAGCCCTGACATGAGGATGGCTGTTGGAGGTTAACCCCTAGCCCTGTCAGCTCACTAGGCCACGGATGGGCAGGATTATGGAATTTGCTTCACATGTAGCCAGTTAGGGATACTGTAAATTATTAAGCTTACCTACTCCAAGCTACTCACATTCACAAGGTACACATTGGCAAGCAAAGCACAACGGGAATGTATATAACTGAATCAGAAGTATTTTGACATGTTTTGTCCCTTCTGCCACAGGGAGTTCAGTCCTGAAGTGCCTCACATCAGGGCCACAGAGGACATTGCTCCAGCTGGGGGCAAAGAGTCGAGGCACCACCTGAGGCCGAGAGTCCCTGGTGAAACTCAGCTAGGGGCAGGACCTCACAGTGATTTTATCCCTTAGCTTTAAATAGTAGAGATACATGTCTCCTAGAACTGGAAGGGAACCTTAGGAGGTCATTGAGTCCAGTCCTTTGCTAGGACCAAGCACCATCTCTGACATCTATTTGCCCCAACACCTAAATGGCCTCCTCAAGGATTAAGCTCACAACACTGGGTTTAGGAAACTAATACTCAAACCACTGAACTATCCTTAGAGATGTATGGATTGGCCCAATGTCACTTTTAAGCTGTGTCTACACGTGCATGCTACTTCGAAGTAGCGGCACTAACTTCAAAATAGCGCCCGTCGCGGCTACACGCATCGGGCGCTATTTCGAAGTTAACTTCGACGTTAGGCGGCGAGACGTCGAAGTCGCTAACCCCATGAGGGGATAGGAATAGCGCCCTACTTCGACGTTCAACATCGAAGTAGGGACAGTGTAGACGATCCGCGTCCCGCAACGTCGAAATTGCCGGGTCCTCCATGGCGGCCATCAGCTGGGGGGTTGAGAGACGCTCTCTCCAGCCCCTCAGCTCACTGGTGGCCGCGTGGAGCGGCCCCTTAAAGGTCCCCTCCCCCGCCCTGACTCTGCAGGAAGCTGAGGCAACGTGCAGGCTGCAGCCTGCACACGCGGGCAGCCTGCACAGCCCTCAGCCCACCACACAGCGGTGATGGCTGCCCAGCAGCCCCCCCCAGCGCCCCCAGGGGACCCCCCCCAAGGGGAGCCAGGGCAGCCAGCCCAGCCAGAGGGCCAGGCAGTCTGGGAAGCGGCAGCGGGGGCCCTCCTGGACGGAGGCCGAGCTGCGGGACCTGCTGGGGCTCTGGAGCGAGGAGGAGGTGCTCCAGGTAATGGGGAGCAAGAGGCGGAACGCGGATGCATTCGCTCGGCTGGCCGAGGGCCTGGCTGCCAGGGGTCACCCTGCCCGCACTCCTGATCACGTCAGGAGTAAGGTGAAGGAGCTGTGGCAGGGTTACTCCCGGGCCCGGGATGTGGCCAGCCGATCTGGGGCCGCCCCCGTCACTTGCCCCTTTTACAGGGAGCTCAGGGACATCCTGGGCTCCCGGCACACCTCCTCCCCTCCGGCCACCCTTGACACCTCGGCTGACGAGGCCCAGCAGGCCCTGCAGCCGGAGTCCGCCCCGGAGGCAAGCCCCGCACCCCGGGGGCCCCCCCCGGAGGCCATCCCTGGGACATCGCGGCAGGAGGAGGAGGAGGAGGAGGAGGGGGGCTCCTCCTCCGCAGAATCCAGCCTGCAGATCCTCCTCCTGCCATCCCGGAGCAGCAGCAGGGCCTCCGACCCCCGGGGATCTCCGGACCGGTGGAGCGGACCCACAGGTAGGTACCCCTCTCTGGTGGACACCCCTGGGCTTGAGGGGCGGGGGTAACAGAGATGTGTCCAGGGCCCCCCACACGCTCACATGGCCATGGCCCCAAGGACACCAGGGCCATGGCCCTCACAGCACTGCAGCCATCAGCCCCTGCCCCCCCCACCCTGCATGACAGTGCCATGCCCCATCCCCGGGCCGGGGGGAGCAGAACCTCGAGGGGCCCCCGGGCGGAGGGGGTGGGACACCCTGCAGCAGCAGCATGTGATGGAGTGGGGGGAGTGCCAAAGGGAGACTCAGGCTACATATGAGCCACAAGAGCCGAAGAGCTCCCAGGGCCAAAGGAGGATCCTGGCGCTACAGCTGGCAGGTGACACCTCTGCCCTGAACAAACAGGAGGGAGGAGCCGAGCTGGCTTGGAATTGGGGGGCGAGCGTGGGGGCCACAGGTAGAGGCTAGGGGAAGGGAGAGCTGGTAGGCAGCCAGCCAGAGGAGGGGGAAAGCTGCATCCCAGAGGGGCACCCCTTGGGGTCTTCTCCCCACGACGGGTTGGAAGGACTGTCTCTTCCGACAGCTGGTGCTGTCACTCCTGCCAGAAACTGGGCATCTGTGGCCTAAGAAACCTCTCCTGCTCTCAGACCCTGCGGAGTGAAGTGAGAGTCGCTCCCACCAGGGGACGGGCTGCAGGGCAGGGGGACCCCTGAACCCCGTCCATCACAGCAGCATGTCCCGGGGACGGGGACGGGGAACCTGCAGCACAGGGCGGGGGGGACAGAGGCCACGGCTCGGGGCCCACACTAACGCCTGTCTCCATTCTTCTTTCCCCCCTCCTCTCCTGTGTCCTGCACCTGCACCTGCACCATCCGAAGGACCGGAAGAGAGCGCCGGCGAGGCCTCAGTTGTCCCGGAGAGCCCTCCGGGACCATCGCTCCAGGGCAGCCCCTCGGCCGAGGAACCACCAGCCCCGTGGAGGGCAAGACGGCTTACCCCGCGCCTACTACCGGCGATGGCCACGGACCCCCAGCTGCTGGCCATCCTCCGCCGGCAGCTGGAGGTGTCGGAGCAGCACCTCCAGCTTCAGGAGCGGGCCCTGGCCTGGCGCCAGGAGGCATGGGGGGCCTATATCCAGACATTTAACTGCCTGGTTGAATACCTGGCCCCCCATGCCGCGCCGGCCCAGCCATCGCCCGCCCCGCCCACTCCTGCAGCCCCACCACCAGCTGCTCCGGCCGTCGCCGGGCCGTCCGCCATCGCCCCACCACCCACCCGCAAGGGCCACAGCGCCGAGGGACCCCTGGAGCCACCTGAGACTCGCCGGCACCGATACCTTCCGGTCCAGCCTGCTCCCACCCAGCCGCGGACCAGACTGCAGGCACGGCGGGGCTCCCGGCCGGGCACGCCCAGTGCTGGGCTCTAGGGGCGATGGGCCCGGGACGTGGCCCCCCCTTGTTGTTGTGTATATAGTTGGACTGTTTTTTTTTGGTGCCCCTGTTTGCCCCATCCCCCCCATGTAAATAGTTCTCCCCGTTCTCCTCCCTGGATTTCTTTTTGGTTGATGGCGCACACTTGTTTGCTTTGTTGTTGTATTGTTTTATTTGTGCACATCTTGCTTTTGTTGAACGTTTGTCCCTACTTTTTGGTTTGTGTTTGACATATTTATTGAAAAAAAAAAAAAGTTTCTGAAAGACAAAAAAAAAGTTTACGTTCAGCCACAAGTTCGTGCTGTCATTTGTCCAGGAAAAGTGGGAGGGGGGGCGGTGGGGTGCTCCATGGTGTGGGCGTTGGGGCAGGAGTGTGGGGGAGGAAGGGGCGGGCAGTAGGGGGCCTGGGCAGAGTTCACCCCGCGGCCTGTTGGTCGAAGTGGGCCCGCAGGGCCTCCCGGACCTGGGTCCCCTCGGGGTCCACCTGCCGACTGGGGGCAGCAGGTGGGTGCACGTGTGCCCTGCCGGCCTCCGCGGCCCAGCCCTGCAGAAAGGTCTCCCCCTTGCTCTCCACGAGGTTGTGCAGGGCGCAGCAGGCACCCACAATCTGGGGGATGTTTTTGGGGCCCGCATCCAGGCGGGTCAGGAGACATCGCCAGCGTCCCTTGAGGCAGCCAAATGAGCGCTCCACCACCTGGCGCGCACGGTTCAGGTGCTCGTTGAAGCGCTCCTGGCTAGCGGAGAGATGGCCCGTGTAGGGGTGCATGAGCCACGGCCGGAGGGGGTAGGCCGCATCTGCAATGACGCAGAAGGGCATGGTGGTGTCCCCCAGAGGGATCTCCCGCTGGGGGATGTAGGTCCCCGCCTCCAGCCGGCGGCACAGGCCCGAGCTCCGAAAAACCCGGGCGTCGTGGGTGCTGCCAGGCCAGCCCACATAAATGTCCTGGAAATGTCCTGGAAATGTCCCCGGCTGTCCACCAAGGCCTGCAGGACGACTGAATGGTAGCCCTTCCGATTGAGGTATCGTCCTCCACTGTGGTGCGGGGCGCGGATGGGGATGTGAGTCCCATCCAGAGCCCCGAAGCAGTTGGGGAAGCCCAGGGTGGCAAAGGCAGCGACAGTGGCATGTGGGTCCCCCAGCCTCACGAGCCTGTGCAGGAGCATGGCATTGATGGCACGCACGACCTGCAGAGAAAGCACATGGGACAGCCCCAATGAGGGGTGAGCAGGGTGTGCGTGGCCCTGCCCTGCCCTGCCCTGGCCCCCCTGCTCTGCCCTGGCCCCCCTGCTCTGCCCTGCCCTGCCCTGGCCCCCCTGCTCTGCCCCGGCCCCCCTGCTCTGCCCTGGCCCCCCTGCCCTGCCCTGGCCTCCCCCTGTGGGTTCTCTTACCTCCATGAAGACAGCCCCGACGGTGGCCTTTCCGACACCAAACTGCTGCCCCACAGATCGGTAGCTGTCCGGAGTGGCCAGCTTCCAGACAGCGATGCCGACCCGTTTCTCCACAGGGAGGGCACGCCGCATGGCGGTGTCCCGGTGCCTGAGTGTGGGGGTGAGCCACTGGCACAGCTCCAGGAATGTCTGCCAGCTCATCCTGAAGTTCCTGAGCCAGTGGTCGTCGTCCCACTCCCCAAGCACCAGCCGCTCCCACCAGTCGGTGCTGGTGGGGTAGCTCCACAGCCGCCGGCGTGTGAGGCGGGGGGTGAAGCGGGATGCTGCAGGGGTAGGGGTTGAGCCCTGCTGCCCTGGGGGCAGCTCCTCCCCTGGGGCAAGAAGGTACTCAGCTGCCTCCCACATGGCATGGGCCAGGGCAAGCCCTGCTCCTGCCGGGAGGGCTGGGTGGACCTCTAGCTGCTGCTGCTGCTGCTGCTGCTGCTGCTGCTGGGGATCCATGACTGCGGCGCCCGGGGTCTGTGTGCCTATGGCTCCTCAGACCGCGTGCTGTGCAGGCTGAGTGTATGTGGGAGGGGCCCTTTAAGGGAGCGGTTAGCTGTTGCCCCGGAAGCACTAGTCCGCCCGTTGACCCTGTCTGCAGCTGTGCCTGGCATCCCTATTTCGATGTGTGCTACTTGGGCGTGTAGACGTTCCCTCGCTGCGCCTATTTCGATGTTGGGCTGAGCAACGTCGAAGTTGAACATCGACGTTGCCGGCCCTGGAGGACGTGTAGACGTTATTCATCGAAATGAGCTATTTCGATGTTGGCTTCACGTGTAGACGTAGCCTTAATGTTCTCATGGGGTTGAAGCCAAGGTTGTCTTGGTTACTGGTTCCTTAGGTTCCCACTCCTAAACACAGGTGTTAAGGTTGATAGGGCTATTTGGGGTTTATGTTTGCGGGGTTTTAGGCTGTAACAGGCTGTAACATAAATGTGGGAATTTGGCCATATTACAGGAATGGAAGTTGCTACTCCTGCTTTCTGAGGCCTATTGGCATGTTACACACAAGCCCCATCTCTTGTTCCCAAGGCCCCACCCCTTCCAGAGGCCCAGATCAAGTTCCCTTCTCCCCACGCATCCCCCAGCCCAGCCCTGCAATTTGTATAATGAGTGTAATATATGCAGTGAAAAACACAGGATCTCCAGGATGTTGGGCAGTATTAGACATAAAATGGAAATAATAAACCCAACAAAAGTGAATGAAGATCCTTAGATGAAAGTCTCAATAGAAGCGCAAACTACAATTATAGTTATGCAAAAGTACACACACAGGAATTTGGTTCAATATAATTAGACGTTCACAGATCTACAAAAGTGCCTGATTCCAAATCTTTTACTGATGTTTCTGTTCCTAGGTACTGACTGTATAGGTGCTCTGGGGCTGCAGCACCCACAGAAAAAAAAATTGTAGGTGCTCAGTAACCACTGGTAGCTCCATGGATCAGGTCCTTCCCCTCCCTCCTCCTTATTGGCGTGCCCTGCTGATCAGCTCCTCCTCCCTCCCAGCTCCTCCTGCCTTCTATGATCAGTTGTTCAACCCCCTATAGAAGGTGATGGGCCAAAGTGGGAGGAGCAGGGGCAGGTAAAGGTGGAAGAGGAGCAGAGCAAAGGCAAGGGACAGTGGATTGGGGACAGGGCCTCAGGCAGAGTAGGGGTTGATCAATCCTTTCGAGTAACTCAGTGCCCCTGCTTCTGTTTATTTATTTAAACAGATAAACCAAGGTAAATAAAATCAATTACTTACAACAACCAGATTTAAAATTTATGGATTTTTTTATGTAAGTTAAATTGGAAACGGACAAACCACAAGTAAAATATAAATAATAATCTGGTAAATAATAAATGCATTATTCACCATTTTCTAAAATAATAAAACAAGTAACATTAAAAATCGAAACAAATGTAAGTAAAGGTATATATTTGCTTAAATAAATGTGCAAAAAGGACTCCAAATTTAATGGAAAAGTTATAGTTAGTTGTAAATAATATGTTTTAATGGTTGCTAACTAATAAGAATCCATCTTTTTGTTTAGAAAATTAAAAGAACAAATGCAAAACAAAATTAAAATCAGTGATCAAGGTTTCCTGGCTGCTGATTTAAATGATTATTAAAATCAGTGGGTTTAAATTGCTTTGATTCAAATTAATCTCCCTTGATATAAAGAAAACTCTGACTATACAACTAATAAAATGCATTAATCTGAAAGACTTATTGAAGGTGGATATAGAGGGTTTTCACTGCTTCTTCTTTGTCTTAGCTTATGTATAACATACCTCTGATGGCACATGACCAGAATTCATCACTAAATTTGGTTTGCACTGACCAGGAGTGTGAAATGAATACTTCCCCCTTCTCACTGCTGGGAGAAGGGGACTACTTATATTACAAGTGCCAGTCTCCAGGGTATGTGGCCAAACTTGAGTTGGTTTTGCTGTGAACACTTTTCACCATGGAGCTTCACATGCTTAGCATACTTATTATGTCTGTGCATCCTACCAGTCTGTTCGACACCATTCCTCTTCCTCTACAATCGCTGCATCTACACTAGCCCCCTCCTTTCAGAAGGGCATGGCAATGAGCCACTTCGGCAGAGACTAATGAGGCACTGGCTTGAATATGAAGCACCTCATTAGCAAATAAATAATAATGGCAGCTCCATGCATTTTGAAAGTGCCACATTTGAAACACACGCCACCCATGTAGATAGGGCCCTTTTGAAAGGACCCCCTGGACTTCAAAAGCCCCTTCTTCCCAAAACCAAATGGGAGGAAGGAGCTTTAGAAATCAGGGGGGTCCTTTTGAAAGGCCCCTGTCTACATGGGTAGTGTGCATTTCAAAAGTGGCACTTTTGAAATGCGTGTGGCCGTCATTATGTTAATTAGATGCTGCATATCCATGGGAGTGCCTCATTAGCATCTATGAAAGTGGCTCGTTACCATCCCCCTTCTGAAAGCAGGGGGCTAGGGAAGACGTGGCCAACAACTCTTGTCAGTCCTTTCTTCCTCTTCAAAAGATTATTTTGTGACCCCGCTGTGTCTGTGCAGAGCACTAGTGTGAAGTGAATTATTGTACATACAATGGTGTGTGACTCACTAAACCAAAGTCTTTTATGGTCTGGTGGGCACCTGGATTTGGGGTGCCTTAATTTCATCACACATTAGCATTCAGTTGTTGACCAGAAGGTCCTATCATGCTAGGACCCAGTGTGCTTGCACCTAGTTTATTCTAACATGGGACTTGGTTAGCTGCAGGGAAAGAAGAGCAGATGGCTGTTTAAATTGAAATTAGGATGAAAAATATTTCCACAAGCTGGGATACCAGGAAAGCCTTGCTAAAGCAGCATATTCCCTCAGTCTGGGAAGTCTGATCTTCACCTTAATTTAGTGTATCTTTCACAGCTAGGAAATTGCTATAATAATAAAGACACAAGCTGTTGGTTCAGCTGTGTTTATTCCACTGCTACTTCTCTATTATCACTAGTTTCATCATATGTGGCAGCACATTTCTATTAAATGTATGATAAAATGGGGACCAATTATCTATTGCTTTGAGATCCATTAAGTCGTTCATGGAATCAGGCCAGCAGAGTGGTTACTAGGAAATAAGGACTTCTGGATGGCAAACAGCTCTTGGCACAAGGAATGTGTCAATGGCATGGCTGTGGAAGAAGGTGCGACCAGTTGTGCTCTGACTATTCTCTGCTGAGAAAATGGCACCTTGAAGCCATAGGCAGCAACTGAGTGTGAGTCAAAACAGTCTGATGCTGCTTAAATTTATACCAGGTGATGGCAACTCCCCACCAGACCCCAGAATAAGGGCAATTGCACAGGGTTTGGGTAAAATTAAGAATCAGGGCTATTGACTATTTAGAAAACTAAAGCCAGGTCTATGCTAAAGGGGAGGATTGAATTAAGGTATGCAAGTCCAGCTACACTAATTATATATCTGGAATCAGAGAGGTAGCTCTGTTAGTCTGTATCTTCGAGAACAACAAGAAGTCCTGTGGCACCTTATGGACTAACAGATATTTTGGAGCATAAGCTTTGGTGGGCAAAGACCCGCTTCATCAGATGCATGAGTGGCGGGGGGGCGGGGTCAGAGGGGTATTTAAAGAGTAGGTTCACAGTAAAAGGGAGGGCCAGAGCTGACCCTTAATTCGTGCTTCTGCATCATCTCTACTGCTGGAGGTCAACAGGAGCAAATGATCTTGTCGACTTCCCTTACTTTTTGTGCTAAATTGAATTCTGGATGATTGACTGCAACAGCATCAATCTTGCCCACAGTGAAGATATACCCAAAGATAAGAAAATGTACCTCTAGCAGATACAGGTTTCCTCCAGGATGGAAGGCAATTTACACTCATGAGTCTCTTACTTAGCATCATAGAATTCTAGGGCTGGAAGGGACATCAGGAGGTCATCTAGTCCAGCCCTCTACCTCAGGCAGGATCAACCCCAACTAAATCATCCCAGTCATGACTATGTCAAGCCGGAATTTAAAAACCTCTAGGGATTTTGAGATTCCACTACCTCCTTCAGTAACACATTCCAGTGCTTTACCACCCTCCTGGTGAAATAGTTTTTCCTAATATCCAACCTACACCTCTCTCTCTGTAACTTCAGACCATTGCTCCTTGTTCTGCCATCCGTCACCACTGAGAACAGTCTCTCTCCATCCTCTTTAGAGCCTCCTTTCAGGAAGTTGAAGGCTGCTATCAAATCGCCCCCAAGTCTTCTCTTCTGCAAACTAAATAAGCCCAAATCTCTCAGCCTCTCCTCATAGGTCATTGCTCCAGTCCCTTAATCAGTTTCATTGCCCTCTGCTGAACCCGCTCCAATGTGTCCACATCCTTTCTATACTGGGGGCGGGGGGAGCCAGAACTGGATGCAATACTTCAGACTGGCCTCACCAGTGCCGAGCAGAAGGTACTAATAACTTCTCTAGATCTGCTGGAAATGCTTCTCCTAATGCATCCAAATAAGTTGGTCAGTTTCTTGGCTACAAGTGCACGCTGTTGACTCATAGAATCATAGGGCTAGAAAGGACCTCAGGAAGTCATCAAGTCCAGACCCCTGCTTCAACGAGGATCAACCCCAACTAAGTCATCCCAGCCAGGACTTTTTCAAGCCAGGACGTAAAAACCTCTAGGGATGCAGATTCCACCACCTCTCTGGGCAATGCATTCCAGTGCTTCACCACCCTCCTTATGAAGTAGTTTTTCCTAATATCCAACCTATTCCTCTCCTTCTGTAACTTCAGACTGTTGCTCCTTGTTCTGCCATCTGTCACCACTGAAAACAGTTTCTCTCCTTTCTCTTTAGGGTTCCCCTTCAGGAAGTTAAAGGCTGGTATTAAATCACCCGTCAGTCTTCTCTTCTGCAAACTAAACAGGCCCAAATCCCTCAACCCCTCCTCATAGGTCATGTGCTCCATCCCCGTAATCATTTTTGTTGCCCTCCACTGAATCTGTTCCAGCACATCTGCATCCTTTCTATACTGGGGGGGCCCAAAACTTGATACAATATACCAGATGTGACCTCACAGTGCCAAATAGAGAGAAACAAAAGCTTCTCTAGATCTGCTTGAAATACTCCTCCACATGCGCTCCAATATGCCGTTAGCCTTCTTGTCTACAGGGGCACACTGTTTACTCATATCCAGCCTTTCATCCACCATAATCCCTAGGTCCCTTTCTGCTGTACTGCTGCTTAGCCAGTCAGTCCCCAGCCTATAACGGTGCTTAGGATTCTTCCATTCTAAGTGAAGGACTCTACATTTCTCCTTGTTGAACTGCATCAGATTTCTTTTGGCCCAATCCTCCAATTTACCCAGGTCACTCTAAATCCCTGTCTCTGCTCTCCAATGTATCTACCTCTCCCCCTAGCTTGGTGTCATCTGCAAACTTGCTGAGGGTGCAATCCAGTCCCTCATCCACGTCATTAATAAAGATGTTGAACAACACCGGCCCCAGAACCAAGCCTGGGGGTATTCCACTTGAAACTGACTGCCATCCAGATATTGAACCACTGACCACTCCCTGTTGGGCCTGACCATCAAGCTAGCTTTCTATCCATCTTATAGTCCATGTAGCCAATCCATAATTCCTTAATTTGTGAGCAAGAATGTTGTGGGAGACTGTATCAAAAGCTTTGCTGAAGTCAAGGTATATCACATCCAAGGACTCCCCCATCTCCAAGAGTCTGTGATCTCATCATAGAAGCTAGCAGATTGGTCAGACACGACCTGCCCTTAGTGAATCCATGTTGACTACTTTTGATCATTTTGCCCTCTTCCAAGTGCTCCAAAATGTATTCCTTGAGGATCCCCTCCATTATTCTCCCAGGAACTGAGGTAAGGCTGACCAATCTATAGTTCCCTGGATTGTTCTTCAGTCCCTTTTTAAAGATGGGCACTACATTTGCCTTTTTTCAACCATCCGGGATCTCTCCCGATCTCCAAGAGTCTTCAGAGATAACGGCCAAAGTCTTGGCAATGATGTCTGCCAATTCCCCCAGTACCCTTGGGTGCATTATATCCAGACCCATGGATTTGTGTACATCTAGTTTTCGTAAGTAGCTCTTAACTCGTTTCTTCCGCACTGAGGGCTGCCCTCCACCTTTCTATACTGCATTGTCTAGCACCATCGTGTAGGAACTGTCCCAGTCCGTGAAGACTGAGGCAAAAAAGTCATTGAGTACTTCAGCTTTTCTTACATCATCTGTCACTAGGTTACCTCTGTCATCCAGTAAGGGCCCCCAACCTTCCCTGATAACCCTATTATTGTTAACATGCCTGTAGAAACCCTTCTTGTTACCCTTCACATGTCTTGCCAGATGCAGTAACAATTGTGCTTTTCCTTTCCTGATTACTGCCCAGCATTCTCCAGCCATATATGTAGACTCCTTCTTAGTCAACTGTCCATGTTTCCAGTTCTTATATGCACCCTTTTTCAGTTGAAACTGACCAAGGATTTCCCTGTCAAGCCAAGCTGGTTGCCTACCATATTTGCATTTCTTACTATGCAGCAGGTTAGTTTGTTCCTATGCCTTCAGTAAGACTTCTTTAAAATACTGCCAGTTGTCCTGAACTCTTTTTCTCTTCATCCTCATTTCCCAAGGGATCCTGCCCATCAGTTCTCCCAGGGAGTTGAAGTTTGCTCTTTTGAAATCAAGGGTCTGTATTTTACTGCTCACCTTTCTTCCTTTCATCAGGATCCTTAAATTGACCATCTCATGGTCACTGCAGCCCAGGTTGCCACCCACTTCTATTTCTCCTACAAGTTCTTCCCAGCTTGTGAGCAGCAGTTCAAGTTGTGCATGGCCCCAGTAAGTTCCATCAGCATTTGCATCAAGAAGTTATCCCCAACATTCGCCAAAAAAACTTCCTGGATTGTTGGTATGCTGCTGTATTGGTCTCCCAACAAATGTGTGGATGATTTAAGTCTCCCATGAGAACCAGGGCCTGTGATTTGGAAGCTTCTCTTAGCTGTTTGAAGAAATTCTTATCGACCTCATCTCCCTGATCTGGCAGGCTATAGCAGACACCAACTACAGCATCAACTCTGTTGCTTCCGCCTCTAAGCTTAACCCAAAGACACTCAACTGGATTTTCTCCATCTTTATACTGGAGCTCTGAGCAATCATACTGCTCCCTCACACAGAGCACAACTCCTCCTTTTCTCCCTTGTCTGTCCCTCCTAAATAGTTTACACCCTTCCACGACCATGCTCCAGTTATGCAAATCATCCCACCAAGTCTCCATTAGTCCAACCACCTCATACTTCTTTGACTGTGCAGGGCCTCTAATTCTTCATGTTTGTTTCCCAGCCTTCTTTTACTTGTGTACAAGCTCCTTAGAGAAGAGCTGATTGACCCACTTTCTCTTCTTCACCCACGAATCCTACATTGTTGCTTTCTATTCCTCCCCGACTTACTTCAGAGCTTGTGTCACCATCCCCCAACAAAGCTAGTTTAAAGCCCTCCTCATTAGGTTTGCAAGCCTGCCAGCCAAGATGTTCTTTCTTCCCTTGGTTAGGTAGACCCCATCTCTTCCTAGCAATCCTTGTTCACAAAAAAGGATCCCATGGTCGAAGAAACCAAACACTTCTCTGAGACCCCACCTACACAACCACACCTTTACCTCAGCGATTCAAGGATCCCGATCTAGACCCCTTCCTTCCACAGGGAGGATGGATGAGAACACCACTTGTACTCCATATTCCTTGATCTTTCTTCCTAGGGTTACATAATCATGTACTCATATCCAGCCTTTCATCCACCATAATCCCTAGGTCCCTTTCCGCTGTACTGCTACTTAGCCAGTCGGTCCCCAGCCTGTAACAATGCTTGGGATTCTTCTGCCCCAGGTGCAGGACCCTGCACTTTTCCTTGTTGCACTTCATCAGATTTCTTTTGGCCCAATCCTCCAATTTGTCTAGGTGGCTCTGAACCCTATCCTTGACCCCTAGCTTAGTGTCATCTGCAAATTTGGTGAGGATGCAATCCATCCCCTCATCCAGGTCATTAATAAAGATGTTGAACAGTATTGGATCGAGAACTGATCCTTGGGACACTCCCCTTGAAACTGACCACCAATCAGACATTGAGCCATTGACCACTACCTGTTGGGCCCATCCGGCAAGCCAGCTTTCTATCCATTTTACAGTCCGTGTATCCAATCCGTACTTCTTTGTGGCAAGAATGTTGTAGGAAACTGTATCAAAAGCTTTGCTAAAGTCAAGGTACATCACATCCATTGACTTCCCCATATCCACAGAGCCAGTTACTTCATCACAGAAGCTAATCAGATTTGTGAGGCACAACTTGCCCTTGGTGAATTCATGTTGACTGCTCTTGATTATATTCCCCTCTTTCAAGTGCTCTAAAATGGATTCTTAGAGGACCTCCTGCATGATTTTTACGGGGACTGACCTCCTTTCCCTCTTCTCCTACAGCAGCTCTTATGAGTACTTTAGTGTTGGACACATTATTTTCTCGTTATAGTATATTTGAAGTGATTGATTGTACAATAAAAGTATTTCAAATGCAAACTATATTTGTTACAAAATGTAAAATACTACTTTATACTTGACAAAGAGGAAATAAAAGCTATATACGCTCTGGCTTCTTATGAAAACTAGTTCAGTAGCAACTTCAAACAATATTTTAATGCTGGCTGAGTAACACTGGCAGTGAGGAAGGTAAAGTGCTGGTTAGGTGTGGAAATCATGATAAGTTCTTCATAGGGGCCGATCCTACAGTTTGCATCAACCTTATCACCATCAGTAAAATGTGTAACAACTAAAAATTCCATCCAAAATAAGAAGCTTTAGAGTTCGATTCACATTAACATCTGAGCTAATTATGCTGGTATATGCTTTTGCAGCTGCCCTTGTCACCTTTTTTCCGATCATAAATAAAGCTTGCTGTTGATCTTGCTGTTTCCTCATGACTCCCAGCAGGTTCCATGAGTCATTGCTTGGAGAATGTGACATTACTCAACTACTGGGACCTTGTATTTTTCTGCTGAATGTGTTTATTTATTTTTACAGTTTTCACCATTTCTAAATACATGTGTAGGCAGACATGCCATAAATTTCCTGAGCATGAGATTTTATACAGATGGCCAGGGTGTTATGTTTCTTATTGAGAGTTTTATACCTAACAGCAACTGCATAGGGATGAGCTTTCATGGGACAGACCCACTTACCACAAAAGCTCATCACCTAATAAATCATTCTGTTAGTCTTTAAAGGGCTACATGACTACAGTTTTGATTTGGTAGAATACAGACTAACACGGCTATCTGTCTGTTACTATTCAGAATCTGCTAAGTTAGGGACCAAATTTTGTAGACTTGGAGTAGGTCTGCCTTGGGAGATACTGACAGATACTCATTCTCAGTTATTCCAATTTTTTAGCTGGAAAAAAAAAGGCGGCGGGGGTGAGCTGCATTATGGAAGAAGTTGACTAAGTCACATTTATCCTCTGTAGATTCATGGAACTATGTGCGGCCGTTGTGTTGACCACTGCAAAGTAGGGCAGTCCAGAGTTGGTTAAACTTGTATTCTGGTTCCCACAGCTTCCTACAGGCTTCAAGAAAAACAGAATAGTTGTAGGGCAGTGTGCTCCTCATCCCTCTTTCTCTTGCTCCTACTATGTCTCTTAGAGCACCGGAATCCAGAGCAAGGTTGGTATAGCACCCTTCTGCCAGCTCTACAGTGATTGAAGAGGCTCCATGTACAGGGTCTATTCACAAGAGGATAAAAAGTGACTGTAGTATAAATGAGAGTCAGGCCCATTTATTTTAATTTGTGAATGATTCATTATGGAGGACCTGCAAGCTCCACCTATTTTTTTAAACAATAGAATACCAATTGAAATGTATTAAATATTTTGCCTGGTTTTTTACATTTTCAACATTGATTGCAATTACAACACAGAATACAAAGTGTACAGTGCTCGCTTTCTATTATTTTTGATTACATATATATGTAAAAATGATAAAAAATGGTATTTTTCAATTCACCTCACAGAAGTACTGAAGAGCAATCTATTGTTAAGAGTGGCCAACACTTCCCAGCATAAGAATCTGTTTTCAGTTGCATAGTAGTAGGCATCCTTCAGTCTGCATAGACTATGGATCGCGCCCTTTAAAGTTTCAATTGAGGACTTCATTTACAGCGTCTACTGTAACTATGAAGACCCACATGAGGGTGACAGTCCTTGCTGCATCTCTTGCAGATGTAGTGGGTGTCTGGCAAGTCCTTATTGTGCTTTCTGTGCGCTCGCTTCTCCTCTGCTAGCTGTCTGATCTTCATCTCGCCCTTCTGAAGGCCCTTGTGTAACCCCTGCCTCCATCTGCTGTGGTCATCTGCTAGTTCTTCCCAGTTGTCCAGCTCGATGTCTACTTCTCTGAGGTCTCTCTTGCAGACATCTTTGTAGCGCAACTGGGGGCGTCCGGGAGGTCTTTTGCCAGAGACTAGCTCACCATACAGGATGTCTTTTGGAATCCTTCCATCATTCATCCTGTGGACGTGGCCAAGCCAGCGGAGTCGACGCTGCCTGAGGAGGGTGTGCATGGTTGGGATTCCAGCTTGCTCGAGGACGGCAGTGTTGGTCACTCTGTCCTTCCATGATATTCCAAGGATGCGCCTGAGGCAGCGCAAGTGGAAGACATTCATCCTCTTTTCCTGGCAGGCATACAGGGTCCAAGTCCCGCTGCCATAAAGGAGGGTGCTGAGGATGCAGGCTCTGTAGACTTGCATTTTGGTGTGAGTGTACAGCTTGTTGTTATTCCACACTCTCTTGCTGAGTCTGGACAGAGTTGTGGCCGCTTTTCCGATCCTCCTATTTAGTTCAGTGTCCAATGACAGGTTGTCAGTGATGGTGGACCTGAGGTAAACGAACTCGTGGATGACCTCTAACGGATAGTTGTCAATGCTGATTGATGGGGATTCAGCAACATCCTGACCGAGTACGTTTCTCTTCTTTAGGCTGATGGTAAGCCCAAAGTCCTTGCACGCTTTGGAGAACTGATCCAGCAGTTTTTGAAGCTGGTCTTCTGTGAGAGACACTACAGGAGCATCGTCTGCAAACAGCATGTCTCTGATGAGGACTTCCCACACCTTAGACTTAGCTTTCAGCCTTGCAAGGTTAAACAGTTTCCCATCAGATCTTGTGTGCAGCAAGATGCCCTCTGTTGAAGATCCAAAGGCATGCTTCCGGAGGAGTGCGAAGAAGATCCCGAACAATGTCGGAGCAAGCATGCATCCTTGTTTGACGCCGCTCCTGATTCTGAAAGCATCCGATAATGCGCCGTCATATTGGATGGTTCCTCTCATGTCTTCGTGGAACGACTGGATCATTTTGAGTAACCATGGAGGACAGCCTATCTTGTGGAGCAGTTTGAACATACCATCCCTGCTGACCAAGTCAAAGGCCTTGGTCAGGTCGATGGAGGCTATGTAGAGTGGCTTTCTCTGCTCCCTGCACTTCTCCTGCAGCTGCCTTAGAGAGAAGACCATGTCAACGGTAGACCTCTCTGTGCGGAATCCGCACTGTGATTCAGGGTACACCCTCTCAGCAATCTTCTGGAGTCTGCCAAGGATGATGCGAGCGAACAGTTTACCAGTGACGCTTAGGAGGGAGATTTCACGGTAGTTGTTGCAGTCGCTTCTGTCTCCTTTGTTCTTATACAACGTTACAATGTTAGCGTTGCGCATATCCTGTGGAACCTCACCCTCTTTCCAGCACAGGCACAGCAGCTCATGTAGGGGTTCCAGGAGTGTGTCTGCGGCACATTTGATTACCTCTGGTGGTATACCATCCTGACCAGGGGCCTTTCCTGCTGCAATGCTGTCGATGGCTCTCTTCAGTTCATCCACAGTCGGTTCTTGATCCAGTTCGTCCATTACTGGTAGGAGCTCGACGGCATCGAGGGCTGCATCAACCACAACATTCTCGCGTGAGTACAGCTCAGAGTAGTGCTCAACCCAGTGCTCCATCTGTTTGGCTTTGTCAGCGATGACTTCACCAGATTTGGATTTCAGAGGTGCCATCTTGTTCTGGGTGGGTCCTAATGCCTTCCTCATACCCTCGTACATTCCTCTGAGATTACCAAAGTCGGCACAGGTCTGGATGCTGCTGCATAGCTGGAGCCAGTGGTTGTTGGCACAGCGCCTGGCTGTCTGCTGTACTGTTCTTCTGGCCTCTCTAAGTGCTTGCTGGGTACTCTGGCTCAGTGAGCGTTTGTACTCCAGGAGTGCAGCGCGCTTCTTTTCAATGACTGGAATCATCTCATCGGAGTTAGCTTCGAACCAGTCGTTCGTGTTTCTAGCTCTTCTTCCAAACACCGACAAGGCCGTGTTGTAAACTGTATCCCTCAGATGTTGCCATTTGGATGTCACATCGGCGCCCCCAGGGCCGCTGCGCAGATTTTCCTGGAGGGTCTCTCTGAACTTTTCAGCTTTCTCCGAGTTTGCCATCTTTCTGGTGTCAATGCGGGGCCTTCCAGCAGGTTTAGAGCGGTACAGCTTCTTAGGTCTCAGCTTGAGCTTGGAGCAAACTAGCAAGTGATCTGTATCACAATCAGCACTAAGATAGCTGCGTGTCAGAAGGACGTTTTTGAGGTTATTACGCCTAGTGATGAGCACACCTAGTTGATGCCAGTGCTTCGAGCATGGGTGTCTCCACGACACTCTGTGCTGTGGCTTCATTCGGAAGAATGTGTTTGTGATGCACAGATTGTGGTACGTGCACAGTTCAAGGAGATGCTGTCCACTGTCATTCATTTTTCCCACACCGAAGTGTCCTAAGCAGGAAGGCCATAAGGCCCAATCAGCTCCAACTCTTGCATTGAAGTCACCCAAGATGAACAGTTGTTCACGAGCAGGTATTTGTGCTACAGCAGCACTAAGCACGTCATAGAACTTGTCTTTCACTTCTGGTGTGGCGTACAAGGTTGGAGCATAAGCGCTGATCAGGTGGACGGAACCGGCGCAAGTTTGAAGCGTGATCCGAAGAAGTCTTTCTGATCCGCCCATGACTAAATCAACCATTTGTAGAAGGGTGTTTCTGACAGTAAAGCCAACACCATGCTCTCTGGGTTCTTCTTGGGCTTTACCCTGCCAGAAAAAGGTGTGGTCCTTTTCCTTTAGGGATCCCGAATCTGCGAGTCGCGTCTCTTGCAGTGCAGCGATATCAACTCTGAGCCTCTTCAGTTCCTCGTTAATGACAACGGTCTTGCGGGTGTCACTGATGGCCTGAAGATCTTCAGTCAAGCTGGTCAGCATGGTCCGCACATTCCAGCAAGCAAGCTTAAATTGTTGATGTTTCTCATTTCTTGTTGATTTTCTTAGTGGTTTGCCTGGTGCCCAAATTTCAGTCATTTGTCAGGTTGAGGAACCTTAAGCCTCACGCACCCAGTGAGGCAGGTGAACTGTGGCAGGACAGTACCCTATTGGCTGGGGGCTGCCCAGCTTGAGGCAGGCGGTGACTGTCCAGTGAGATGCGAGGATCTCTCCCACCGTCAAAGGCAACCCCTGGCGCTCGTTCTCTACGCCAATCGAGCAAGAGCTTATAACCGGTATCTGTTGCCTCCCGTGTTGATGCAACGCTGTTCAGCAATGCCGGAGTACCTCTCCAGGTGCGAGCCTGAGCACTTATTATTTCAGCTGCATACCACTGTGCAAAATTGAAAGCATTTGGGTTGAAATTCTCATGCCACCTGTCTGTCTCAGGCTAAGACTTTTTCTTTCAACTTCAGTTAAAACAAATTAATGTTTCTGAGAATAACATTACAGGAAAATACTATTGAATTGATTGGGTTCAACTTCTTGTAAACTATTTTGACTTCCACCCCTCACAAGGGAAAGTGCAAACCCATTCGATAATTCGCCCTTTGAGGAGAGAGCTCCACAGTCTTTGCATATGAGTGTGCCTGGCTGGGACAGAGAAAGACCACACAAGCAGACATGGGTAGAAGCAAAACAGCACAGTGAAAACTAAGCACAGACAGCATACTAACACAATGTGTGACCCTTAGATAAAGCTAACAGATAACGCTTTTTGGATACAGAGCATTGATTGGAAGGAAAGGCAGGCCTGGAACCAGAAACAAGGGAACTGTTTGTATCCTGCTGTTTGATTCCTCGTGTGTTCACAGAAAAAAAAGGACTGTACATTGCTTGTAAATAAAGAGGAATGCATCAGAGAAAACTTCAGACTCCATTGTAAATGTCTAATCCCAACTGGAACACCTACAGTCCCCCAAATTTTTGGTTAACCTCTTGAGTTGAAAGGGGTAATACTACACTGTTTTGCCAATGTTTAGAAAAAGAAAAGAAAAACCAACCCCAAACCCTACAATCCCTTTCCTCAGAATCGCAAGTGCCTCCTTGCTTTGGAACAGAACCTTGACATTTCAGGAAAGGGCTGGGTGTACTGCTATGGTGTCAAGACTGTGCTTTTTGCTCTCTCTGTGAAGACTTGTTCAATTTGTCCCAGTTCTTGTATATGACCATTTTTACATGCTCAGTAAAGATTTGTTAGCATTTGGCAGCGAAATTCCTCAAAGTACTCCCTGTTCTGATTACGCTGTAGCCTAGGGCTGCCTGAGATGAACAAGACTTTCCTTGCAGTTGCTTCTCCCAGCAGGTGGGGATGAGGGATCAGATCTGAGACCAGGACTCCTGTGGAACAAACACAGTGTGTGATCATTTAATTGAAGACTGTGTCATAATGTGGGGAGTGCAGCAGGGGCTGACCATTGTTGCTGCTCTGCATCAAGGCCCCACTCCATAGTCCCTGAGGCTGGGCCCCTCAGGGGACAGGGTGCAATGGAGTGGGGAAGGCAGAGCAGAGCAGTGGCAGGAAGGGACAGGGCTTGAGCAACCAGAACAGACAGCACCCCCACCCCCTAGAACTTCCAGGGTGGCTTGCAAGAGTGCTCCAGCTGGGGATGGTTTGCAGGCCAGGCAAGGATCTTGAAACCCCCCTGCTTTAAAGCACTCTGTGGACATTTCTTGAAATAAACAATTGTTGTCTTTTCTTGATGGGGATACATATTTAACCATCACTGACTGAATGCCGGAGATTATGCTTGGTTTTACTTGGAAAATTAAAAGGATGACAGGCAACCACAGGAGTGGGGTCAGAGGGGGGCATCCAACACACTTGATAGGAATAGTGGGACTGGAGACAGGGGAAGGAGCAGATGACAATTAGCTAGGGGGAAGGGGCATCTCACTGGCAGGTTAGCCAAGAAAGGGGATACAAGGGACAGGCCAGCTAGAAGTTATTTGGTCTTTATAAATGCTTCTCTACTGTAATGACACGAATTGTACCAACTTAGGTTATTTTTTCCCAGCTGCATGACTACATACACAGCCATTTATTTTGCTTTAATCCAATTTTTCCTCTATCTTTGTTTCTATGTAGAGCAAATCAATCCTAACCAAGCAGATTGCTGCACACACTTTAAGCCCTATTTAAATCAATGGGGCTCTGGCTGGGAGCAGGAGAAAGCCTACACAGACCAGAACGGAGAATTCTGGGACCTTAGATTGCTTTTAAGGCTCAGTCCCCAAGCTATGCCTTTGAAAAGCAGAGTAACTCCTGAGAAGGGCATTTGGGGATGCCTGTTACACTCAGCCAAGGCAACCCTCTAAGTGCCACTCAGTAGGAGTATAGGAAAAAGGGAACCAAAAAGTTATATACAGCAGTGTTTCTTAAACTCTGTTCCATGGAACACTGGTGTTTTGCGAACAACTCACAGGTTTTTCATGAGCATTAGGAAAAACAATTGAAAGTTTTACAATAAATAACCACGTTACACAAGAACAGTAATGGAAAATACTGAAACATAATTTCATTTCTCCATCTTGCCAGAGTGATAATAGTCTAGCAACACAGCAAGGATTGACTAAAATTGTGCTAGCCTCCTCTCTCCTCTTCTATCCATACGGCAGAGTAGCAACTAGCAACAATGTGCAGCGCATGTGCTACGCCGGTGCGGTGGCTACGCTGTCAGTCATCTGCTTTATGTCAGCCAATGTGCACATGTGGCATGTGATGATTTATTTTCATAGGTGTTCCCCATAAAAAAAATATTAGTTTGGCGTTCCATGGCCTCAAAAAGTTTAAGAAACACTGATATACAGCACAAGGTACAGCAGCGCATTTCTATATGGAGATAGACATATATTATCTCACAGAGCTGGAAGGGACCTTGAGAGGTCAGTAAGTCCACTCCTCTGCCCTCTCAGCAGGACCAAGCACGATCCCTGACATTTTTTTTTAAATCCATATGCCCCAGGCCCCTAAATGGCCTCCTCAAGGATTGCACTCACAACCCTGGGATTAGCAGGCCAATTCTCAAACCACCAAGCTATCCCTGCTTGAGTGCCAGATGATGAATGTGACCAAAGCTATTTGAATGTACAGTATTTTCAATATTTCCTGACAGAAATAATTATATTTATACATAACTCACTGCCAGGGAAAAGTTTGGGCACAGAACACTGAACATAGTTTATCATAAGTGCAAAACCATGACCACAAAATCAGACCCTGGTTTAGGCCTCAATCTTGTAACCTACTGAGCACCTTGTCCTGCCTCCAGCAAAGCACCTGAACAGATGATGCACGTCTAGGGCACGAGCGAAAAGCCACCTGGCTCCAGGTCAGGCTTCGCTCTCCTTGCCAGTGATCTCAGTGGCACGGGACTTGGGCACAACCTCTCCTGCCAGCGTCTCGCTGGGGGGCTACGGCGTTCACAACCCCGCAGGGACCCAGGGCAATGCCCCTGACCCTCGCGCCGAGCTAAGCAGGGCAGGAGGGGGACCGGGGACCAGGCGCTGGCTGCTGTAACTCCAGCCCCAGGAGGCAGGCGAGACCCAACTTTCCCGCCTGCCCCCAGCGCAGGCGCCGCTGCCCACTCCCGTAGGTAGCAGCCGATCCCCGCTCTCCCGCCCGCGAGCGGCCCCGGCAGCGGCTGACCCACATTCCCGCTGCGTCGCCCGTTTGCGCTGCCGCCGCGGCTGATTGCGGCAGCTGTCCGGGGGGAGGCCGGCGAGCGACGGAGGCTCTGCGGCGCTATGGGAGCGTAGCGTGGCGGTCGCCGCGGCCGGAGAGAGGTGAGGGAGGACCCGGGCGCCTGGTAAGTCCCCCTCCCTGCGCGCGGCCTGACCGACCCCGCAACCCTGTCCCCGGGACAGGCTGGGCGGCCTCCCGGGCGCACGGCGCGGCGCGGCGCGGCGCGTAGCCGGCCCGGCCGGGCAGGTCGCCTAGCGACGGTGAATGTGATCCTGGGGAGGCCGGGAGCAGCCTGGCAGCGCCTCTGAAGCAGCCGCTTCGAGACCAGGTGGGGAGCGGCTTCCCTGCCTGCTCCGCGGGCTGGCTCCGGGGGGGTGGGCTGCTGCGGGGGTCGCTGCAGGCGCGTGTCAACACGAGTGCGTGGCGCAGAGCCAGGGATTAGCCGCGCGCTCTGGTTCCTGGAGGTCCAGCTGCCTCGCGGCCGTACCGCCTTCCCCAGGCCCTTGGAGGGAGAGGGAGCGGGAGCGGGAGCAGCCAGCCAAGGTAGGTGCTGGAGAAAAGGGGCTTTTCGTTTGGCACTGTGGGGGAATGCTCGAGGATTTACAGTGGCTGCGGTTGTGCAGCGCAATGAAACAGATTCCTCGTAGTCCTGCAGACCTGCCCTGAAAACGGCTCTTTTCCTTCTAGAAGGTAGTGGGGGCGTTAAACATCTCTGGAGTTAGTTTGTCCCCTTCCACTTTGGACTTTCAGTTGGATTTCATGTCCCAGAGATTTGAAGCTGCTTCTTGCACTTTAACAAACAAACAAAAAAAAAAACCAAAGCATCAGTGGGACTATATCAAATTCTGGGCAGATATCCAGGTGCCTGGCTCTGCGGCTCTGCAGTGTTTGTATCATGCGGATGGTTTGACAAGTTCATCCTAATGCAAGTGGAGTTGCCAGTATGGTGGAAAGCAGATCAACACCTGAAGCCAGATTTGATCTCAATTGCACCATTGTAAATAACTCCATCCAAGTCAGGGCAATTATCCTGGTATGAGATCAGAATCAGGCCCTTTGGAGTATTTACCTCATGTAAATATGCAGGATAATACAGTCTCCATTCTAAAGTTTGCTCTGGAGTCAACATAATTGTATTATGCAGGTTTATATATCTGCTATCCTCTACCCTTTTCCTTGCCACCCCCTCCCCTAGTCTTTAAAAAAAAAAAAAGAGAGTATTAAAGGAAAGAGGCCACAATGTATTCAATAATTCATGGGAAGTATTATTGCCCAAGTCCCAACAGCTCAACATTCAGATAATGAACAGTTCTGGTGACAAAGGCATTTGAAACAAAGGAGCCATTTTAGAAAGTGCTTGAGAGAAATTGTTTATCTCCACGATTTTGTAACCCAGCGATCACTTTTAAATTGTGATACCATTTTGGAGAGTGGAAAACTGAAATAAAATTGAGGAAATAAAGTTAAATTTCCTTTCTTTAAAGCATATATTTTCCAGGTGCACTGCTGCTGGCTTATTGTCATTCCTGTTTCAGACATCTGCTTGCACAATGAAAGAACTATTTTGTGCACTATGAAGTGGGTCTGTCCCACAAAAGCTTGTCACCGAATAAATCATTTTGTTAGTCTTTAAAGAGTTAAATTTCTGTGGTTTTGTTTTGTCCACACATGAATAGTTGAAATAGTTCAATGTGCATGTGCTGCTCATCTTGCTTAATTATGTACTGTTGCCCTAAAAGTAAAGGGCTTACTGCTTGTAGTAATTTCTGTGAAGATGTATTGCATGCTTTTCATCCTGTTAAAATACATGGGATAAATAACTTGAAGCATAGGTGCAATGAATATACAACCTCTTTCTGTGGCTGCCTTAAAAATATCTTGGGATAGTGTCATATCCATCCATATTTGAATTTCATGTCTTCGTGTTTAGAGTTGATGTAATATTTCAGTGAAAACTGTTGCTGGAAATGTGTAGTTGTCAGCTTCATCTTGCCTGAATGATAGGTGTTGAGTTTCAAAAATGTTGTATTTCACATTAAGACAAAGCTGTAGAAGAAACTTCAGGAAGCTGTTGAATATGAATGAATGCTACAGATTTTCCCCAAAACATTGCTAACTTTTTTGCTAGTTTTGCTGACATAAATTGACAGACAAGTCTATTCCCCGAAGTGCAATAATCTAGAGAGTGCTTCTTACCCTTTGTGAGTCAGAGCCCATGGGGCAGGTCTTGCGCAAAGTTTCAGTAGATAGAACTTAAGACAGTATGTAAATAGGTAGAGTTACTTTCATGTAACTCATACTTTTGTTAGCAGAAAAAGGTCTTTCATCATTTATCTTCTCTTTGCCACAGACCTGTCACCTGATGAGACTAGTACTGCTTAGGCAGCCAGAAAGCTAAGCCATTCTTCAGCTACCTCACTTGAAGGCAGTACTTTTATTAAATCCTCTTGTTGCCAGCTGCAGTGTAGTGCTCCTACTGCTGAGCCAAGGTATGCAAGCTTCCAGGTGGCTGTTAGCATTTTAAGAACCTTGTTTTCTAAACCTGCTCAGAGTAGTAACAGAGAGGGAGCCGTGCTAGTCTATATACTATGACAACAAAAAAGCAGTCAAGTTGCATTTGTTAGTCTTTAAAGTGCTACTTGACTGCTTTTTTGTTTTGCTCAGAGTAGGTTTGTGTTCGGAATTGAACTGTTTCAGCACTGCTCTATCAGCCATCATATTGGTAATGATTTTGCTTTATTGTACAGCGGAGACATAATAGGCATATACCAGACTCAGGAGAACTTTATTTGCTCTATTGGGCCATTTGCGGCACTAGTGGAAAATTGCAAAAATTAAAAATCTGGGCTGGCTGGAAAGGAAGTCCTCTGGGTTCTAAATGCCCACTGGGTCATTTGAGAGAGTTGGTCTCAGTATCATTCACAAATGTGTCTAAGCCTTGTTGAGAGGAAGGTTTGTCAGATGATCTGTAATCTTCCTTGCTCTGTGGTATAAATCATAGTATGACCGCATGCCATGGGAGAGCAGGACATTTTCAGGAGTTTCTGGAAGGAAGGAGATGCAAATGCTGTGGAGGAGTCAGGGGAAGGAGTTTGCTAGAGTAGTTCAGGAGGACACCAGGTGATTTTGGGAGATCCAAAATGGGGAGCAACTAAAATGAAGCTGAATTATTGAACAGTGGTAAAATAAGATGGAGGGTGGGGATAATTGATGTTTGTGAAGAGCTGTAGGTGGTGAGGGTCTCAGAAGAAAGTCTGTAGAGAGGAGAGCTGATGAGGAGGAGCTGAGAAGTTCAATACGCTCATCCCTCATTAAATGAGTACTTTACTTACGAGTACTTGCTAAAACGAGGGACACATACCTACCTTTGTTCTCTACACCAGTGAACTGCCTCCCACTAATGTGAGCCTTACCCCCCTCCCTGCAGACCTAACCCGCCACAGTCTGATCCTACCCAGCAGCCCCACAAACTAAATCCACCACAGCTTGAACCCCCTTGCTGGCCCCGCAGACCCAACCTGCAGTAGTTTGTACCCCCCACTGGCCCTGTGGCCCCATCCTGCTTCAGCCTGAACCCCACACACTCCCTGTGGGTCCAACCTGCTGTAACCTTAACCTCCCCCACCCACCCCATGGACCCAACCCACCACCAGGTTTCAACCCTCCCTCCCACTCATGGCCCCAAATTGCCACCAGCCTTTAACCCTCTCCAACCCTCCTCATCCCCCAAATCCAAAGTTCACTTACGTTTCAAAAGCAGCGCCACATGGAACAAATCAAAGACTTTCACGTGTATTTTAATGGGACTTTAGTGTGCCTCTTACAAGTTTTCACCTACGAGCAGAAAGTTGGGAATCGGTTGTGCTCGTATAGCGAGGGATGAGTGTAGATGGTTTTCAGACTCCATGTATAAAGAGAGGGAAACTGTGACCTGTTAGAGATGCTTGGAGAAGTGGAACTGTCATGCAGGGGGCCTAGCACGTTGAGCCATGTGGGAATCATGGCTTTGCTCCCAAAATGAATTATACTTGTAGTCTTATACCTATGACTTTTCCCACCATCCATACTATGTGTTTTACGGTTACTGGTTAATCCTAACACCAGCCCTGTGAGATAGATAATTTTAATTATTTTTTACCCATCTCTCCTCTCTTGGTGGTCACTCAATAATGATTAAGATGTCTTCATGTCACCCTTCTACTTGTGTGTCCATTGATGGTTGATCAACCCGATTCTGGAGCTGCAGATCTTATCACAGAAGGGGCAGGTGTTGGTAGCTGTTGGAGTGGCGCAGGGCAGTTTTTGATACTCTTTTCTTCTTTTCCACCTCTCCTGGTCTGCACTGTGGTGGGACTTCTCAAACTGTGCCACCTACACATGGTTACTGCTCTCCACTGGGGTCAGTCTTGCACAGAGTTCTCCCAAGTGTTGAAACCAATGCTGCACTTTTTCATGCATGCCTTCAGCATGTCCTTATATTGTTTCCACTGGCTCCCAACACTCCTCTCTCCTTCCTCCAACGTGGAAAACAGAATCTGGTTTGGGAGATGCTGATCAGACATCCAAACCGTAAGACCAGTCCAACAAAGTTGTTGATGAATGATAATGACTTCAATGCTGGCCATGTTTTACTCTTCCAGGATTCTAGTGTTCCGGTACCTATCCTTCCAAGAGATACTTAGGATTCTTGTGAGGCAGTGTTGATGATATTGTTCCAGTGCCTTCACATGATGCTTGTATGTTGTACAGATTTCACATGCATATAGTAACATGGTATACAAGGAGCTTTGTCTTATGATAGATGTCCCGGTTCTTGAAGACCCTTTGCCTCAGGTGGGCCAAAGTAGAGCTTGCACAGCTCAGATGATGCTCGTCAATGACAGCTGTGGTTTTGTGTCTTTGTCGAATAATGGAACAAGCTCTTTTGGGCTGTATATACAGACTAAATCTGTCAACAGAGCAGAGTAACAACCAGGTAAAAGCTTGAAACGTCACAGGAACAGCAAGATAAAATTTACAATGTGCACCAACATTAGCTGTGAGGGAAGCTAACACTCCACAAACATGAAAGTTCATGAGGTAATTGAGTCCTGATCACTTCCCTGGAAGATGTTTGTGGAGTGTTAGCTTCTCTCACAGCTAATGTTGGTGTACATTGTAAATTTTATCTTGCTGTTCCTGTGACGTTTCAAGCTTCTACCTGGTTGTTACTATGCTCTGTTGACAGATTTGGTTTGTATATACAGTCCAAAAGAACTTGGTCCATTGTTCGACAAAGACACAAAACCACAGCTGTCATTTTCTACAATGCAACTGTGAGATCTTTCTCCTGACAACGTTATAGCTATCAGCTTCAGCACATAGATGGCAATCTCTAAGATGGCATAGACTGTACATCGTTATTTCCTGTCATGAATTTTATGAAGACATGCGCTTCTGTGACTGTTCACTTATTTCATTTTCAGTGAAATTAATGTTTAATATAAAACTATGCAAAGTGGTGGATGAAAAAGGTGAAGCTCCTTTGCAGTGTAATGGTTATGTTTTTGTAAAATTTGATTTTTGAATTATGTAATGGTAATGCTGAGAACCAACTTTCTCTTAAATTAAGTTTTAAAGTAATTTACTGCTGATTATCACTTGCTTAGTGATAGCTGTTTTCTCCTCCTGGCTTGACTCCTTTTTTCTTTGCTTCAGTATATTATGTTGTGTCTCTTGTATTCTTTTATCTCTATTTTAATGAATTATAACTTCTTCCCCTTCTGCCATACTGTATTCTTTGCCTCCTTTACTGCTCTATTTACAGCAAGCAAAAACAAAACAAAACAAAACAAAAACCCAAAACAAAAACCTGTCAACACCAGATTTTTGTCCCATACAGCAACTCTCACATGCATCTTGGAAACTTTACCAGGCACTTAACAATGCAAGATGGGAGTAGGAGAGAATATAGTCACTGCATGGAGATCATACATTGGTGAGAAATAGCCCTTCCTTTCCATACACCCCTTTCCCAGTTGTTAGGAAAGAACATGCTATGTGATTCCTTACAGGATGATATTCCTGGACCCTCTTTGGTAATGTTTTTGTTAGTATCAATCTGTGGTGGTTGAGTAATAAACTGGAATCTCTTTCCTGGACTCCAAAACCCACTTCTTTAAAGAAGACAAGACGTTCTCTTTCAATGCACTTTTCCCCTTCAGGCTCCCTACCCCCGCCTCAGTTGTCTGGCTGCTCTGAGAAGTGATTGTTTCTGCTACTCTAAATACCCCCACAATCTGACTCAACCTATAGTTTTCTTATTCAGGTTTTCTTTTTTCCTTACTAGCTCCAGTTCCTGCCTCAGAGTGGTTTTAAGAGTGAAATTGACCTAATTTAGGTCAGTTCATAGTTATAGGGTTGTGAATATTGATCAAATTATGGTAACTGCTGCAGGCTAGGGAAGTGATTGGGAGAAGCAGAAGTATTGAACTTGTGTATAGATTATACCCGATTCACATTTGGCATATTTGCTTTACAAGCTACAGACTTTTTTAAAATAAGAGTAAAGCTTTTAATCTGCACAGGTTGAAGGTGCTTTCTTGAAAAAGCTTTCTACTACCCATAGGCATGTAACTCTCTTCCAATCTCTGCTAAAAGACATAGGGCTTGCTCTGCAATATAATCATAAAATGTGATTTGCAGTGCATTGTGTACTCAGTCAGTGCTCCCAGCAAAGTCACAGATACACACAGAATTGCCCACGAAAGCTTATGCTCCAAGAAATCTGTTAGTCTGTAAGGTGCCACAGGACTTCTCATTTTTTAAATAAAATTGTTCTGGTTTCTTTAGCACGCAGAAGAGTTCATTGAGCACAAAGTACGAGCCAAATCAGTGGGCCGCAGAATTTCCTGCAGGACTGTTTCTCTTTTCTGAACAAAAGAAACTAGCAGTCATGTAGCACTTTAAAGATAGTGCTGTACTGGAAATTGAGTATCTCCAGATCTGAAGAAGTGGGTCTGCCCCAGGAAAGCTCATCACCTAATAAATTATTTTGTTAGTCTTTGAAGTGCTACCTGACTGCTTGTTCGTTTTGTTAAGATACAGACTAATGTGGCTACCTCTGTTAATATTCTCATTTCTGAATCAAATCAACTGTACCCATCAGGAGAAGTTCAGTCTGGGATTCTACAGTCCTCAGAGACAATATAATAAATAGGGCTTACATAATAGGCGTTTCAATCAGAGAATCTCAGTGCTTCACAAACAATACTCCTCTCTGCCGTCCTTCTGGAGAACTTTCACGTACTGGCTCACAGTACAGGAGTAAAGTACACCCTGAGCTCTGCTGCAGTCGATTGGCTCAGTGAAATGTTAACACCAGGGTAGTTTTCTCTATCTCGCTCCATTTCAGTTTGTCTGCTCTTGTAGCATGAGGGTTAAGTTGTCACTTGGCTACAACGGCAGTCTGTTATCAGGCGGATGCTCAATGTTTATCAACCCCATAAAATGTTGTGTTCTAGGAATTATTAAAGCTCTCCAAGCGGCTGCTTGGTGCTTGTGGTGATCTACCTGGGTCTGTGGGACTCCAGTGCTTTGCTTTTGTCAGGGCAGTCTTTGAGAGGATACGATAAAGTTAGAATAAAAGAGGCAGTCTTTTCTGGATGAGTGTATGTATTTTTTTTTAAACAGGTCAGATCTCCAACATTGTACGCAATACATCATTTATCATTCTCTTTAAGTACAAATGACGGGAATATTACACATTGAAAGGTAACCATTATAATCCAAAATGCGTATTGTAGAAAATAAGCCTTGGTAGCAGTGAACTGCTTTGTGACTTTTGTAACTACAACCAAACAATATTTAAAAGTCTTTATAAACTTCTTTCCCACACTAAGTAATTTTGAAAGGAGAGTGGTGAAAGGGTTGGGTTCTGATTTTTTTTCTGCTTTCTGAAGAATAAACTTTCATTTAGGCAAGTTTTGTCCTTTGCTATGAAAACGAGTTTGACCTCACAATGTAAAATCTGTTCTTTGTTACTCAGCTAACCAGTGTTGTCGAAAATTTTCTAGCCAAAACCATGGGTCACCTCTTCTTTTGCTGTGGAAAAATCTGCTTAGGGCTAGGAGAGCTGGAGTTTCAATGTGGCATCATCGGAGAAAAATATATATTCAGATGGGCATTGGGAAGGGAGTGGAAGGGGCCAGGGACCCTTGCCTTTCTTTTAAATCCCTGTTCTAGGATGTCAGGCATGGATAGTGACATGTTTATTGTCCTCCCTGAGGAGAGAAGGGATTTCGTCTGCACTAAGTGCAAACAGGTCTCCATTTTAGAAGAAAAAATTAGAGGACTGGAGGCTCAAGTGTTGACCCTACACTCAGTCAGGGAGGATGAAGATTTCCTTGACAGAAGGGAGCGTTTAATCTTGCAAGCACAGCAGGCAGAAGAACCGGGGAGGGTGGTAAGGGATGAAGCAGGGAACTGGAAGCATGTAACTTCTAGAAGAAAAAGAAGGCGGTACGTGAGTCCTCCATTGATATAGAGATAAGTAATTGCTTTCAGGCTCTCTCCGCTGGTTCTGTGATGGTGAGTGCTTTGGAAGGAGCCTCACAGGGAAAAAATCGCAAGGGAACTGTTTCTACTGCAGGACAGGAGATGTGTAGTCCTAGGGGTGGGGGTTCAATGGCCACCACCCCCATAAGAAAAAAGATGGGTGGTGGTAGGGGACTCCCTCCTAAGGGGGACTGAACCATCCATCTGCTGACCAGACCTGCAATCTCGTGAGGTGTGCTATTTACTGGGAACTCAAATTCAGGATGTGACTGAGAGCCTTACAAAACTGCTCAAGCCTTCGGAATACTACCCCTTCCTACTTCTGCATGTGGGAACTAACAATATGGCCAAGACTGACCTTGAGCGGGTTACTGCAGATTATGTGGTGCTGGGAAGAAAGGTCAAAGAATTTGGAACGCAAGTGGTGTTCTCGTCCATCCTTCCTGTTGAAGGGAAAGGGCTAGGTAGGGACTGTCGAAATGAGGAAGTAAATGCATGGTTACACAGGTGGTGTCGGAGAGAGGGCTTTGGATTCTTTGATCATGGGATGCTGTTCTGGGCACAGGGATTATTGGGAAGAGATGGGGTCCACCTAACCAAGAGAGGAAGAAGCATTTTCGCAAGAAGGCCTGCAAACTTAGTGAGGAGAGCTTTAAACTAGGTTTGCTGGGAGAAGCTGACCGAAACCCTGTGGGTAGAAAGGAACTTGGAGGCTGGGAATAAATGCAAGGAGGAATGTACAACAAAAGTGGACCCTTGGTTCGAGTAGTGAGGGCAGGGAGGTCGACTGGTTATCTAAGGTGTTGTACACCAATGCCAGAAGCCTGGGTAACAAGCAGGAGGAATTAGACCCCCTGGCTCAGACCAAGAGCTATGACTTGATTGGAATCGCAGATACTTGGTGGGATGACTCACATGAGTGGAGTGCTGCCATGAAAGGGTATAAACTGTTCAGGAAGAACAGGCAAGCGAGAAAAGGAGGAGGAGTTGCACTGTATG
Organism: Carettochelys insculpta; assembly: GCF_033958435.1. Taxonomy (NCBI): domain Eukaryota; kingdom Metazoa; phylum Chordata; order Testudines; family Carettochelyidae; genus Carettochelys; species Carettochelys insculpta. The sequence goes on from NC_134137.1 coordinate 41,857,841, forward strand.
TAAGAGAGCACTATGATTGCTTGGAACTCCGGTACATAGAGGGAGAAAAGCCTGTTGAGACTCTATGGGTCAAGCTTAGTGACGTAGGCAGCACTAGAGATGTGGTGGTTGGTGTCTGCTACAGGCTGCCAAATCAGGATGATGAGGTAGATGAGGCTTTTTTTGGACAACTGAGAGACGTTTCTGGATCGCGGGCTCTTGTTAGTGTGGGGGACTTCAGTTACCCTGACATCTGTTTGGAAACCGATATGGCGGTACACAAGCAGTCCAGGAAATTTCTGAAGAATGTTGAGGATCACTTCTTGGTACACGTGCTGAAGGAACTGACCAGAGGTCATGCGCGGCTCAACCTTCTGCTTATAAACAGGAAGGAACTAATAGGGAAGGTAGAGGTGGGGGACAATCTGGGAAGCAGTGATCATGAGGTGGTAGACTTCAGGATCCTGACCAAAGGAAGGAAAGAGAGCAGTAAATTACACACCTTGGACTTCAGAAAAGCAGACTTTGACTCCTTCAGGAACCTGATGGGCAGACTCCCCTGGGATGCTACCATGAAGGGAAAAAGAGTCCAGGAAAACTGGCAGTATTTTAAGGAAGCCCTATTGAGGGCACAAAGAAACCATCCCAATGCACAGCCAGAGAAGTAAATATGGTAGGAGACCAGACTGGCTTACTGGGGAAATCCTTGGAAAACTTAAGCACAAAAAGGGAGCTTACAAAAAGTGGAAACTGGGACAGATGTCTAGGGAGGGATATATATGTATAGCTCAGGAATGTAGGGCAGTTATCAGGAAGGTGAAAGCACAACTGGAATTGCGACTCACGAGGAAAGTGAAGGATAACAAGAAAAGTTTCTACAGGCATGTTAGCAAGAAGAAGGTGATCAGAGAGGGTGTGGGGCCCCTACTGGATGAGGGAGGTAACCCAGTGACAGATGATGTAGGGAAAGCTGAAGTACTTAATGCTTTCTTTGCCTCTGTCTTCAAGGACAAAGACAGCTCCCTGACTAATGTGATAAGTGATACATTGTGGGATGAAGGTGGACAGCCTTTGGTGGGGAAAGAACAGGTTAGGAGCTATCTAAAAAAGCTAAATGTCCATAAATCGTTGGGCCCAGACCTAATTCATCCTAGGGTTCTGAGGGAGTTGGCGTATGTTATTGATGAGCCCTTGGTCGTTATCTTTGAAAAGTTATGGAGATCAGGAGAGATCCCAGATGATTGGAAAAAGGCAAATGTAGTGCCCATCTTTAAAAAAGGGAAGAGGGGTGATCCAGGGAACTATAGGCCGGTCAGTCTTACATCAGTCCCTGGAAAAATCATGGAGGGGCTCCTCAGGGAAGTCATTTTGAGGCACTTGGAGGAGGGGAGGGTGATCAGGAATAGTCGGCATGGATTCATGAAGGGCAAATCATGCCTGACCAATCTAATTAGTTTCTACGATGAGATAACTGGCTTTGTGGATGGGGGAAAATCAAAGGATGTGATTTATCTTGACTTTAGCAAAGCTTTGGATACAGTCTCCCACAATATTCTTGTCAGCAAGTTAAAGGAATGTGGATTGGATAAATGGACGGTGAGATGGATAGAAAGCTGGCTAGAAGGTCGGGCCCAGCGGGTAGTGATCAACGGCTCAATGTCAGGATGGCGGTCGGTTTCTCGTGGAGTGTCCCGAGGTTCAGTTCTGGGTCCTGTGCTGTTCAACATATTTATCAATGACCTGGATGAGGGGTTGGATTGCACCCTCAGCAAGTTTGTGGATGACACTAAGCTAAGGGGAGAGGTAGATATGCTGGAGGGTAGGGACAGGGTCCAGACTGACTTAAACAAATTGGAAGACTGAGCTGCAAGAAATCTGATGAGGTTCAATAAGGACAAGTGCAGAGTCCTGCACTTGGGCTGGAAGAATCCCAAGCATCATTACAGGCTGGGGTCCGACTGGCTCTGTAGTAGTTTTGCAGAAAAGGACCTGGGAGTTGTAGTGGATGAGAAGATGGCCATGAGTCAACAGTGTGCCATTGTAGCCAAGAAAGCTAATGGCATATTAGGTTGCATCAAGAGGAGCATTGCCAGTAGATCCAGAGAAGGGATTATTCCTCTTTATTCGGCTTTGGTAAGGCCGCATCTGGAGTACTGTGTCCAGTTCTGGACCCCCAATTATAGGAAGGATGTGGGTACACTGGAGAGGGTCCAGCGGAGGGTGAGCAAAATAATTAGGGGCCTGGAGCATATGACTTACAAAGAAAGGTTGAGGGAATTGGGACTGTTTAGTCTGCAGAAGAGAAGACTGAGGGGGGACTTGAGAACAGCCTTCAACTTACTGAAGGGAGGTTGCAGAGAGGCTGTTCACAGTGGTCACGGATGGCAGAACACGGAACAATGCTCTCAGGTTGCGGTTGGAAAGGTCCAGGTTGAACATTAGGAAAAATTTTTTCACTAGGAGGGTGGTGAAGCATTGGAATGGTCTGCCCAGGGAAGTAGTGGAGTCTCCATCCCTGGAGGTGTTGCCTTGACAAAGCCCTGGCGGGGCTGATCTGATGGGTTTGGTCCTGCTTAGAGCAGGGGGCTGGGCTCGATGGCTTTTTTGGGTCTCTTCCAGCTCTATTGTTCTATAATTGTTCTGTGATTCTATGACAAAGGACCCCCCTGGAAATGCAGTGTTTGAGCCTGAGCCCTGATGTTGCTGGATAAATTTGAAATGCTCAGTCTTCTATAGTGTTGGGAAGTAGAAGAGTAAATGAGTCTAAATTTAAGCTTTGATTTCCCATTTAACTGCAGTTGCTGCTGTCAGAGATACATACGCTTTTGTTTGTTTCTGTTGCTTCAGTTGTAATATCATATTCATTTTGAAGCAACTAAGACAATTTGTTTGCCCAGGGATCAAATGGGGAGGGTCTATGTAGCTTTAGCTGCACCTGCAAATCATGCTGTTGCCAGCCACTTGGCTTGCCAAAACACACTACCTGCAAATTACATGTTTGCAATAAATCAGTCCCCTATTATATTTTGCATGCACTGAGGTCAGCTGACCTCGCTTTTTTTCTTTTTCTTTCTTTTTTTTTTGCCATTTTTGAAACAGTTAATGCTGTTGACATGTTACGCTAGCATGATTAGGTTTCAGTTATGTACCCAAGGTGCTTGTATAGTATTTGAATGCCTCACAATCATAACCCTGTTTGTCCTCACAAGACCCCTGTGAGATAGGGAAATGCTCTTCTCCCTATTTTACAGATGGGGAACAGAGGCCCAGAGAGCCTGTGACTTGCCAAGGGTGTCAAGATTTTTGTGGCAGAGCAGAAATTAAACAAAGGTCTTCCACAATATCACCACACACTGTTAGGTTGTGAGAGCATCAGTGGACAATCCTACATCTTAAACACCGTACACAGACAAATACATTGAGGTGCAGGAGGGACATTTGTACCTGTACAGACTGGCTCAAAACAGAGGGCTTGACTGAACTTAATGTTACAGTAGCACAGCTCCATCACTGCAGCATTTCACTGCAGGCACTATCTATGCCTGTGGTAGGAGGAGTTGTCCCATTGGCTAGGTAGTCCACTTCCTTGAGAGATGGAAACTAGATCAGTGGAAGAATTTTGCTGTTGACTTGGCAGTCTACAGTGGAGTCACAGGTCATTGTAACTATGCCATTTTGGGTTTTGCAATGTGGTTAAACTGATTGTTTACTAGTGTAGACCATGCCTGAAGCAGACATCATTATGCTGGTTAAACTGAGTTCATGGTGTGGCAGTTCCTTTACAACCATGAAGACTACACTTACTACTTCTTAAAACAAAAAAGTTAAGGTACAGGAGTTTCAAAAGTCACTGGCTCTTTGTACAAACCTTGTACAACTCCCCTATTTTCTTTAGCAAGGCAGTTTCAACAGCAAATGATGTGATTTGTGGTGATTATCTAAATCCCATTTAAAAAAAAAGCCTAGGAACATTTATGTTTCTATTAATGTGGAGTCACTTCCATGTTTTCCTGATGGGTCACCTGCATATTGTCAATACTCTTTATTTTCAGCACTGGTGCTTTCTTATGAATCAAACATAAGTCTTTGAAACTGCACAATAAGCATTAGTGGGTCAGATGAGCTCTGTAGCTGAAGGCATGCTTAGGCCCCTGTGAAACCAACAAAACTGTCTTGGTTTTTCTCTTTCTTTCTGAAATTTAAACTTTATTTGAATAGGGTAATTTTCTTTCTTCTGTTGTGTTTTGGGGATCCTTATCTCCCTTAAACAAAACCACAGTGTTAGAGTTAAGGTGTGAAATGTAGCAGTTTATATTCGATTATCTCTCTACCTCTAGCAAATCTTAACATTTCAAACTGTTGTTTGTTTCCATCTACCATTGCAAAATATAATCAACTGTAAGAATAATTTAAAACCTAAAGTCTATATTTTCTATAAACCCCACTGTTGTCTTTAAAGTGTCTCATTGCCGATCATCCAAAATGTGCCGAAAACCACTGCTGTCTGGATCTTCTAACAAATCTGGCAGCATATGCTGCCCTTGGACCATACCACCCTGGGTATTTTTGCTGTTTGTTTGTGATGGTGTTGTGTGTCGGTATTTTGTTTTTTGCTTATTTATTTATGCCTGTGCAAAACAAACATTCTTGACTTGCAGGCAGCAGACGATTTCCTTGATATATCTTTGATCAGAAAACAGCAGACCATATGCTGAATCTCTTTCACTATTGTAAAGCATTTCCAAAAATGCCATAATTACATTTAACTGAAAAGTTTCAAGCTGATTGAATCACATTGTTCATAAGTAGCATACAGTAATTAAAATAATGTGTGGGTTTTTTAAAAAAAAAACATTGACGTGCTGGAAGCAGAAGATGCACTATTGAGTTGTTACATTTTTGTGGCAATCCATTATAAAGATTCTGGGCAAAAATAAATCATAGCGGGACAGTAACAAGTATCAGAGAGGTACTCATAGTGGGATAGTTGTGTTTTAATGTGTTGTAATTTCATAAATAGCCTTTTATGCATCTAGTCAAGACCAGGTATATCTTCCTGCAGTGTAAGAAATGACTTTCTTAGAGTGAATGCTGCTGACTTTTCGTAGAATCGTAAAATCCTAGGTCTGGAAGGAACCTCAGGAGGTCATCTAGTCCAGCCCTCTGCCCAAAGCCGGATCAGCCCTTACTAAATCATCGCAGCCAGGACTTTGTCAAGCTGGGACTTAAAAACTTCTAGGGATGGAGATTCCACCACTTCTCTAGGTAACACATTCCAGTGCTTCACCACCCTCCTAATGAAATAGTTTTTCCTAATACCAACCTACATCTCACGCTCTGTAACTTCAGACCATTGCTCCTTGTTCTGCCATCTGTCACTACTGAGAACAGCCTATCTCCATCTTCTTTATAGCCTCCCTTCAGGAAGTTGTAGGCTGCTATCAAATCTCCCCTTGCTCTTCTCTTCTGCAAAATAAATAAGCCTATATCCCTCAGCCTTTCCTCATTGGTCATGTGCTCCAGCCCCCTAATCATTTTCATTGCCCTCCACTGGAGCCTCTCCAATGCGTCCATACCCTTTCTATGCTGGGGCCTCAGAATTGGTTGCAGTTCTCCAGATGTGGCCTCACCAATAGTGAATAGAGAACAATAACTTCTTTAGATATGCTGGAAATGTTGTTCCTAATGCACCCCAATATGCCGTTAGCCTTCTTGGCTACAAGAATATGCTGTTGACTCATATCCAGCTGTTCATCCACTGTAATCCCCATGGCCTTTTCTGCTGCACTGCTGTTTAGCCAGTCAGTCCCCAGCCTGTAACAATGCTTGAGATTCTTCTGTTCCTAGTGCAGGATTCTGCACTTGTCATTGCTAAACCTCATCAGATGTATTTTGTCCCAATTTATCTAGGTCACTCTGGACCCTGTCCCTACCCTTCGACATATCTGCTTCCTCCCTAGCTTAATGTCATCTGCAGATTTGCTGAGGGTGCAATCCATTCCCATCCAATCCATTGTTCAAATGTTGAACAATACAGGCCCCAGAACTGATTCTTGGAGCATTCCACTTGAAAACGACTGCCAACTAGACATTGAGCTGTTGATCACTACCCGTTGGGCCCAACCATCTAGCTAACTTTCTAGCCACCTTACAGTCCATGTATCCAGTCCATACTTCCGTAGGTTATGGGGAAAAATATTGTGTGAGACTGTATCAAAAGCTTTGCTGAAGTCAAGGTATATCACATCCACTGACTTCCCCTTATCTGCAGAGCCAGTTACCTCATCATAGAAGCTATTCAGATTAGTCAGGCATGACCTGCCCTTGGTGAATTCATGTTAACTACTCCTGATCACTTTCCCCTTCAAAGTGCTTCAAAATGGATTCCATGAGGATCTCCTTTTCGATTTTTCCAGGGACTGAAGTAAGACTGACTGGTCTGTAGTTCCTTGGGTTGTCCTTCTTTCCTTTTTTAAAGATGGGTTCTACATTTCCCTTTTTCCAGTCATCCAGGACCTCTCCCAATCTCCACAAGTTTTCAGAGATAATGGCCAAAGGCTCTGCAATTACATTTGCCATTGTACCTTTGGATGCATTAAATCTGGATCCATAGATTTGTGTATGTCTAGCTTTTCTAAATAGCTCTCAACCTCTTCTTTCCCCACCCAGGGCTGCCTACCTCCTTCCCATACTACATTGCCTAGTGCAGTAGTCTGGGAGCTGACTTGGTCCGTGAAGACAGAGGCAAGAAAAGCATTGAGTAATTCAGCTTTTACCACATCATCTGTCACCAAGTTACTTCTCACATCCAGTAAAGGCCACACACCCACCCTGATTATCCTCTTCTTGTTAACATGCCTGTAGAAACCTTTCTTGTTGCTCTTCACATTCCTTACTAGCTGCAGTTCCAATTTTGCTTTCCCCTTCCTGATTACTCCTCTGCATTCTTGAGCAATATATTTATTCTCCTCCTCAGTCATCTGTCCAAGTTTCCACTCTTATACATGTCCTTTTTGAGTTTAAGCTCACCAAGGATTTCCCTGGTAAGCCAAATTGGTTGCCTACCATATTTACTTTTCTTACTGCCTATCAGGATCCATAGAGAATGTAGAGTATTACTTTGGAAGACTGCTGAACTCCATGAAAACAGCATTTAGGGGAATGGTTTAGATAAGAGGAAAACCACTATGTGATTATGCATCTTTGAAGGTACCACTTCACAAAACCATCAGTCACAGGCCTCGTTTCCCAGCACGTGTGGTGGTGGCAGTCTCTTAAATCTTAAAATGTTGGAGGTGGGGGGTGGGGATTAGCTTGCTTGAAGGCAGCAAGAGTAAGTCTAGGTCCCTGACAGTGCTGAGTATAGAGAGTGCCTGCCAATCACAATGTTTCCAAACCTATGAGGGAAATGGGAGTCAAGACCAAGAAACCACTCTTACCTTGGTCTCTTTTCACTTCTGCTGAAAAACCTCTCTGCTCTGTTCTTTTTGGCCATTTAGGTGAAGTCTGGCTGCCCAGAGCCAAGCAGACACATACACTTGCATCCATGAGGCAGTAGCCTTTGCTGCCATCTCATTCATAACAAAGGCTTCACAAACTTGGTTGTCAGGTGGATTTGGGTATTGTCTTTTTAAAGCTGATAGGCTGAAATCCTGGACCCATTGAAGTCAATAAAAAGTTGATGTTGATGTCAAAGTGAGTAGACTCTCAGCCCTGATCTGTCTTTTTTCCTACAACTGATTTAAAAAAAAAATAAAGCTAGTTCTATGAGTGATTTCAAAGCCATTTTAGTTCCAAATGGTTCCAGGGAGACTGATTTCTACATTTTTAATCCAAAGTGTTAGCAGTAAGACCCTATTATATTCATGGCCATGAAAAATACATTATGGACTATGAAATCTGGCTTCCCCCTGTGAAATCTGTGCTTTTACCCAATGCTATACAGATTTCACACATGGGGGATGGGATGCAGGAAAGACCAGCATTTCTTCAACTGGGGATCCATCTCAAAAGGGAGTTGCAGGGGCAATCACAGGATTAGTTTTAGAATTGTGGTGGTGTCATCTTTTTGTGCAGCATTCAGAGCTCATCAGTTGGAGAGCAGTACCTGTTGTCTGGGCAATCAGCTGTAAAGGCAACACGTAGTCAGCAATGGTGCAGAAGTGGTGGCACTGCTTGGAATCCCTGCCAGCAGCCACTTCTCTTCAGCTGCCCAGCTTTGAAGATATCACAAACACCAATAGCAGAACAGAAGAGTAGCAGTACTTCAGCACTTCCTACAATAATCTGTTGTTACCCCTCTCACGCACCCACCTCTTTTTTTTTTTTCCATTTTGGTCAGGACCCCCACAATTACTACATTTCAGATTTACATAGCTGAGTAATGAAATCTACAGTTTTTAACACCTGGTCAGTGAAATTGATCAAAATGGACTTTGGATTTGGTAGGGTCCTGATTATCAACACTTTTCATTTGCTAGAACTTTTAGTTTTCATACACATACCTGGTTGAGGTGTGGGGAAACTGACCAACTTCGCACTAGCTGGGAACCAGGCAGCCTTGCTGCTTGAGTTCCCCGCTGTTTGGATCACCAATTTCCTTCCCTCTGCCAAGAGCTGGGGAGAGGTGAAATTGACCAACCATGGGCCAACAGGGGGCTCAAGCATCAGGACTGCCTAATTCCCAGCTAGTGTAGGGTTGGTCAACTTCCCCTCACAGAGGCTTTGCAAAGCAGCTGCAGGAGGAAAATTGGCAATCCCATGCTAGGTGGGACTCAGGCGGCTTTGCTCGGTGGTCACATTTTCCAGGTCACAGCTTGGTGGTCAGTTCCCCTCTCCCCACTCTGCAAAGAGGCCGGGGAGTGGAAATTGGTCAACCCTGGGCCAGCTGGGGGCTCAAGCAACAAGGCTGCCTGATTCTCGGCTAGTGTGGGGTCGGTCAGTTTCCCTTCACAGGCTTAGCAAAGCAGCTGCAGGAGGGAAATTAGTGATCCTGCACTAGCTGGGACTGGGGCAGCCTTGCTGCTTGAGCCCCCAGCTTTTTCTGGATGATCAGTTCCCAACCCCACCCACACTTTGCAAAGCGGGGGAGGTGAAATTGCAAACCACTCTAATAAGACTAACTGTAGTAAGCATACATGTCACATTGACATATGAGCAATGGGTTCATCCAGTGAAATCATAGGTACCATGGAATTTTGTCTCACTGAAGTGTGCAGTGTTACTGCAATGGTTGGGAACCATTAATGTATGACAGCCAGTAGAGGGCCTGATTTGCTTCTGTTGTCATTAGGGGTCAAAATATCTTAAGACTAAAAGGTGTTTCATTTATCTCATATTAAGACTCTAAGAGCCGTTAGTGAGAGTGCTGCACAAATTATATCTTTAAACATAAAACTATTGCGTGTGGAGGGGTAGTGGAAAACAGTTTAGGTTCTCTTCAATCTTTACCCTTCTCCTCTCCTTTTTCTTGCACTTGATGTTGTCTAAGGATCATCAAAAGCTTCCCAGGGAGTATTAGAAGCCTGCCTGCTGTGTTCTTTAACGAACCAGAGTTTGATGTTAACTTCTGTCCATCCTATCAAGCAGGTGTCACAGCAACAAATAGCAATTAAAGCTGTATTCAGGGGACAGCAGCATGATTCTGCCAGTCAATAACAATCTCAATGAACGAAGCTTTCACAGTTGAGGGATTATATATTTTTAGCAAGCAGCATGGTGTGATCCAGCCAGATAGCTGTGGTTTCATAAATGGAGTGCTTGTTCTTTTTGTTGCAGTAGGTGACAGTATAATTTGATATTCAGAGAGGTCACAAGAGGAAAGGAAAACGACCACTAAGTGGAAGAAGAAGTGTGTGTGTGTGTGTGTGTGTGTGGATTAGCAGTATCAATTGGCCGTTCCAATGAACATAGTCAGATTTTCCAATTCAGCTTCCCTTCCAGTCCCAAAATAAGTAGCAGAATGTTTCAAAATAATGCTGAGCTCTTTTCAAAATATTGGGTACCCAGTTCGGTGATAATCTTGTCTTTAATCAGGAGGCAAAATGAGAATTGAGTTCTTCTGAAAATCTGGCTTGTAGGTGATTAAAAGACATTTTTCTTTCCTGTGAGTTCTAAAAGCTGTGATGTACAGTAGTCATTACTGGCACGGAATGTGCTGCCTTGTTGGCACATCTCTTTTGGTAATGATTGAGTAGTCCCTGTATGTGAAGTCTGTAAAGTATTTTTAGATCCTCCTGGATGAAAGGTGGTAAGCAAAAGTTTAATTGATCCTTTTGAGTATTTTGCTATGTAAATTGAATGTTTAACTCTGTATCTTATTGGAAGTATTATGTAGGGTGGGGAAAACACTGCCACAATTGAGAAGCTTATGGAGAAAAGAAATTTCTGGGACTTCTTCCTAGCAATCTGTAGCATACAGGCTTGCTTCCGAGAAACAGACATCTTATCTGAATTCCACCCACTCCTTTCAGAGAGCTGGTAATTGCAAGGTCTGAGAAGAGTCTAGTGGAGATGCTGAGAAAAATGTGAGGACATAAATGTCAAGACAGCAAACATATCACCTCCAAGGATCTTGTTGCCTGAAGAGGCAGTTACCTGTCTCAGGTCCCCTGCTTATATATCACATCCGGGTCCTGTCATAATGCTTTTTGCTTATTTAGCTTCTCTCTTTCAAGGATCTCCAAATACTGCTACAGATGACTTAAGGATAAAGGCTTGCAATGTCTGTGTGAGACTGATTTTTTTTTGCAATTACAAATGGGATGGGTGGGGTGGCGGAATGTTGTAACTTCTTGCGTTCTAGGGAAGTTTATGAAAGAGCTTTTATCAGGAATCCAGGCATTCTTGATCTTAGTCCTGGGCTGTATCTAAGAAAATCTGTAATCTGAAAAAGAAAGGCACAAAGCAAACTATTATAGATAAAATGTTGATCTGAGGATTTGAAAATGAGCTTATTATTTTCATTTGAATTGAAATTACTAAAATTGACCAAGTAAGACTATATGTCTGTAACCAAACATGTCTGATTATTTGCTCTACAGCACCAGTTATTTCTTCAAGAACAACTTCATCTGTCATCAGCTGAAAAGAATTGCGTGTCTGAAACATCAAGGCCTCCACAATGAAGCACTTCCTGAGGTAATCCTTCTCCAAACTGTCTTATAACTCATTGCATTGTAGTATTTTGGTGATTATCTTCCACGTTACTAGTGGAACATAACTTATTTTTGGTTGCTTTTTAACCACTTTGCCGCAACTGTTTAATTAAAACTGGCAAATGGTTAGACTTTATTAACACTTCATTTTCAGTTGAACAGAGTGTAGGAACTAGTCTATGGAATCAGATTACTGGTACATCTAATTCAGGCATGACACCAGTTAGCTTCAGAAGAAAGTTAAAGAAATTCACAAATGAACAAATGAGCTGTTAATGACATAAAATCTCTCTTTGTACTGTAGATTTCAATATTGTTACTTGAGGTTGTTCGCCCATTTGGTACCCAAACCAGCCTTGCTTCCATCACCCTTTTGTTGAATGGGTTTCCTTCACTACTTCTGTCTGCAATGGGGTAGTGCTAAATTTTGTAGGATAGGAACCCTATCAAAGTGATCTCAAATTCTGTCACATCTGCAATAGGTTTGAATGTGTGCTTGGTTTTACAGTGAAACATGGTTAATCTCTGCTTACCCTGGCAGACTACACATGCATCCCAGAAGTGGTGACACACATCGTGGTCATCGCAGCCCCCTGCTCTGTTGGTCCTTGCCCCACTGACCCTCAACATGCCCTAGAGCCCACCAACAGTTCTCACCAAGCCACTCACCCACCATCACTGGGGCTTTCCTGGCTATTCACCAGTGCGTCCTGGTTTAACAATCTGCTTCAGTTCAAGGCAGGGGGCCTATTCTCAACTGCAGCCACTCAGCAGCTTCACTAGCTCCTGTTGCCCAGCTAATACGTACATGGCCAAATGTGGCACAGGCCAAGTTTGCGTGATGAGTGGTGTTGCTCCTTTGTACATGGGCTCACAGTGCCAGTCTAGTTTGGTGAAGACACTAGATATGGCCAGGTCAAACCCGAGCATCACTATGGCACTGACTATTAGTTTGCACCATCACTCAGGTTTGTTCCATGTAGCTGCTTCTCTATCATGAGTGGTAAAGCCAAACCTGAGTGACACTGCACCTCTGCTTTTCAGGTCACAGTGCCACTCTGATTTGGTCCCGTTCTGTGCTCTGAGAGAAGGGTGGCTATGGCACATGGTTTTGGGTTGTGACATGGTGCATTGTGTCCTGGATTTCAGGTACCAAAGCAATACTCTGGACTACTACAGTAACACTGCACCCCATCTGCCACTGACCACATGTAAGCCCTCTGGGGAACATTGCTGCTAATTTAGAATTGTACTCCTGCATTCAGGGTGTAAAAAATACCCAAAAAAGTTACTTGGGTAAAAGTACAGTTACTTTGCAAAAAATATATGTAAGTGAAAGTCTAACTGTCCTTCTGGAAAATAACTTCGGTACAAGTACAAAGTTGTCACATCTTAATAGTACTCAAGTATCCAGAAGGAAAAAGTAGCCATCCTTTAGAAAGCTGTGGTTGAACCTCCCAAGTTACCATAGGACTCCATTGTTTTTGTGTGTGTGTGTGTGTGTGTGTGTGTGTGTGTACATACTCCCTAGACAAAGTGCATACACGTGTGTGTGTGCACATTATATACACACATACTATGGATTTATATTTCAAATCTGGAATGTAAATGTAGTCATAGCCTTCATTTATAAAGCTAAAGAGTGACCAGATTAAATACAGGAGTCAAATTACAGACATGTATTTGTTTTGTCCACATTCACAAGTGTGCGTTTTAGCATTGTAATGATGAATTACAAAAATGCTTGTTCAGCCTTAGAAGCAGTTGATTTTCAAAATTATCAGAGCCTTATAGAAAATGGTGCCCTGGGCAAATTTGCATTTTGGTGCCCCTTACCCTGACAGGCATGGTACCCCTCTGCCCATTTCCCTTGGAAGCTGCTCAGTCCCTTGCTCCTCTGAGTACAGGGCTATTGCCTCCCCTCCATTGCAAAGGGAGTTGTGAAAGTCCATCTTCGTCATGTCCTTCTTTTAAGAGCTATATGGGGAATGGATTATATTAGCTTAAATCAGGTGTGGGGAATCTAAGGCCTGGGGGGCTGGATGCAGCCCCTGGCTTGCCTAGATCTGCCCCCACAGCACTGAGGAGCCCTGCTGGAGCTCCAGCCTCCTGCCATCCCCTCATGTGGCTGGAGCACACAAAATCTACTAGCCTGGGCCCTCCAAGGGGAATGTGCAAGGGGAATGTATTTCTTCTTCTCAGTTGGAGGCCATGTCAGTGAGGGTTCTGTTTGCTTTGGTGTTTTTTGCTTCTCACTAGCATGTAACCTTGGACTGTGGCCCCTGAATTAAATATTTTCCCCAGCTCTGACACACAGGAGGCAGGCTTTTGTGTGGCACCAGATTGTGAAATGAAATAGTGGGTAAAAAAAACTCTGAGGGGGGATGGGTCACTCACCATTCAGGAGGTTCTACCTCCACAGTTTGAGCTGCTATGAAGAAGCACTGGCAGCTCCCTTGCTGCAGCAGCACTTACCCCTTATGCCTGTTGCTTGGCCTGCAGCTCATGGTGAGTTCCATGCAATCAGATGGGGGCTGCATCTTGCCCCTGGCTCTCCTGCAGCCCTCTGACAACTTCTGACTCACCAGTGCTGCCACTTCAGAGTGTGGTGGGGCTGGGGAAGGCAACTTTAACTGTCGTTCAGGGGTTACCTAGGCATCTGAAATGTCTGGGATTTTGGGGAACTTTTTTTTTGGGGGGGGTCCAAATAACTTAGAAATTAGCTGATTTCACAGCACACAGTAATCATAAATATTTCTATCAGTAATAATTAAATTCCCTGTGATAGGGAAAGTAAGAAAAATATGGCTTGAGAACTTGTTAGAGTTAAAATTCTATGATATAAACTTCTACACTGGGCTTATAACAAATGGATGAGTGAATGACTACTTATATCAACAAATTATGTCTGGTATTAAGACATTTATTTTGTAGATCTTGACATGTGTTATAGTGGATTTTGCTGGTTATTTTTTTGTAGTCATATTGGTTCCTGGGTGACAGCCACAAAGTGAGAGAAGTAATACATCATTCTTCACTATACAAGCACAGCTGGTTCCCAAATTTCTGCTCGGAGGCAAAAACTCATAAGAGCGACACTAAATTCCCATTAAAATACATGTAAAAATCTCCGATTTGTTCCAAGTGCTTGTAACTTGATATTAACTGGTTGAGTTTATGTACTTTTCTGATGTATTTGAATGGTTTGGCACCAGAAATAGCATGTAGTGTATGTACGTAGAACCAGGATTTCCAACCTATGGGTCCCCTTAGATTTGTTAAAGATCGCCAGCTGGGCAGTTCCCAGCTCCATGTGGCTGTTAAAGAAGCCATTGCAGTTTCTTAACACTGCTGCAGATATCTATCAATAGCAATAACTGCTGGAGATGGGAGCTATCTCTATCACTAGAGGTAGCAACTATCTTATGCCTAGGTGCTGCAACATTAACACTTGAGTTAATTGCTGGGAGCAGGAGGGCTGGGGGAGTCACCCAGCCTAGCAGCCCCAGTGAAGAGGCTGCCGGAGGAGTGTCTAAACCTGGGTCTGTTGAGGGATGCAAGGGGGGGAATCTAAGACTGAGGGAAGTTGGGGGTTGTAAGGCTGGGTGTAGTTTGGGGCTGGAGGGAGAGTCTAAAGCTGGAGGCGGTTTGGGGCTGGTTGGGGGGTGCAAAGCTGGGGGGTTTGGGACTGCTGGGGGTGGTTTGTGGTTGCTGGAGGGTGGTTAAGGCTGGGGGCTGTTTGGGACCTTGAGGGGGGTTAAAACCTGGCCAAGAGTGAGCACTGCATTAGACAGTAAACCCTTGAGTTACCCAACGATTGTTCCTGCAACCCCTGCATAACTTGAATTTTCCTGCCAGGGGAGGTGAGCCAGGAACCACCAGGGCTGGTCAGCTTCCTGGCTCCCAGAGTGGCAGAAGCTGAGAACCAGGGGCAGGCTGGTTCCAGTCTCCCCATGGCTTGTGGGGCCTGGAAACTGATCAGCGCATGGATGGTCACTTTCATGTTCTCGCCATTGCAGAGGAGGGAACCAGGCTAAGAGCCTTCTCCTTCTCTTCCCCAGCCTAAGGGCTGTGAGACAGCTGCATGTATGAAGGAAGAGAGGGAGAAGGTTCCAGTTGCGGGTCTCCTCATCCCCCACCTGGGACTCCCATGGTTAGCTCCGCTTCAGCCGTGGGACTATGGCTTTCCCTGCCCCCTGGCCAGGGACCCTGCTCATATAAGCGGGGGAAGTTCACTCATATAGTGAGTAAAGGTAAGTATATATGATCCTCGTTTTAGCGAGTACTCATTAGTACAGTACTTGTAAACGGAGGAATATGTGTACTATTTAGTAAAGCTGTTGCTTTAGTCAAGCCCAAGTTAAACAATTCCTTCATTTTGACCCATACAACCACTTTCCCTTTGTCTCTGCTTCTTTTCCTGTCACATAACTATTCGGGGAAGGTTAGTGTTCATTGCGAGCATGGTGATGAGCAGACTAGGAATGAAAATCATGCCTGCTTCCTTTTATAGTACTTGTAAAGGCAATGAATGGAGAGAGGTTGTTCTGTTGGGTTACTTGAGAGGCACTCCTGTTCTACACTGGTGAAGAACCAAATAAGTACCTAAATGCCACCTACTGGACCTGTTTGGGAAACAATTTTCCTTACATGAGAAAGTTTAATCTTTTGAAATTCCTTTCCATTCTGAATTAGACTCAAAAGTCAAACTAATAAAATGGTCTTGCTAATTGCAAAATTCTGACAAGTTTTTGTTCAAAAACATTGGAGTGGTAAAAGTAAGTCATTTTGAAGAAAACAGCTCAACATTTCAAAATGACATATGTAATTTTTGGTGTTTCAAAATAAAATGTCTCCTCTTGAATCCTCCCATGAGACAATCAAAAACATGAAATCTGAATTGATATTCTCACAACCTTTTTTGTGATCAAAACAATCTTCCTGTGTTTGTGTTTTTGAGTGAAATTTTTCAAACACATTTTTTGAAATAGACTTAGGTTGTTAATGAGCAGCACACTAGACACCAACATGTAGTGTGATATGATGGCACATATTGTAATGAAATTTAGAGCTGCAGAGGCATCCTGCTTCAGGCCAGGGAAATGATACCCGTCTGTACAGCTCTACACCTAGACAACGCCTGGAATTAAAAGCAGCAGAAGAGGAGCTGTCTAGAGTCAGTATCTACTGTATGCCAAAGTGAATGCCCTGGGAAGCAGTCTTAACGTTTTTCCTGTTAAGCTCTAGGGTAATGCTTCCCAACCTATTTACTACTGTGGACTATATCCATGGTGTATGTAGTGTATCTATATCAATATAAACATAGATACACACAACTTGTATGTCCCTAATGATGATGCACAGGCTGCAGCTGTGTGCTGATTGGTCTGCAAACAGCCTGCAGACCACCAAGTGAGAACCACTGCTTCTTCTTCGAGTGTCCCCGTGGGTGCTCCACAATAGGTGACGGGCTTGCCCGGCGCCGCAGATTGGATCTTCCAAGCAGTTTCTGCCGGACCGCGCATGCGCCGGCGCGCGCCGCTCCCTTGTGCACTGCTGGCCATGTGCGCGATCCGGTCCCCGCCAGTTCCTCTTAACTGCCGTCAGCTGCAGACGGAATCCGACTAGGCTAAGGCCAAATAGCGTATTCAACGACTTTATCTGTTTTTCTTTCAAAGTTTTTTTCAGATACTTAGGCTACTATGAGTTAGCCGGTTGTTATTTTGCAAAAAAAAAAAAAAAAAGAACAAACAACAACAAACAAACTACGAGCGGGACAGCTTCAGCCAGTCCCAGTCTCAAGCGCCGGAGGCCAGGAGCTACGGCCATCAGCCCTCCTGCTGAGGCAGGCCATCGGACGGGGAAAACAGCACAAAGAAGGTGCTAAGTACCCACTTAATAAACTCAAAGACTCACCAACAATGTCCTCTTCAGGCTTTAAAAAATGTGAGTCCTGCCGAGAGGCGATGCCAGTGTCCGATGGGCACAGCCTATGCATAAGGTGCCTGGGGGAGTCCCATGTGGCACACAAAAATGCGCCTTCTGTGCAAAATTAACGACAAGAACACGGAGAGACAGGGAGATGCGCATTAAAATGCTGCTTCTTGATAAGGCCCTCCAGCCAGACGTGCCGGAGCGGCCGCAGCAGGAGGGACCCTCCGGGGCCCTTAAAAGGAAAGCTGCCTCCCTCACTCCATCAGCGCAGAAACGGAGGAAAGTCTCTCCAGCCCGATCCCTGCCGGCAGCAACAGTGAGCGGGACGGGAGGAGCACGCAGCCCCCAGCCGCAGCAACAGCTGATGGGCGGCGGCACGGAGAGCCACGTGCAAACGGCTCAGCCTCCGATGATCAGCCAGCCGCCCCGCACCGCAGGCAGGGCGGCGGCTAAACAAGCGCCAGCACCGGCGGCACCGCCGGCAGCGGCACCGACCCCGGCGGAACCGGCGGTGCAGAGCGCGCAGGCACGCAGCCTGCAGGCGCAGAAGGACACCGCACGTGCGGCACCGCCTTCGAGCGTGCCTAGCACGGTGCCGACGGGGCCGGGATCCCCTGTGTGTCAGGGGGCGGAGTCACCTCCTCCAAGGAGGGGGAAGGCTGCACACAAGAGGAGGCATTGCAGCCCCTCTCCGGACAGGGCTGTGGAGCTGCTTTCTCACAGCCCTCCACTTACGTTGCAGACTCCAACCAGAAGGCAGGGGTCCCCCCTAGCCTACCCGGAGCCCCCTTCTCCATTTTTGCAACCAGCCTCACCCTGGATGGCACCACCTTCATCCTTCCTGGGGTTTGAACCACTGGACTATTATGCGAAGTCGCTCTCTCCAGTGTCTCGACGATCTCCCTCCCCCAGACGCAGAGGGTACACACCAAGGGAGTGGTCTAGGTCACCCTCCCAAGAACAGTGCCTATACTGCCATGGTCGCCCCTACCACGCGGGGCATACACACCATCGGCAATCTACTAGGGAAAGATCCCCACAAACTATCTCGTACCCCCGAGGGCAATCGCGACCGGGGACAGAGACTCAGGCATCTCAAGGGGGACTGGTCATGGAACCCCGAGATTTTCCCTCGCAAACCTCTAGCGAGAGGGTGTACCATCACCAGCAGGAACCGGAAGGGTCCAGAGAGATGTACCCCAGCGGTTCCTCACTCTCTTCCCCGGACGAGGCTACGGCCCTGGGGGACGTCCATCCTACGGACGATCTCAAACAGTTTCAGGAGCTGTTTAAGAGGGTGGCCTTCACGCAAGGCATCCAGACAGCAGAGGTGCAAGAGAAACACCATCAGCTCCTCAAAAATTTGAGACCTCCGGCCTCTTCCAGAGTAGCAATACCGCTTGATGAAGCGATCTTAGAGTCCGCCACTACGATATGGCAGACCCCTGCAACTATTCCGCCTGTCCAAAAGAGAGCGGATAAGAAATACTTCATGCCGGCGAAGGGCATGGAGTTCCTGTTTAGCCACCCACAGCCAAACTCCCTGGTGGTGGAGTCCTCGCAACAAAGATCAAAAACATCTCAATTTAAAACAGGGGGAACAGACAAAGATGCCAAGAAGCTAGAGCTGTTCGGCAGAAAGGTCTACTCCTCCTCCACTTTAACGTTGCGAATGGCAAATTACGCAGCGCACTTAGCGAACCATAATTTTGACAACTATTCCAGGTTAACTTCCCTCATGGACTCGCTTCCAGAGGACAAAAAGCTGGTCCTCAAGGCCATAGTGCAAGAAGGCTACGCGGCTGCGAGGACGGGAGTTCAGATTGCTTTGGACGTTGCGGACACGGCAGCACGTTCCACAGCAACCGCAGTGGTGATGCGAAGGGAGTCCTGGCTCCAGACCTCGGGTATACCGAGGGATCTGCAGGCGAAGATAGTTGACCTTCCCTTCGACTCGCAGAAGCTGTTTGCTGAATCAACTGACTCGGTCCTTCATTCCAGTAAAGATTCAAGAGCCACACTCAGGACCCTGGGGATTTACACCCCCCCATACACAAAGAAAAGGTACTACCCTCAGCAAAGGCGGTACCGGTACCAGCAACAGCGCCCCCAGTATCACAGGGGTTACGAGCAAGGGCGACATCAACAGCACCAGCAGTACAGAACTCCCAGGCGACGCTCACAACAGAGCCGGGCGTCCTCGGGGCGGGGCCAAAGGCCACAAGTTTGACATACAGATCCAGGGCTGCGCCATCACTACCATCGCACACGGTCATCCGAAGCAGCTATTTCACCATCGTCTCCGACCATTCTACGACCAGTGGCAAAGGATCACCACAGACAAATGGGTGCTGGAGATCATAGCCACGGGGTACGCCATCCCCTTCCAGTCGCTCCCACCGTCACGACCTCCACCCAAGCCCCACCTCCAGGAGGCCTCCCACATAGCGAGGCTCAGGCAGGAGGTGGACCATCTCATGCTCATAGGGGCGGTGGAAAGAGTGCCGGAGCAACTGCACGGGAAAGGGTTCTACTCCAGGTATTTCCTCACGGAGAAAAAGACAGGAGGCTGGAGGCCCATCTTAGACCTTCGCGGCCTCAACAGGTACCTGCGCAAGCAACGTTTTCGGATGACCACGATCGCCTCCATCCTTACAGCTCTGGACGATGGAGACTGGTTCGCAGCCCTCGATTTACAAGACGCGTACTTCCACATAACCATCCATCCGGCTCACCGGCTATTCCTCCGGTTCATGGTGGGCAACGAACACTTCCAATACAAGGTCCTACCGTTTGGCCTCTCCTCGGCCCCCAGAGTCTTCACCAAGACCTTGGCAGTGGTGTCAGCCTACCTGCACAGACAGGGGGTATTCATTTTCCCGTATCTGGACGACTGCCTGCTCAAAGGGGCCTCCAAAGGAGAGGTTCTGCGCATGATACGCGTCACAGCAAACACGTTCTCCTCACTTGGCCTGGTTATCAATCTGGCAAAATCACAGATAGACCCCACACAGGACATAGAGTTCATAGGGGCTCGCATAAACTCGGTTGCAGCGAGAGTATACCTACCAGAGGCTCGCTTTCGAGCCATCGGTTCCCTCGTGCAAGTCATCACCTTCAGCCCTACAGTGCCGGTCTTGACGTGCCTGCAGCTGCTGGTCCACATGGCAGCGGCGACGTTTGTAGTGCAGAACGCCAGGTTACACATGCGCAGCATGCAGCACTGGCTGGCGAGTGTATACAAACCGGCAGTACACACCGTTCACAAGGTGGTGTCGCCCACAGCCGGGGTGCACAAATCCCTGCAATGGTGGGTAAACCCCAGGAACTTGCTAACAGGGGTACCCTTCCACCAGCCGCAAATATCGGTTTTTTCTCACTACACATGCCTCCCTCATAGTGTGGGGAGCGCACATGGGCAAAGAGGTGACTCAAGGACTGTGGTCACCCACGGAACAGTCACTACACATCAACGTACTGGAGCTCAGAGCAGTGTTCAACGCCTGCAAACACTTTCGAGACCACATACAAGGCAAAGTCGTCGGGATCAGTACAGACAGTACCTCCACCATGTTTTATATAAACAGGCAAGGAGGAGCTCGATCCCGTGCCTTATGCGCGGAAGCAATCCGCTTATGGAACTGGTGCATCGCCCACGATATAATTTTGAAAGCCTCATACTTGCTGGGTGCGCACAACGTGAAGGCAGACCAGCTGAGCAGGCGTTTTGCGCTCACACACGAGTGGCAGATCCGTCCCGATCTGCTACGGTCGATTTTCCACGCATGGGGTTTTCCCCAAATAGATCTGTTTGCCACTCAGCACAACAAGCAGTGCCCACGATTCTGCTCCAGGGCAGGACTGGGATGGGAGTCCCTGGGGGACGCGTTCGCGATCCCGTGGGGGGGCCCCCTGCTTTATGCGTTTCCTCCCACAGTGGTGATCCACAAAGTTTTGCAAAAAGCCAGGAGGGAAAGGGCCCGGATGATCCTGATAGTCCCAACGTGGGATCGCCAACAATGGTTCCCCCTACTCCTGCGCATGTCGGACCGTCCACCGATGCCTCTTCCGGTGGCGCCGGATCTGCTCACGCAAGCCCAGGGGTCCGTAGTGCATCCACACCCCCACAGCCTGCGACTGCAAGCGTGGTTAATCCATGGCTCAGCTCCCTAGAGAGCACATGCACAGTGGCAGTACAACATGTCCTAGAAAGTAGCAGGAGGACTTCCACTAGGAAGACCTACAAACAAAAATGGACTCGCTTCACGGCTTGGTGTTCTACCAAACAGCTGGCCCCCCTTTCGGTGCCTATACCTACAATTCTAGAGTATTTACTGGACCTCAAGAGAGGAGGACTCTCGCTATCCTCGTTAAAGGTCCACCTTGCCGCCATCTCGGCGTTCAGACATGAGGAGGAAGGGCACACGGTGTTCGCCCACCCTATGGTTACCAGGTTCCTCAAAGGGTTGATAAACCTCTACCCCCCTCGGAAACCGATTCCACCTTCGTGGAACTTGGACCTAGTGCTTACCACACTGATGGGACCACCGTTCGAGCCCTTGGCCACGGTTCCCCTCCGCCTCCTTACAATTAAGACGACCTTTCTTCTCACAATTACGTCAGCTCGTAGGGTGAGCGAGCTCGTGGCAGTCATGGCAACGCCACCCTGCACTGTTTTTTCCAAGGAGGCGGTAACCATACGGCTGCATCCAGCCTTTGTCCCCAAAAGTTTCTTCCGAGTTTCACATCAACGAACCTATTGTTCTACCCTCGTTTTATCCAAAACCTCATAACTCCAACGAAGAGGCGCGCCTACACCTCCTGGACGTGAGGAGGGCGCTAGCCTTCTACGTAGACAGGACCAAGTCCTTCCAGAAAACGGATAGACTCCTAGTCTCCCTCGCTCCCAAATCGAAAGGAGAGGGTCTCTCCTCACAGAGAATCTCAAAGCACATTGTATCCTGCATAAAAATGTGCTACGAGCTCAGAAAGACTCCTTTATCGGCCACTCCCAGGGCTCATTCCACCAGGGCAGTGGCGGCATCAACAGCCTTTTTCAAGGGCGTTGCGTTAAAAGACATTTGCAGAGCGGCGACCTGGTCGTCCTACGACACCTTCGCCAAACATTACGCCCTTCACAGGGTATTCCAAGAGGATACCCGTCTCTCTGCAGTGGTCCTCTCGGGGACAAGCTGCACATAATCCGATTACCCACCTCCTATCTTGGGTTACTGCTGGGTAGTCACCTATTGTGGAGCACCCACGGGGACACTCGAAGAAGAAAGAGAAGTTACTCACCGTAGTAACGGTGGTTCTTCGAGATGTGTCCCCGTGGGTGCTCCACTACCCGCCCATCCTCCCTGCTTCGGATCTCTGTTAGTGTTTTGCAGGGGCACCCGAGGCGGTTGGTCGAGGAACTGGCGGGGACCGGATCGCACACATGGCCAGGAGCGCGCAAGGGAGCGGCACGCGCCGGCGCATGCGCGGTCCGGCAGAAACTGCTTGGAAGATCCGATCTGCGGCGCCGGGCAAGCCCGTCACCTATTGTGGAGCACCCACGGGGACACATCTCGAAGAACCACCGTTACTACGGTGAGTAACTTCTCTACTCTGGTCTAGAATAAGGAGACCAGTTAGAAACTGAGGGTGACAGAAGCATTTTTGAAGCTGCCCCTGGCTGAAGGAGGTCTGTGTGAAAAAGAATGGAAACCACTCGATCCCTATGGGCTTCCCAAAGTTCCAGCCCTTATAAAGAAGTCTTGAAAAAAGATCATAAGAACCCGAATAGGCTTTAGAAAGATCAGACCTGATGAAACATGCAGTGACGACTGCTGGGGAAGGACGCAAAGGCCATATCTACACTAGCAAGTTCTTTCAGAAGATCTGCCCCTTTTTAGAAAGAACATGAGGCATGTCTACACACAAAATACACTCTTTCAGGTGTAAATCAGAAGAATGGGGCACTTTCTCCAGTGGTGCTCTTCGCCTCCCAGTTGCAGAAAGTGCCTTTTTCTGATAGAGTAGCCCTCATGGCACTGGATTTCCTGATCCCTGCCCCATTCTTTTGAAAGAACGGGGGCTGTGTGACCACTCTCTGTTGAAAGAGCGGATCTTTCTTTCGATCTGCGTTTTTGTGTTTGACACACTCTTTCCAAAGAAGATTTTCCAGAAGATCTCTTCCGGAAGATCTTCTTTCAAAAGATCACCGCTGATGAGTGCAGGGATGGGCCTAACTCCTGCTGCTGGCACCAGGGCCCCTGCTAATCTCCTGGGGTGCATCGTTCAGCGACGGAAGTTTGGGGAAGGGAAGAAACTGCTTCCAGCACTCAGCAGCAGTGGGAAGCAGAGTGACACAGGTGGGAGCCAGGGGAGTGGAGCAGGCTGGGGCAGAGTTATTCTGTGTCCTGTCACCAGTCAGTATGTGGTTGTGGGACTGACTCTTGCTGGAACAGGCTCTCCCACCCGCTAAGCTGCCCTGGACCCTGTGGTACCCCCCAGGGCATGGGACCAGGGTGATCGGATGAATGGTCCTATGCCCCTTCATGATGCTTTGTGTTCCTGAGCCTGTGAAATGAGAGACACTCTCCGTTAAATACTGGGGCAGGTTTAGGCTGCGGTTGGGCTTGTGCATGAGAAATAGTGCATTAGACAGAGCCGTCTCGAGGAGGGAAAGGGTGGCCTTGTGGGTAAAGGACTGGACTGGCTTTGCCACAGAGTTGTTTGTGTCACTGTGGACAGGTTACATAATTGCTGTGACCTGGCCTACACTAGAGGATAAAATCAAATTTAAGGGTCTTAGGTTGATTTAATAAAACATCAGTCTTCACCACAGGGCTCAATAGGTCGATTTTAAGAGGCTCTGATGTCAACTTTTGTAAACCCAATTTCATCAGGAGTAATGCCAAAATCAGTTTTTCAATGTGGAGAAGACCTTATGCTAGTGCAGATGGCAGCGGTGTACTGGCCTCTGAAAGTATCCCGCAGTACCCGTGACGTGTCCTTTCTGGTCATAGTTTCACCTCTGCTGCCTTCCAGATGAGCAGGAAGTAGGTGACAGGAAGCAGGGGTCATCAGCCCCAGGAATTTTGAATTAATTTCCTTTCCTTCCTGGCCAGCATGTAGAGCAGACCTCAGCAGCACACATACTAGCCATGATTTCACAGGTCAAAAATGAGTCCTAGCGTGGAGCCACCAGGAGATCCAGGATCTCATTTCTGTGGGGGGCAGGTGAGTAGGGCAGGAGGTGGAAATCTGTGCTTAGTAAACTGCAAACCAGCAAAAGAAATGCAGACATTTGTGGGAAGATTTCCCAGGGCATGCTGGAGAAAGGTTACACAGAAGACGCTCTGGCCTGCCCAGCCTCTGTGGCTGCTGGGCAGTCCTTTCTTCCAGGCAGCAAGATGCCCTGTCCTTCATGTGGTTTCATTACTTGAGAAGGCTTTTTCCCTGCGCAGGATTTAGCAGGATAGGCCAAGAAAACTTGTTTTGTGTGCTCTGCATTTTATGGGGCTGCCCCCAGCCACCATGAGGCTGTTACATGGTTAAGCGGTCCCTGCTGGAACAGCAGACTGTGCATTCTGTGGACGGAGCAATCATACTGCCTTCTCACCAGGTACCCCAGTCTCCCCTTACTGAGAGCCCAGAATGCAGGAGTGGGGGAAGCAAAAACCCCATTGTCAAAACCAGTGTCCTGTATTGGTTACTATGGGGTTGGGATGCGTTTGGAGGTACCGTCATAAAAGTCAAGCACACATCAGTGGGGGGATGTCACCAGTGTAGCAGATTCATGTGGCTGTCTGATCATTCATAAAGCTATTTTCAAAGCATCCCTGTTTTGCATTGTATCTGTCTGTGCTTTGCTGATTGCCTTTGTGATTGGCTGTTCATAAACACTGCCCAGGACATCTGCCTCTGCTCTCTGCCCTATTCTGCACTGTATATTTTCTAAAGAGCGTTGCCTTCTGTCCCTTTGTAAAAAGTAACCCCCACAGATTCTTTGGTTAAAGGAAGTTTCCTATGCTTTCCCTTCAGGGCCACACTTCCTTTCTGAAGCGTGTGGCTCAGGGGACAATTTCCTATGAAGGAACGATGCATGTGTGCTCTCTCTTCCTTCCCTCCCACACAGGCAGTTGAGCCTCTACCAGAAGAGGCATGGGAACCCCTGCTGTTCTCAGGCAAAATAATTCTTGAGTGGTGCTAACTGGTGCTGAATGACCACAGTGCTCCACGATGTTTCCTCAACTGTACTATGCTTTAATACTCGCTTAACCTTCTCAGCTGTCTACTTCTGATGGGCTCTGCATCTCATGATGGAGACGTCTGTGTCATGAACATTCACAGCAATTGTAATACACACATTAGAAAGTACCACCCACTCAAGTGATTTAAGAAGTTAGTCTTACCTAGGGTTTGTTTGAAAGTATTTACAAACAAAACCAATTCAAGGGTACAGTAAACCCTCGAAATATGTGATTTTTGAGCTGTGCTTAACTCACATTAACGCAAATTAAGTGCAACTCAAAATCCCTCTCCTCCCATCCCTGGCTCACCCCCTTCCAGGCACAAGGCTCCAATTCAAACCCTCCTGGCCCCAGTTCACCCCCACCCCATGCACCTCTGGCTCACACCCCCTACTCCTGCACCCATCTCTAGCTCCAGCTCCAACTCTGGCCCTGGCTCACCCTCCCCCATGCTTGGCTCTGGCTTACTGCCCCATGGAGCCCCAGCTCAAACCCCAGTGGAGCCCCAGTTCACTCCTACCCCACGCAGCTCCAGCTCAACACCCAAAGGGCTGTGCGGCCCTGGCTCAACCCTGCCCCCTCCCTGCAGCCCTAACCCAAACCAGGCTTAACCCCTTTGACCCCCTCTGATGGCCCCAACCCACCACTAGGCTTAACCCTCCCCAACTAACCCCCCAACCCCAGAACTTACTTTTCAAAAGGAGCTCCAGGTGCTCCTGCTGCTTTCCTGGCTGCAGAACATGCAGTCTGCTGGCGGAAAGAAGTCCCCACTCCCCGCAACTTACTCAAAATTCGAGTTACGCAAGGGTAACTCAAGGGGCTACTGTACCTCATTAAGGCCTTCTGTGTCACAGAACGCTTGAGAGAAGAGAACGCATCATTGCATCTTCTTTCTTTGTGAGTAGTATGAAGTCTTTCCCTAGTTGCATAGATCCGCTATAGTAAAGGTACAGGAGATGTCATCAGTCTAAGATAGCTTGTTGCCAAGATGTTGATTTAATTCAAGTAATGCAGACAAAACATATCATTAGTTGGCCTGATGACCCAGTTCTAATATCTTCAAATTAAATTTCTACTTCTGGCAATGAGATTTGCTAACAGGAAAAAAGCAGTGTTCAACTTTCAGTGCTTTGTCTTTCATTGACAAACTGTCCTGCAAGTCTATCTTGGGTTTTGTATCCTCATATGGAAATCACAAACCTTTTATCAGTTGTTCTTCCACCTGAATCTGGTGCATTTTCAAGTCTTTTGTAGCACAGATAAGATTCTAGTTTGCTGTGACATGCTTTTCTTCACTAAAGATTTCTGAAGCATTCTGCAATGTAAAAGGGTCCACTATTCCTTTATGAACAGAGAGAAAGCCATGCTAGTCTATGTACTATCAAAACAAAAAAGCAGTAAAGTAGCATTTTAAAGACTAACAAAATAATTTATTAGGTGAGCTTTTGTGGAACAGGCCCACTTCTTCAGAGCATAGCCAGACCAGAACAGACTCAATAAGTAGTGAGTCTTTTCTGGTCTGGCTATGGTCTGAAGAAGTGAGTCTGTCCCACGAAAACTCACCTAATAAATTATTTTATTAAAGTGCTACTTTACTGCTTTTTTATTCCTTTATGAAGTTTTGTTAGGCTACCAGCCACTTGTCTGTCTTCCAAGAGCATTCTTCACTTGTATTTAATGTCAACTTAAACTCTTTTGTTAAAACTGCCTCTCTCCGTAATGCACATTCCATATATCTCTGAGTTTACCCTTCTTTTGGGTCATTAAGCAGAGGAGGTTCTTTAGACAAAGTTATATTTAAAATGGCTGATTATTTTCTTTTCTGAGCTCATTTCCAGACCATTGTCAGCTGTTGAATTCCCATGAAAAACTTCTTCCGAGTTTTGTTTTCCTGCGTTTCCTTCTCTTTTCTTGAGTCTTGGATCCTAGATAAGTCTTGAAGTAATTGCAGTACGTGAGCCATTACTATTTGCCACAGAAACTATGTTAATTATTATCTGAAATAATGCATTTTGGATTCACCATGTGGTCACTAGTGACTCTTCCATTGGTATCGACACCTGCAAGTGGCAGGCTCCACTCATTTTTTTGCACATGTGGTGAATCCCACATTCCAGATATACTACATTCCCCTTGGGTATCATGGGCTTCAGCTACTGAACCATTTATGTTTGGTTTATTTTCACTAGGGAAAGAGACTTTTGTGGCAGAAGTATTCTCCTTTGAATTTTCTTCACCTCAGGAAGAGCTTTCCTCAGTTCTGAAAGCAAATATATTTACAGGTTTCCTGAAATGCTCATAGATTATCATAGACTGAACACCTTTACTGAGCCTTTTGTCTACATACGTTTTTTCCATAAGCCTCGTCTTTCTGTGAAAGCAAGAGAAAAGTGAACTGTGAACACAACACACTCAAGGATTCCACTTTCCTCAACATTACTGTCCTCTACTACTTCCTCAACTTTTCCAGTCTACAGTGCTCCAGGCAGGTTGTCACACAAGTAGCCAGTTCTGATGGTGGCAATCACCAAAGTGTCCTGATTGAGGGGAAGGCTTCAGAAAAATGGTTGTTTGTTTTTAACAGTGGGGGGAGTGAGGGCAATACACTGTGAGATGATGACATCACACACCCACAACTACTTGTGGCACTTTCCCGCCCCCCCCCCCCAACACACTGGCAAAACCCAAAATGCAACAAGGCTGCAGAAACTGTGGGATAGGTGCCCACAATGCATTGCTGAAACAGTTGAACTTGGGCAATTTAGTGGATACATACTGTTGACTTTGTGAGCAGGTATAGGCACTCAACTTTGACTTCATAAAGTCTAGTGTTAAAAAGTTGACTTTAACAAGTTTGACTTTATTCCCAAGTGTAGACATACCATGTGTCTGTTCTCTGACATAAAATACAATACTCACTTTCTGTCACCTTTATCTGTCTTGACGTCTTAGACTGCAAGGCCTTCAGGATAGGGTCTGTCTCTCTGCTAGATGCAGTACATATACATACCAGAGCCTCAAGTGGCTAATTCATATCCTGATGAGACTTCAGTCTAAACAAGACAGATATAAGGTTTGACATTGGACAAGTATTTAGATAAGGATGAAATTGTTGTAATGTGCATATCGGATTCTCTGTGGTTTCTAATCTCTTCCTTTCGCACTGATATGTTGTTTGTGGGTTATTTTTATAATCTGTTTAAAATTCTGACTTCAACCTTTTCATTTGGTTGCTGTGTATGGTTTGTTTTAATTATCAAATTATCAGGGCATACTGTTTAAAGCATATGCTATCAAAATAGTTTTAAAAATGGATTCCTTTTTTTAAATAAAAAAGCCTAAATGGAAAATATCTTTTAAAGGTGGTTCTTACACACAACTCAGAAATGAAAGAACTCAGAAATTACTTTTCTTCACTGTGAAGCAGTCTGTGTGCTGCTTACTTCTGGCATGGTGCATTAGCATTGCAAAAGTTTTCAAAGTCTTGGTGTTGTATGTGAATTACATCTCTCAGTGCTAGCGTGTTACTGAGTTGTTATATGTAGGAATAAGCTGGAAACATTCCTATGAAGGAATTGGTTCTGATGCTGTGTGGTTGGGCCATCCCTGGGGTAGGGCGTGAGGTCCTGGGCCAGTAACCTGTGTGTGGGGGTCCCCCTTAAAATTTTTATACAGGTGAAATCTGGTTACAGTGAACTTCAAGGGCATCTGCTGGCTGCAGATTTATATTGATAATGCCCAGCCGTATAACTATAATGTTATTTTGTAGTTCTTTTTGATAGTTAAAATGAAAAAAAAACATCATTGATCATAATCCACTGATGCCTCTTACATTCTGAAATCCACCTTGCTGGAGGAGTGCAGGGGTTTGGGGTGTTCATTGGAAGATCTGGAAGGTACTGTGACTTCCTCTCCTAACCCCCACAATCATTCTCCCCTCCCTTACCAGCCATCCCCACAATCCCCTTGCCCCACACCACTTGCCCTTTAATTTCTCCACTCTGACTCCTACTTCTTAGGGTGCCCATCCATCTCGTGTTGGGCGGGACAGTCCCATATTTGGGATGCCAAAAGGGTATCCCAACTTTTGTTTTGAATGGGGCTGCCCCCCCACCCTACCCACAGGCTCAGAGAAGCAGAGGGAGCATGGGCAACTGTGGCATCCCTGGGGCTTCTGGGGAGCACTGTCTGGCTTCCCTGGGGCTCCTGGCAAGCGCCGGCAGCTTCCGCCTCCTTCCTGGCTCACTGGGGCTTTGAGGAGCTGCCTCTCCCCCCCATATCTCCCTGTCCCAAGATATGGTCACCCTACTAAGTCTGACCCTTGTCTTGGAGGCACTCACATGCCTAATTTCCACCTCCAACCCCAAAACTGATTACAACTTCATCAAAATCAACTTCCCACCCCTAACTCTCAAATTGTAGCACCTTATAGACACCTATTCTAAAACTCCTTTTTGTGTAACAGGATTGTGGTTGGCTTATCCTTAGTTATGTTAACTGGTGACTTCACACCATACGTATAAATGAAAATTGTCTGCAATTCACTTAAACATACTTGGTACCTTACTTTCTGTTCAACAGACCAAATGGACATTAGTTTTGGGGAGCAGCCTGTATCTCGGAGGTCCTTTGGCCAAATGCCCCCACATTTGGATCACTAATGTTACTCTCCATCACCAGGAGGCAGATTTCCAAGCAATCAGTGTAACCATGCAGATTTTAAGGCACTTAGGTTGAGCTTTAAAGCTCAACCTAAAATAGGGGAGTCAGTGGAAACCCTCTGCTGTTCTTCTCTGATTGTCAGCCCCTGTGGGTCCCTAGATCCTGATACTGTAGGGAGGGAACTTCACAGCTGGTGCCTGTTGCTGGAGAACTGGAGAAGACAAGGAGGACCTTGAGGCAGTGAATGATAAAAGCTGCCCCTCTCCCCCCTACCTGGAATTTGGTAACAAGGACCCCCTCCCCCTACACACACATGCACCCAGGGCTGGGAGAGGAGAGACAGGACAATGGAAGGGGGAGGTGTGGTGCACTGGGAGGGAGCACAGTTTTGGGCTATGAGTGAGGGCCCCCGATGGACACTAGCTGCTAGGACTTATCTGTGCTTGGAAGGACCCTACTGCTGGAAAAGAGAAGAATCTGTCCCTCTAAGACAGAAGCCTAGGAAGACAGGTTCAGGCCAGCTCAGGCTGCCCTGTAAAAACTTTCATGGCGGAGTGGCACTAGGGAGTTGAATGAGCACTAAGACCCTGCGGAAGGCAGTAGGTAACCCTCTGCTAGCTGGAAGAACTAAGAGCAGGTAAGCTGCAGCAGGCACAAAAAAAGAGAATGCAAGCAAGCATGCAGGCAGGGGTGGGTGCACTCACCTGCATGCTCCTGACATGTGGGGCCCCCAAAAGTGCAGGGCCTGGGGCAGTTGCCCCACCTCGTCCTGTGAACCGGATGGCTCTGCTGTGTGGTAACACTTCATTTAGTAAACTGAGGTCATGCACTACTTAATATTAAAAATCATGCTCAATCTTTCTCAGTGTATACATATTTGATTTTAAAGCCTTCCTTCAGACAGTCCTTGTCCACTTGATCAGCTCATCCATTCAGTCTCTCTGTGACACTGCCAGTGAGAGAAAATGAACTTTACAGCATGTTTGGAAGGGTAATCAATTTGCTTCTGGTGAGCCAAAGTGCAGCAAGTTCCAGACACCAAGCTGTTCTCAAGGAGAATGACTTGCCAGCTGTACTTCCTAGTAAGGGGGACTCCATCTTAAATGTCTTTACTGGTCTCGGTGCACCTTAGGTTTCTCAGGTAACGAGACCTCCTCCCACTTAATGGCCATTTGGTAATTCTGAAACCCTTGCAGATTTTGAAGGGTGAAGGGAAGCAGGTGCCCTCTGCTTGTGGAAGTGTGAGTCTCTTCCATGTTTCAACTGTCGTATAGATAGTTAAAGGCAGTGTAGCCTTCATTGTGCATAAGGGATCTGCTTGGGTCTGCAGCTTTCCACATTCTGCCTTTTAACATCCCTTTTGTTTTGGGATTGCTGTACAGAGGCTGTTCCTGAATTGGGACTGTCCCTATGGTCAGGTTCATGCATGCCACTGGACTTTCACATTTTTGTTGTGTACAGCAGAGAGAGGGCTTAAACATATTGCAGAGGGCATTCTCATGGAGGCATTAATATACCCTTCATTTGATAGATAACCCATTTTCAAATGGTCATTTGATCTGGTCAGTCAGTTACCAGATAATTTAGAGGAAAGTGTGAATTGAAGCCAATCATAAGAAAGGGTTGTTTCTTGCTCTGACTTCTTAATTCTTACAACGTGTAGGCTTGGGTTTGTTCTGTTTGCTTCCAGTTTGACCTCTTGCCTCCACACGAGCCATTTTTCAATCATCTCTGCTCACCACTGGGTTTTGATGGGGCTGCTCAGATGTCATTCCTTTTTTGATGTTTGGTATTGTTTCAGATACTACAGTAGAATTCATTACTTACAGTGTTTAACACCTGCTGGAGCTGGAGTGCATTTTTTCTTCAGTAAATCCCAGAAATTTGTTACCCTCCCTTGGCCTATCGCTAAACAGCTCCCAAGCACTAGCAGATATTATGGTATGTTGTGTCTTGCCCAGATCCCATCAAGTAAAATAAAAATCATTGAAAGAGTGGAATATGAAGGTGCAGCTCCCAGTATGGAATGCTTTTGAATTACTCTGTCCTGATGTGTTCTTTGGTTGCTATAGTGATTTCTTTCCTCCATGTAAAAGTGGATGGGCAAATCAGAATTCAGTAATCTTTGTGCCTGAAGAACTGTCTGGTAGTATGTCGCACAATTTTTGTTTTGGTTTGGCTTGTTTTTTTTTTAAAGAGCTTCCAGGTTTGTGGGAGGCAAATAATTCCCTGAGTAACAGTGGCCAACAGGGAACCTTTCTGTTACTTATTTATTTATTTTTTTATTTACTGAAACAAGGTACACAAATAAGCCTAGGGCCAGTCAAATTGAATTGTTTGTAAAAGTACAGCCCAACATTTTTTAAAGGTGTGGTTATTTTAACTGGGGCAAGCTGCTGTTCTGTACATGGAATGCAGCAATCTTATTTTTCAGTCTAAACAAATCAAGTGCCTCTACCCAGCAGTACAATGAGGAGCTCTTACCATATTGCACCAGCACCCAGTAGACAAAATGAATAAACATCATCCATACCTGATGTGACAGAAATAACGTCTTTTCCCATTGATTTCTGTATGTCTGCAGGGAAAAAATACTTCCATTGG
This sequence comes from Carettochelys insculpta, assembly GCF_033958435.1. Lineage (NCBI taxonomy): Eukaryota > Metazoa > Chordata > Testudines > Carettochelyidae > Carettochelys > Carettochelys insculpta. The sequence goes on from NC_134137.1 coordinate 41,890,416, forward strand.
TATCTAGTGTATCTGCAGTAATTAAAACTGGGCATGAAGGGAAGACTGTAAATATGGCAAACAACTGTGGATCTGTGGGATGGGTTTTTAAATGACAAAGTTTCAATTTATACCACACTTAGTCATTAGCACTGGGCATTTAATTAAAAAAGCATTCAGTTTACCAGAGATTCATGTGACAGAGTGTGTTTGAAAATCCCTCCTTTATGCTCTTCAGAGATTATTTCATGCAGGATAGGATTTTTCTCAGACATATTAGGGAATTTGGGAAATCTATGAGCTGGAAGAGGATTGATCTTTTAAACATGGATAAAGCAAGTACTATTAGCAATAAGAGAAATCAGTCATGATTAACTGGCATTTTAATGCTTTTCATGGTATTTGTACAGTCAGTTAATTTACCACTCACTGACACTCCAACCATGTTTTGGACAGGACATAGTATTTGTTTAACAGAATATTGGAATATGTGAGAGCTTCAGAGTTACCAGCCAATCAGTCAACCCTACACCTAATCTGGATGATAGAATCATTGAAACATAAAATTCTAGGGCTGGAAGGGACGTCAGGAGCTCATCTAGTCCAGCCCTCCACCCAAAGCAGGATCAATCCAACTAAATCATCCCAGCCATGACTATGTCAAGCTGGGACGTAAAAACCTCTATGGATGGAGATTCCACCACCTCTCTAGGCAACGCATTCCCGTGCTTCGCCACCCTCCTGGTGAAATAGTTTTTCCTAATATCCAACCTACACCTCTCCTTCTGTAACTTCAGACCATTGCACCTTGATCTGCCATCTGTCACCATTGAGAACAGTCTCTCTCCATCCTTTCTAGAGCTCCCCTTCAGGAAGTTGGAGGCTGCTATCAAGTCACCCCTCACTCTTCTCTTCTGCAAACTAAATAAGCCCAAACCTCTCAGCCTCTCCTAGTAGATCATGTGCTCCAGCCCCTTAATCATTTTTATTGCCCTCTGCTGAACCCAGTCCAATGCATCCATGTCCACTGGACACAGTACTCTAGATGTGTCCTCACAAGTGCCAAGTAGAGGGGAATAACTTGTCTACATCTGCTGACAATGCTTCTCCTAATCCACTCCAATATACCATTTGCCTTGTTTGCTACAAGGGCACATTGTTGACTCACATCCAGCCTCTCATCCAACTGTAATCCCCAGGTCCTTTTCTGCTGTACTGCTACTTAGCCAGTAGGTCCCCAGCCTGTAACAATTCTTGGGATTCTTCTGTCCTAAGTGCAGGACTCTGCCCTTGTCAAACCTCATCAAACTTCTTGTGGCCCAGTCCTCCAGTTTGTCTAGGTCACTCTGGACCCTGTCCTCCAATGTATCTACCCAGCCTCCCAGCTTCATGTCATGTGCAAATTTGCTGAGGGATCAATCCATCCCCTCATCCTGGTCATTAATAAAGATATTGAACAATACTGGCCCTAGAACCGAACCTTGGGGCACTTCACTTGAAATCGACTGCCAATCAGACATTGAGCCATTGACCACTACACATTGGGCCTGTCCGTCAAGCCAGCTTTATATCCATCTTACAATCAATGTATCCAATCCATACTACTTTAACTTATGAACAAGAATGTTGTGGGAGACTGTATCAAAAGCTTTGCTAAAGTCAAGGTTTTATCACATCCATTGACTTCTCCATGTCCACAGAGCCAGTTATCTCATCATAGAAGCTAATCAGATTGGTCAGACATGACTTGCCTTGCTGAATCAATGTTGACTACTCTTGAGCAATTTCCCCTCTTCCAAGTGCTCCAAAATGGATTCCTTGAGGAGCCCCTCCGTGATTTTTCCAGGGACTGAGTAAGGCTGACAGGTCTATAGTTCCCTGGATTGTCCTCCTTTCCTTTTTTTGAAAATGGGTGCTACATTTGCCTTTTTCTAGTCATCTGGGACCTCTCCTGATCTCCATGAGCTTTCAAAGATAGTAGCCAAAGACTCTGCAATGATATCTGCCAATTCCCTCAGTACTTTTGGATGCATTAAATCTGGACGCATGGATTTGTGTGCATCTAGCTTTGCTAAATAGCTTTTCTAAATCTCGAAGTACAAAGTCAGACAGCAACACACACATGCACGCATGCAAATACAGTAATGTCTCAATATTTGTGAACCTAAGGTTCGCAAATTCAATTATTCACGAGCAGCTGCTTCCCTAGGGCTCTGGGGCATGGAGCACTGGCAGCTGCCGTTTCCCCTGGGGCCCCAGGCAGGGGGCGCTAGCTGCTGCCACTTCCCAGGGCTCTGGGAAGGGGAGTATCAGCAGCAGCTGATTCCCTGGGGCTCCGGCCAGGGAGTGCCAGCAGCCAGGGGCTGCCATATTGGTGAAATTCAACATTCGCGACGGTTCTCGACATGGAACCCTCACAAATGTTGAAACCCTACTGTATTTTGCTATAATAAAGGAGGTCAGCTGAGTTCAACTACCATGGGTGGTGTGTGTGTGTGTGTGTGTGTGTGTGTGTGTCTAAAGTCTCACTGTCATGATTAGAGAACACTATGTCAGACACACTTTTGTACATGGATAGTTGAATTCAGATGACACAGCCTAATCCATTAGGAAAATAATGTTTAACACCACTTGATAGGGCTAGAGGGCTAATGGAGAGCAATATCTGACACCGTTTGCAAGCTTGGCTGAAAATGCTCACATGCACACTTAGAGTGAAGAACACCATCTGCCAAGTTATCACCACTCTGCTGCAGTTAGGCTTCCTGAGATCTTTCTTATTTAGCTACTCTCCAGGACCAACTCATCTTAAATGTGAGATCATAATAGTCTAAGGGGTTAGCTACACAGGTAATGCATACAAGTTAAAGCACATTAAACCTCCATTGGAAGCTCGAACTCAGAAATTGTTTCCATAGTTCACTGTAACCTAATCTGTGGAGCAATAAGTTACAATGCACTTAGGCCACTTCTGAACCAGAGTATCCATTGCAGGCGGAGCACTGTGGTAATGCACATTTGTGTTGCATCTTTAGTTAATTTGTCTTAACATAATTGAATGTCCCTGATAGACAAGCCTTAAATGATATGACATACAGGCATAACTGATTATTGCTTCTCATAGTTTTAAATCTGATGCCAGATAGTAGGAATTCTGTAGTTACTAGTATCCTCTTTTTTTCCTCTACCTTTTCACAGATGGAAGAGAATCCATGGTTAACATTAGCACTGCTGTGATCTTTCAGAGTAGCTTTGTTGTTTCATTGTGCTGCAGGCAGTATAAGGAAAATGGAGACCAGCATAAGGCTAAATGTCCAGCCCCTTTCTCTGTTGAAATAGCTAATGGTAGAAAAGAAACACTGAGAGGACGAAGGGAAAGAAGAACGGTGTGACATGCAGAAAGGAAAGATTGAGAGCTGAAGGTTTGAGAAAGTGGAAGAGCAAGAAAAAGAGGTGAGATAAGATTATGATACCCATGCTCAGTCTGGTGTATCAGAAACTCCAGAGAGAGAACACCTGAAGAAGTTCCTCTGCCATCTGAAATAATATGGAAAAGATTAGAGTTACAAAATTATAATTAAAATCCCTGTAACATTTCAAACACCTCTGTGGTATTCTGAAGCCTCTGGACACTGCTGTTTTGAGCTTGTTCCTGGGTAGACAGGATTTCTTAAGAGGTGGAAAAACCTAGACATGTAGATCTGGAAGGAATTCAAGGAGCTCATCTAGGATAGTCCCCTGTGCTGAAACAGAGCCAAGAACATCCCTGAGAGAGGTTTGTCTAACCTTTTTTACATTTTGATCTGAAGAAGCGTGTCTGTCCCACGAAAGCTCATCACCTAATAAATTATTTTGTGAGGCTTTTAAGTGCTACAGGACTGCTGGTTTGTTTTGTTAGAATACAGACTAACATGTCTACCTCTGTTACTATAGACAACCTAAATCTCCCTTTCAGCAGGTTAAGTCAATATATATAGAGAGCAGTAGATCACCATCCTCTTCAGAATAGCCTTTTATGTATTTAAAGACTGAACATGCTAAATTACTTCCTCATAGGTCTTGTATTCTAAATCTATCATTTTTGTTGCCCTCTTAACACTTTCCGTTTTGTCCACATCTTAGTGTAGCACCTCCTGGACACAGTATTCCAGTGAGACTTCATACCAGCCTCATGAATGAATGACTTCTCTTCTAAAATATGTATGCTTTTGACCTTCTTTGAATTTCCATCTTTGCGGAGAACAAGCACCTGCCCATATGGGTATCACTATATGACAGGAAGCTGTATGCTAAAAGTGGCACGTATCCTACTTCCTTGTCATTCAGGTAAAATTACTGCCAGCCACCTGCAGGTTCTTAGAATTCTGATGTGTAACAATTTGTGTGCAGGTTACAGTTTATCAAACTGTTTTTTTAAAAAGATGAGGTGGCAAAATTTGCAGATGATATAAAACTGCTCAATATAGTCAAATTCCAAGGAGAATGCAAAGAGCTACAAAAGGATCTCACAAATCTGAAGTACTGGGCGAACAAAATCAGAGATGAAATTCAATGTTGACAAATGAAAATTGTGCACTTTGGAAAACCTAATCTCAACTATACATATAAAGTGATGGGTCCAAATTAGCTGTTACCACTTCAGCGTTCTCTGAAATTGTTCACTCGATGCGCAGTGGCAGTCAGAAAAGCAAACAGTGCTGGGAATCATAAAGAAAGGGATAGACAAAAAAAATCCTATTGCCTCTCTATAAATCCATAGTACACCATTATCGTTAATACTGTGTGCAGATATGGCCACCCTATCTCAAAAAGAGATGTATTGGAATTGGGAAAGTTCAGAAAAGGACATCCGAAGTGATCAACAGCATGGAACAACTGCCATATGAGGAGAGAGAAATGAGATTATCACTTTTCAGCTTGGAAAAGAGCCAACTAAGGGAGAAAGTGATAAAGGTCTAGAAAATCATGACTGGTATGAAGAAAGTGAATAAGGATGTGTTATTTACTCATAGAACAAGAATTTACTCATAGACCTTGCCAGATGAAATTAATAGCAGCAAGTGTAAAACAAACAAAGGTAAGTATTTCTTCACAAACATGTAGTCAACCTGTGGTACTCCTTGCCAGAGGATTTTGCATAGGCCAAGGCTATAAAAGGGTTCGAAAAGGAGCAAGATAAATTCTTGGAGGACAAGTCCATTGGTGGCTATTAGCCAGGATGGGAAGGGATAGCGTTCTTCACCTCTGTTCGCCAGAAGTGGGAACGGGCAACGACACGGATCGCTTGATGATTACCTATTCTGTTCATACCCTCAGGGGACCTGACATTTGCCACTGTTGGAAGATGGGATACTGGGCTCAATGGACTTCTAGAGTTCTGACCCAGTATGGTCATTCTTATGTTCTTAAAGAGTGGAAGGCTTGATACCATGCTTTCCTTTGAACGCTGGATGATCTTGATGAATTCTGACCCATCAAGACTGGCCAGCTATGAAGTATTTACAGGAGGCACTTGGGAATACTGTGCTCGGAGTGGGTGTGTGTGGTAGAAAGACAGTGGACCACGTGAGCATTCCCTGGTACAGGGGAAGGTGATATGGGAGCAGTGCTGCTTTCAGTGAGTGTGGGGGCAGTCCTGTCCCTCCCTGGAGAGGTGTGGCTAGAGAGCAGCACACTCACTGGAATTGGCACAGTGTTGATTGGTGAGTGCAGGAAGTGGGTACGAGGGGAGCAGTACAGGTCGCCCCCATATGGTGCTCCTGTATGGGAGGCAGCAACAGAGGGTGAAGAGCTGAAGAGAGAGATCTGAGCCGTTAACTTCCCCAAAATACCCCTTCAAGCTTGAAATAAGGGTAAATGCTTCCTTAGAGACAGAGTAACTTTTCCTAATTCAAGTTATCCCAGTTATATTGAGCTTTTTTTGTCTAGTGCTCTGCATGTAACTCACCACTTTGAACTCAGCGTTTGGGCTAAGGGATAGAGTTACTTGGTTTATTTGTGTGTGCACATGCACAACCATTTGTGCATTCACAAGGGAGATCTGCGAAAGGCAGTGCATCTGCATGTGTACTAGTATTAATGCGTCAGGTGTCAAGCAATGACAATTAAAACAGGTTACTAGTTTGCTGCTATTAATATGGCCAAAATGGTAAGTTCATTTTGTGGCTTTCCTGATTAAGCATCACAGCTAAGTTATGTGTGAGATCCTTCATTTTAGCTTGTTTTTTTACGTTTTCTTAGGATTTTATTGGTGTTTATCACAAAAAATATTAAAAAGAGAGAAATTCAGGGCAAAAAAAAAATAACTGCATCTTTTTTTGGTAAATATCGGAGAGAGGAAAACAGATAAAAGCAAAAGGGATGGCATCTTGGTAACCTGAGGCGCCCAGATTGCCATTCCACTGTCTTTCCAGACTTGATTCCCAAATACCCAGGCATATGTGCATACTTATGTGTGTCTTCCATTGTCTTAGTGAACAGAGTGCCTTGCCTTTCCATCAAGAGTAACTATTATTAACATAAAATCTTCTACCAAATTTAATGTTCTGGATTTTCATGGACTTAATGGTCCAAAATAAAGGTGAAAATTGTTTCGAAAAAGCAAATAGTTTTTTATAAAGCTAGGAACTTTTCATTAAAAAATATGGAAGCCTTTCCTTCTCTGTTAAATATGCATAATACAGTAGATGTGTTTATCCATAACATGCATGTGTGCAATTCGTGCTGTGGAGGAACAAACCTTATCCAGCAGAAGTGCACTGACTTTTCCATACTTGATTTATTTAAAGTTTAATACTAAAGTTAATATTTGATACGAAATTTAATGTTAAATTAATATTCAGTTGAGTCACGAAGTTTTAAGTGTCATTTTGGACCCAATCTATGTAGTGCAAATGACTACACAAGACAGTGGTGAATCTGGTTCTGCATTTTTATGTGAAGAAAACATGCCAGACCCTCAGGAGGTTTGGGGGTGGAGGGAGGAAAGGGAACCTATTTCCACAAGAATTTGGAATGCATAGGGATATTTTGCCAGGGGCAGTCGTTTCTGTGTCATCCAACCTAATTCAGTGATTATACTGCAATGCTTCTCTAAAAGTTCTCAATCTCTTTTGTTTTACTTGGTTTCTAGGAATTTGTCGTTTATTTTAAGATAAAAACATAGCCCATTTCATCAGCAGTGTGCTTTCATTACAGGACTTCTGCAAGCAAGAATTCATTTTTATTAAAAAAAAAACACTGAAAGCAAATTTCAGTAACTTTCATACCATTCTCGTTGTAAAGAAGACTTCCACTTTCACAAGGTTAAGATGGACCACTAGTATAACCTTACAGGTATACAAAACAGATTATTGTTACATTAGCTGCCTAGTTAAAATTAGTGCATTTTGCTCTATTAAAAACAGCTGCTGTTAAATATGTTATGGTAAGTCTCATATGCAGTATCTTTGTTCTGTAGCACTGTGATCCATTTTTAATAGCTGTACAAATAATAATAACATAAATATTCCAGCTTTAATCTAGCTCTTTTCATCTGTAGATCTCAAAATGCTATGCAAAGGGGATCAGTATAATTATCCCCCGTTTTATAGGTGGGCCATAACCATTCTTAGTACAAAATGTACATAAAATTATTCTGGTGAAAAATTGGAAACAGAAAAAACAGGAAGAACGTCTTGTACAACTATAGGCATTTTTCATCATTGAACCCAAAGTCAAAGCAATATCACAACTATCAAGTTTTTATTGATATTTTATCCGTTTCTAAGAACAATTGTTCTCCATGAAACTGTAGAAAAATCCTCCTCTGAGGTGATTTATATGTCCCTGTCCATGGGCTGTGGTGTTTGTGTGACTGTCCTGCATCCTGACCAAATAGCCTTAAAACTAAGCGTTTAAATTTTAAAAAAATCTGCTTTGTTAGCAGTAGTGACATATTTCCCTATCAGACCGCATTAAAATTAAATAAATAACAAAAAGAATTTACCTCAGAAAATAGGTTTAATTTATTGTATAGGTATAGGTCTATATAAGTGAATAGGTGTAACCGTTAGGTAGCGTCAGTTGATATTAATATTCATTAGGCTATAAATATTCATGAGGTTAAGATTTAAAATTCTTTGATCTGATAGGTTAGGTTAGAATGCTCATGCATAGGCAATGAGCAGCTGTGTCCTGGTTGCTGGGGCAATGCAGGAGCGGACCTGACAGGTACAGGTGTCCAACCAGGTCCGCCCTGGCTCCATAAATTCCGGAGCGCAGCCCCCTTCCAGTCAGTCCGTCGTCGACCTCGGGAGGAAGCGGACCGAAAGAAGACATCAAAAAGGACTGAGTTTAGAGTTGGACTTTGGCTGTAGCCGAAGATCATTGGCGGAAGAGCCAAAGCTGACCGGCGTGTCAGTCACTCGCCAGCCGCCGTGGGCCAGAGAAGACAAGAAGAGAAGATCAGAAGAGCTCCAGCATACAAAGAGCTGAAATCATTTGAAAGGCTCCGGTGCTCTGGAGTGATTGACGTGATTTGGTTGTCGCTTAATTTATTCATACGTCACTCACATCCCTCGATATGGCATCACGGACAGGATGTGTGACGTCAGGTGCTGCGTGTTGCCCTCGGAAGACCAGTCAGGTCCAAAATAGGGAACTTTCTGATTTGTTGTTCCACGCCCAAGAAGAAGGGGGTAGTAAAGTGGAGTATACATTTGGATTTGAAGGTTCGGACATGATCAGAAACATTACAGAGGCTGTTACTCTTTCAGGGCTAGCATGTCTGATAAGCAGCCATAAAAATCTTAGTTTTTACCCTTTAAATAAGGAAAGTCAAAAGATAAGAGTATCAAAAGAAACCTCAGGTAGGAACCCCGGAGGAAATTATCCGGGACATAAAACACATAATTCAAAAAAGTAGGATTAATCCTGCAATTTTAAAGACCCCAGCACTCCTGAGACCGGGGGCAAGGGGATTAGAAGTTTTGAGTAATATTAGGGAAACATTAAAAAATGTAGGCAAAAAGGGAATGTTTGGAAGAGTGACCTACGACAAAAATGTCGTGGCAGGGACTCTCCTGACTCTCCTAGTAGATTCTTTAAATAGACTAACTAGGCTAGAATCCACTTTAGAAAAAACACTTTGCAAATCGGTTATGGAAGTCATAGACATCCCTATTGTCAAATCAGACCAGGCGGAAGCACTGCCTGTGGTAGTCTCTAAGACTGTAATAGATGATAAGGGAAAACCCTGGTATTCTTTATAACCCTTTAAGGGTAATAGGTGTCGCAGTAAAGGGCTGACCAAAAGGCAGCCAGCATAGGCGGTACCACATTTTGAGGGGATAACCTTTAAATAGGAACACCCCCACTTAAGTAAAGGGGATACCCTTCTAATAGGCAAACCCCGCATATATTGGGCTCTCCCCTGTTTGGCGAGCAGGGCAACCCATTTAAATAAAAGGAGTTAGCTTAGCTTAGTGCAGGCAAATTTCCTTATTTGGTAAAATCTTCTCCCCAAGGTAGTCGGCCAAGGGTTGAGCGACCTGGCGAACCTAAGGAAGAGCCAGGAATAAATAAATAAATATAAATACATAGCTCTGTAATAATTATTTTCATTTTGCAGCACGCAAAGAAGAGTAACATGGTCGCCCCGAAGTTCAGAGTAAGTAGAAGGGGTTAGATAGTATAACTGTGGTTACAGTGTTACATTGTTTTGAGGGCTATCAGCTTAATAGGCATTAAAATCCTGTGCTAGGACTAGAAAGGCAAGGGTTATTTTAGATTTGTAATTGTTAGGCTAGTTTAAGTGATAAATCATCCCTTCAATTCCCTTAAATAAAATCCCTGTTTGGTTTTTAAACTTTAATAACTTGTCTGTTGTTCTTCCTTGGGCGAACATATAACTTGCAGCGGCACTAGTTACACACCCTGAAAACCCTGTTGTGACTAGATCCACCGTGTACAACGAGCAGGGTCGCGGGGTAAAATCCTGGGAGCATTGGGATAGGCTCGTCTGTGGCTTGGCCCGGTGCTCTGGAGTGATTGACGTGATTTGGTTGTCGCTTAATTTATTCATACGTCACTCACATCCCTCGATAGAAACCAGATTCTTACTAGTGATGCGTCTGCATCATGAAAGCTCATCACCTAATAAGTTATTTTGTTAGTCTTTGTAGTGCTACATGACTGATTTTTCGTTCAGTAATGAAAGATAAATTGTAATGTTTAGGTTCAAGGGAATGAATTAACAACAATCATATAGTAGTCACAAATGAACTATGCTGTTTCATAAGAGTAATTCTGTGTCAGAAATAAATATTTTGACTGAGCAGCTTGCTTGATCTTAGATGGATCTTTTTTCTGTATTCAAAGAAGAAAGAACCGCTATGGGCTATGGACATTGCTGGAATAGAATTTTGTGGAATCCATTGCACACCAGTAGCATATTGTTTTAATTTGTTGCACAAATCAGTGATCAAAAAGCAGAATTTTTGTCTTATTCTATTTGTATCCTATCTAGAAGTGCTCTCGGATAGAATTCCTGTTTGCTTCATTGGGAGTTTTGTCCTTGTAGGAATGCAAATGAGCGCTTCAGGGTTCTACATATTTCATTAGGTGTCAGTTGCTGGATTGTGCTTGTTTTGTTGTTTGAGGATAGTAACAACCACAGTGACTCATGGGACATATGTTAAAGCTGGATTTATTGAAATGTCCAGCGTTAGTCTATTTTTTCAAGACGGAAATCAAGATTGTAGAACAGGACATTCAGGTGACACATTTTATTCTTTCCTTCCACATGATTTAGGTTTCTAATTGCTGTGAAGACCTTAATAATGTCTGTGTATCTGTTTAGTGGTGGGATTTTTTTTTTCCTGGCTGCTGTTTTGTTTTCTCTCTGAATACTAAGAAATTGATTGTTTGGCATATATTTGAACAAATTCCTCACATTTTTAATGTGTTCTCATATGTGTTAGTGCTTCTAATATGGAGAATATCCCAATTTGCATAAATTTGATTCAGATTTGTATGGGAAGGAAAATATATTTTAGATTATGTGCATACTACGGTGTATGCTGGTATAATTTATTGCTCGGGGTGTGACTAAGCACCCCCTCCCCTGTGAAACACAAATTACGCCAACGTAAGCTCTGATGTGGATGGTACTTTGTCAGCAGGAGAACTTCTCTCACTGACATAAAATATTTTCATCAGCCACAGTGTAGCTGCACTGATGCAGTTGCAGTCCTGTATACATTAATAAAAAAAAAAGGAAGTCTTCAGGCTTTCTAACGGAACCAAAACACAGGTTTCCTGTGGTATAAATACCATGGACACATCTAGAAGAGGACATGTAGGCAAATTAAGACAAGTTAACTGATGGTGTAAAATCAGACCACATCAGTTTATTTAACCTTCCTGTAGATGTTCTCATTCAGATGTAAAGCGGCCGTCCTTTGTTTTAACTTAATCCTCCTTCGGGGTGATTAAGTTAAAGCGAACTAAGAACCTGCATAGATGTTTATTGTACTTTATGGTTACACTTTTAGTTACTGTGAGTCAATTTTCCTTAGGTTATGTCTACACTAAAAATAGCACAGCTATAGCCCTTACCCACTCAGGTAGTAGCCACAGTGGTGCAAGAATTCTTCAGTCAACCTGGGCTACATTCACACACAAAAAAGCGGATCAAAAGGGTGATCTGCCTTTTCAAAAGAGAGCATCCATACAGCCTCCGCACTTTCGATAGAACATACTAAGGATCAAAAAATCAGACACTATGAGGACTGCTCTTTTGAGGAAAAAAAAGGGCCCATGGTATGTCTACATACAATTTCTTTTGAAAAAAGGCACGCTTCCTGAAACGTTACTGGAAGAGCACTTTTGAATGGAGCAGCATTTGCTTTTGATTTAATTTTGAAAGAATGCTTTTTGTGTGTAGACGCTCTACTGAATATTTTGAAGGAGCCCCTTCTTTTGAAAAATATTTCGAAAGAACTTGCTTGTTTACACATGACCCTAGTGCAACCACCACAGACAGACTCAAACCTGGGACCCCTGTAACTTAGTGCAGGAGCCTCTACAGTTTGAGGTAAAAGCCAGCTTGCTTCTAGCTAAGGCTGTAGAGGAGTCTCATTCTTTCTCTCTGTAAGTGGTCTAGGTGCTACTGCACGGGACAGTGAACCGCACCTCAGGTGTGTAGGTTATTCTCATCAACATCAACAGCCATGGGCTCAGCACCCTTTGGTGTCAGATGCCTCTCTTACTATTTCCTTCCATCTTTCTCTGTCCAGTGTGGAGTGGCTTAGTTTCTGTACACTAGCTCCATACCAGTCTACTATATTTACGCATTGTCTGTGGGATCTGCCTGTCCTATTCAAATCATTAATTATGCCAGATACTAGGGTCTTGACTTTTCGGTCATTGTACGTTCTGCAGATTTGCCCTAATAGCTGTAGCTTCTGTTGTATAACCTTCTGCAGTAGGTTTTCTTTTGGCTTTATCTTCCTATATAATTCCTCATTAGTGACTTTATGCATCCATTCTATTCTCAGGATGTTTCTATAACAACTCTTCTCAAAGGCCGATATCCTTCTCTTCAAGTCTTTCGTTATCACCCATGTCTCACATCCGTACAACATGCGGCTGAATATACACATTTTCAAGGTGCTCAGTTTCATTCTTAAGCTAAATGCTTTGCCTTTCCAGATCTTATCCATCGCCTTCAAACATGCTCTTGCTTTTGTTATTCTAGTTGCTATTTCTTTCTTACAGTCTAGATCGTGTCATGTGAACTTTTCTGTTTTCTAGTTCAATCCTGTCTACACTCTTCTTCCTTCCTGTTTCCTTATCTCCAGATACCATTGTCTTCATTTTATTGATGTTCATTATCATCCACACTGCTTCCCTGCTTCATTTAGCATTTGCACCATTCTCGCTAGCTTCTGTTCATCGTCCTTGATAAGTATGTCATCTGCTAACCTCTGCCATGAAGCCTCTAAGGGTTCCTTGCCAGTCCCAAACCTGGATAAAGGATGAGGGTTGGTCAGATGCATGTCGATGCCTTGATCATAAAACAACAATATGAATGAAATACGATGCCGGTATGACTAACTGATAAAAGATGCCTGCTGCGACATCACCCAGCTAAACAAGGTCCACTAATGCATATATTATCAATCGGAACATGGAATGTCTGAATACTGTGCGCAACTGGAAAGTTAGAGCTGCTTGGAGAGGAAATGGAGAGATACCAAGACGATATACTTGGACTGATGGAGATGTGTTGGACGGCATGAGAGATGTGGGTTATGCTAGTGCTGTCTAAATGGGGATTTAGATTGTTTTAACTCAGCCGCTCAGGTCTGGCTGTTTTACACTTTTGAGTGATCTAGTGATGCCAGTCTAATTATTGATTAGAGGCTGGGCCTAAGTGTCTCAGTGTAGATGCGCCCATTAGGACCAATGTCTGTGTCTTGTGATGTAGCTGTGCTAGAGCTACACTCATTTACGCTGGTTGGGGGTTGGCATCCATACTGATAACTGGCTCTGCTAGCTGATGATCCAGAGCAGTGAAGACCAATGTTGATTCATTTTCATCATCTGAGTCAGATGTCACCAGCAGAAGTCTGAGTTTCTTCTTTGTTGGTTCAGATTCTGTAGTTTCCATATTGGAGTTTTGCTCTTTTAACACTTCTGAAAGCGTGCTCCATACCTCACCCATCTCAGATTTTTGGAAGACACTTCAGATTCTTAAACTTCAGGTTGAGTGCTGTAGCTATTTTCAGAAGTCTCAAATTGGAACTTTCTTTGGTTTTTTTTTTTTTTTGGTTTTTTTTTTGTAAATCTGCAATGAATATGGACTTAAATGAACAACAAGCACTGGGTCATCATCTGAGACTGCTATAAAATGAAATGTAGGGCAAAAAGTGGGTAAAATGGAGCAGGAGTTATACAATTCTCTCCCAATGAATTTATTTATTTATTTATTTATTTTACGGCGTGTCATCAACATGGAGTGTGTCATCTGGAATGCACGAACCGAAGCTCGAAGGGGTCAGTGTTCTCTGTAAGCTGTGCACCTCAATGGCTGCTCAGGAGAGATTCATAAACCGCCCAGCTGATTATCAGAGTGCCCACAACTAGGTTTTTAATTTCTACTGGTGGAGCACATTCTCACATGCCTTGGTTCACATAAAAAATTCATTCCACACATGGAGAGAAAAGATTAAAGGGAACATTGGAAGGGTATAAGGTAGATATTCTACATAAATTCCTGGCAATGCAGCCTCCAGAAGCTCTCACTTTCAGGTGACGACATTGCTAAAAAAAGGGAAGCAGATAGCATTATCTCCTACAGATGTAAGTAAACTCATTTGTCTTACCACCTGGCTGAATGAAAAGTAGGACTGAGTGAACTTATAGGCACTAAAGTTTTACATTATGTTTTTGAGTGAAGTTATGTAACAAATCTACATTTGTAAATTGAGCTTTCATGATAGAGAATGCACTGCAGTACTTGCATGCGATGAATTGAAAAATATTTTATAATTTACAGTGCAAATATTTGAAATCAAATAATATAGTGAGCACTGTACATTTTGTGTTCCTTGTTGTAATAGAAATCAATATATTTGAAAATTTAGAAAAATATCCAAAATATTTAACACATTTCAGTTGGTATGCTGCTATTGTTTAACAACGTGATTAAAACTGTGGTTAGTTGCAGCTAACTTTTGTCAGTTAATAATTGGATGTCCTACTTCATATATAAGCTTAAATTTGAGGTCTATAGCCAAATATATAGAGTCTTAATGATCTGTTTCCAAATATTCTTGGCACTCTACATATCATTCATTACATTACTTCCTTTACATAAAATTATAGTAGAATGAGACATGGAACTTAAAGGATAGCTTCTTTTGAGCCCTTTTAACATAACACAGTTGAAAATTAGTGAGTCATGCTCCTAATTATCAGACTATTTTTGTAATTAAACTGCTGCTTCTGAAATTAGGGCCTGTTCCTTTGTAATACTGAGCACTTCTTGAACTTCCTTCCACTCCTAGTGAAGCAAAGAGAAGTTAAGGTTTGATCTTCTGCAGGATGTGGCCCTTCATGTCCACA
The DNA here is from genome assembly GCF_033958435.1 of Carettochelys insculpta. Classification (NCBI taxonomy): domain Eukaryota; kingdom Metazoa; phylum Chordata; order Testudines; family Carettochelyidae; genus Carettochelys; species Carettochelys insculpta. Next base: position 41,905,506 of record NC_134137.1, read on the forward strand.
GCAGTGAAAGAGCTACATGGATGATTTGCTCAGAGAATTCTTTTCTCGGATGTGAAGGTTTTCCTGCACATAATCATCACAGTTCTATGAAAATTGTTTTAACTGCAGGCATGCGCTTATACCTTTTCTAATTAAACACAACCAATAATGATAACTGTGGCATATTTGCTAACATCACATAGCTCACTTTGTGTGTCGTATCCTTTCCCTCACCTTTGCCTTTCTTGCCTATTTAGACTGTAAGCTCTTTGGAGCAGGGACCGTTTATTACCCAGTGTTTGTTCAGTCCCCATCCTTGGTTTGTCCTTAAGCAGTACCCTAATAAACACAATGAAGCATATTGATAGAATTTTTATTTTAATAACAAAGAAACATGAATGTAAAGTAGAATACTCCAGAAATGCATCTTATCCAGGCTTCTAGGAACTTCTAATTTTATAAACACAGCAGTTTCCCTTCTTCAAAGGCTGTTCAAATGTTGGCCCTTACACAGGAAATATCCCTTCTCAGGATATCCACTTAAACATATGGTTAAAAGATGATTCAGTGATTTCCCTAATTAGACCTATTCATTCTGTTGCACCCTAGGAATTAGGTAAGTATCATTATAGTATTAATTAGTATTAGCAGTCTTCTAATGTCTCAGTCCAGATGAGAGGTTGTGACTGGCCCCTAGGGTGTTGAGAGTTTGTATTAAAACAGGATATAGAATTAAGAAGTGGGGTCTTATTTGATGTTACAATAATAAAATAATTTTGAGTCCCATACACTCCTTGTTATATGGACATCCTTCTTGTTGGCATTAGTAAGACTTACTCATGCACACAAACGAACTTATATTAAAGGGTGAGGGGAAAAAATCATAAAACTAAAATCATTTTAAGGATTCTTCTGTGAGATAATTTATGGTTTGCTTTTTTGAAACTGAAAGACCTGATTCTTCAGACCATACCTGTGTAAGTAATTTATTGCAGAATTATACTCCATGTGTTCCGTGCATAAAAGCTTTGTCCTTTTTGAGGTACAGTTAGGCATCTTAAAATCTTACTTGCTTGTTTTTAGACAAATGCAGTTCCAGATTCTCACTTTATGGTTTCCTTTGCCAGAATGTTTGTTCAGGTGTGCCTGTACTTCTACTGTACGTGTTTATGGCGCTGTCTGAAATTTGTGATGAGAAAATTAACAGGACGATGTGAATTACAAAGGATCTGTTACAATATCAAGCCAGGAGCGAGCAGAACTATGAAGATAGGTAAGTTTAAAGTACCTGGTCTTCCTCACATTTTTGTTCTTTGTCCATAAGTGCAGCCACTGCACATGCACAGTGTATGTTGTTTGGGTTGAAAATGAACTGAGATATTTACATTTTTTTAAATTTTTATTTTACAGAGACATCGCTGAGGGGTTCAAAAAATAAGGTGAGTGAATGTCTCTCTCCTTCTTTCTCCCATATACTTTTCCACTCAGCAGTTCACAGCATGCCTCTTTCCAATTTGTAAAATGAAATTTTACTGTAGATGAAAAGGTGTTGTCAGAGGGTGTAGCCCTCATTTCCTGACTGGCACCACTCCCTCCTGATTGTGCTGGGGGCTACCTGGAATCTAGCACCGGTTACTGTGGTCTGCACATCAGCACTCTGGTTATGTTCCTATCTACTGCTCCTTTTTCTGCCATTAGAACACAGCCTCCTCTCTGCAGCTCAGACCTCTGTCTGTATTGTCATCTGTTTCCACCTCCTAAGAGAAGGTAGGAGCCAGCCGTTTCCAGCAGCCTGTCATTTCCTCAGTGGTGGTGGGATCTGAGCCACAGTCCAGAAACCCTGTAAATAGCAGCCTCTCACTGCCCCGCTGTAACCTCTGTCAATACTGTTGTGTTTCTGTAGACCACTTCCTCGTGCCCCCGGCACCTTTTCTACCCTCACCTCAGGGCATTCAGTCTCAGCAGCCAGCCAGGAGCCTGCTATTTATATTTGCATTACAAAAAAAATTCACAAAATAAACTAACTGGCATCTATCCCATATGCGTTACAATGTTGATAATGGAAATGGAAAGTATGGAGCTACCTTCTGAGAGGTTTAAAAAATGTGAGCTCTGAACAAAACTTGAAAGAATTGGATATATTACACCCCCCCTCAATCTTCTCTTGAGTCAATAAGTCTTCAAATGTGTGAGAGGTTGTTCTAAAAACCTGTGATAGATTTGATAAAAATTTACAGGATAGTGGGACAAGAAGTAGTAATCTTAGCTTCCAGGAAAGGAGGCTTGGGTTAAGTGTTAGGAAAAGCTTTCTAACTGTAAGAATAGGTGTAAGCACAGAAACAGGTTACTTAGGAAGTTGTAGTATCCCCATCCTAGGAGGATCTTGAAGAACAAATTGAATAGTCTCAGCAATAGTCCAGGTACTTCTGCCTTACCATAGGGGACTGAACTAGATGACCCCTTGCAATTCCTTCCAAACCTACATTTCCAGGTTTCTGTTCTATATATGAATCCCTGCATACATGGACATGACAGATGAGGTTGCCAGAGCATATTCTCAAAGGATTGGACCCATTCAGAATTTCTCTGAGATCTTGTTATATTTTGATCATTCAGTGAGTCAGATGTGCTTTCCATATAATTCCCTGTAGAGATTGTGCATCTGTAGTCTTTGTGTTAGGATCACTTAGACATTCCCTGTGGGGGGGGACATATTTGCTTTATTCCTATATGCCCATCGTGTGTCTGTTTGCTTACACAGAACTCCAGTATGCTATGGACTCTGGTACTTTAATACCAGATGGAGAACAGAAGTGCAAGTGTAAGATCTGAGTTAGTGGTCTGTCTAGTTCTTGTTAGACAATAGCCCACAGTGTAAAACACCTTCACAGTTGGTAGCTACCATAAAGATGTGTAGTACTGAGTGAGCCTGGGAAAGTGACCTGGCTCCCCATCAGGAGGGAGGATGAGTAGACACATTGGAAGAGCTGCCTAGGATGTACTTGTTCTGTGAGCAGATGGAAAGCTGGGTTTCCAGGGCTTTAGTCTAGAACAGGGGTCTGCAACTGAAATCGCGAGAAGAGCCATTTTTTCAAATTCAGTTACAAAATCAATCCTTCAAGAGCTGCAATGCACATGAATATGAGACAGTCCTTAACAAATAACAGCAAACCGTGCTTTTTATCACTCCTATTTTAATAACAGCGCAGGCGCGCAAACAATTATTTGTACCAGTTAGGAAGTTACATTACCCCATCTCCAGGCTGTACCCTCCTAAGCCCCCAAATCCACCCCCCCTAAGCCCCAACCTTCCACCCCCAGGATTTACTTGCCTCAGCGTGTGCAGCTCCTCTGCTGCTTCCTGGAGCCTTCTTGGCAGGCTGCGCAACTCCTGCAGGGGCATGCTCGGCCATCCCGTCTCTCCTGCTGGCTGACATCTGCCCATATGGGGCAGCTCCCTGCCCGCCTGGCTTTCACTTCTGGGCTCCCCGTCACCCCTGACTGCCCAGCAGCTCCAGAGCTGCCACTGCTTAAACATGGAGTCAGTGGTGGCAACGCTCAGAGCCACAAGTGGCTACTTAAAGAGCCATGTGCAGCTCTGGAGCCCCAGGTTGCCAACCCCTGGTCTAGAAGCTTTCTGGGGCATCACATTTCACCATAGCAAGTATCCACTAAATATCATCTTATAGTAGTTAATTTATATTAAAATGTATTTCCAGCTGCTGCAAACTTCAGTAAGTGTTCGTCCCGATGCCATTGAAAAAACTATAGATGACATCATGGAACTGAAAAAGATTAATCCAGATATAAATCCACAGTAAGTTCTGATATTTGTTATCAGAGAATTTGGAACTATTGCTGTCTTCCGGTCTGCTTTATTTTTCAGTGTGAAACTGTTCTGTGCTTCTTTCACAGTATTTCCCCAGACAAATAAGTAATCGTTAATGGTGCTTGTAATTGCCTGCAGTACTGGGCCTCTTCACCTGGTGGTTTTCTGAATCTTGCTGTATTTTACAAAATGATCTATAAACTATATAGTAGTCATTTCCCCCTTTAACTTATCCTGGCTGGAATTTTGGCTGTGACATGATGATTAATATTATTTGTTTTCATGTAAGTGCCACAAGAGGCTAAAGACCAAAAGTGGTGAGGACTTCAGTTTTATGTTTCATGCTAAAGATGGTATTTCAAAAGGGTGTTCTGATTTCCAGGTTACCTTAGTTTTCTAAGTGTCCAGCTTGAGACAATTTATATGGGCTTGATTTTGCAAAGTGATGCACACCTTCTAAAAATAAGAGCGTTCTAATGTTTCTTTTCTTTAAGCTGAAAAGTGGATGCTTCCTGAAGGAGATGCTGTAGTTAATCACAAGTGGATGAGCTAGATTCTGGAAGCCTGGATGAAATAACACTGCCTGTGTTATGCATGTTATCTGTATAACATTGATGTAGCCTGTAGGCTCTACAGACTGGAGCATCACAAAAGTCCTGTCTGATTTTAAAAATCTGTGAAGGTGACTCAAGTTGGGCACCCAAAAATCACTAGCCGCTTTTGAAAAATGTTGGCCAACATGTTCAACAGCAGAGTAGCCCCAGGATTCCTGCTAGGACTTGACACAGTAAGAACTCGGAGGGAAGAATGCCATCGTGATCATCACCAAATGATTACAGTTTCAAATCCTCCTAATTATAATGGCCACAATTTAAGGCGTCTTTAAAATATGGCATCACTTGCTGAGGGGAAAAAAAATAAATTTGAATTGCCTGGGGTATTAGCTAGGCCTGTCAAGTGATTAAAAAAGTTAATCAAATTTAATCTTGCTTTTAAACACTAGTAAAATACCAGTTATTAAAATATTTTCCTATATACTGATTTCAGTTACAATACAAAGTGTGCCGTTCTCACTTGATATTTTTCGTTATAAATATTTGCTTGTGAAAAAAATAGTTTTCTGTTCACCTGATACAAATACTGTAGTGCAACTCTATCATGAAAGCTGAATTTACAAACATAGAATTAAGTACAAAAATAACTGCATTCAAAAATAAAACAAAGTGAAGTTTTAAGAGTTCTACTTCTCATTTAGCCACTTGCTCAAAACCAAGATTGTTTACATTTGCAGGAGATAATGTTACCCACTTCTTGTTTCCAGTATCACCTGAAAGTGAGAACAGGCATTCACTCAGCACTGTTGTTGCCAGCATCATGAGATATTTATGTACCAGATGCACTAAAGACTCTTATGTTCCATAATGCTTCAGCCACCATTCCAGAGGACGTGTCCAGGCTGATGATGGGTTCTGCTTGATAACTGCCCAAAGCAATGTGGACTGATGCACGTTCCTTTTTATCATGAGTCAGATGCCACCAGCAGAAGCTTGATATTCTTTTTTGGTGATTCAGATTTTGTAGTTTCTGCATTGTTCTTTTAAAACTTTTGAAAGCATGCGTTACATCTCATCTCTCTCAGATGAAGGGCACTTTGAATTCTTAGATCTTGGGTTGAGTGCTGTTGCTATTTTTAGAAATCTCACAATGGTAACTTGTCTGTGTTGATTAAATCTGCAGTGAAAATGTTGTTAAGCTGAACAACGTGCTGAGACATATTCCAAGATGGATATTAAATGAAAGACGGGGGAGAAGGAAAGTAAAATAGAGCAGGAGATATATACTTCTCCCCCAAGGAGTCCAGACATGAATTTAATTCATGTATTTTTTCATAAGCGTTATCAGCACGTAAGTATAGCTGCAGGAATGGTGGCCAAAGAATGGAGGGGCATAATGTTTAACTTATCTTCTGCCTAAATACCTTGCAATGTCAGCTACAAAAATGACATAAAAATGCTGCTTCTTGCTTTCACGTGTAAATAAAAAGTAGGTCGCATTCTCTCCCATAAATGTAAACAAACTTGTTTGTCTTAGCAACTGGCTGAACAAAAAGTAGGACTGATGGAACTTCTGGGCTGTGAAACTTTATGCTGTTTTGTTTTTCAGTATAGTTACGTAACAAAAAAAAAAACCTACATTTGAAAATTGCACTTACATGATAGAAATTGTACTACAGTACTTGTATGAAGTGAATTGAAAAAATATTACTTTTGCAGTGCAAATACTTGTAAGAAAGTAATATAAAGTGAGCACTGTACACTGTGTTGTAATGGAAATGAATATATTTGAAAATATTAAAACACTCGTAATATTTTAACACGTTTCAGTTGGGTATCTATTTAACAGTGTGATTAAAACTGATTGTGTTTAATTTTAAAACTCTGATTAATTTTTTAGTTAATTGTGTGAGTTATCTGTGATTGATTGACACCCCTCGTATTAACACTATCCATATAAACTTAAAACTGGCCCCAAAAAAAAGGTTAAAGATAAATGTCAATGAATCTAGCTGAAAGAAGGTACTTAGTAGAGACCTGCTGATTGGTGGTAAGTCCAGTGTTGTTTAACATCTTCATCAATGCTGTAGAAGGGTTAGTAAATGGAATAATAATTAAATGAACAGACAGTGTCGGACTGAAAATTGTTGAAGAGAATGGTCCCATCCAAATCAATGAATTGCTTTGTAAGGTGGTGTGGTTCAAAGAATATGGCTCAGATTTGGGAAACCTGGTTTATATTCCCAGACATGGTATTTACTTGCTTTATGTTGGGCAAATCACTTAATCACAGTGTGCCTATCTTGGGCCTCTACTTCTTTGACTGTCTGGGGACTCTCCTTATTCATTTGTACAGTGCTTTGAAGAGTGCAGCCCTAGGATTTAGGCAATACTTTAATAATAATTGAGACTAGAGGCCCACTTGCAGCTCCGCTTGCTAGAGGAAGTTGGGCTGGCAGAAAATTGTAGTCAGAAACTTGTTATAATATGCATCCAAAGTGTATGGCCCAAGCCCTGCACTGGCCGGGGAGGAGCTGTGTTGGAGGGTCGGGGCCACAGGCCCCATGCTGGCCAGTGGTGGGACTCTCTGGATGGATAAGTAATTAGAATATTTAAATGAGTCCCTGAATAAGGGAGCAGACTCCCTGTGTGTTCGATGCCGGGACCCAGATCAAATCCCTGCTACGAAACCCAGCCCGGATAATGCCCACCCAGGTAAGCCTCTGGACTCCGCCCTGAGCCTCCTGGAAAAGAGTGGCTAGCAGGAACAATGAGACTAGGACAAGGGTGAAAGGTTAAAAACAAAGTAACTAAAAATTTTATTAAGGAACACAACAAGATTAAAACTATAACAAGTAACAGTTTCTTAAATGCAAACTTTCTTATGCTCTATTGATACGTACATTTACTTTTGCAACTGTATCCATTTGGTAACTTGTTCTCAGATCTTGAATTGATTTTATTTTACCGCAAGAAAAAGGATTTGGTTACTGGAATAAGGGAGGAAGGATAGAGGGATTATGGGATGAGGGTTGTCAGGGTTTCAGAAATCCCTGCTGTCTCCTTCCAGAGCCGGGGTGGGGGTGCTAAACCCCACCTCCGTGCGGGGTCAGGTTGCTAGCCCGACCCAGGAGGTTGGTACCCAAAGGCCAGTTGGGACTGTCCCTTTATGTTGTGGGGGTCCCTGGTACCCTCTTAGTGGGCCCAACTAAGTGATCCTGGGAGGCTTATGCTCTTCCTCAGGTCACTGGGTAGGATTGACAGTTAGGGAGGCAGGGTGGCAACGCCTTCTCCTGCAGTTTATTAAGAGGAGGTGAGCAAGGGTAAGGGAAAAAGGACAGAAGGGGAAAGGGTTAGTTAGAGCCTTTACCTTATCATTAAAACATTGAGGGTAAAACAACTATAACATTTATAACAACTTAAACTTATTAATGAACATTAATTAGTAATTATATGTGCCGAAGTTTGGCTACAATGGTAAACCCTGCCTGGGATGTCCAGGCCCGGCCTCAGGGGGTCGGGCCCCCTGGGCACTTCCCTCCCCTCGTCAGGGAAGGGAACAACGAAGGAGCAACCCTCCGTTCCCTCGTAGAGAGTCCCAAGTACCCAGGTGGGAACAGATACAGTTTAAGGATTAAAGCAAGTTTACATGTCCAATCTGGTTATGCAAGGTCCAGTTCAGTTAAAGTCCAGTCCGGTGAAGCGATGACAAGATGACGGGCGGCAGGAGCGTAGGTGCCGCAGTGGTGGCAGTCTCTGGGCTTCAACTGGCGAGCACGCAGTACCTCACCCTAGGGGTGAGGCCAGTTCGCCGCTCGCCAGATCCACCTCAGAGCTGCTTGTTGGCGGCGGGGTTGAAGGTGCCGCTGTGATGGCAGGCTCTGGGCTTTAACAGGCAAGCGTGCAGTACCTCACCCTAGGGGTGAGGCCAGTTCGCCGCTTGCCTGATTTACCTCAGCTGCTTTTGCGGTTTTAGTGCTGAGGTAGAGTTGTCACCACAGCAGGCGGGCCCTGCTGGGTGAAGATGGTGTTGACTCAAAGAATCTTCGCAAAGGCTTCTTAGCTGGAGCTCTTCTCAAAGGCTTCGCCGTTTTAAGGCAGCTAGCCTAGGGGCTGGTGGACGCCTCAGGGGCCAGCACCTCCCCGTGCAGGTAGCGGAGTCGTATCCGCGCCAAGGGCCGGCGAGCGCTGTGCGGCGCCGCCTTATATTCTGTGATCTTATGCATAATTCATGAAGCTATTTACATATGAGAGTTCTAAGTGCATGCTTTCAAACAGGTCCTCTGGGCCAGGGAAGCTTCTAGAAGCTGCCTCACCTGTATCCAATGAGGAGCCTGGATTCCAAATTCATGATTCTGAGGTGTTTGTGAGTTCAGGTTACCGGGGAAACCAACTGACACAGAGTGACCGTTACAGGGGGCTGCTAACTGGCAGCCTATGTACCTTTTAGAGTCTACCTGCCCCTGTAATGATGTTTAATGGCCAAAGGCTTGTTTCCCCTGGCCCACGGGGATGATTATGCCCGAGGGATGAAAAATCCCTGACAGCCAGGAGAAGAGATTGGGGCTGGCATGGGGTGTGTGTGTGGGGGGGGGGGTGTTTCCACTGGGGGCTCATCCATGTGTTGGGGGGGCTGGTGGAGGCAGGGCTCCATCAGGGTGCTGGTTCTGGCATGGTGCGGGGTGGGCTCTGTTGGTGGGATGGCCCTGGATCAGGCCCTGCACTGACTGGAGAAGGGTCTGGGGCTGGCAAGGTGCAGATGGGGTTCTGTTGGGGGGCTGGGCTGGGCCCCACTCTGGGTGGGGGAAAGGCTGGCATGGTACAGGGGGGCTCCTTTGGAGGGGCTGTGCTGGGCCCTGCACTGGCTGGGAGAGGGGTTAGGGCCAGCATAGTGGAGGGTGGGGGTTGGGTTAGGGGTGGGAAGGACATGGTAGAACCTTGCCTGGACAGACACAGCAAAAAATGATATGTGTTATGGTACCATATTCAGACTAGGGAGGCAATAGCCCCATTCCTAATTAAATTTTTCTTAAGTCGCCCATATTTCATCTTTTCCCAGGCCATATACTTCGTCTAGTCTTGGCAGCAACATCCACTTTAGGGAACAGAACTTTCTGGTTCATGCTTTCAACCAAGGAGCTGAGAGACATTATAGTCCAGATCACCCCTTCATTTCTGTGAACATCTATTGGGGAATATTCCCATTCCTTAGAGTCTTAAAGGACAGGAATCCTTAATTAAAGTTTACAGAAAAGTGTGAAAGAGAGTCATTATCCAATGAACAGTGATCAGTGTACTACTCCTAATAGTGAGTAGTACTGAAGTGCCTCAATTTACGTGAGGGTTGTGTTCCCATGCACCCTCACAGAACTGGAATTTCACATAAGTCGTGGGGGAAGCAGCTTTTTTCCCCAGTGGAACTCACAATCTGTAGCCAGGGAAGCAGCAGGAGCACCTGGAGCTCCTTTTGAAAGTAAGTCCTGGGGTGGGGTGGGGGGTAGTTGGGGAGGGTTAAGGCTGGCAGTGGGTTGGGGTCATGGGAGGGGGCCAGGAGGGTTAAGCCTGGGGTGGGTTAGGGCTGACGTTGGGTCCAGAAGGTGGAGTTGAGCCACAGCCACTTGGGGGGGTGGCGGGCGGATGGGCGGTGGTTGAACCAGGGCAATGGGGTGTTGAGCTAGAGCCACGCACAGAAGTGGTGAGCCGGAGCTCTGCTCAGGTGTGAGCTGGCCACAGGGGGTTTGAACTGGGGCTGGGGGTTGAACTGGAGCTGTGCAATGGTAGGGGAGGAGGAAGTTGAGCCACAGCCACATGCAGGAGTAGTTAGCTTGCACCGCGCTTGGGTGGTGAGCTGGGCCGCAGGAGGTTTGAACTGGGGCTGGGGAGATTGAGCTGGAGCCGAGCATAAGAACATAAGAATGGCCATACTGGGTCAGACCAAAGGTCCATCCAGCCCAGTATCCCGTCTGCTGATAGTGGCCAATGCCAGGTGCCCCAGAGAAGGAGAACAGAAGACAATGATCAAGTGATTTATCTCCTGCCATCCATCTCCTGCCCTTGTACTGAAGGTTAGGGCACCATACTTTACCCCTGGCTAATAGCCATTTATGGACCTAACCTGCAAAAATTTATCAAGCTCTTTTTTAAACCCTAATAGAGTCCTGGCCTTCACAGCCTCCTCCGGCAAGCAGTTCCACAGGTTGACTGTGCGCTGTGTGAAGAAAAATTTCCTTTTATTAGTTTTGAACCTACTACCCATCAATTTCATTTGGTGTCCCCTAGTTCTTGTATTATGGGAAAAGGTAAATAATTTTTCTATATTCACTTTCTCCACACCATTCATGATTTTATATACCTCTATCATATCGCCCCTCAGTCGCCTCTTTTCCAGACTGAAAAGTCCCAGTCTCTCTAGCCTCTCCCCATATGGGACCCGTTCCAAACCCCTAATCATCTTAGTCGCCCTTTTCTGAACCTTTTCTAATGCCAATATATCTTTTTTGAGGTGAGGAGACCACATCTGCAGACAGTACTCAAGATGTGGGCGTACCATAGTTTTAGATAGGGGAAGTATGATATCTTTTGTCTTATTATCTATCCCATTTTTAATAATTCCTAACATCCTATTTGCTTTACTAACTGCCGCTGCACACTGCGTGGATGTCTTCAGAGAACTATCCACTATAACTCCAAGATCCCTTTCCTGATCTGTCGTAGCTAAATTTGACCCCATCATGTTGTACATGTAATGTGGGTTATTTTTTCCAATGTGCATTACCTTACACTTACCCACATTAAATTTCATTTGCCATTGTGCTGCCTGATCACTCAGTTTGCTGAGATCTTTTTGTAGTTCTTCACAATGCCTTTTGGTTTTGACTGTCCTGAAAAACTTGGTGTCATCAGCAAACTTTGCCACCTCACTGCTTACCTCATTTTCTAGATCATTGATGAACAAGTTGAACAGGATCGCTCCCAGGACTGACCCCTGGGGAACACCACTAGTTACCCTCCCTCCATTGTGAAAATTTACCATTTATTCCAACCCTTTGGTGGGGGAGGGGGGTGAGGTGAGCCGGAGCCATGCATGGGTGCTGAGCAGGGCTGTGGGGGGGGGGGGCGTTGAATTGGGGCCGAGGGGGGCGAGATTTTGAGTTGCACATAACTCAAGTTAATGCGAGTTAAGCGCAACTTGAACTTGTGCATTTTGAGGGTTTACTGTAATTTACAGGTCTTGTAGCGACAGCACAGTGATTTGCATAGAACACTAAAACAGGAGGGGACCTCAAGAGGTCATCAAGTCCGGTCCCTGCCCTCACGGCAGTACCAAGCACCATCTCTGTCATTCCTGTAAGTTAAGAACAAGTTGGATGCCTGTCTCCCAACTGCAGAGATTCTACAACCGCTCTAGGCAATTTACTCAAGTACTTACCCACCCTGGTAGTTAGGAAATGTTCCTAATGTCCAACCTAAGCCTTCCTGGCTGTAATTTAGGCCCATTGCTGCTTCTCCTATCATCAGAGGCTAAGGAGAATAATTTTTCTCCCTCTTCCCTGTAGCACCCTTTTAGGTACTTGAAAGCTGCTATTATGTTCCATCTCAGCCTTTTCTTTTTTAAACCAAACAAACCCAGTTCTTTTAATCTTCTCTCAGAGGTCGTATTTTCTAGACCTTCAATAATTTTAGTTGTTCTTCTCTGGACTCTTCAATTTCTCCACATCTTCCCTAAAATATGGTGCTCAGAACTGCACACAATACTCCAACTGAGGCCTAATCAGCACAAAATGGAGTGGAAGAATGACTTCTCGTGTCTTGCTCACAACACACCTGTTAACACATCCCAGAATCTTGTTTGCTTTTTTTGTAACTGTGTTATACTGTTGACTCACACTGAGGTTGTGGTCCACTGTGACCCCTAGATCTCTGTCTGCAGTACTCCATCCTAGGGAGTTATGTCCCATTTGTATGTGTGAAACTGATTGTTCCTCCCGAAGTGCAATACTTTGCATTTGTCCTTATTGAACTTAATTCTATATTCCTTAGACCAGGGGTGAGTAACTTACAGCTCTGGAGCCGCATGTGGCTCTGTAAGGAGCCACTTGCTGTTCCGGAGGCTGCCATCACTGAAACAAAAAATTAAATTCAGTTGCCTGTTGTAAAACCAACTGAATTTAGGTTATTTCCATTTAAGCGGCAGCAGCCTCTGGAGCTACTGAGCAGTCAGCTGTGTCAGGGAGCCCTGTAAGAGAAAGCCAGAAAGGCAGGGAGCTATCCTACATGTGGGAAGTCTAATCCAGCAGGAGAGCTGGGGGAGGGGATGTCTGAGCCTGCCCCGTCAGAGCTGTGCAGCCACGCTGAGGAGGAGGAGGCAGCCGTGGCTGCAGAGGAGCTGTGTGTGCTGAGGCAAGTTAATCATGAGGGCATGGAGACAGGTTTGGGGCTCAGAGGTTAAGCCCTGGGGATGGGGGTAAGTTAATTTTCTAACTATGTGTGCACTGTTCTTAAAATAGGGGTGACAAAGTACAGTTTGTCTTTACTTATTAAAGACTGTCTCATATTGCATGCATTGTGGCTCTTGAAGTATTGATTTTGTAACTAAATTTGAAAAAATGGCTGTTCTCTCTATGTCGGTTGCAGACCCCTGCCTTAGACCATTTCTCCAGTTTGTCCAGATCATTTTGAATTGTGACCCTATCCTCCAAAGCAGTTGCAGCCCCTCCCAACTTGAAATCATCTGTAGACTTGATAAGCGTACTCTATGTAAGCCATTAGCTAAATCATTCATGAAGATTTTGAACAGAACAGGCCCCAAAACTGACCCCTTTTGAACCCCATCTGTTGTTACCTTCCAGCATTACTTTGAATCATTTATAATTACCCACTGTGAACAGTTACCCAGTCAGTTATGCATCCATCTGATAGTAGCCCCATCTAGATTTCATTTCCCTAGTTTACTCATGAGAAAGTCATGCAATATTGTATCAGATACCCTATTAAAGTCCAGGTATGCCACATCCACTGCTTCCCTTTTATCCCCAAGACTTGTTATCCTGCCAAAGAAAGCTATCAAGTTGTTTTAGCATGATTTGTTCATGACAAATCCATGCTGTCACATATCACCTTCCAGATGTTTGCAGATGGATTCCTTAATTATTTGTTCCACCATTCCTGATGCTGAAGTTAAGCTGACTGGTCCATAATTTACTGGGTTGTCCTTATTTCCCATGTTATAGATGAGCATTATATTTGCCCTCTTCCAGGCTTCTGGAATCTCTCCTGATTTCTGTGACTTTTCAAAGATGATAGTTTGTGGCACTACCAGCTCCTTGAGTATTCTGAGGTGCATTTCATCAGGCTCTGGTGGCTTGAAAACATCTAACTTCTCAAAGTAATTTTTAACTTTTTCTTTCCCCATTTTAACTTCTTGACCTCTCCCATTTCCACTAGCATTCCCTATGTTAGACATACAGTCTCCATCAACCTCAGTGAAAACTGAAACAAAGGAATCATTAAGTACCTCTACCATTTCCAGGATTTTCTACCAGAGTGCATCTACACTAGCAAGTACATTCGAAATTAGGATCAGAAGACCAAGTTCTTTCGAAAGAAGCAGCGGAGCGTCTACACTGACACAGTACTCTTTCAAAATTAACTTTGAAAGAAATCCCCCGTTCTTTCAAAGTTGATCCTCCACTCCCAGGATGGGAAAAGCGCCCTCTTTCGAAAGACAGTTTCGAAAGAGAGCAAGTGTAGACGCTCTGCGACCCACTCTTTCGAAAGAGCAGGTCCTCCTGGCCACGATCAGCTGGCAGGCATCGGCGCTGCTCCCAGCACAAGCGGAGCTCTAAGCTCCAGCATCCGGCCATGTTTCAGGACGCAGGCTCCCAGAAGCCCTCAGGCAGGAAGCTGAGAGCGTGAAGGCAGCAGGGAGCCCACGCTGCTGCCCAGCCATCCAGCAAGGGTGACACTCCAGCCCGCCTACCAGCCTCCCTGGCACCATGGCCAGCGCCCTGACCCCCCCACACACACCCCAGGGGCCCCCCAAGGACACCGGGAAGCCTTCCCAGGAGGGGAGCCAGCCCCCCCAAGTGCTGGGTCTCCTCCTGGACCGATGCCGAGCTTCAGGACCTCCTCGC